>NC_134648.1:8011555-8707805 GCF_030463565.1 Pelecanus crispus
GCTCAGCGCTCCTTTCGTGAGGTGGATGTGGGTTGTCTTCTCTGTTTGGAGAGTAAGTGGTCCGAGACTGAATAATGCAGAAGGTGAGTTGTGCTTCAAGCTCAGGAATGCCTGGCACTTGCAGCTCCCCAGAGCCCGTAGCGGCAGAGGGCTCGGCAAGGCAAGCCCAAGTGTGGGCCACCAGCCCCCTGCTGTGTCCTCACCTAAAAGAGAAGGTGGGGAGCTTCGCTCCATGAAGGGATGGCTTTGTGTTCCTTGAGAACAAACCAGCGTTCTTCTAGAAATAACTAATTCTGCCATTTTGCTTGCAAAATGCAAGTCAAACTCTGGTGGATATTTTGTTTGTGGTTGTTCGTTATGTGAGTTATTTGCAGGGAAACAAACAGAAAACTTTCTCACAGTCAACGTAGGTGTTTGAAAGAGACTTGTGAAAAAGTCCTCACGTCTCCCTCTCTCCGCACAAATGAATAAATGAAGTTAAATACTGATATCTCTAGGTGCGTTTTTATTATATTCAGTGCTGTTTACAGCCAGAAGGGTAGATAAGTAGGTGCTCATATTCGAGTACAGCCCAACACTGTGGGTGGCTTTAATGAAATAAACTTTGCTGTCTGTATGTAGCTGTCCATAGCAATTCTTGCAAACCACAAAAATGTATTTTGTGAACAATAAATTAAAACAGGGAATAATGTTTATTTTTTAGTAAGCTTCACTCACCTGAGAATTAAAAATGCTTGAAAGCTTAAACTTATTTAAAATATTTTCAGATTACATGTTTTTGTTGGATATTCCATTGGTCATTCAGGATGTTAAAGCCTATGCAATAAATTAAAAATAGCTAATGTGAACAGCTGTGGAGAAGTCACCACTATTCTTTGCACAAGAGTCAACACAAACTCATGAGTAAAAGAGTTTAATTTTGCCTGTTTATTTTCTTAAAAAAAAAAAAAAAAAAAGAAGCAGTAGTAGCCACAGAAGACAAAAGGAGGGTGATTGGTTCCTATTATTTTTCTTCTTAATATGAACATGAGCCCTACAACTTTGTGATTCTGTTTCATAATTTCCTTCCATTTAACCTAAGTGGCTGTTTTGGGAAAGATTCATTTCTTTGAAGATTAGGTCATGAGTAGGTTTAATATGTTCTTGCAAAAATATATTATTGTTTTCTTTTATCATCTTGGCAGAGAACAAAACACGTTTCATTAATTATATCTTATTTTCTTTATTTAAGCTTTTCCAAGACTTAAAAATAACAGTGTTATCACCTGTTTCAACAGTCTGCTTTCTGTAAAGTTCCAGGTATCCTTATTTAAATGAATTAAGCCTGTATTTAAAAACAAAGTTGTGGTTCCCCTGCTTATATAAACATATCCTTGTCTTCCCATTAATAACAATCCATCTGCTGTAGGTATTTCCAGTACACTGTAATGAGGCTCTTCCTCTTATCGAAAGGGAAGTGCAGTTCTCGGATTGAGGACAAACCTATAGAAAGGCAAGCCATTGCTAGAAGTGCTACAGTCTATTCCATAGAGCTGAAGTTAGCAGAAAAGTTATGTAAATTGTCATGCTGCATGGTTCACTGGTTACTTGACATTACGAAAGACCTAAATGGGAAAGACAGTGTTGTAGAGTATCATGAATTGCTATTAACTTGTGTATTGATTAATGTGAAAGCAAGTTTATTGCTAACCAGACGGCAGTGGTAGAGAGGGCAGGACAACAACCGGGCAGGGCTCTGGGTTCTGTTCCCAGCTTGGTGTCTGCCTCCCTGCCTGGCTGGCAGCAAGTCAATTAGACTGGGATGTTCTGGTATGAATGCTAAAAGTTAGATGCCTAAATCCATATTTCATGAGTTGCTTGGCTTTTCAGAAATGCTGCACACCAAAGCTTCAACTAATCTGAAATAGCAAATGTAGTATTTTTCAATTCCTTCACCTTCCAGTGTTTGTTAGGGGGAAGAGGAGGCTTCTGTTCCACTACTACTTCGTAATTAAATGATAGTTTTTAGTCATTTCTGACCAGGAAAAAGTGGATCATAAATATGTATAGATTTACATATTTATGTAGCTATTTATAAATGGCATGCATATAGAGAACTGACTGACAACAAAGCTTTTATTAGTATAATTACAATGTAGCTCCTGCTGCCAAATTGTCATTGCACCAGCATAGTCTCAAGGTGGGATCACAGTTCTAACTTGGTCTTTATTAGCATGCTACTTTGTCTGTAAAGTAAAACATTCACCACATTTCTAATAAAATTCTGGTTTATGTGAGTATTAAATACCTTCTGTTGAGTGAAGTATCAATTAAGCAATGAATTGCAAACTCATGTAATTTGTTTAAAATGGTGCTAATTACCACTGTAAGGACTTTATTGATGCTGAAGTCTTTAGCTGACGGAAGGGATAAACACCTCGTGTTACACAGATCAGCTTTCACACGGTAGTGTCTTTCAGTTGCGGCTTACCAAGAGCCAAAGTATTTCTTCTCAAATTCTGTCTTTCCCCTATGTAAATCCTATCCCTCTCTTCTCTTCATGTCACTGCAATAATGCACAGCCTGTTGGAAACTACCTTACTCCTAGTGAGAATATTACACCTCTTCAAAATGACAATCATTGGAAAATGCAAAGCATTTTCAGTCAAAATGCTGAAGGAAATAGAATAGCTTCTGTACCTGAAAAAAAGCATATCTTTTTCAGATTTTAAGTAAAAGTAAAGAAAATTCCACTTTTCTTTCTTTACCACAAAAGAAAGATACACAAAAAAGTGAATGAGGTTTTGGCCTTTTTTTAATCTCAGTTTTATTTTTCTTTAAAATTTGAAGCAGCTCTGCTGGGTTTTAGGTCAAGTTTCCATTTTACAGAGGTATTAATGGCATTATAAAGAGCACTACAATGTCAAACGACTCCTGAAGGCTATGAATTTGTTTGCATCAAAAGTCTTACACTGTAGGATTCTGAATGAGTTCTGCACTTATTTGTTTATCTCAGCACAAAGTTTATATAGGTGCACTGCTTTAACGAAATTAATTGTATGTATGCAGCTGTATATCTGGGTATGCATACATATATATATATGTGTATATATGTACACACACATAAAGAAATCATGCTTCATTAATTAGCATGACCATCCTTAGGGTATTTGAGAAAACAAGGCCTGTTGCTTCAAGAGGAAGAAGGCAGGACAATGAATCATACATAGATAAGTTCAGTAGCTGCTGAACAGATCATATGTTTCCTACATAGGTCATCAAGATGCTAGCGTATATACAACACAGTCTTATCACTACAGTTTATCACACATTTTCTAATTATGTTTTCTTGTTTGGTATATTGCAAAAATTCCATCTTTGTATCCTACTGCTTTAGGCTACTAAATAATACAAAATTCTCAGTTGAAAGCATAACTTGAAAGAGGGTCAAAAAACACCCCTGAAAAAGCTAGTACAAAGGTGAAGTGTATTGGTGTAAGAGCCACTTCTGTAGGCTCGGTTGCCAGATGCCAGGTTGTAAACTCTTAAATGTGAACAAAGATAATGGACTGCACTTGTTCATCCATTTATTGCAATACTGCCTTGCATCTGTACACATCTGACATCTAAGTGTTTGGCTCACAAGTGACCATTGCAAAGAATTGTCATATTTGAATATAAATACTTGGAACATGGAAAGAGCAAGAAGGAGGAGAATTTGGGGTGGCTTGAAGGGAAAAAGATAGAATAAATAGATTTTAAAATAAGGGTGAATTTAATGGAAAAATTTATGTTAGCGCACAGATTTTTCCAAAGAAAATGTGGAGGTGGCTTTGCCAGGGTATTTAAAACCAGACTTGATCAAGAAATGACAACTGTCATGTAAGGAATTATTCTGTACTGGCAGGGGAATGAACTGAAAGAAGTCCATTCCTCATTTTAGGCCACTTGATTATGTGGGTGCTACTTAATGGAGCTCTGGTACTTATGTTTGATATATGAGTAGCTGGAGTTAGAAAACGTTGGTAGAGTCACTTACTTTTTTCCTGCTCTGTTCTGTTTTTCCCTGACAATTATGATAGCTGCCATACCCATTTTGTTCCCAGAAAGCCAAGGAGTATCTCCCATCTGTGTTAATGTTTAATTAAAAATAACATTAGTTAATGTCAGTATTTCTATTGCTGTGTGACATGACCATTGTTTGAAAGAGTCATGTATGAACAGGGATGCAGAGAAACAGATGGACTTCTGCAACTAAAAGGACAATTGAGATGGCAAATGACATTACTGAACTCCAGTTTCTTTATCGGTGACACTTAAAATGTGTTTCTTTTATCTCTGTGAGGGTGTTTTAGTTTGTATAGTGCTATTTTTGTAGCATATATAGCGTAGCAGAAGTAACAAGGAGGCCCTAGTTGTTTTTGAATTCTCTCCTGTAATGCATAACTCATATTTACATGGAGTGATGCTGCAGAAAGACATTCTGGGCTGTAGCAAATTGCCAAAGAAAAGTTCCATGTTTTCCTCTCAAAAGGCCCCAGTTCTTTTGGACTTGCAGAGGGCTGTTTGTCTGTAACGCTGCTGCTGAAGAGCCATTGAGTCACACATCACAAATGCAGGCTTTGTCCTCTGTTGGCTGAGTAGGCTCGGATCAATTATTCTTTCCTCCTGTATTACTTAAGGATATGCCAGCTCTTTCCACAAAGTGTGCATGACTCAAGGCTTCAGCGTGCTCTTACCCCTGAATTATTCTTCTCTTTCTGAATTGCGGCTTGGAGGCTTGGAAGGGATTTATTAGGGGAGATGTTTGGGAAGACCAAATTGCATGATACTTGTAATATTAGGTTCAGTTCTTAAAATGGCAGTTTTGTTTAAACAGCTTTGTTATTAATACATTGAAAGGTTAATCTGGAAAGTTTTAGGGATTCAGCTTAAAAAAGCACACCAAAGTTCAAAGTTTCTGTTGAACCTCTTAGCACCCCAAAATAAGTTTGAGAATTATGAGACCTTTTCCTCTCTATTTAATTTGAATGAGTCTATTAAGCCTTCCATTCATGGTTTTGAAGCATTTCTAATTAGAACCAGTAAGTTCAAGCGAAATAAAGGAAGAGCTGGGTTTTTGAAGTTTTTGGGGTTTTTTTATTTTTTATTTAGAGAAGTTGAAAAAAAAAACAGTGGAAATTAAACACCCTGAAAATCCCCACATGTTCTTATCTTCATTTGTAGGTGTTTGAATAGCAGACTCTTTTATGGAGTTTTGTTAGCTTTTGTTTTTATTCTATCAACAAATAAATTTAGAAAGTAACTTCATGTGAATCACCAAGACTTTTAAAAAAGAGGTATGAAACTTGTATCAGCCTACATTGCTCATATGTTACAAACTATTTTCCTGCAGGTTCTTGTTGTCTTGTCCTAGAAAGATAGTTTTAATGGCTTAACATAAGGGAAAAAACAAAGAAGGAAAGAAAAATATCGGGAGCAATATTGGGAGTTACTGTCACTTTAGATGCTGAACCCTTTAACAAAGGGGTTTACAAAGAAGGGTACTGATCAGATTCTTTTATTTTATCCAGTGTGACTATTGCTGTTAGGAGACTCAAAGCTTCAGGGTCTAAAAACATTAATGTTGCAACTTTAGTAATAAAAGGCACACAGACTCATTTTTCTATGTCTTTTTATTTTTCCAAATGATAACACACACTTGTAATAAGGATTTGTTATGATCATTCAAATCAAAAGGGCAGAGCCTCTTGCATCTTTGCAAGGAACTGATAGAGCTAGCACTATATTGTATTTAACGTAGACTTTAAAAGCCAAATTTTCCAGGTTTTGCCACCTGGCTTACTATCAAGACCATCTCTGTAGCAACTCAGCTTTGATATTTCAGGGTCAAACATATGACTAGACTATATTTTGGAAGTGAGTGTCTGTCTGTGATGAGGCTGTACATTATATAGTTGCTGCCTTGTAACCTGCCTATACTTGTTTCCACAGTCAAGATGACCCAGAGTCCGTCCTTGACACTGCAGGCAGTTTGAAGTTGGAGTTGTCTATGCAAGCAACGTGACCACAGAGACTTAAATTATTCTGGATGTCCTCCAGACTACTTCCAGAACTAGTCAGCTGTGGTGTGGTGATGATAAAGGTATATAAATAGAGCATCCACGTAGGGAGTAATAATGTATGTGGAACCCCTGGAGATGATCCTCTGGCAGTATTGGGGGGAATTGTGTTTTAGCTGTATTTTCTGTGGCTGTGTTTCAAGGGGACTCCCTATGTGTCTGGTTAAACCATTTCACAGGTCAACTCAGCTGAAGGTAGCACCAACCTGTAGAATAACCTAATATCACCTGTCAGGAATGTATCTGGCGTTGCTAGGAATCTCAGTCTAATCTGTTGGAAGCAGGTGCATAAGGCTGAAAGCTGAAGAGGTGAAGAAAATGGATGCTCCTAACTGCAAAATGCGTGCACTGTACATTGAAAAAGCAAGACTGAAGTAGTCAAGTAAGTAGTGACTAAAATCCTCTGCATGATGGAGAAAACAAGTCTGATTATGACATGGATATTGAGAACAAATCAGTCAAAAAGCAGAATAGGAGGAGAAAGGTATGAAAAGGCTAGCAATAATCTGCACTGTTTGTACTTAACTTCTGTGTGAACAATTACTTCATGCGTTGCTTTGGCTGTTATTCCATGGGATAACCTATCCCTGCTAGGATGTGAAAATATCAAGCCAGCAGTAGCTTTAAACCTGTATGTACCCAGAAGGCTGAGAACACTTGGTTGATTTGTGTTGCTCATATTCAGTAGAGTCAATTTTTACTCTATGATGGTATTTTGAAATCTTGAATTCTGTCAGATTTTGGGGACTTTTGAATTGCCTTAAATAACTAAGACACAGGCATTCCTAAGACTCCAGAGACTAACCAGCCAAGGAGTAAAAATTAGTTCAGATACACACCTAAGCTTCACTTAATTTTTAAAAAAAAGATTTGGACAAAAACCCATTTGGCAAAATTTGAAACTGCAGTTTTGAGGGGTAAAAATAAAATGCCTAGGTTTCTTTATGTCAATTACATTTCCAGTGTTTTGATTAACTTTTCTACTACTTGAAAAATTTTACTCTTTGCTATACATAAGTTAAGGTAAAGAGGGCAAAAAAATCATAGAATCATTTAGGTTGGAAAAAAAACCTTTAAGATCATCCAGCCCAACCATTAACCTAACACTACCAAGTCCACCACTAAACCAATTAAGGGTAGAGTAGCAACCCCATGCCTCCTGGCTTGGTGGCTGGATCTTTTATAATGAAAGTAAAAACTAGGAAACATTAAGATTGGAAAGGACCTCTAAGATCATCAGTCCAATCATCAACCCAGCACCACCATGCCCACTAAACCATGTCCCAAAGTGCCACGTCTACCCGTTTTTTGAACACCTCCAGGGATGGTGACTCCACCACCTCTCTGGGCAGCCTGTTCCAATGCTTGACTACCCTTTCTGTGAAGAAATGTTTCCTAATATCCAATCTAAACCTCCCCTGACACAGCTTGAGCCCATTTCCTCTAGTCCTATTGCTAGCTACTTGGGAGAAGAGACCAACACCCACCTCACTACACCCTCCTTTCAGGCAGCTGTGGAGAGCGATAAGGTCTCCCCTCAGCCTCCTCTTCTCCAGGCTAAACAACCCCAGTTCCCTCAGCCGCTCCTCATAAGACCTGTGCTCCAGACCCTTCACCAGCTTCATTGCCCTTCTCTGGACACACTCCAGCACCTCAAGGTCCTTCTTGTATTGAGGGGCCCAAAACTGGACACAGGATTCCAGGTGCGGCCTCACCAGTGCCAAGTACAGGGGGACAATCACCTCCCTGCTCCTGCTGGCCACACTATTCCTGACACAAGCCAGGATGCTGTTGGCCTTCTTGGCCACCTGGGCACACTGCTGGCTCATGTTCAGCCAGCTGTCGACCAAGACCCCCAGGTCCTTTTCTGCCAGGCAGCTTTCCAGCCACTCTTCCCCAAGCCTGTAGCATTGCATGGGGTTGTTGTGACCCAAGTGCAGGACCCGGCACTTGGCCTTGTTGAACCTCATACAATTGGCCTCAGCCCATCGGTCCAGGCTGTCTAGGTCCCTCTGCAGGGCCATCCTACCCTCCAGCAGATGGACACTCTGACCCGGTTTGGTGTCATCTGCAAACTTACTGAGGGCGCACTCAGTCCTCTCATCCAGATCATTGATAAAGATATTAAACAAGGCTGGCCCCAAAACAGAGCCCTGGGGAACACCGCTCGTGACCGGCCGCCAACTGGACTTAACTCCATTCACCGCTACTCTCTGGGCTTGGCCACCCAACCAGTTTTTTACCTAGCAAAGAGTACGCCCGTCCAAGCCATGAGCTGCCAGCTTCCCAAGGAGAATGCTATGGGAGACTGTGTCAAAGGCTTTGCTGAAATCTCAGTATGGTTTCTGACATATTCTGTCAATCATAGTAATATGCCCAGAGTAGAGAAGCTCTTTCACAGGAGTCTTTATTCACACGTGGATGGATGACTAAGTGTACAGCAAGATGCATAGACATGTAATATTACACTAAAAGAGAATATTCCACTTTTAATTCACCCCTTCAGTCAGATCTAGAGATATGCAGTCACTCAAAAGGCTGCTGTAGTGCACAAGAAAATTGAACCAACCATTCAGCGACTCTCCAGCCCTAGGCAAGACTGAATCCAGGTAATGTCTTCACAAGCACATACTTCATATGCCCAAAGAGGCTGGAAAAATGATAGCTGTTTTTTAAAAAACTAAAGTTACCTGTCACTGGGTACACTGACAAGGAGCGGTGCCAGCATGGATTGAGGGCTGCTCAGCCTTATGGTCTTGCTGGCTGTACTAGAGTCTCGTAAGGAAAACTCTGAAAATAAAAATATATTCCCAGGCTTCTGTGATGCTTTTAAGGAAGGCATCAACTAGTTGTATTACACTAAGGGCTCAGCACCACATATGTTTGTGTAATCCTGCACCAATGAATTGCCCAATTTTATATGGTCCCCTGTCTCTGCTTAGGACCAACTCCTGTAGCAGAGTAGGAGCCTTGCTAATCAGAAATCTCTTGTCTGTATTTTACGCATTACATCACTTCAGTGTTTTGTGTTTTCTTACACAATATTTTCTGTAGATAACAGGCACATACCATCCTCTGAGTGGTTTATACCTTTAGTCTGCTGCTATGCTCCCGGGAGCCTGGCTTCGTCTAGGCTCCCCAATGCCGTGTATAGGACAAACACTGCAGCCTGGGTCTTTCTCTGAACACTTTGCAGTTCTCCTCCTCAGACACTTTGGGAGACTAGACTGATCAGGTTCTTTTATTTATTTTTTTATTCTTAGTTTTTAAATTTAATGTCTTAAAGCGTTTGCTGATTTCTTTCCTATTATGTCACATTAGCCACATTTCATATAAATGAAATAATATTAAACTAATTAATATGTCATGAAGCTGTTAACCTCTTTACAGGATTTGGAGCTCCTCAGGGAAGACGTGTTATACAAAGGCAAAGATCTCTTCATACTAATACTTTCATATGGCAAAATTTATTTCTAATTACAAAGTTAATCTTCACTGTGTCTTCCTTAGGTCAAATCTTTTTTTAACCGATTCAGGATTTTTCTACTCAGTTTTTATTTCCCTTTCAACTTATAATCAGTTTCATGTTGTCACACACCATTCTGCTGGACGCATATGTATTTGTATGTCTGATAGTGTTGCAAAATATTATTCTCAGTGTTTTGTAACTGTCTGTACTTTTTCAGAAACTGTTCCTGAAATTTACCGCATCTATTGGTATTGAGCTAATAAAGAATTTCATTATGAAAATATAATCTTCTGTTTTCTTCTTGTGTTATTTTCCATCTTGGCACACCTAATTATTGTATGATTGATTTATGACATCAACAAGTGCTGTATTTTCTTTTCAGGAATACTGTTTTTAAAGAATTTTTTAAAAATCAGCAAGACTATTTCTACTCCCTGTGAAAAATTATTAAAAGTGAAACAATTTTAATAATTAAATTCACATGTCATTATTCATGCTGAATATTTGCTTTTGTATTTTCTTCAAAAATTCAGGAATAAGGTTCCCGTGTGGTGAAGGCATTGGAGCATTGCTCTGGAGAACTGAACTTTTCAAGGCGGATTTTTCACTGCAGCATGGGGAAATTGTTCAATCTCTCTTCATCTCATTTTGCAGCCTGTGGAACCGAGCCTGTAAGAGTTTTACCTCTGTCTGTAAAATCAGTAATGGTTTGATGAATAAGGAAAAAATTATCTACTCTGTCTCAGTAGAAGAGCTGGGAATTACTCAGTGAATATTAGACAGTAGGCTGGAAGAAAAGTAAAGGAACTACCCTTTTACACATAATGTTCTTTGTGCTGATGAACACCTTAAAGTAAGCAGGAGCCTTCCATTCCTCACAACCATGCCGGCTTTGGCAGACAGGCAAATTGTCATCACTTGTAATGCAATATGCATGTGACACAGAAAGGCCTAAGTGCCAGTAAATATGGAATTTCATGTCATCAGTATTTTTTTCGTTAATTTTATGTTAGCCCAAAATAGTGAGAATCTCTCAAAAGAGGGTAAAATATGTAGTCTACTGTTGGTCTGATGTGGGTAGGTATCTCATGGCTGGCTACTGAATTAAGCACTTTTCCTTTATGCAAGCCTGAAAACCAAAACTATGAAATTCTCACAAAGAGAGGTGTAAGCAGTATGAAAACATTATCCTAAGTCTAAACATACTGAAGGTTAAGTTCTTCCCAGGAGTTCATTCCAGGTGTGCAAAAGGTATCTTCTCACAGACAATCTGTAAAAACGTACACTCTTTACCATGGGGCTAGCTTCCCTGTTTGCTTCTGGTTATTAATCTTAGAACAAGCTGTGCTTAGGTGTTTGGTCTCCTTGCAAGAATTTACCTTATCCAAAGTGGCTTTTCATTTATACGGGTATTGGCAAGCAAACATGTACCATTCTGAAAGAATTCATTAAATAGGGACATGTTAGTTTACAGGTTTAATCCATATGATATTTATTGGCTGTCATACAGGCAATGACAGGCAGCCAACACACTATTCAGTGGACTTTTCCACCCATCTGTTTATCCATCTGTTACTTGAAAAATAGATTGCTTTTTTTCTTCAAAAAAAGCATTGTTCTAGCAGACCAGTGAGATGAAGATACGTTGATGTATAGAACTCTTTGTAACAGGGCTGTCTGAAACGTCAGCGGTAGTATCATATGAAATAATACTAGTAACTGGTGTGCCTCTGATCCCCACATCAATATATTTGTTACTGTATCACTAGAATAAACTCATAGTGGGCAAGTTAAATTTACTATTTTGTGGGGGAGAGAAGGAAGGAGGTGGCTTTTTGACCATCTTCTCAAGGAATATATTGCTCAGCACACCCTGGGTTGCTGAGATCGGAATGCTCTGGAAAAAAAAATACTCTGATTTTTAATCAGAAAGGCGATATTAAATTTGTGCACCGTGTTGACATAGTAAGAACACCTCCAAAAGATAATCAAGTTATTAAATTTTGGTCAGGTGCTTAAAAACTTCATTAATGTTATGTAAGTTGGTTTTTTACTACAGATTTCTGAAGCCTACAGTTTTAAATACTGCTATCTGATTGTTTAAAAGTGTGTTATTCTTCAGGAACGAAAAAATGGGAATATGCTTTTGAAGGAAAAAGTAAAGTAAGTAAAAAAACTCTAAACTTGATAACTTCACATAGATACCAGCTATACAAACAGATTCACACCAGTTATATCACCAGAAGCACAAATTTCAAGCATCTGTTGTGTCGGTGCAATTCTGCATTGTCACAGAGTTATGTCCCTTATTTCTGGTGAGCCCTAGGAAACGCACATTAGAGTATATTCTTTACAGCCCATGGACTGATGTGATTCACAGCATTCACACTGAAAATGCCTTAATAACAGATTTGAGATGATTTATTTTGACAACAAAATATGGAATCAATGACAAAGTCTGACAAAAAATTTCTATGGGGAGATCTGGTTTCAGTTTGGTAACATTTTTAGCCTAAGAAATGCATAAATTGAGAAATGCTTTGATAAATAATTTCCAAAATATTAAGTGCTAGGGCCTTTTGCTTAAAAATACAAAGCCCAAGAAAATCCCACAGGCACTTCAGCTGATTCAAAGAAAGTTACAAATGACTTGTGTGAGAATGCTGGAACATGTAAGATGGTCCCTTCTTCAGCACAGTTATTTTGCTATGCCCCTGCGGAGGCAGGGAAAGGAACCTGCTGTTCCTTCAATTTAAGAATGTTTATCCCGTATATACAGCAATGAAGAACAATAAGGTAAAGCAGAGAAGAACCAAAGAACTATGGAGCAGGCTAATTCTTTTTCTGCTGGTTTCTCAGCATGTCTTTCTATTTAGAGTGGAGAGGTTTCAGCAACTGAAAAATGAAGATGAGCAAGTAAGGATGATGTTGTTGTTATTGCTTGCCCATCAGGCAAGCAACATACAAGTGTGTCTTTAATTTAATTTACTTGAAAGCATTAATAGTAATTTACCAAAGTGGATCCATTTTTAATATTTCCTAAGGGAGTTTATTCACAGATTTCACAATGACAAATAATCTAGTTAGGAGACAAAGGATTTTGCCCTGCCTCCCTTCTCTCCTGGAATAGCAGTAAGATTGTGTGTAGCTCATTGCACAATGGGACATTCTTTGGAGAGAGAACTTGAAAAACAGTTTTTAATCTGGAAAATACATCCTATTTTCTACAGCACAGAAGAAATGCTATGAAAGAAAAATAGGAAGCAAAGAGAGAAAGAAATATACAGCTTTTGTGTTCTAGTATTTGTCTGGGGTAGGTACGCTACTGAAAAAAAACATGAAACATCATTTACTAAAGGGCTATGGTGAAGACAGTGTTCATTTTCCTAGAAAGTAATCAGTACATACAAAATTTTGAAGTGTTGCGACTCTAGTCTTTATAAACGTGCTCCACGGGCATTCAAAATGGACATTGTGGTATGAATAGAACGAAATATACAAACCTGGAAAGTTTTTGGCAAACTCTAAGGAAAGATTCTCCTGGCATAAGTTTAAGTAATGTAAGGGAATAATTTGTATGCTTTATCGCTGAGGAAGAAAACTCTAAGGAATAACAATATGAGTGCATAAGGAACATGAAGTCAACTCACATGGCAGCTTAATGGAATTTTCTATGCTAGTTCCCCATGCTGTTAGGCTTGATGTACAATACATGCAAAGTAACTTAACCCTGACATAGGCTATTTCTGACTCATTTGGGCAATAAGACCTGATAGTTTCAAAAATTTCATGCTTACTCTGAGCCAAGAGTGTCTAAAGAATAATTCATATGGCCATGCTCTGTACATTGTTATTCTAATTTCTTACACAATAACAAATTGTCAAAGTTTCCAGTCTTCTGAGGGTTTCTTGATCCTCAGAAATCACAAAGAAGGTTGTAAGCAGGGAGGCATACTGCACTAGATGGCCATCTTTGAAATGTGAAAGAATTTATTCCAGTTGCTGCAGAGCACACTGAACCCCGATGTGTTTGCACTCACTCATTAAGGGCTCCTTCAGAAATACGGAAGGAACTTGCTGTCGCCCTTCTTTGCCTGCAGTTGCAATTTGACCTTAAAGAACATAGACGTATGTGTGTACCACTTCATGCAGGAACAGCCTTTCTAGACAGACTATTCCGAGGCTTAGTAAGCTCCAGTAAATATTCTTTAGTGGGTCTTGGCCAGCTTACTTCATGTCTATTAATTGCCTTTAGGGTATGTTATGTAGCTACCCAACTAATTTACCCATGCATCAACACTGAGTATTTTCAAAAATTTTCTCCTTTTTTCCTGTGTATCCCTAGTACAGGTCAAAGCATAGACTATAGTCTGGAAGAGATTAAAAAGTCAGCAGTTAGGTGAAAAGTAACATAGATACTTAAAGGAAATCCTGTTACAAGTCTTCTGACCCATAGAATAAGTAAATTCCAGTATACTTTCCCATGTGTTTGCTCCTCCCCCGGGTACGGTGGAAATAGTGGAAAGCCTAAGACACTTGTTTGTAGGGTAAGGTACTACTCAACACATGAAAAGATGGCCCTAGGTCTGTATTACCTCTTTATATACTTCTGCTCATGTACTCTTATTCCCTCTTAGAAGATATTTGTATTTGAATTTTAGATGATATACTCTTATTCCCTCTTAGAAGGTATTTGTATTTGAATTTTAGATGATACTTTCTCTCAGCTTCATTGTCAACCTCTTATTTTTAACACAGTGTGTCAAATACCACTTAACACTATTTTGGTTTATATTTAATGCTTTCTTGGGGTCTTGACTTTGCTTAACTCTTTGTTATCCTTTCCTTTTACTGATGGTAGGAAACTTTGAATTTAACAGTCTCCCTGTAGCTGAATTCTCTCTTATCTTCATCGCTGTGGTCTGTGACCATAGAAGTGAATTAATGTATCAGTGTGTATTACTGTTCACATTTTAATATCTCTCTCCTGGAAATGTGTATCTCCATACATACGCTGTTATGGAAAATGTTCCTTCACATCTAAAAGCACTGTACTGATTTCAGTGTATCTGAATCTGCTACTACTATCTCAGAATGAAGAGCTTCCAATGCTTTCCTGCAGAAAATATAAAAATCTGAATCCTAGTGAGTGCAAAATTCCAGTTTAACTTAGACCTCATTCAGAGCACCTGCAAACTAAGTGAGAACTATGTTTCTAGAGGAGAAAGCAATTTTCTTAGTCATATTTTTTAAAAATCAGCAAGACATAGAGATTTAGACATTCACTTGGGAAGTAAATAACAAAATGTTGAATTTAAGCTTTGCTCAGGTATAATTCAGAGTTCTAGAGAAATAAATAGTGCTGTCTGAAAAAAACCATCATTCATCCTGATATAAAGTTCAGACACTTTCATTGAACTCTTTGTGCTCTGGATTGGGAAAGGTGGTAGACCAGAGAATGAGATATTCTCAACAGCCTCTTCTGCTGCCCAGGAAGGATTATGGAGAGCTCAGCAAAGCACACTCTCTGGGAGGATTCACTCTTCTAGGTGTCCTGTCGGAACTGCTTCTTTGCCTGGGTCGTCTGCCTAGTTACAGGCATCACGATTGCTCTTCGTTGTCTCCTCATTGGTATTTTGCATCTGTACCCATTGATTTTATTGGTGTATATATTACAGTAATTTTAAACAGTACTTTTTAAACTGGAGTAGTCTTAAAAACATCTGTAATTCCTTACTGTGCACTGGGTCAGAGAGGTCGCATAGCATTGCATAGCAGCTGGGGCATTGCTCCTTATGGGGATTTGCTTCCATCATGCTACCCAGTACTAACATCCGCCTTCATTTATAGGACCCTACCACATCAGCTCCATGAAGCTGCATGGGTTGAAATTTGGGTAAATTGAGAGATATGTGTCACAGTCAGTAAGGCACGTAACTTAACCCTGGGATCATACTGCTAACTTCAATTGAAAAAATATAAAATAAAATGTAATGAGATCTAAAAGCAAATGTCAGAAGTTCAAGCATGAAGGCTTTTAAAAGTCCAGGAAACAATCTTTCAGCTTGTCTTATGATTGCTTTTCATCAGCCAACACCTGGATCTCCCTTAGCCCTAAACCTCTATGATATTAATAGTTGGCCTTTGCTCTCTAGTTGTTCATTTATTCCACCTGCTGTCTAAGAAAAATGCATACAAACCTTTATCTTATGTACTAGTCTTAAGGGAATTTCAGAAGGGTGTTGGTAAAATTCAAGGAATCCACAAGAATTGTGTTAGGAAACCAATTATATTGTCACTGAGTGGTGAGTAGTTTTTCAGTTGCCAAATGAATTACTGTTCAGGGTTTAAACATGACTGTTTCTGCTTCCCTTCAGTGATGGTAGTTTTGGGTAAAATGGACTAAGGAGAGAGAGAAAACTAGTTCCTTATTGCACAGACCTGCTTTAGCTTAGAGGTAAATTTCAAAAGCTATTTGTCTCCTGGTAGTGACATACCAGGAGAAATCTTTGCATGTAGAATACCACTGTGTGAAGTCTTGTGAGACAGATCTGATCTGCAAAGTAACGTGGATGCTAATTAATCATACAAATCGGTTCAGTCACTGCATGTATCTCTGATTTCTCACACATTCCAGGAGGGTGGAACAGCAGTAAAAGTAGGTCTACAGCCTGCTCTGGGACTGGGTACTTTTTTTTTTTTCTTTCAGGAAAGAAATTACCTTGGCTTTTGCTACTGCCATGAGATTTGACAATCTCATGTCTAATTTCCTTAATTTTTAAAAATTGGTAAATTCTATTTCTCTTCTGGAATTATCCTTCAAATGAATATGGTACTTGGAATTATGTCTTTATTTTACTCTGGTCATACTACTGATAGCTGAAATAAGAGGGGAGAAGAAAAAACAATTGTATTTGTTTTTTGTCAGTTGGCTTGTTGGGTGGTTGTTACATGAAGAAAGGAAAGAAAGGTGCTATGGAACAGAGATTTCAACTTTATTGTGGCAGAACTGCATCCACTTAAAGTCATGATGATTCATTGTTTGTAAAAGATCTATTTTTAGTTGGCCTGAATTATATGGAGATTAAAGAGAATCATTAGCATAAAATTCCCCTTGAAGCTTCTGGAGTTTGTATAATACAAAAGACTTTGATAAGATTTCTTCAGCCTAGATAACTTTGGAGAATCCCTAAGTGTGCGCAAAAGGCAGATTGGTAACCATACAAAAGCTTTTGTGGGTCAGTGATTTATTCCTTTGAGCACAATGCAACTTTTCATACAGAATGCACTCCAAAACAATGCTTTTTAGAAATAGCAGTGTCAGAAGAAAGAAGCTGAGAGATGAAGAGGGGGAGGGATACATTTATAGCTGTAGAGAGAACACACATCTTTAGGAAAAGCATTGGTGTTGGGTTTTGCTGTTTGCTCTGCTCTCTCAATGCAGAATGAGCGCTTCTTTCACTTCATTGCATGTATCTAGACTGTTGTTTCCTGTCATATAAGAATGCACGCAGCTAGTGTGATTGCTACATGGTGTGTGTAGACTGCAGAGGAGAGGAAGATGACCAGCTACAGTCAGTCACAGATTGTGTGAGCATCTCTCTTCATTTATCAGCATACCGTAGCAACAAAACTCTGAAGATGTTTGTTAAAGTACCTAAGTTGCAACAAGTGTGAAATATGATAAATGTGGCAGAATATATAATTGTTACAAAGCACTTTAACAAGTACAGCTTGCACATCATAATATATTGCATTTGTGTAAGGATCAGTATTTGCCATCCTAGGCAAAAATGTCTTTGGCGGGGAAATCCAAAAGGTGCTAACATTGTGGGTTTTTTCAAAGAAGAAAATCTTAACAGCAAACTTTAGAAATTATGTATAAGAACACAAATAAATGACCTCCATACTTAGCTGGACAGCAAACCTGCAAACCTGTATTATATGCATACCCTTAGTGAAATCTAATGTCTCAATATATGCCATCATATCTGAACTTGGCCTGCTGGCATACCAGTTAATTGTTAAATGAAAGTTAAATCATGGTAACAACAGTTACTCCACAGAAGTAATCTCTGAAACACCTTTATCCTTTTGTCCTGAAAAGACATGTGCTTCCTTCTTAGGTTATTAAAAAAAAGTACGTTTGCTATTAGAGGACAGGAATAAAGATAAAAGTGAAATCAAACACCAATCAGGAAGAATATGAGGGCATAAGTCTGAATTTTCATTACAAAAGAGCTGAGATTCACTGGAAATTTATGTATGTGGAAAAAATACTTAGGCAAAGAATTAATCCATTGCAGTAATTCTCACTGTTACTGGAGAGACTGTTAATATGTCTTTTCACATTATGCAAAACCAGCAAACAAAAATAAGGGTCACAGCTTTAAGAAGAGTTGTTTGTAGTATCTGTTAGACTGAGCAAAATGTCACAATATGTAGTCTTCCGGAAGAAGCAAACAGACCATTAAATCTTGGATGAATAAAGCATGTTTTCAAACTGCTACAGATTTTTGTCTTTTTGGAATCATTACAGCAGTGCTTGGGGTTGTGGCTATGATTATGTGAAGACAATTGGACAGTAAGTTTTAGTGGGACTAAAATTTGCCCTGTGGTGCCAGAATGAAGGTCTGGTTTTAAACTGCTTTATGCAAAGAAAGAGACCCACCAGCTGCAAAACAGGTGGTAACCCACCAGGGGCAAACACGTATGAAATCATTGCTCTTTATTTGGATTACAGTGAAAGGAAAAATGAAAGGATAAAAGGTAGAACAGCTGATTCAGAGGAGCAGCCTTCTGACTTTTTATTAGGGCTTTCATAAATGATATTGTGGTTAGGCTATATGCTGGAATAATGGAGATCCCAAATGTTGAACATGTAATGTGGGCCTCACAACCAGGTGCCTGCCTGCTCGACGTGTTAAAAACATCTCATTGCTGCTAAGATACGGCTTTGCGTGATGCATTTATATCCTTTATATATGTGTGTGTGTGTATATATGTATCTATCTTTTATTTCTTTAGTGAAAGGAACGTACACTGTTACCATACTGAAGGAGCTGGTAGAGTTGCCATTCAGTCTCCAGTGGCTCCATTGTGAATCCCAATGTTGCTGGTCTTTTTTGAGAACTTGGAACTGAAGAATGAGCTGGAATGACCTGCCCTGCTGTATCATCTCAGAGAATAACATAAGGCTGCCAACAGCACAACTGAAGTTGTTTCAGATCTGTCATGAGTTCTAGGCTCAAGAGAAAAGTCAGTTTTAAAAGAAGGTAATAATATTTTTCCTGCATAATTGTTTATTGCCATGATAATGAATAGAGGGAGCATTACAGGTAGCCTTTTTACAAGAGCTTTTATCTGGGCCTCAAATATTTAGTGTGTAGCGAGCATTGCACAAAGAAGGGTTTTATGGTTTATAGGCAGTGCCAAGAGGTTATTCATGTCCAACAGTAACAAAGGAATATTTCACAGCACTGAAACTTCATTGCCTGTGCTGTTTCTTGTTAGGATAGTCCTTGCCTCTTTTGTTTGGCCTGGTCAGACAGTGTTTTCCCCAATAGTTTCTTGGACACAAAGTAGCTGGCATGGGCCAGGGATCACTCCCAACCAACAGCTGGAAGCAATCCATTTTTCAGAAGAAGATAATTTAATCTCATAAAAGCAGAAAGACATTTTCAGTGGCCATGGGGACAGAGAACAAGCCCTGATAATGTTTAGTTTAGTTATGGAAAACTCTTGTGTAAGTCCCCTTTTTAAGTGGAGTTAAATGCTCTCAGCACTTCCTAGGGATGGACAATTTTGTCAAATAGGAATACAAGTGTAGCAGCATTGGTACAGTTTACAAAGTGCAGAGTTGCAAAGTTTTCCTGACTGTACCATGGGAAAGATATTAAAATAAATTTTTTCAATTAATATATTGAGATATAGTTATATATATATATAGAGAGAGAGAGAGAGAGATCAAATATGGAGGGAGGATAAGTGATGGGAAGGAAGAAAAGAGAAAATCAGTCCTCCTAGCTTGGAGAGAAAACCAAAGCTTTCCAAGATGCTGAGGTTTCAACATGCGGCATTAGCTTGAGCATTCTGGGAGCCTCTGAAAACAGCAGAGGAAAAAAGACTGAAAATTCTTTGGTCCTTTGTAATTTGGATAACCAGATTGCAGCCACAGTCTGTTGATTCTTTAGGGGTGGGCTTTTTAAGGTCAAATGATGTGAGATTAAAAAAGGGTTTATGTGAGGTGGTGTCTGCATGGTGCAAGAAAGCAGGAACCATTCCTACTCTGTAGACTGATGTGTGGATGGTTTCACTGGGCCACCACTGACATGGGCTGCCTATGGCAGAAGATTAAAATGCGAACTCAATTCCTTATTTAAGCACTTGGTTAAATAAGTATGAGATGGTATATGTGATTAGCTTCACAGAATCTCCCAGGATAGTTCAAGCGAGCTGTAAATACGTAGAGTATGTTAGCGATCTCCCAAGTGAACATCAAGATGTCATTGTTGAGCAATAGAAGGTTTTCACTGTACTGAGACAGATTTTACTACAAACTTCTGGTAGAATTTTTCTTGCAAGTAAGAGTGGGTGCTGCTTCTGGAGCTGTTGTTCGGACAGGCATTTTTGAATGTCATTAATAAAATTGCTAATATATGAGTCATCATGTTTCTTTTATTCCCAAGATTTTAATATGGTTTTACGGAATTTTCATGATTGTTTATCTCTCTAGTGTTCTGTGCTTTCAACGTGATATATTAGCTGCTGCTTTGCAAATTCATGTGGGCTCCCTTCCTAGTTTGAGTTACTTTAAAACTATTCCAAAATCCTCAGATTTCTTTTGTTATGACTTAAAACACCTTCCATAGCTATGTTTTTAAAATGGAAGTAACATCTGGCTGGTGTGTTTAAAATCTGTCTGTAGCAGATAATGTAAAAATGACCTTGGCCCTGAATTTAAAAGGGGGGGCAGGAAGCTGGCTGAACAGTATGCTAATAAGAACACAGCTCGTTCTCTGTGTAAAGAGGGGAAAAAAACAACTTCTCAATGAACAACTTCGAGGCTAGAGTTATTTGAATAATTTTTCTGAATGACGCAAGGCTGAGCTCATGAGAGTCAGATCAAATCCAGCTGAAGAGCAGAAGCAAGAATCCATCTGGGAATCCTGCTAGTCACTGACTCACAATAAAGACGTTGATAAAATATGAACCTTCTGAAGTCCAGGTACTCCAGGGAAGGCAAAAACAATTTCAGATGAGACAATTAATGAAAGAAATATTTCCAACTATTAAAGCCTGCTGCTGATAACAAAAGTTTGGTAATAGAATTTGTTGTAAATTTATATTTCACTGCTTTCATCATACGTTTGAACTAGGAAGTTACTTATTTCTTGCATCTCACTGTCAGTATGATTCATTTTGTTATATCTTACTGTTTTATTAAAAATTAACAAACAGTCACCAGCTGGGAACAAAGTCATGAAGTTGCGAAGAACCTATCGATGCCAGATGAAATCCAAGGACAAGCTGTTGCTGACTTCAGTAGACACTAAGGTGGTAAGAGGGACACTGACTGTTTGTATCTCTGTTTTGCTTAAGAATCATTCTTTCTTAGTGCTTCAGCTGTAAATTACTAAAACAATATTCTACTGATATTTTGAAATCTGTATTTATTACTTCAGGTCTGTCCTATTTGCACATGCCTGAGCTGAATAATTTTTTTCAGTCTGATTTTTAAAACTTAGAGAGAATAATTGTGGTAAATTTAAACTATTGGAACTACAGTGGTTTAAATGATTTGTCAGTTGATTCACCTAGGGCTTTACAGCAACACATAATTTTGCACACAAAGTTTAATTCTAAGGTATAATATAAGATGGTCTTTTAATAATCCTCTATAAGGGTATAGTTGCCCTTCTTTTTTCATGACAAATCCCTGTTCAAAAGAAACGTGGCAAAACAGACAGTTTTAACTTCACAAATGCTAGATCCAATAGTGCACTTGTCCAATGCACTGAATAACACAGATTTTTAGGCACTTGGGTGCAAAAGCCACAGAACTAGGACTTTCCATATGCAGAAAAGAAAGGCTGTACAGGACGTTAATCCTGAGACTTATATTTAAAATGAGAAGAAATTTTTGTTACTTCCAGGTATTATTGCTGAAAACAAGCAGCAATAAATCTCTTTTGATGCACAATTATAATAACTTTCCATCCCCTCCATGTCCCCCTGCACTGCACCACCAGTTTGAGAAGTGTCCTAAACTCTGGTACTTAATGTGCAAGATTAATGAAGCTAGCTGAAAGAAAGTGAGTAGGAATGTACTGCTCAAATCTTGCAGTGTGTTCAAGGCAAGATTTGGAAAATGGAGACTTCACTTTCTGTTTGTCCTTCCTCCTTCACAAGGGAACACAGAGCAATCCTGTGCTATGCGGTCTTCTGAGAGGCCACCATGACCACCTTGTGGGTCCAGTGAGTGAGACTGCAGTTCTCTTCTTCCCAGGTGTTTCTAAGAGCATTCTTACTGCCTTGATGTTACCTTGGTGTGGCAAAGGCGCATTGCCTGTGTATGTTATTCTGGCTTTTTGGAGAATTGAATGACAGAAGTACATTTGTACATATGGGGAATGAAGGGGGGATTGCCAATCCTCTATTTTTAAATGAATTATCACAGAATAAGAAAAGTATGCTGTTAATTTGAAGTGGTTTTATGGGTGAAATGGCTTGGGTGGGTTTTTTTCCTCTTTTTTTTTTCCTTTTTCTTTTTCCCTGGAAAGCTCTGGGTGCTCTAGATGCACACATACAGAACACCTGGATACATTTCACTCTAATTTTTTTTTGCTTTCCAGTGAAGTTGGAAAATACCTTGTTATTTCAGCTCTTAACTCTGTAGCTAATATGCAATCTAAGTGTAAACAGTGCTAATGGTATTTAATTTATGACTGAATTTTATATAAGGCTGATAGGTAAGAGCTAAAGTTGTGTATCAAAAGCTCATTGTGTCCATGTAGAGAGTATTTTGTGTTGAATTACCAGAAGGCCTTCAAGCGCTCTGCAAAATTTTACTTTTCATACATCAGCCTTCAAACCAAGGTAGTCAAAAAAGTCATTTAGGAAATCCCTTCATATTGAAGCAACCAGCAGTGCTCTTATCCAGAGTGCAACACTGCTATGAGTCAATTCTGTATTTTCATGCTGAGGGGGAGAGACAAGCAAGCTGCATTCAGCACATAGAAACATGCTCAGCAATGGCAGATCTTACCAAGGTGGGCCAGTGTCTTAACATCTATAAATCTTAAATCTAAAGTGGCTGCAATTTTTGTTCGTTGTATAATCAAATCCAAGCAGTAGCTCTCACAGGACAGTGTGTGCTGCTGCCAAGCAGAAGCTTAGGGGGAAGAATGGCAGTCGTTGTTTCTCTACCTTGTGTTTTCCATCAGCTTGACTTTTTTGATTGATTTATTTTTTAATATTTTTGCAATCTAAGAACTGTTTTATCTAGTGATAACTGACATAAGTAAAGCTTATATACACAAAGATATGGCATAAAGACATAAGTACAAGCTGTGTGTATGATATAATGTTTGTCTATGGTGTATATAGTGGATAAAAACAATACATGGGTAATTTTATTAAGGTAATTCTCAGAAGGAAAACTCTAGCTTTTAATGTTAGAGCAAAAATTTCGTAACGATATCATGAATTAAGGTAAAATTGTGATTATCAAGTTAGCTGGCACCGCTAGTGTGTCTAACAACACTAGACACTGAAGAGAAGTTTCTTTCACAGCAATTTTACTAGCTAATGTTGCTTATGAGTATCATAGAATTTGCAATTAATTATGCTTAATGAAGAATGGCTGCCTGATTCCTCGATAATTTGCCTAGAAGATTACTGAAGATTTTTTGGTGCATTTCCAGGTATCAGCTTTTGGGAATGGATGGTTGTGTTGTCATTCATTGACATATAATTTGTGGTACTATGACAATATTGTGAGATCTCTACTGTTGCCTATGTAAATTTTAGGAATAGAAATATCCTTTGAAGTCGTTGATTCACATTTTTGCTCATTTGATACAGGTCTAACCTTTTTCTAAAACAGTGAATTATTATTTCTAATTCACTTACTGTCTATAAAACTTTGGTTTTGAAGGCAAAGAGAAGTGGCAAGCTCAAAAAGTTATACTGAAATGGTGTTTGTGTGTTATTTTTAGAAAAGCTATATAAGTAAAGCAAATTTATAGACCACATTGCTGCTTGTAAAAGATTTGTGGCATGTATCTCCATCAAATCCTAAACCCTTTGAGTCCTATTTTATGACAGTAATAAATAAATCGTGTGATGAGTAACAGAATGTTGCTTCTTGGTTGCACAGAAGTGGCAGCCTATTGAAAGGCTCTCAAATGGTGGCCAGAAGTTCATTCCTTTCCCTTGTCCTGCAGAGCTTTTCTGTGTAGTCTGTATGTGTTACTTTAAGGAAGCTGGAGGGAGTCACTATATTATTTCTCTGCACTTCAGATGCTGTGAAATATTTGGAAATTTCAACACAATTCTTTACTCACTACTGACTCTAAAACAGCTGTGTGTGTGTTATTTTGCTAAACACAACAAAAATGAATCAACAAACTTTGAATTCTGGAGCAAAATAATGACTGGTTCCTTTTGTGGCAAGTCACTTCAAACCTTCAAATAAACGCTGGTTATTTGATGTTTTCTATATTTAGTAGTTAGCCCAGGTTTTCTTCCCTATGAGTTATTTCTTCAACTACTGCAGTTACCTTTCCACCAGGGAGTAGGGAATTCCTGTTTTCACCTTCAATGTAGTATATTATTTGGATACTTGTTGTAGACCTTTCTTCAGTGAATTCTTGGTGTGCGAACCATTAGAGGCAGCTAATGGCCACTGTCTATTATCCGTGCATATAGCAAGTCATGCTGTGCTGTGGTTCCAGTTTCTAATTTGGTTATACAGCTTGAAGTCTATTAGGGATAGAAATGGTACCATCAAGTAACTAATACATTCATTTCAAACTGTGTAATTAACTGCACTTTAATTCTGTTTGATTATTGGACAACACTGTATCTGGAAGCCATTAAACTCTTTATATGACAAGGTATACAAGTTTCTTTCTGAATGTATTCTGAGGACAGATCTATTAAGTTTTTCTGCCTACTCACATTCTGGCTTTGCAAATTTCTATTTTTCAAGCCAGAAACAGCTTGTATGTAATAAACTTTTGCAGATATAAACGCTACATTTTTAATGGGCCCTAAAGTACATACGCACTTTTTTGGCCATCTCTTTTTTTGTTCAGGGCTAAGCAAAAAAATGCTGTCTTTACCAGGTTTGCATTCCACTTTGGTACTTTCTTTCTCACAACAAATCTCATCCTACTCAAGTTTAGTTCTATGTACACCTGTTACTACTAGTCCTTTTGCAGTCCAACAATTGCAGCCAAGAATACAGATCAAGATGAAATCTCATCTACTGTATTTTACATAAGTACATAATAAAATGATAGTGTGTGTCTGAATTCCAAGATCTCAGAAGAATCATTTGAGAAGGCAGTGAAGACAGACTGCTCAAGCATGATGATCTTGAAAAAATAAACAACAAAAAAAACCTGTCCCCCCCCCCCCCTCCAACCCCAAATGTTTGAGCAAGAGAGGAATAGTTTCTCTGGAACTTGAGGAAGAATGAAGTAGGTCAGGATTTTTATTCTGGTTTGGTTTGTTATTTCCTCCCTCATATTTGCAGGGCAAGGGGATGGGGGTTATAGGAAAAGAGAAGAGAGGATAATTGAAATAGGTATTTCCTCCCAGGAGGGAGAGAACTGTGGTCAACCAACCGCCAACAGCCTCTGCAGTTTGCCACCTGATCATCATTAGCTGACAGTACTGGCTTCAAAGTGGGACTCAGTGGTGAAGGGGGACTTGAAAGAGGCCTAGGAGCTTGTTTTCTGCTGGGAGGCAGGGTGTTCCTACTGCAAAGCAAGGAAGAAAGTACACAGGTCTTGAGGGAAAGCAGATAAGCAGTTAACAGAAGCTGGTATCACTGGGAAAATAGAGGTGAGCTGCCTTGAGACAACCAGAGAAAAGCTGATTCTTTGAGTGAAGGGCTGGTGACAAAGCTGTTGATTCCTGTGGTTTTGCAAAAAATCTTACAGACTGGATTGTGAAATGCTGCTCTACCTTCCCTGGTCTGGCTGAATCTACAAACATAACTAATGTGTGTAACTAACTGACTGTGTCCACTTCACATCTAAGAATAATTTTTGGAAGGTAGTGCAAATAGGAAAAATTTATTTATGGAAAGGGTGGTCAAGCATTGGACCAGGCTGCCCAGAGAGGTGGTGGAGTCCCCATCCCTGGAAGTGTTCAAAAAACAGGTAGATGTGGCACTTCGGGACATGGTTTAGTCTAGTCTACCCTTGATTGGTTTAGAGTAGACTTGGTAGTGTAGGTTAATTGTTGGACTGGATGATCTTAAAGGTCTTTTCCAACCTAAACGATTCTATGATTCTATTCTATGAAATATGGGAATTAGATTTATCTCGATGTTCAGAGATGTAACTGCTGTTTAGTAGTACAACTGATAGCCACACACACATATATATATACAGCCACGGATAGATGTAGAGGAGACTCAGTTGTTCTCTTCCCTGTCTCCTGCCCAAATGACTTGGTTCTGGTTGTTCACCACAGTTCCCATTCTTCTCCACACTCCTACTCCATCAGTTGAGAGGTTTAAAAAATAATACCACCACTTCATCTTTCTCTGCCCTATCAGCTGAGTTTCACTGGATGCTGAAATAGCCCATCTATGTGCAGGTATTCTCTTTTGTTTGTTTTCCTTCACTTGTATTAGCATATCTATTATGTTAGCATATAGGCATATTTATTTATAGAAGTGGAGTACTAGCAGTAAAGACTTCTAGATTCCTCAAAATATGTGTTTTTCCTCTATAAAAGTAGTCTTTAGAAACAGTAAAATGGTCAGAGATGGGAAGAGCCTAACATGTAATATGCTTAACTTAAGAACAAGTATGGGCGTGATTTTCATTTGTCATGCTTCGTTCTCTTTTTTGTGCTGCATTGAATGACTTTAGGCAATCTCTGCCACAAGATTCTTAATTAAGGACTTGTCTGTGCCTAGAGGTAAGACTTTGGAGCACTACAATGTATATGGCAGAGGGGAATACTTGAGATGAAGGCCTTATTTAAGCTGATTTCTTTTTCTTCTGATCAGACGTTTAGCCTTTTTTCCCACATGCCAAATGAAAAGTTACAGATGAATTGCAGCAGCAGTTAAACTTTAGAGACTAACGCATGCTCAGTGTAGAAAGAACATTGGAATTAGAGAATTAGAAGTATTCTATGTGTCCAAGTGAGTATGTGCAGGAGGCAAATGAGGAAAGTAGGAGACAGCTCCCAGATCTCAGTCCCTCAAAGCAAGCATCAGCTTCAAAGCATACTGACTCCTCAAAATAGATGAAAATTTTCACCCTAGTATTATTTTGCTTTCTTCATGATCTGATTCCTGGAAATTGGAGTCACTTTTGCTTTCTGTTTGTTTGTGTGTGAACTGTCTGAAGAAACACATACTGAAGAACTTAGAGTCCAGCCTGAAGTTAAGTTGTATTTGGAAGAATGATTACAGTGAAAAAACTTAGTACCAGCTGTGGTATTAAACTTAAACAGCTTAAATTACTGCAATTTTAAGTCAGTCTTTATAGTGTTGGCAGGCATAGTTGTAAAAATAATTCTATTTTCACATCTGGATCTCAAATGCTGAAGTTACAAAAGCTACAGAAATTTTATTTCTCAGTTCCAAAGTTTAGTGTCTTTTTAGGATTAAATACTGCATTTTTTTTTTCTTCCCAGAAAAATTTGCTAGATAGTGTGTTACCCTGATGGCCCTTAAATGTCTAGGATGCTCTAAAGGGGAAGTGCTAAGAAAAAAAACATTAAAATGTGATTTTTATCCATGTTGACATTAGTTTTTTTACCCCATAAACAGCCCCATGCAGTCACAGCATCAGTTCCAGGGGTTAAACACTCAGACAATGGCTATAAGAAAGATGGTCAGATTAATTTCTTATCAAACTAAGTTGATTCAGTGTAAGGAATGGAAACCATCTGATGTATTTTACAGATCAAAGCTAATTCTCCATTGACACATATGCACTTGAGTAGGCGCATCTGTGTGACAGCTAAATTATAGGAGTGCTTTACACACACATTATCTTGTCACAACGTAAGAACATCCTACTGTGCTAAAATACCTCTTCCAGAAGAAACATGTAATTTCCCCATATTGTTGGGAGGATGCTAAACAGCTTCTTTCTTTTTACATATCTTTTATTTTTACCTTCTACAGGTATGAGATGAGCAAAGTTTTTTAAAAAACTGAAAACTATTAATTGGATTTTATCTGTCTCTCTATCCTCTCCACCTTCTGTCTAATGAAATGCATTGGTAGCTGTGCCTATGGCTGGATGGAAAATGCTGAAGGAAAACAGTCATTTCATTTTAGAGTTTAGCTGCTTATTTAAAGGGAATGATTATAAAGATTTTTTCCCTTTTATGTATTAGGCAAAGTGAATACTTCCAGTTTGTGCCACTGGAATAAAAATTGTGTTTGTATGTTTGGGAAAACAACATGAATATTTGGCAACAGCTTTGTGGCACAACTTTCACACTCCCTAACAGTTGGTACTGTCTAGTTTGAGACTAGGGTTAGGTCAACCCAGGCTTTTGAAAATTTAATCTTTATTAAACCAAGGTGCTATAAATTGAGCTCAACTTCTCCCACCTTCTTGTAAGACAGTTCAATACATTGGGCCTAGACTTGTAACAGGGCGCTGTTAGCAACTGAACTGAGGCTGGGGCTGTTTGTGTCAGGGCTTTTTTGGTTTTCAGTCCATTACAAAGGACAATTTCCAAAGTATAATAATTCAGTTAAGCATTTAGGTCTTGAAGCAGTTTCCCTGTTTTGTGGTGCTTATCCCAGGCTTCTGGTTCTAAAGACAAAAAAAAAAAAAAGAAAAGGTTAAAACAATATTACTCTTCAACAGCTGCATGGTCCTACAGGTAAATATGCTCTTCACTGGTAACAAAAATAAAAACCCTCAAAACATTTTGTTCATTTTTTAATGCATATATTCTTTTTAAACAGCATCCTTTTGTTCTTCCATCTCCTTCTGATTTGAACTCCGTGACACATGTATCGCCACCTGAAAGTGCTGTTAACTGCTCCTCGAAAGTCTTTTGCCACGCGAGACGCGTACTGACCCGCGGGCTGGGTTGCGGAGGGGCCGTCCCCCTCCTCGCGTGGGTGTCTGCCCCGGTGACAGGGGTGCGTCAGGATCGTGCCCTCTCTGTATCTCTGCTGCTACTAAAGCCCTGGCAAAGGAATTGTAAACAGTCGTTTAGTTTCACCTTAGTTGCTTACTTACGGTCATTTTCTGTAATTCCAGGGAATACTCCGTCCCAGACACAGTGGTTGTAGAGCACGGGATGTGGGGTGAAGATGAGCGACTGCGCTGTGCTAGCCTCCACGCTCCAGACCTGACTCAGAGTTAGGCCTAGTTAGGCAGGGCGATGGAAAGAGGCAGCCCACCACCCCAAACAAAACCGGGCAGCCTGGGAGCTGCAGGACAGGCGACGGTGCCTGGGGGGCAGCGGGAAGCGCTGGTGCTGCCGGGCCGTGGCCTGAGCTGGGCCCAGCGCGGAGGGGCGGCTGGCTGGGCGCCATCTTCGTGTGGCCGCACCGCCCGGCGCTGGCGGCAGACCGGGAGGGTTGGTGCCACTGCCGCTGAGGAGGGTTTGTTCCCAGGAACTGATACAGCACTTCGGTGGTAACATTGTAAGAGTAATTTAAGGTACTGTTTTTAAATTTTTTTAATTATTATTATAATTTTTTCTTTTTTTTTTTTTTTTTTTTTTCCTTTTATCACTGTGTGGAGCAGTGATCGTGCACCATGACAGGTGTGTTAAGGATTAAATAATTTCTCTAGATTTTTAACACTTTAGCACCCACCTTTCTATTCATTGGCTATTCATATCAACATTTTATACATCTGTCTCGTCAGTGGTACTGATTTAGAAGCTTTCCTCCACGTTTATTTTAGTTTGTAGCATTACTGCTCTTTCCAGAAGAGCTCCCTTGCACTCGAAGTGTTGTCGGTGCCGCCCAGGGTTTGCCCTGGGCTTCCAGCGTTTACACACCCAGGCAGGCCCCAGATAAATAAAAGTGACTAAAGGTGAAGTGTAGGTTTCAGAAGTAGCTGGAATACCCTGATTTTCTCTGGTTTTAGTGTGTGCTGTGAGAGAGAGAACCCCCTGAGGGTGGGCGTCATGCGCTGGCCAGGGCTCTGAGCACTGGGAGGCTGCTGCGCCTGCTGGAGGTGGCTTCACCTGAAACGCCTGTGTGACTCCCATGTGTTGTAAACTGGTTTTACAGGGGGCCTGATTTTTAATGCTGACTAAAATGACACGACACAAAGGTATCTGAGTTGTCAAGTTTCTTTATAGTCTTTATATAAACGGGGCAATGTTTTCTGTTTTCCTGTATTGTGCTTTGACTTATTATTATGTGAATAATGAACATCAGGGAAGTATCTTTTATTTCTCAGTTTGCCAAAGTCTCTGTTTTACATAATTTCACAGCAATTTTCAGTTAGAGGACTAAGGAGATCTGTACCATCCTCTGCATCTCAACACCACTAACGTTTTCTGTGCCTTTTCACCTGTCATTAAGCTCACACATCCTGAATCTCTCACATGGTTGCCATGGAAAGAATTGTGATCCATAAATGAATATATTCTGTGTAAGAAAAACTTGAACATAGATCCGATACTATTCCAATAATGTGGAGAAAAACATATGAAGGAATGGAAGCAAATAATGTAAACATGAATGTGTATTTCATATTTAATCTTCACATATGTTCAAGATGTTTGTATTGTAATATTACATCGTCTTGTGCATACTCTGAAATATTGATTATCCAGTCTGAAACACCAAAACATAACGCTGCACTTTTGCTAAGAATTTTGAATTAGTAATTAATTAGTTAGAGCTAGGGTAGTACATTCTCAACAAATGAAGCCCCCTTTTTTTTAATCTATTGTAAGCTTGTGTATATGCAATACAAAAATAATTACACATGCTTTTTTCTAGCAGAGTGCCTTTTGGTTTTGGTATGAATTAATCATTGGTGTTCCATTGTGCTGTAAAGGAATGTATTTTCTTTTTCATAAGGCTGGACACACTGATACTATTAAAAGAAAATATTATGTAACCGAATGGTATACAAATGTGCTGAGTTATGAAACCGAAAAATGTGACACAATTTTGAATTTTTTATGGCCTGATATTTTCACCGTTTTCTCATGAGTAAGGTAATTAACTTGTTACTATATATCAAATATGTAATAGAATGAGAAAAAGTAATTTGCTTTATCATATTAGTGTCATAAGATAATTGATTCACGTGAAGGCTGATGTTTGGCAAATACTTTCCCCAGGACCTCTGTAAAAAAATCTTTTTTTTTTTTTGAGTAGACTATAAATGTTCAGCTGAATACATTTAATGACGCTGTGCTCCAAATCCCTGTTTGTGCCCTCTGTAAATATGTGTTCATAGTTTACTACATGGTACGTGCTTAGTGGTTATGTGCCTAGAATCCTGCTGTGAAATGACAATTCACGGACAGCCACCATGAAGGCAGGCTTGACTTCAAAGGAAAGCTGTCTTTATTGTTTGCATACCAAGCTAGTGGGCACTCAGGAACCTGAGCAAAGACAAGGTTTTTGCTTTCCTTTTTTCTTTTTTTTTTTTCCTTTTTTCCTTGCTTTCCTTCTCAATACATTATTTTCTGTGGGTCAGCTCTTTTAGCATTGTTGTTTACAACCACAGGATCACTGTGTCTTTCACAGGAAACTGATGGATAAGGTGGAGATTCGTGGGGCCTTATCCTTCGTGTCTAATGAAAGTTCTGCCTTTATGTCTGGAAATTTAGAGAGCTGGGAGAGGTGAATGTTGAGACTAAGGGAGAAAGAATATGTTTATGGTAGAGCACTGTAAGTGCCTTTGTTCCAGTACTGGTGTAAAACCTTAAATGAATACAAAATGAACCCATGGTGCTATTATCTTGGCCATGATTTAACTATTGGATCAAGATTAAAGAATGTTCACACGTTCCTGAGCTGTTAAGTTTGGTATTGCTATTTAAGTAATTTTTCAGTTTACTCCCACGCAAGCTTATAGTCAAAGGTCTCTGCAAAGCATTTGATGGTAGAATTGGGAAATCATGAATGTTCTCATCTGTTTGTATCTTTGTAAGAGGAATACCAGGAAACAAACAAATATTGTGATGGTGAAGTCCTTAACTTTAAGCATTTTGAGTTTGATTCTTCTGGATATAAAGCAATCCTAAAGTGCCAGTGCCATTCCTGTACTTTATCTATTGTTAAAGATATATTCTGTCGTGTTTAATTTTGGCTGTGAGCTTTGAGAAGTAAGAACCATGCGTCAATAATTAAAGGCACCATCACAGCTGCAGCTTCGGTTAGTTATCTTTGTTTCCATCTTGGCATCCCATGAGTCAAGAAAAACAATGACAACAGCAAGAAGGAGATTATTTTTAGAAATGTCTCAAGTAGAATGCACAAATGTTAAAATATAGATTGACTTTCTTTACTACTACAAAGTCTATTTTTGTCGTTTCAGTACTTTTATTTTTAGTCACTCTTATCCTGTAACATAAGTGCCCCTTGCTAGAATTCTGTGTTAGGGAAACACTGAGTCTTGGTTTTGGTGAGTTTGTCTAAGGCTATTCTTCATGTGATCAGAATCAGTGCTGCCTACAATAGAGTAGTGAGTGCTACCCAAAAAACTCCCGAGTTTGTACACAAGTTTGCCAGTGACACATGGAGTGACCTTATAAAGGAGATGATATTCCCTTTCCTTATCTTGGTTTTCCGTCTGTGACATGAGAATAATAATTCTGACTGACTGAAGAAAAGCTCATTGAAGCCATATGTGCATTAGTGATTGAGGTTTGAACCTCAGTTTGGTGCTGTGTAATGTAATATGCCTAGTGAATGTTGTTGACATACTTTCTTTAAGACTGTTAGTTCAGTATGAATACAGGGAGAAGAGGGCTTTGAACAGAAGACAGTTCCTTCTTTGAAGTGAACGTACATACACTACATGCTGAGACAGGGATGTATTGTTCTATTTTACACATGACTTACTCAAGCTCTGCATCTAGGGTTACACAGGAGAGTAAGGCAGAACCAAGGACCCAAATAAACATTCAGTGGTTTATCAAGAAAATAATCTTCTATATCTGGCTTCTGTTTGTACTCATTTGGGTACATCCTGCCTACCTAGTGATAAGAACTATTTGAATTAAGAGAAAAAAGAAGAATGAAACTCTTGGCAAAGACCCCACTTGGCAATACATTTCATAGTTTTTCAGGACAAATATACTTCACTGGCTAAGCAACGTCTCTCCTGACAGGTATCTGAAAAGCTAAATCTTAAAATTACAAGGGAGCTAGACACATCTCTAGATATAAAGTCTACCTCAGCATATTGCACAAAAATGTTATGGTAACAGGTAGATTAATAGACTGGAGACAGTGCTTGCTCTGCTGGGTTTGTGACAGAACTGTTTGTGAAGCAACAGTAATTAGCTACATGATTCTGATACAGACCCTAACATAGCAAATTATTTAAGTGCAGACACCTTTTGGAATTGCAGACAGGCCTGCTGAAATGCACTACACTTTAAAAATACTTTCCCTACCTCTCATTAACATTTATCTCAAAAGTATTTCTAAAACTTAAAGAGTGACCAAAAGAAATAGATTGCTTCGAGGTGACCAGGGGATCAACAGGCAGTGCACCATTTATACAGAGCAAGAGTGAAGCAGTTAGTTACAATCCAAACCTGTGCAACATCCAGTTTCAGATGGCTTGAAATTGCTGGTGATTCCCACAAACGGAAAGAGTTTGAAATCTCCTAGAAACCTCATAGTGTGCCGCATTTAGTCATAGAGAATAACTTTTGCAAAGGGTTTTGTCCAAGATTCAGTCTTGAACCTAACATAGAATCACAGAATTGTTTAGGTTGGAAAAGACCTTTAAGATCATCCAGTCCAACCATTAACCTAACACTACCAAGTCCACCACTAAACCAATTAAGGGTAGAGTCATAATTTCATGGTTCCTGGCTTGGTGGCTGGATTATGTTTTAATGAAAGTAAAAACTAGGAAACATTAAGGTTGGAAGGGATGTCTAAGATCATCAGCCCAACCATCAACCCAACACCACCATCCCCACTAAACCATGTCCCAAAGTGCCATGTCTACCTGTTTTTTGGACGCCTCCAGGGATGGTGACTCCGCCGCCTCTCTGGGCAGCCTGTTCCAATGCTTGACAACCCCTTCTGTAAAGAAATGTTTCCTAATATCCAATATAAACCTCCCCTGATGCAGCTTGAGCCCATTTCCTCTCATCCTATCGCTGAGTACCTGGGAGAAGAGACCAACACCCACCTCACTACACCCTCCTTTCAGGTAGTTGTAGAGAGCGATAAGGTCTCCCCTCAGCCTCCTCTTCTCCAGACTAAACAACCCCAGTTCCCTCAGCCGCTCCTCATAAGGCCTGTGCTCCAGACCCTTCATCAGCTTTGTTGCTCTTCTCTGGACACGCTCCAGCACCTCAATGTCCTTCTTGTATTTGGGGCCCAAAACTGGACACAGTATTCAAGGCGTGGCCTCACCAGCGATGCAAATGTGTAAAGATCATGGTATGTCATGGTAAGAACATGACTTGTTTCAAGTATGCTCTCCAGCTGATGAACCTGCTTGTGGAACATGGTCAAGAGTGAAGTCCCAAATTAGAACAACCAAAACCTTGGAAACTTTGTATAACGTATCCAGCAAAGTCAGATAATTAGTTTTCCAAAGGAAATTTTAGTAGACTTAGTGCCCAGCCTATCAACAATATCTCTGAAAGTGGTAAATGCTTTTACCTGAAGTCAACAGAAATGAAGTGACTGACTTAGGGACACTCGAAAGTTTTGTGGCATACCTGGGAAATGTCTGGAGGTCTCTAGAATTGTCATTTAGTAGCTTCACTCTGAGGTAATACTTATTCTCCAATGTGCGCTTTCTTAAGCTTATTAGCAAGAGGAGTAGGAAAGCGCAGAGAAAGCATGTTGAGCGGTTTAACCTTCTGTTTCTACCCTAATTATCCAGAACGCATTTTTTTTCAGGTGAGTTTTGGTGAGTGGAATAATTTGCCTTTCTTGGCTTTGTCACACAGTCACAGGAGCTCAGTGTCTGGTCTTGGACTATGTGAAGATGCACAGTGCTTCCAAAATGGATACAACCTTTCTTAATACACACTTTCAATGGCAATGATGGCTTCCTCCTAATCAATGCCAGCTGAACCTATTTTTATCATGTGTCCTAATGGAAATTACTTAATTTTCTTGATTTACCAAATGACTAGAGAAAGTGTTTGCCCACTGCTTTTGTACAGAAAACTAGTTGCTCCTAAACATATATGTTTGAACTATAATTCCTCTTCCTAATCTAATGATAATATAAGGTGTCATTTAACCATTATTATTTGAAAAACAGATGAGAGCCACTGAAAACAGTGTTAAGCCTTTCTCCTTTGTATTTAGATGTGTGATTTAGACATCAGATTTTAATCTTATAAGGCTTAATTTTACATTTTTTTTAATTGTTCTTTTTTAACTTTTTTTTTGGTCACGTAAAAATCTGTTCTGCCACTGGTTAGCTTCATTTTTATGTTTTTTGGACTTCCCATTGGAGAACATTTGCATTTGAAAGTTTTTCCTGGGCCTTGCTCTGGAGATTATTGTGAGGAAGTGTGGGTGTGGGGGAGGTTTTACTAATTGTGAATTCCTCTCTCCTGTTGCAGCTCAGAATACTGCAGAGCTTTCAGAGAGCACTGTGAAGTAATTTGATGAAAGTTCAGTGTGGTGAAGACCACAGGAACATCAAATTTCATAGTCTTCATCTGACACTAATATCATATTTAAACATTTTCCTTAAAAATGCAGCAGCTGTCATCAGACCTCATATGTAATTACCCAGTATATGCTATATTTTATATATGTCTATATGTCTAGATTAAAATAAACATAAAAGTTGATTTAGTAAGAATATGAGATTTGGTCCTTTTGTCACTTATCCCCGCACCACTTTAATGTTATATTTATGTAGGTCTATTGATCTTGGTGAATTTACTCTAGAGCTTAGTGCTCCGTATTATAATCAATGTCATAGAGACCTGGAGTAGGGAAGCTGGAGCATTCATGTCGCATGAATCCGCAGGTGTAATACCTAGAGTGAGCTGAACCTTGGAGATGTCCTTTATATCCCATTAACACAAAGACTTTCCTATCAGGCAAGAAGGACCTTCTTAGGGAAAAAGATGGGGCGGTGCAGGAGGGCTCTGCAGAGTGATTATCTTTTGATATCTGTGTAATCTCTGCTCTTTTCTGGAATTATTTTCTGTGCTAGAGAAACAGAATTTCTTAGTTCACTTAGGCAGTACAAATTTGGAAGCACTGAGGTAGTCAGTAGTAGTCTTTTTCCCTTGAAGTCATGATCTTCTGAGACCAGTGTTCTGCCATGCTGTAGGCTGAATGTGGATTGGGAGTAGGCTGTATTTCCTTATCACTGCTTATGCTGTATGAGACCATTCCAGGTGACTGCAGTGACACATTTAAGAGGTAGGGATAAAACCACAAGTCATGGAAAAAATACCCACGTTACACATCTTAATTCAAATTCTAAATATTGCATTTTGACCCCAGTATGTTGATTACAGTGCATTTTCTGGGTATAAAAAGTCTAAACAGCTATATGCCTGTGAACATGTGAAAAAAGGTCAAAGAGACTGGATCTAGTTGATGTGTAGTAGGATCTGTTTCACTGTCTGTGCTTGAAGAAATTGAGGTAGAGAGAAGTAACTAGTGGCAAAATAGCAGAGCTGCATTTTACTGATGCATGATTATTTTTAATGTAGGCTAAGAAAAAAATTATATGCCCACATCACAAGATTGAAAACAAAATATGAAATGAATGGGAGGTAGAAAATCAATGTGAGTGCTATTTTTATGAAGCTAGGTATTTTACCCAATTTAAGAAGCACATTATCCCTATCAGAAGGGGATGAACTGAGGAGCCTTTACAAATAATCCTTCAGGTGATCATAGGAAAAGCATTCAATCCATTGAACAGACATCTTTGTAACCCAACTTTTGTATACTCTAGTGTACAGAAGGAAATGAAAAAAGTTGGAAAATGAAGAGGTTTTTGTGAACCTTTCTGCAGTTTGTATTAGGTCAACATAAGCCACGTGAGGGCCAGGAAAAATAAAATGTGATGTTTATCAGTATGGACCTGAGACAGACTCAGGAATCGCAGACTAGACCGGCTGAAGTCGACTGTGTGTAATACCTTAGAAATTGTTTTCAGGGACAGACAAGGCAACATCTGAAATGTGAAGTTCAGCTGAGGTTTGCTAAACTGAAAAAAAGCAGAACTGACAAATATTCTTAAAAAGTGGGCATGGTGCTTACTATTAAAGTAGATTTTAAGGTAAAGAAATCTAAATTGCTTCTAAGTTTGTTAATTGAATATGTGTGAGGGTAGGGCTGGGTTTTATTTATTTTGGAGTAAGGATGACTTTCCACTTTGTTTGGAAGTATTTATGTTCATACTGTGTTCACTACTAGCCTAAACCATAAAGTGCTGTTATTGTCCTTATTAGTATAAACTGATCATCTGACAATTTAGCTGACACGGTACATATTGAAAGGAGAAATTTCAGATTCACTTTTTGCAAATGGTCCTTTTGTGAAGCAGCCCTGTCTGAGTGAATGCAACTGAATCAAATTCATGCAGAGAAACCTTTTCAAAAATGTCTTTATTCTTTGCTAAGTTCACATTTTATCCTTAGTCCGTGAAGGGCCTCTGTACATCTGGAAGCCATACCATCTCTAGATTCACCTCACAGGTTATGTCAGCAGAGAGGACTACAGCATGAACGAACACAGAGACAGATCCTGTCCCATATTAAGAACAAAAAACTCCAGAGCACTTTGCTGGCTGTCTTGAGAAGCCAGTGCTGCTGTTTCTACTATACCAGCCTAGAAAGCCTAGTTGTTTACATTGTTTGTTCACATGCCAGAAGTCACTTTAATTTGTATTTTTATTTATTGGTTATAGTCTTTTTTAGCTGTTAGGTATGGACTAAATTATGTATAATAAAGTATCCATATTATAAATGCCTATCTCCAGTGAAACAACTAATAGCACCTTAAAAAGTACATTTCAGTAGTCCAATTCACCAAGATTAATATCTGTCAGATACTCCCCTGAGACTTATTTGCTTTCCTGCCTAACATGGCAATCTGCCCCTGGTCTCATACTGTTATGGCATTTAAAACTGTCTAAAACTACAGAGCCAGAAATTAACTCATTTTGTTTGTTTTCATACCACTTGTACTTCAGCACTGGAACAGAACAAGGATATGCAGAGATGTATGCCACTGAGAGGAAAAAAGTTGATGTTCAGACAGTTTCATATTGGAATCTATTTTAGGCTTACAGAAAATGTGAGCTGATTTGTATTTCCTTGATAGTTAATTAGGTTTATTGTGGGAACAGGACCATTGTATTGAAGAAATATAAGTTGGAAAATATCTGTATTTGCTTAACTGGTAAAATAACTGTGGTTGTTGTCTTCCTTTTCTTTAGATGTGTGGCAGACTCTTCGTGTCTGACTTCTTGGTGTGCTGCATTGTTTGCTGTCACTAACATGCTTTGATTCTATCCTCTGCCTAATTAAGAGTCCCCAAAAGACAAACGGATATTCCCACTTCTCTTTCAGAGACGTTGGTGGTTGTTTTTTCTTTTACGGAAAAAAGAAAAAATCTTTGTCAAAATAATAACACTAGAGGCTAACCTTATGGAAAATAAACAATGTATGGAAATTAATCCTACCTTGGAATATTTAAACTGCTATGAAAAGATTTGTGGCCTCACACTTACATTGCGCATAAAATCCTCAAACTGTAAATCCTACCTATGTTTCTTGTATTTTCTCCATTAAAGACACATAGAAAAACTTGCATATCTTTTAGTGATATCCTGACTATGTTCACATATGAGATACTCTGTCCTAAATTAAACACTGGCATGGAATGGCGTTAAAATAGTGGGAAAGAGAATATACAGATATTGTTTGAATTAAGGGCAAATGTGGGCATTTACTTTGTTCTCTGTCAAAGTTTATCTGACAACACTCAAAGTGTTAAAGATAGAACTAGGATTTTAAAAAAAGCATTTAATGAAAGCCCTTGTTTACAGACATGTTCATGTTTGCATTATTTTCCAGTGAAAATTACTGAAAAACACTTTTTTACTTTCCATAGAAAAGAGCTACCCTTAATTTATTTTTGATGCAATAACAAACCCCACATTTTTCAAGAAAGTACTTTATTTGTAATGCAGTGCTTTGGCATTTGTTGTTGTTATATCTTTTAAGAATGTGTAACAAGAACGGGATGTATTCTATTCTAGTTTTGTGAATAAAAGGCTAGGAATTATCATGAAACAAATCTTTCAAGTTTTCAATTTTCAAGGTTGGTGTCAAGATAGACTTGTGTTGTTTTAATTTCATGTTTGTATGTTTAATGCAGTTGCACCTTTTATATTTCAACCACTTTGCTAAAAATAAAAGAAGTACTTCTCGCAATAAACCTCTAAGTTTGGTACTGTTATTTAAATACTAGCATTGGTAGTGGTGGCTAGCCTCCAAATGGAATTAATGATTGTAAATTATTCAGTTTAGTAAATGCAATAAGATGTTCGTTTTTCAGAGAGTGGTGATTTCCTGTATCTTAATAAGAAGTTTTGTTTAGGAAGCCCCAAGTGGAATGCCCACAATCGCAAATACTTTTTTTGTTTTATGTCCATCTCTGCAGGTGGCAGAGGAGACCCAAGAGGAAGAGTCCAACTTTCTCAGCTTTGCTGAAGAGATCTGGGAGTAGAGGCTTGACATTGCACATGGTACAGAATGGTATGTCTCTAGAACAGGGAAGGTAAGGGCTTCATGTGCGGGGGTTTTCCCAAAGAATTTATTCTTTATATCTTAAATATAATTGCCAATTCTTTGACAATTTTGACCTTAGTAAACATCAGGTTGCATTTTGCTATGCAAACCAATCAAGAGCCAGTACTTTGCAGTGCAGATCTAAAAATGTAAATTTGTACTACTGTTGGTCAAGCACTGTGTTAAGTTTGGAAAATGTTTTAGAGGAAATATGTTGTTTGTAGAGATAGCAATGGTTAAGGTCATGAGGTAAAACATTAAAGGAATCTTCTAAACATTTTTACATGGCTCTTTTGGCTATGTGAAGGTTTTTGAATGATGTATAGACAGTTTACATCTTTGTAACACCCATGACAAAACTTCAGCATTGGGGCCAGTTCTGTTTAATATCTTCATCAATGATCTGGATGAGGGGATTGAGTGCACCCTCAGTAAGTTTGCAGACGACACGGAGCTGGGGAGGAGTGTTGATCTGCTGGAGGGTAGGATGGCCCTGCAGAGGGACCTGGACAGGCTGGATCGATGGGCCGAGGCCAACTGTACGAGGTTCAACAAGGCCAAGTGCCAGGTCCTGCACTTGGGTCACAACAACTCCATGCAATGCTACAGGCTTGGGGAAGAGTGGCTGGAAAGCTGCCTGGCAGAAAAGGACCTGGGGGTGTTGGTTGACAGCCGGCTGAACATGAGCCAGCAGTGTGCCCAGGTGGCCAAAAAGGCCAACAGCATCCTGGCTTGTGTCAGGAATAGTGTGGCCAGCAGGAGCAGGGAGGTGATTGTCCCCCTGTACTCGGCACTGTTGAGGCTGCACCTGGAATCCTGTGTCCAGTTTTGGGCCCCTCAATACAAGAAAGACATTGAGTTGCTGGAGTGTGTTCAGAGAAGGGCAACGAAGCTGGTGAAGGGTCTGGAGAACAGGCCTTATGAGGAGCGGCTCAGGGAACTGGGATTGGTTAGCCTGGAGAAGAGGAGGCTCAGGGAAGCCTGTATCATTCTCTACAACTGCCTGAAAGGAGGGTGTAGTGAGGTGGGGGTCAGTGTCTTTTCCCAAGTAACAAGTGATAAGATGAGAGGAAATGGGCTCAAGCTGCATCAGGGGAGGTTTATATTGGATATTAGGAAACATTTCTTCATGGAAAGGGTTGTCAAGCATTGGAACAGGCTGCCCAGAGAGGTGGTGGAGTCCCCATCCCTGGAGGTATTTAAAAGACATGTAGATGTGGTGTGTAAGGACATGGTTTAGTGGTGGACTTGGCAGTGTTAGGTTAATGGTTGGACTTGATCTTAAAGGTCTTTTCCAACCTAAATGATTCTATGATTCTGTGATTCTTAGTTCTGAGTCAGCAGTTACCTAAATTCAGGAAACAGCTTTACTTGCACAAGATCATAAGCTCACGTTTAATGCTAGATGTGCTGAGGATTAGGGAGTCATGAAACTGCTCAAGTAGTTAGATTTGAACTGGGGACTCTGAGAGGGCATAAAAGGCTGTAGTGGTGTTTGTTTTAAACAGCTGTGTCCCAGAGAAAATTAAGAATATCATGGCAGCCTCAGAGGATTAGCCGAGATGCTTCTTTGCTGCTATGTAGCTATAGAAAAAGGTCTAGTGAGCTAGCACAAATGCATTCATTAAAGAATCAGGATTTTTGCAAGATCATGTCTTGTAATGAAGATCTCACACCTACACAAATTGCAAAGTTCAGGCTCCAAAGTAGACTATTGTAGTATTGTTCCTTTCCTTAGAAAAGGCTGCTTCTTTTGCTAGCTCATGTTGTGGTTTGCTCCTGTCATTAAATGCTCATTAATAGTGAAACCAAGCTTTGCAAATGTTTTCCACATTTGGACTGGGAGTCAAGCCTCTGGACAATATAGAGATGGTGCTTTCTCTCTAATGTCACTGCAGTGGAAAAGTCTGTGTCAGACATCATGAAGTGACTTAACTGACTTAAATATGGAGAAGCAAGCTCTGTATTCAAGTGATCTATTATTAAAAAATATTCCTTATCAAGAGTACTGGTCACCTGTTTCATTGCTTTCCCATGATAGCTTTCTCATTGGAAATAATGTCACAGATTGGTGCAATTCAAATATTCTTGATGTCTTACGTTCTTCTTACTGCGTGCAAACTGAACACAGATGTGAACTGTAGGAAAGTGGCCAGTTTTTCTGTCAATTTGGCAGGCAGTTTATGGAAAGCCTTACAGTAGCTGGCAATTTTGGGGACTGCAAAAAGGTCAGATGTACTTTTATTACATAAATGTGTGTAGCATTATCCTTAATAAGATTTTTCGCTTTTCTTTTTCCTCCTCAACTGCTGTTTTAATTTGCAGCGAGGAGAGTGTGGAGACTTTTATGCTATTTTATTCTTTGGGTTTTTTCTTTTTTTATTTTTACATGTATGCGTCACTTTTATTAAGCTACAAACGGTATTTTACATTGTAATAAAACAAAGACAAATCTGATTTTATGCAGTTTACTGAGAAGACACATGAACAGAACTGAAATATAAATTAGCACACAACACTGAGAAATATGCTGAGGAGTTTAATGGCATTTATATCACAATAAAACCAAGTAGTATGTATAGATTTGCAATGTAGCAAAACATTCTACACAAATAAGATGCAGTCAATGCCATCTACATGGAATTATAGATCTGCAAGCCTTTAATAATTTTTTTAATTTAGTACTGATAATAGTATGAATTTGGAGGTGGTACACTTTTCTTCAGGGAAGTTATTGGGGGTAAAATGGATTGTGGGTGAACATGCCAAGTGCTGCGTGCAGAAAGGAGTGGTCTTTTAAAATCAATAAACACCACTTAGTTTAAACCACAAATGATCTACATACATGTTTCGGGAATTAAAATTTTGTTATGTTTTAGTGAGATATTGGAACAACTTGTGGCTAAGCCTGTCAGCACAGTAGACCACAGTCGTGTTATTTTTCTGTTTTTCGAAGTAGACCATACACCAATATATAAATCTGTAAATAACACTGACAGAGATCTGTACAGAAAACAATACCTTTCAGATTTTTTTCTTCTTTATAAATAATCCTTGTTGAAAACTCTAATGATGATTGAAACGGCCATGAAAAGGAGCATTTACAGGCAAATATCTAAAATACGTTGATCTAAAGGATGCATATTTGCACTTCTTCTCTGGGCACATATGCAATTTTGTATGCAAATAACTCTGGACACATGTGCAAATATGCAGATTGCATGGGGAGATATTGACAGTGATGCATAAGCAATGCTTGAGATCCCAGATAAAATTTTGAAGTTTTGATCTCAAACCATCCATGAAATACTTTCTTTCACCAAAAGAAATCCCAAACCCTCCCTACTTAATTTTGTGCTTGAACCAGTTTCTTGATGCTTCATGATTATAATATCCAGCTTATACCATCCTCAACTCCAGGGCCCTTCAAGTGTGCGTGTGTATTTGTGTGTGGATGTGTATGGATAAATGAACAAGGCTTCACTATTTCAAAGAGGTAAGCAATAAGAAGGGCAAAGAGGTAAGCAATAAGAAGGGAGCAGGATTGTTTGTCAAGATGCGTAGGCCTACAAGTAATGAGGTGAAAATGGAAACAAAAAAAGAGAAGACCGAGTGCCAGAAAATCTATAAAAAGTTTTTAGCTATGGAGTTTGGCAAACGGGAACTGACAAAAGCCTCATAGTTCAAAACATTTAGAACTCAACAGGCCTAAAGATTAGAAAATGGTCTTCAGAAAACCTTACAACCATGGAGGAGGACACATTTTGGTGATGTAATTTATTTCTCGTGTTTTTCCAGCATCTTTCACAGCTCTCTGGAGCATCCTTCTTTGGGCTGCATTGGAGTAGGTCTTCACTGGCTGCAGACACAGCAATTGATGATTTCTGTCTTCAGACCAAGCTCTTTTCTTTCTTCACATTGCTCTTTTGGTAATTATTCCATTTTGATGGTAAGAGGCTCAAGGCTTTTCTAAGCCTTCAAAGAACTCCGTTACTACTACTGCAGTTTATACATGGTAGAGCTTGATGGGGAATCTGAGATTTGTTCTAGGAACATTAGCATTTGTATATTGTTATGTATAGAGCTAGGATGAATTTTGCAGCCATCATTTATCATGGTAGAGATCTGCCATCCCATAAATGGTCCCACTGAAACTATGGAGTTACTCATAGAAGAGTAGCAGGCATAAATCTTAAAACTTTTTACTAGCAAAAACATAGTTAAAAATGTGGCATTTTATTTTGTTGAACAAAATCTGGAACAATTCTGGTTTCATTGAAAAAGTCTTTAATTAAGATTGATTTGAATTCAAACTTGAATCTGTACTTATCTTGCTTATTAAAATACGTCTGACCTTTCTCATTTCTATACCAAATGGATTTAAAGCAAATTATCTTGTGTGCCTCCACGCATTGCTGTTGCACGTAACAGAACAGTATGAGCTCCCTCTTGTGGTCGAAAAACACTTCTCATTCCCCAAACTGAAACGAGTACCTTTAACAAAGCGACTAAAATATTTCAAAAGTTTCTTGTGTAATTCCTGAACTTCATTAAAGGATAATTCCCTGATGTCCCTCAGTATTAGTGAGAGAAGAGATTTAAAAGTGTGGCACAAAAAAAAGGATAGGACTGGGGGTCATTCCAACCAGAAAGGAAAAGCTTCTCTAAATACATTGTTTAAAATCCTGAATAATCATGCCAGATATGCAAGTAGAGAGTTCTTAGTCTAACAGAACATATTTTTTAGCCATTAACATCAAGATAAGAATCATGTTTTCATTAAGATGGAAAGAATAATTAAACAACTTCTGGGGTGACAGACACTGCAAAATAAGCTACTCGTTGTAGGCACTTAAAGACTGAAAATTCTTAGAAAAATGTGGAGAAAAACAGTCTTCCCACACAAAAATAATAGTCAGGAAGTGACAACTTCCTCAGTAGTACTATTTTACAGGTTTGCAGCCCAAAGTCTGCTTATAATTGTTGCTTGTTTACCAAGATTACTTTTGCTCTTGTTAATGAATCAGATAGAAAACAGATAATGACACTGAAATCGTGGTTTATTTAGTCTGTACTCGATGCTCTTTCTTGAGGGAGTTAATGTCGCGTGGTTCTTGCCCTATGTTTACAAAACACTAGGAAACTAGAAACTTAGACTTACTTGAATTAAAATAGCATCCGAAGTTGTAGACTCATCTTCTGTGTCAAATAGATACTTTGTTTTCTAATCTGTGATTTTCATTTTTAAATAGCTAAGTAGTTTTAGAAAATGTTTGTCAACTGGAGGACCGATGGCAAGTGAGTTGTTGTTCTGTTTTGACTGGTATAATGATTATGGACACCTAATTGTTGTTATAATGACATCTTAAATGGTTTATTTTGGACAGTCCTTTTAACTATTTTGGATCACAATGAGAAATAACCGAACACCAGTTTTTGCATCATATGATCAAGATGTTGCAAAGGATCTCGTGTACTTTCCTTGAAGAGTTAAGGGATAACAATTCTGTTGTTGTCTGTGTGACAGCTTTAGTTTATCTGGGAAGTAATCCAGGAAAAACAAGGTCAGAAGGTATTTCCCTGAAAGGAGGTGTGTGTACACAAGGTGACAATACACTTCCTCAGTGTTGAATGAGAGATGGATTGAGATTGTTCATTAATCTTTTTCCCAAAGGTCATTTCTTTGGCAGAAGACAAAAGTTGCACAAGAGAGTTAAAAAGAACGGAAGAATAATCTGAGTGGGGGAAGGGAATCAGAAGACTTTATACAGGAAGTGCAATGTATGCCCTTTTATAATTAGATTGAAAGCATGCTGATATGGTTACTTTGTTCTAGACTAGATTCTCGTGCACGTGAGCATGGATTTGATTATATTCAGGAACAATTCAAGCCATTCAAGTTATCTGCTGGGTTTTTTTGTTGGGAAGACTTTTAACAGCACTGGCTGCATGGAGATTAAATGAGCAGTAGTGAATATTTCTACTAAAAAAGAAGAAAACATGGGAGTGTCTAATCATAGAGGCAAACCTGTTATCATCATCTGAGAATTAACCTTACAAAGAGAAAAGATGGAGACAAATGAACAGCTCTGCTTCCTAGAGTGCAAAAAACTTACCAAGCTGTCGAAGAGAATGTTTTTACCATTTATCAGATTGTTCTACTCTTTGAAACACTTAAACCTTCTGTCAATCACTTTTGAGCCCACTTGTTTAGTTTTCAAACATTCTCTAGCCTACCTGCAGGAGAAGAGCTTTAACAAATGGTGATTTCCTTTAAAGTATGGTTTACTTTAAGAAGCATTTTCTAATCTATATGTGATTGTACACTTTAAAAGAAAATATGATGAAAGTTTAGCTGGAGAAATCCATTTGTAAACATACTGATTTTTATGACGTCTTAAAATTAGAAAATTATAATGTTGTGACTTTCCTAGAATAGCAGTTTTGATATACTACAATTACTTTATTAATTCACACTTATTTTTCCTGCATTTCCATTCATTCTTTTGCTTTCTTTCTTACACTCTTCAGTTCATTTGGTTGTTTTTGCCTTTCTTTTCTTGCTCTTACTTCCTTAACTACCACACCATATGAAGCCAGAGAAAACCTCACTAGCTCATAGCGTTGCTTAGCAATGTCATGCATCCCTTGTTGTCTGTTGTGAAGCCATGGTATCCTGGTCTTTCAACAAAGATTGCTACATCACTGCTTTGCTAGGTCCAATTTTTTTCCTGAGATTTCTGATAAGAGATGATGTGTCTAGACAGCATACATAAGAGATTACCTTCTATCCATTATAATATAATTAGACCAAGCCATACCAAAGCTCACCAAGATTTTATGTTTAAAAGGTCAACAGCTTTTATTCCATATTTCAAAGATAAGCACCTTACATTGTGCTTAATATGTAGAGTGCTGTGCCTGAAAGAAAAGGAACTTCAAAAGATTTCTCCTTCTATTATATCATTCAAAATAGACATTTGATACTGTAATATGTCCATTTTAACTTCTGATTCATGGAGCTAGAGATAAAAATAGGTCAGCTATGCCCCTACTGGTACAGGATTATTTCCTGAAATATATTTTCTATTTCTAAGTCCAGAGTAGATTTAACTATCTCAAGTGAGGATTTACATTTATTAAACTGGAGGGCTGTTCTTTGGTGGTCTTAATACATTATCATTTATTATTTGTATTATGGCAGCAACTGGAGAGCTCAACTGAAAATAGGATCCCACTGTGCAAGGCACTCCATGAACACATAGCATGAAGTAATTTTTCCCCTGAAGGGTTTACAGTTTAAATAGATAAAACAAAGATTGAGAAAGTGGCCGTACAAATATCTCTGTTTTAGTAAAGCACAACTGAAGCAAAGAGAGATGAGCTGCTCCTGGGCTTGCTGATAAGACGTATAACAGACCTGATAAGTGAGTCCAGAGCTGCTGCATTCTAGCCTTGTGCATTACCTAGAAACAGGTTTTTGCGATTGAAGTCAGCTGTCCTTGGAGGATTTAACTACTAGGTATTTTTTTTTTCTTCTCTAATCTCTTGCCTCTTTTGGGACTTATAAAGTTCACCAGATTACTCTGAATTATGCAATTTCCAATGTTAAATAGCCCCGCTCATTAACTATACCACTCCAACATCTGAAGAAACTTATCAGATAACCACTTTTTTAGGTGTCTCCCCATTGTTCACCAAAAGACTTGTTGAGTTTTTTCCATTTTATTTTTCCCCTTTCTCTGCCAGCTCCTTTCTTACTCTTCTCTGAGTTCATTATATCTTTCTTTAGCCTTCTAATTCAAAATTACCAGAACTGAATGCAGTATCATTGAACAGTTTTGCCAAAGTTCTACAAAACAGAGAAATTGGCTTTAGTTTTTCAAAGTGATCACTGCCTGGCATATTCTATAACTGGAAATATTTCTCCTTGCAAATATTTCTCTGCCTTGTAAAGATCAGTAAGGCAAATCGAAGCTCAAACAATACAGCATGGTTCTAAACAGCTTAGTGTTATAAAGCTAGCATGTCAAGTTTGCAGACTTTTAAAAACAAACTGTCATGATTTAAGCCCATACGGCAACTAGGCACCACACAGCCGCTCACTTACTCCCCCCCACTGTGGTATGGGGGAGAGAATTGGAAGGGTAAAGGTGAGAAAACTTGTGGGCTGAGATAAAGACAGTTTAATACGTAAAGCAAAAGCCGCGCATGCAAGCAAAGCAAAACAGGGAATTCATTCACTACTTCGCATGGGCAGGCAGGTGTTCAGCCATCTCCAGGAAAGCAGGGCTCCCTCACACCTAATGGTTACTTGGAAGACAAACGCCGTCACTCCGAACGTCCCCCCTTCCTTCCTCTTTCCCCAGCTTTATATGCTGAGCAGGACGTCGTATGGTGTGGAATATCCCTTTGGTCAGTTGGGGTCAGCTGTCCCAGCCATGTCCCCTCCCAACTTCTTGTGCACCCCCAGCCTACTCGCTGGTGGGGTGGGGTGAGAAGCAGAAAAGGCCTTGACTGTGTGTAAGCACTGTTCAGCAGTAACGAAAACATCCCTGTATTATCAATGCTGTTTTCAGCACACATCCAAAACATAGCCCCATATTAGCTACTATGAAGAAAATTAACTCTATCACAGCCAAAACTAGCACACAAACTTATTTCTTTTTGGCCAACATAGTTGAGAGTATCTCTTCAGTACTGCAGACAAGTCTTGTTTTGCTGACATATTTTGTTTATTTGGCTTTTCTAGCAGAATAATGATGTACTGACAGTGGGTTTTTGAGACACACCTAAAAAGTTCCTCCTTAAACACATTTAAGAATACCATTTCAATAACAAGAAGGCAGTGTTATGCATGCCCTTTCTGTGGTAACTCATGGAGAGGTAAGGGCTTACCAACCTCATGCTCTTTATTCTATCTGGAAAAGCAGGATAAAAATTGAATTGGAACTAGATAATGAGAGCCCAGTTTGCAAAGTATTTTGCAAATTCTTTCTTCAGAATAAAATCAAGAGCTTATCATTATTAGATGTCATCTGCAAATTACAGTTGTCATATTTTGCTTTTTCACATTTACCAAGTCTCAATAAACAGAACTGATTCTAGAAAATACACTTTTCTTAAGTGTTTTCATAAATAAAAATGTGAGGTGGAAATCAGAATTGTTTGGAAAGAAAGTCAGAAGATTTCACTTGGGAGTATCCTAAAGAAATCTTTGCCATATCATAATTTTGGAATACAGGCTTTCAATTTCCAAGTAGTGTTAGCAGTAACAAAATAAACTAACAAAACATGGCACAGAACATCCTTTCTGAGGTATTCCTAACCCTGTTACATGCACTTTCACTCACTATCTTTTTTTCCTCATCAGTTCCTGAAAATACTTCCAGCAACCTCTCCCCCAGTATAATATTTCTTGGTGGCAGCAATGCCGTGAAAGGGAGTCTATTCATGTCTCTATTAATTTTTTTTTCTTTTCTCAGTTTGGGCTAATACATCTACCCCCTCTCACCCAACCAACCATGTATTTTCTGATTTAACATTGAGACAACAGGAGAGAAAATGGCAGCAGATTTCAATATGTTAGCAGCAGAAAGAATGCTAACAGCTCACTATTTTGGGGAAAAATAGAAGCCAGTGTCTTCAGGCTCAGACATCTGTTTCATACAGTTTGCCAAGAAATGCCATAGCTGTGAGCTCTAGTATCATTAATTAACATAATATAGCTAGTATTGAAGTGATTGTTTTAAGGGATTAAAGAAAATACATGTTGTAAGTCTATTTTGCGTTCTTTCTCATACTCTGCTTAGTTTTCATTATTCTTCTTTACAATTGCCACTACTAACTTATTTAATCATTTGTTTGTTTTGCTCAGAACTGATGGTGTTATAATGATGCTATGCTATGCTGTGCATCCTCTTCATCTATAACAAACTACTGAAAGGCAATTAGTGCTGTCAGGCACACTTACCAGCCACTGATGCAAACTTTTGTTCTACAGCATACTTGTTGTTCAGTCAGCTTTATCCAAGACCATGATGCCCTCCAGCCAACAATGAATCGGTAACTAATGCAACACAACTGTTGTACCAACTGTGCAAGCTGAACAAGGAGGAGATTGCTTTTGACTGTATTTTAGTTCCTTATACTGTTTATTCTGCCTGCAGTACAATTACAATTTAGGACGGTCTTAGAGTAGCTGCCATGTGCAGCTCAGCCACTGAACAGGAAAAAGGTGCAGAGTCAAAAATGAACATACAATATTTATTATGTGTATGGGTTGGCTTTTATTCTTAGAGTGCCTTGTTTTCCTGCTCTTCTCATTCCTGGAGTAGTGCTTCAGATGCAAAACAAGAAAGCTACAGCTGAGATATGCACAGTCGAGTCTGGTGTATCAAGGCTTACTCTTGGCACATTGCATTCTATGTCTTCCTCTTCCATCCCTCGTATGTGGGTGTACATATAATCTGCATAGTTCAGTCTGTCCAGATAACTATCATATGTTGCCCCCCCTAATCCTGCCTGCTTTATGGGTTAGTCAGATTTTAAGGGCTAGTTAGGAATTCAATGTTAACTGACTTTGATTCTTTTTATTTTCCTAAGCACATTGCTGCTGCATAAAGGCCATAATGAAGAAATCAAATTGAATCTGCATTGAGGCCTTGAAGAATTGACTAGCATCTAGCATGTGTTTATTAAAAATAATGTAAAAAATGTTTTATTTCTTTTTTTAATCTTGTATTCTATAGCCTAATTCTTAAAATTCTAATGAGAAAAAATTATCTAATCACAACAGTTATTTTCATTAGGCAGCAGATCCTACAGCAACAGTGAAACCATAGTTGATAATCTTACTGCTCAGTTTTTTTCCTTGCAGTAACCTGTCAGTGCTTGTAGTTATTTACTATTTTTCAAATATAGCTAGGTCCTTATATTACTGTTTTATCTTACATAGGATATAGGAAATTACAAATATTGTAACATGACTTAAAATCAGATCAAAGGGAGATATATCTATTTTTTTGTCAATGGAATTTCAAAATGTGCATGATCTGTCATACCTATCTCAGAAGTTACACCATGTAAAAATGTTAATTTAAACATCAGCATTAGAAAAGCATCATGCTTACTTGAGGACATACTTTTATTTTTGTAAAACCTAGATCACTAATTTTAAGCTGATTATGCACGTTTATTAGTCTAACTTCCTGTGTAGACATACTCAAGGTTACAGCTTCATATTACAGCTGAGCTAATATAAAATCATGCTGTTACCAAAATGGTGATTGGATTCAGCTGGCTGCTGCTTGGTCAGGTGTAAGGAAAACAGATAGAAGCGTATAGTGAGAGCTGGGCTGGTGCAGAACATCCTTCCTTGACTATGGTAAGCTTTAGAATTACTTGAGCTGTAACTTGGAACTTTTTTCTTATTCTGACATGGGGGTGCTGTTTTCATTTTGCTTTTGTTATTCAAAAACCTTCCTGTGTGGCACAGAAAAAAGAAATTCCATGGAAAGAATTATAGTTTATAGTTGATTTTATGCCTCTGTTGGCAAGAATAACAATTCTTCCTCAGGTGGTTAAGGCCTACTATTACTTATAACTTGTTACCAACAGAAATAATTTGTACCAAGTACTGGCAGATGTGGTAGTAAGGGTTCTTGTAACCACCAAAATGAGAGAGGAAGAAAGAATGATACGAAGACGAGGGGTTTGGAAGAGCCTGACTCAGTGTTGGCTATATAGACCAGATACAGATCTTTATAGCTGTATAGGCCATGCTACAGGTATTCTATGTTGTTCTGGACGGATATGCTGTATTTTTCTGTCTTTTTGTATTACTCATGGATTTGTAAAACATCACATAATGGAACCCTCAGCAGGTGAGTTGGTGATAATCAAATGAAACAGAAAGCTGTCTAGATTGTTTTTCTGAATTGCTGGAAGGATAACCTGACCATTATATATTTAAATATGTGTCTATATAAGGTGTGTGTGTATATGCTTGTCCTTGATGACAAATAGTGGTGATGTGTGAAATATTGCAAAAAGAAACTATAGGCTATGATCACTATATTAATAGATTTGAAAGAAAGAAAGAAAATAGGGAGTCAGTATCTATTTAAAAAAAAAAATTTGAAAGCTATAGTTCATTTTGTGCATAATAGTTCTGGTGGAAATATCAGCCAGGCTACTTTCTTGATGTCTTAGTGGTCAGGCTATAAATCATTAGATGGAATTTTCCATTCTCACTAATATAATTAAGTTGCATTTGAACATCTTATTACATGAAGACATGCAATTGAGTGGGATTCGTCAAGAGTCTTTGCAGTTAGCTCACATAAAGAAGTTCTTTCTCTTTTGGCCCATCATCAGGCCTGAGTATAGTGTCAGACATCTGATTAACACAGAAAATCATAGGCTTGCTGAATCATTTGATATTTCTTGGAGAATAAAGGGGACTATAAAATAGAACATGAATAATTCATATACAGGACTATCCAAAGTCATTTTCTGATGATGTGATTTCTCCCCCCTTTCAGAACTGAACTTTTCTTTTAAAAGCCAGTGTGATAAAAGTACGTTTCTGTAGTGTGGAGACATCTTCCTTTTCAAATGTTTATCTTATAAAGTAGAAGTGTCATAAATGTTGAAAATAGGAAGAAGAGAGACAAAAATAAATTGGAATTTCTTTACCACAGAGAACTGTAGGGTGTGAAAATAAACTGACTTGTTATTTCAGGAGATTTAGACATGACAACAGAAAACTATACTTTCGGTGGAGGGTACAGCTAATTTTTAAGAGCATCACCCTGTCACAAAATGTAAACTGAGAACTTGGCGTGGTATTTTCCTTCTGCAGAGTGCTTGGGAGGAGATGAAAAATAGAATCCTCCCCAGTCTGCTTCATTGCCACAGCTACATTTAATGGGCTGTGCTGGGGTGCTAAGAAATACAATCTGGAAAATTTTGCTCTAGTGGTTTAACATGTTAAAGTCCTCAGTGTTTTTTCTGCTGACTGTCTCATCTCTAGGTTACCATCTCCATTTCAGTGTTAGCAGACAAAAAGGCTTAAGCAGATTAAATCTGTTACTATCCTTACCCTTCCTATTTTCCAGGCTCTCCCTGATTTTTGAGTCTGTATAGCCTCATTCCAACCCTTTTTACAGTTCTCATGTGAAGGGTTTATGCACAATAGAGGCTTAAGCCTCCTGAAACAAAGGTTCCTGGCAAGCAATGGAAATTGTTATCTCTGGAGAAAAATAATAATCTTGTTTTGTGATATCAAGTGTGATGGAATAGGCTTTTGTGATGAATTAGCTGAGCAATCTGGGAATACCAGAGGGTGATGAAGTGAATCTGCTGCTTCACTTCTGTTTAAGAGGGCTGTAGGTGGAAACAGGTGCCATCTTGACTGTTGGAATATTGCAGCATCTGGTGAGGATTACAGATGAGAAACTAGTACCTGGATAAAAGCAATAGGAGAATAAGTAAGATGGGGAGAAGGCAATATAGGGACAACTGCACATGAGGTTGTGAGGAAGATGATGTGTATAAGCCCTATGAATGGGTTACACTCATGCACCTGCGCTGTGTTTGCTTGTATGTGCTGAAGCCAGTTTGAGAGCTTGTTGTGTTCATTGAAGACACAGGATTTGAGTCCTTCCTTTTTGTCATCCTTTATAAAATAATCTTCTCTTATTGAGGTTTTTTTCTGCATACAAATATTATACTACTTTTCTGTGCAGATTGTAATTGTACTCCTTACATTCCCAAAGTAATGTTGCAGTTATTTTAGTATAAATACACTTTTTGTAGTACAGAGTATTTCCATGTGGAAAGAGGGGAAAAACCCACTGCAGTCAATTGAAGGCACCATGAAAGCAATACAATAGTATCTGCACTGGGGCTGTACCATGTTGTGCCTGTCTCATTTGGGGATGTAATGTCTTAACCTAACAGTTACACTGAAAATGATGACTACCTCATGGAATGCAATTTAAAAAATCAACAACAGTATAGCACTTGAGTGAGTGATAATAGCAACTTGGAAGGGGCTTGAGTCAAAGACACTGCACTGGCAGTGCCTGCAGCACTTCCTACTAAAGTGGTGGTATAAAAAGCATGTGAGAGAGCATCACAGCACACCGTAAAATGTAATTAGAAACAGGTGTATAAGTAAATGGTTAGGGTGACTTGTGGCTCATTTGTTTATAATAGTAACAAAAGGTTTCTCTAGTAATTATCCTGAAGCTGGAGTCTCATCTAAAACTTGGGATCTTTGTGTGTGTGTGTGTATATATATATATATGTATGTATGTATTTCCTCTTGTGTTATTAGTCAGAAGCCTCTGGAAAGAGTCAGAAACCATAAAACACCTTCTGCTGTGATCAGGGGAATTTTTAACCCTTTGGGGAAGACAGCAGAAAACACAAAGGCAAGTCCTGATTTTGGTGGGGGTGGTAGAAACAGGAGAGCAGAAGGTACTCAAGTTTTTGTTGTTGTTTGTTTTGTTCGTTTTTTCATTGGGTCTATTGATAAAAAGCTCAAAGGCTGCTTGGCAGTGACCTCAGTTCTATTCATATGACCAGGGGAATGCAGGCGGGAAGCTAAAGCTTGCGTTTAGTCAGTGATCTGTGAATAACCCTCAGTCCCTTAATGACGTGAGAGGAGCCTCCAAAGGGAGACAGTGAGTCAGAGAGAAGGAGGCACAGAGATTGCTTGAACAACCATTAGCACGTCATTGGTAATCCCAGCGACACCTTTCACATCCCTGGCATTTGTCTCAATGCACTCTACTGAAGGCTGGTACTATGTTTTATTTAAGGCTTTCTCACTGCCTTCTGGAGATGTGAGTGTTACTGTAGCCTGACTGATTGGTTGTCTGTGATGTTTACTAACACTCTGAGATCCTGCAAGAGAGGGGAAACTGTGGAATTTATACCACAGCTGAATACCCCTGGAATGAATCTGCGTTTTATATTAGACGCAAGGAACTGAAAGGGTATCCAAATAACTGAAAGGGTATCCAAATAAACACGCAAATAAAAGCAAATCTTTTATAGAACATTCAAGTTGCCACACTGCAGAACAAAAGTTACCTTGATGTAGTATTACCCAGCTATGCATCTGCCTTCTTGTCTTCTAGCAAGAATCTTGTGATAATACGTATGTGTATACTGATGAGGAATGCTAATCTTGTGTGGTTTGCATCTCTGCTGAGCATTTGTGTTTATCTAAATAGCTGCCTAGAAGGTGGACAAAGGAAAGATCAAGCCAAAATCTTTTCAGAGGAATAAGGGCAGAGACCCTTTTGGGATAATGCTTCTTCCTCATTCAGAAGAAATTTATTTTGGGGTGGGGGTGGGGGGCGGGAAGTGACAACACAGCAACAAAAGTTGCCACAGGGAGCAGAGTTGAGGTGGCGGTTTCAAGAGGCAAAGTTTATGATGTGGTTTCATAGCTGTTAAGGTTGATCAGAATTGCGGCTCGTACAGTCCTTTACTCTCCCCAATCTTCTGTCCCTCACCGATGCTTCTGACTGCTTGGTTCAGCTTTCCATTTAGTCACCACTTCAATGGCTGACCCTGAGCAAGTACTCTTGCTAATGACTCAGTTTCTTCTTTTGTCAAATGCCATGCTAGTAATCACAGTAATAACATGACTAGCATTCACCTGGATCTTAAACTATTAAAGCTGTTTTCACCTCAGCTTTTTACAGAAAGTTTCAGGCTTCCATCTGTGATTTTTGCAAAAAAAAAAAAATGAATGCTCACAGCATTTCAACCAAATACTTTAGTTCTGGCCACTTCTAACTTTTATGTGAGTCTTCTGCTGTAGTGCTTTCAAGGAGATAAGTTTGCTGCCCTTAGCTAAGTTTTCCTTGGACTACAATTCCTGTGATCCATGGCAGGTGAACATTGTCCTCATACACTGGTCTTCTAATGTTTAAGAGTGGCTGTGTTGCATAAGAGGAGAGAATATCTGAGCTGGGAAGCATAAGGCACTGTAGTAGCATTAGAAAATAAAATATTCAAATTTATGCAACAAACATCTGAGGCTTTAGTAGGAAGATACTCCATTTTCCAGTCACTCTACTTTCTCCAAAGATAAATATAACCATGATACTTTCTCTAAGAGAAACAACTGAGCATTTCCTCCCCAAAGGGAGTGAATACCAGAATTTCTGCTAATAAAAGTTGCAGAAGTTTGGAGAAAGTATGCAAGTCTTCATAAGGAATAACATTAAGCAGGTCTGCTCTTTCCCTAAGGGACTATTCTGACAGTTGGATATCAACTTATGTGTTTCCTTTCTACAGCTTCAGTACTCAGAATACTGGCTGAGGAGAGGATGATGTAGGAACAACTGTAGCAGCTATACACTACCCAAGGATTACTCTGTGCTGAACAAGAGAAAAGCTTTAGTAATAACACTGGTAGTACAAAACTAGAAAAAGTACCTTGCTTGTTATATTAAGGAAGCACCTCTTCCTGTAAGTTTGCGTGACACACATTTTTCCTCTTATAGTTGAAATAGATTCTAAAAATCTTTTTTTTCTTTCTCTTTTTATCATGAGTCAAAATTGCTAATTTAATGTGTATGAAGAACTTGGATTATCCAGCATGTGCTAAACATAGCTACTGAACATTTGCCACATGTCAGAACTTTGCAAATGTTTGTGGAATTATTTATATTGACTATATTGGAAACATGGGTGATTAGCAATGATTACCACAGTAGTTTGCGAAGACTTACAGATGGAACTCCCACTATCCTTTATGGACAGAACTTCTTGATATGTATATGCTTAAGCTTGGCATTCAGTGCATCTTTTAAAGGATGGCAGCTGAGAAATGCAAAAGTGGAACAGCAGGTATAAAGAAGAAATGAGAATGACTGCAAATTTGTTGTCAGTTGGTACCCATAGGCTTCCATTAATTGCCAGTGACTGACTTCTGAGTACAAGTATAGCACCTTTGTTTCTTGCAAAGTAAAGTAGTGATTATGGTTCTCTTCCTAAGCTAGAGGAATTAGTTAATGTTAACATCAACTGTTGAAAAAATTCAAGGATTATGTATGTTCTTATAGTAGTCTGGTACAGTGTATTCTACAACATTCTGTAATAACTTTAGGGAAAGGTCCACTATGTAATGCAATCAGTGTTTCTGGTCATTTGCTATCATAGTTTCTAAGCAGTGGAAATGTTCTGGGATGTATGAGAACTTTGTGGTGCCAAGCGAAAGGGCAAAATGCTGTAAACAGCAAAATAGCCTGTTTTGCAATATGGCAAAAGTAAGTCTCCCCTTTAACAGAATGGCTTCCTTGGTTTTGTCTTCACCTATGATTTCTGAAACCTACTTTTTCTGCCTTTGACAATTATAGCCAGTGAAATATGGAAAGTTACTTAAATTAGAGTGAACACTTTGCCTAAAACTGAACAAATATTTTTTTTGTCTAAAAATTAACAAAGTGTCATTATTTTCTGTTCACATTGCAATAATTCCTTTGTTTGGAGAAACTACTTCTTTTAATTTTTAAGAGAGGTCTTGATCCTGTGATGCAAAAATACAGTTCAAACTAACGTCCATGTTAACTAAATCCTGCTTCTGTCCTATTGAGGATAATGCAACTGAATATCAATTGCACTTAATTAATTAGTTTAACTTTACAGCAGTTTACAAATAATCCCCATGAGTTTTGTTGCTGCCTACTTGCTTGTCTGTACTTATTATTATGCTCACTGAAAAGCATAAACATAATTAAAATGCTTTCCTAGACTTTTTTGCCTCCTACGTCGGAATGTGTACCTTGTTTTCATGCCACTTCATAAGACAATCTGTATTAAGATGCAGACTCAGATCTTCAGAAAATACATTGGCTTTGTCAGGTCTGGTATCCTATAGACCTGTACTTGGACGCCTATACATGGAAGCTAATTAGTTGAGCTCTAAAGAGAAGCAGGGAAGAAGATTAAAATAAGAAACTGAATGAATATTTTTTCTTCTTTTACTGGCAATAGTTATGGTATTTTTGGGGTCACATTATACTTTTGTTTGCTTTCTCGGTAATTCCTGATACCTAGAAGCTTGACACCTAAAAATCCTAATGAAACAAAAACTTTATTAGAGACTCTCTGGTTGGAAACAAGTTTTTGGTGAGTAATATGATAACACAACTAATTGATGTTTTTAAAATCTAGCTGTCTAATGTTCAGCTGTACACTAGTGCTGGCTCTTCAGGGGTGGAGAGATGCTGGTATAACCCCAGTCTTGTTCTCAGAAAACATTTAGATATTTTAAAGTTGTTATGTATAGATTGTTAGAAGTTTAGGTATACTTTTGGTTGCCAAGAAGATTTGTTTTTCTAAGGAGTCATTCCTGCCTAGAATACACTGTATGTCACATCATAAGGTGCTGGTAAGACTGCTGCAGATGAATGGCCACAGGAGGAAGATGTTTCTTCCTGCCCCCACAAAAAAAGAAGTACCACTTAGCAGGTATACATAAATGTCTAATTTTCTGAAGATTTCAGTCCATAGCTTGAATTTTGACCCTCCAGAAATATTCCGAGTAGTCCCCATGTACTGTGGGGATACAGAAAAGGTATTCTAGACTTGAGTGAGACCATCTCTGGACCATAGTGTTCATGTGGCAGTCAATCAGGCAAGTAGCAATTGCCATTCCATCAATCGTAGGGAGTTCATTAAACTCCTTATAAACAGCACGATTTTGCACCAAGTAAATCCATGTAATACAGAAATGCTGTAGTCCACATGCATTTGCGAACTTTTCTAAGAGGATCTCCAGTCTAACTTGCACTGAGAGTTTTATAAACTTTTTCATATTTGCAGCTGTACCCCATGAACCACGAGCATCTCTTAAATACGCAAGAATAGGAGTGCTTAACTCTTTGAATTGAAGAAATACCCTAGACCTCAATGCATTAAGCCCTAATTCAACTCACTGGAGACTAGTTAGGGATAAGGCAATTGGCTGACCATGAAAAGAAATTGCTATGTATAACTTGGCCAAATAAAAAGTATGGAGCAAAAAGGTTATGATATTTGTTAACATGCACTTGAAAAGGGCAAATACCAAGATAGGGGAATTCTTATTTTGGGATGGTTGGATGAAATTAAGCAATGAAAATCAGTTTGAATCATTAAATACTCTTTGCAGTGAGATCAAATACCACACAATTGAAGAGCCTTACAAGAAAAGCAAGAGAAAACTGAAAATTTGCATCATGTGAAAATCATTCTGTGATAGATTTGGAATGTATCTGCACTGTACTAGGAATGGATAGATGCATAGTTACACTAGTAATTCCTAATCACGGTTGCATTTAGCCACTGATACAGAATGTATAGAATACAAGTAATCAAAAGACTGTCTTTCCACAGTAGAATATAGTTGCTCTGAGAAATCTACCTCTATATAATAGAACATAATTGTGTTCACTTTTTTGTAAGTTCTACTGGTAATTCAGAATTATAAAGATTAAATTATTGTGCTAGAAAAAATACTTTTGCCTACATAAACATGGCTGGTTGTGGGTTTTTTGTCGTAGCGGTATATACTTTTTCCAACAATATTAATTGCAAAGACATACATGTATATGTAAATGTAGCACATAATACAGTGTAAAAAAACCCAGAGCATCACAGTGACTCTAAAATGCATTGTAACTGTTGGAAAAAAGATGTTATCTTTACTTTGTAGAAGGTTTTTATCATGCTCATAAATTTATATAGCTGTGAGTATGTCGAAAGCAGCTAGCACAGGATTGCTTAGCTGAGTGGGAGGTGATGCAGGACTGTGCTATTAGTGAGCAGGAGGTGGGAGGTGACTGGGGCTGATGGGCAGGTGGGATACAGTATTTATATACATATGTTTACACGTATTTTTAGATGAGATATAAATATGCAAATGTTAATTCAATGAGATAGCTTGCCTCAAGGGTAGATAGAATGATGTAATAACTCAGAGTGAGACAGCATAGTAGAGTGGACTGAGCATGGAAACTGTGAGACAAGAACACATTTTTTAATCCTGATTTCTACACAGTAGTGCCTTTTCAGTATTTGCTCTTCCCCATGTATTCTAGAACAGCTTTGTCTGGACATATATGTTCAGAGGTGGGGTATGTAGTATATTTCATATATACTTGTAGCTTAACATGGCGTGGTTAAGAAAAAAATGATTCCTGTAGTGACTAGTGACATAGGGAGGTGGGCAGTAACAGTGGAGGAAAAAAACCTCTCTATAAGGATTTTATGCAATTTGCCTTATTTTAGCTTTTTTCCTATTTTGTTGGTCAAGTTGATGTTCCACTTATTTAGTTTCTGTTATTGGGTACACTCACATATTCTTCAGAGATTCTCTTTTCTCTTCTTTCTCACTGTTTGTTAATGCAAGTAGACCCATGAATCTTTTCATCATGAGATTTTCTTTTTTTGTTTTAAAGATCTGCACAGACTTTTTCTCCAAGCTGACCTGCCCAAGTATTGTCAATATCTCTCCAAATTATCTGGCTGTTAGTTGTGGTGCACTTTCGATAGGCCAGATGACGTATTTCCTATTACTGACAATGATCAGTAATTTAAACAGCTAGTTTCCCATCCCTGTCTAGCCTCCCTAATACCTATTCCTCTCTTCTCTGCTTCTGTCCCTGCTGTTGGATTCTCTCATAGACTCTGTATATCTAGGCTGGATATACCTAACTGGTTGTTTAGCATCCACCTATTATCCCTGACGCCACTTTCTTGCCTGTCTCTATTTCAGCTGTTCAGGAACAGTTCTAATGTAATCTAGCTAGTGAAATGATCAGTCTCATTAGCATCCTCTTCTCTTCATTTTCAGTTTGATAACCAAAGACCAGGATGAATGTATGTGTATCTGCAGTTTTCCTGATATTAGTAACGGTAATTGAGAATTTGTCTGGAATTTTTGGGAGGACTCATTCTGCTGCAGGTTTGACTGGAAATACAGATGGTCCTGATAGGACGTAAGCATGATGTGGACCTCTCCTGTGAGAGAGGTGCAGCAAAACTCAACTAGATCAAATGACACAGAGATATTACTGGTATGAGGATAAACTATGTACATCTGTGACAGAGGCTGTAAACATGGCCAGGAAACTGTGCAGTGTAATTCTTAATGCCTACCAAATACAAATACATGGTGGATTCTGAGGATATGATAAATTAAATGGAAAAATGATCAGTCACTTAAGCTCAATTTAGGCTGCTGAACTAGGGTGAAAGTCCAGTTGATGTGTATCTATTGTTATCATATACATAGTATTGGGTAACTGTTGCCTTATGATAGGAACACCTTGGTACCACTCTTGGATTTTACCTCTAAAAAACTCTTGCAAAGGAGAAAAATGCTGTTATCCTCGTGTGCAGATAGATTCAGGTAGTGCCCTGTATAGACTGAATTTCTTGCCAAGGCTGTATGGCAGCCCACAAATCTAGCTGAGGTTTCCCAAGTACCAGCCATCCTGTCCAGACAAACATTTGGTTTGCTAAATTTTTATTGACATGTTGACTTTGTTTCTTACCAGTAATCTGGTAGATCAGTTTCTGCTAGATCAGAAAATAGAGTCTCTAGAAGCTCTAGTAGTTCAACCTCAACACTCAGGAAGCCCATAAGTCTTTTTCCCAAAAGTGTAACTTCCAAATGAGCTCTAGCAATATGCCTAACTCTGAAGGTCCAAAGGCAAACAAAACTCATATGAAGCATGTACGCTTTTCTTCTTCCTGATACTTACATCATCCTTACAAGGGACCTGTCTTACTAAAACCTTCTTAATCAAAGAAACTAGTTGTCCTGTCCAATGTCAGGCTATGCCCCAGATGTTTCCCATCCCATAATGAAGCAGGTTTTATCGTCCCTGTATAATTGCATTGCTCAGGCCTAACCCCAGATTCTACACCTGTAGAACATGAGGGAAGAGAAGGGCACTGGAGATACAGAGTATGTCCAATGAAGGCCACTGCAGATTTTGACTCCTAGTCAATATTCAGAATAGGAATGTATATACCTAATTATTTCAGATTTCTCATATACCTTTTGCCATGTATATATTGCAAAAACATTTCAGAATGTGTTCAAAACCCCTTTCCATCTTCCCCTGATCAATTCCTATTAAAATCTAGTTTCTTTGGCTTGAAATAATGATTGACGTTGTGTAGTGTCTCATATGTCATCTTAAATGAAGATTCTTTTAAAAATAAATGTGGCAATTAAATCCCCAGGCTGCTTCAGTTTGTGCACAGCTTGTTTTTAAGTAACTGATGAAGAATATGCAAAGTTTTCAATGAAGCTGCCAGTCCTTCTTCAGTGCCCTCCATGCAATGCATATCTTTCTTCCTTTATTTGCATTGTCTTTGTCACAGAGAGGTAGCTTACTTGTGCCAGTAGAATGAGATTGTTTTCATGTGATCCATGACAATTAGTTTTCACATAACTTGTTGGTATTTGTGCTTAGGAAAGAAATGTTTTTCAGCTCATCTGTGACACCCTATAATTGCTAAAAGTATAAGTGCGAGAGATAAGACTTCATGCTTCCTTGGCACAATATGATCTACCATTTGTATGGTACGTCTTTACTGAGCAGTACTAATTTGTGAGGAGAAAGAGGAGGAGGTGGAACCAGCTTGAGCTGAAGTGGCAGCTGCAAACCAGCCCTCAGTAGTAATAGGTGTTTTTAGGCATGAGAGACTGGCTGTGATCAATGCTATGTGAGGGAAGCAGTCCATGGAGGCTGTCTTTGATTTTCCCAGGGCATGAGACCTGCTGGAAAATAGTTCAAGCCTAAGCACTAATAAAAGTAATCTTAACTTCTACGTGGGCCGCCTGTTTCCTCTGCTGCATGGTTCCACAGGCCAGGCAATACCTTCACACTGTGTTCGATGTGGTGGATGTGTCCTACTCAAATTACATGTGTAAGTGTTTGCGTACTGAATCCCACAAGGCTGTTACCCATACAGCTGCATTTCAGTCTTCCCTAATCATCTCTTCCTGTAACCCTGTCTCCCCTTGCACTTTTGTGCCAGGAACTGAGGACTGAGGATGCAGATCTGGGCAAACAGCTGTTATCAGCTGCTTTATATTGTTGGAACATCAGAAAAAGTTCTGAAAAGCACTAGGCTGTAGCCCAGCAATGAGGCCTGTTTTTGCAAATGATTGGGCACAAGTGAAATAAATGTCCCCTTGCAAGTCAGCTTGTGAGGAAACAGGTGGTACATGGTTATTACAATGCACAGAGAGGAACTCTTGGAATACAACTGGAAATAATTCAAAAGACAACAGTGAGTCCATTGTAAATAAAAAACAGGGTATGATGTAACTGGCTTGTGATAAGCAGGGGTAACCAGTGGGCAGCCAAGGACATAATGTTTTGTTCTTGTGTGTAGTCACTGAGTAATAATGAGGAAGCAAATGGCAGCAGCTTAGGTGAAAGATTTCTTGTTGCTACTGTGCTGCTCTCCAGCAAGCCTTCTGTCCCTGGCCTGTGAGGCGGAGCATCCAATTCTATTTGCTGGAAGAGATCAATGAGCCTCCTCGTAAATATTAGGGAAGGTCAATGACAGTCCAACTAACAGGAAACAATAGATCTCAACACAAGTGTTTTCCTGCTATTAATAGATGACACCTCCTCCTTCTCAGCCATATGTAAAAAAAATTAAGTATAAGCCTGAAATGACAGAAACGAGCATTGGTCTTCCTGGTTTTTTTAGATATTATCAGCTGACGGGGCAGATTGTGAAGGACTGAAAAATGACAAACATAAGTCCATGACTCTCTTCCTCCCTGCCTCTCCCCCTCCAAAAAAAGGAAAGTTGGGGGGGGAGGGGGGGAGAGAGAAGAAAGATGGCTCTGCTGGCAGCCTCAGGATAGTTAGTTTAAAAAGCAGGTGTGGGGGAAAATATGAGAAACAATCTTGTGGGATTCAGTGAGGAAACACTTCAAAAATATAATTTGATTAGGACACAGCCTGTATGATTCAACGAGGGGGAGGAGGTATTGCCTGGAATATGCATCTGACAAACTTTCACATCAAGAATTACTAAATTACTGTCATGCAGCCATGAGGTAGGGGCCAAAACAGCATGTGGAACAGGCAACTTTTTTTTACAAACTCATGAACTGCAACTTTTTTGAGTTGTTGGCATTTATGATGGGAATCAGCACCATGAGTTACTTTTGCTTCTGGTTCCATTGATGTATTCCACCTTCTTATTTTGATCGCAGTGTTGTGTGTTGCATACCCTTCCTAAGCTCTCTGTTGGACTGGAGAGCAGGTAAGAAAAACAAATCCTTCACTGCAATGGGCAGGAGAATGTCAGATGTAATATGAAGATGATTTGGGCTTTGTGCCTGATCAGGTATGCTTTGGCATCATTACAGAACATCATTCATTCACTGACAACTGTTTATTATTTGTTATTTTATTCTCTGTATCATAGCAGTGCCTATAAATGCATTGCTATGAAGGTGTGGTAATGGTCAATACCTGACCCAAAGAGATTATGTAGGTGGAATCAGAAAAAGTAAACAGTACAAGAAAGAATTATTTACAGAAGGGCAACCAAAATAGAGACAGATTCAAATATTTAAATACTGCAGCCCCTAACTTTAGGTATATATGGAATACAGAATGTTATATTTTGCATCGTAGCACAAGGAGATCAGGCAGAATCACAGTGTGGGACCTGCTCCAGCTACTAAAGGAAATACATGGAGGACAGAGTAGGTTCTGAAATCTCCTTCCTCTTAGAGGCATTTCTCTCAGGGCTTCAAGGAGGATTATACAGTGTAAAAATGTACAAACAGTAAAATGCTAGCCATTTTCTTTTAAAGAACTGAGCCCTTTTCACAGTTTTTTCCTTTTTTTAACTGATGATCCTCACATAAATAAGTCTGTTGTTTGGTACACTCATTCGGGTAGAAGGTTGCCTGGGCGTAATTTTTACTTCAGATCTAGATGTCCAGCTTGTGGAAAGCAGGCTATTGTCTCTTTTGGACAATAGCACTCTCCCACATCGTGCTAATGACCTATAATAACTGAAGATCTGTTTTGTTGTGAGAGAAAATAAGAGAGAATAAGTATTTGAAAAGGAGACTGCTTAGTACAGTGCTAAGAACATTCACTTGGAGAAAAGAGACTGGGTGCCATATCTACTTTCTCTACTGGAATTAAGCAGAGAACTTGTGGAAAATACAAGAACAGTCCTGGGAGTAACAAACAGAAAACCTGTGTATGCTCACTGTATGTTAGTACCATGGTATCTCTTAAATCATTAGATTTTGATTATTACTGTTCCGATTATATTTTACACAAAGCAAAAGTGAAGAACCACCCCCAGCTAGCAGCCCCTGTCTCTTCAGAGGCCTGGGGTACAGGAATGTCTTGTTTCTGAATACAGATCAGATTTTGGCAGGCAATGCACATATGATTCCTCAAACTAGGTAGTTCAGGATTTTTCATATAATTATATGTAACTGCTAAGAAATAGTTTCACTCCAAGCAGTTTCTTCTATTTCCAGACCTTTCCCAGTAAAATACAGAAGAATACTGAGTAATTGCACTTATCATAAATAATTTTGGTTGGGGAGGAGCATGTAGGTGTAGGAATGCATCTGGGAAGATGAAGAGAATACTTTCTTTTCAAAGCTTGCTGTCACCAGAGGAAAATTCCAGAGGGGATGATAAATAGTGTATTCTTCATAAGCATGTTGCTACTATCATATTGCGTGATTCAGAAAAAATTAATTGTCTTAGCACTGATTTTTCCCATTTAAAAAAAAAAAAAAAAGCGTTACCTTTTTAATATCTGTTGGCAAGATGGTGAGGTTTTGTCCTTAAGATATTTAGGAAACCTGGGGCTTGTTGCAGAGCTAAACGAAGCCTTGGAAAAGATGCTTATTTGCACCAGGTCAATTTTAAGATATTAGGACTGCATGGAACTGTGTATGTAAGCATAAAATTTCCTTTGCAGATGTGTACAACTTGTTTGGCATTAGTATGATATTCTGTTTTGAGGTCTGTTCTATATCACAAATTGTGGTTTATGAGAGGTTAAATAGTTATTTAGTTAAAGCACATTAGTTTGAACACTTTCCTTGAAAGTACCATCCCAGAGAGAATTCAATAGAACTATTAATCTTTGATTTATATTTGTATTTTCAGGCTCCAAATCAACAATACATGCTTGAAGTTAATCATATTTCATTCCTTCGCTGAAAATCCATTGTAACATACTGCAACTCATGGGACACTTTAACTACAGGTAGACCTGAACTAAGCTAGAAAAAATTGATTAAAATACTAATAATATTCTCTCTTACACTAGGTCTTGTCATTTAAAATCAACTGGATATGTGATTGCTGGATAAGCTTTTTTACTTTAGTGTTTATCTGATTTCCAATGAAAACCATGTAAGGATAGCCATTAATTAGATTGAAACCTACCCAGTTTCATGCAAAAGTTTCCCTAGAGTTATACAAAACAGTTACTTGTTAACCACACTTTTTTCACCACACTTTGTTAGGTCAGAATTCTTTAGGAATGGTATAATGATCCCTAAACTAAGAATGTAGAGGTATAAAGTCTTTAGAGTTTGAGAAGTCTCAGGGCTAGAAATTTAAATCAATTTTGCCTTGAAAAAAGGATGATATGAACTTTGTGGTTTTCAGTTCAATGCTAGCCCAAAGTTTTGGCTCTATAAATATGTGGTGAACTGTTGCCCTATTAATTTAGGGTTCATTTAAAAAAAAATAGCAACCCTGTGAATGTATGTAGTATTTAAATGGTTCATGTAAATGGGGCTGGGCTTCTGAAAAGGGATGTTTCACCTGCTGAGAGATTCACTAATACACTTAGTGAAAATACAGGCTACCCCATAGTAATAAGTATAAAGGTCAGAATTATTAAGGTCAAACTTCAAAGTTTATGGGTATATTGAGAATTCAAAGTATTAAATGTGAGGAGCACTGCCTATGTTCTGATTTTGTTTCTAGGAGAAATTATATTAATGTTGTCAAAACAACAAACTGATCTTTTTGACGATTTGATGAAATTTGCTGATCTGTGTATTTTCCTTCATTTTTAAGTAATGAAAAAATAATGAGCATTCCAGAGAAACTCTTGAAATTGTTGAAATTTCAGTTCCCTGAGAAAACAAAGCACTACAAAAACCAATGATTCCTTGTTAACAGACATGTTCATGGACTTTACATAGGGAAAAATAATGATTGAGTTGGTTTACAATACTACCTCTTTTACGGTGTTTGGCTTAGGAAAGTGGTTGTTTCTAACCTTTGTTTAAAAAAGGTTTCCTTTGTCAATTGTGCGAGGAAATACATATCTTATTTTACATCTTTTTGGAAATAAATGACCATGACCACCTTTATTAGTGGAAGCCTCAAATGCAGTTGTAGATATTACAGGCAAGTGCAAACTATTTTAGCTAAGCACAACTTGTAGCTTCTGCTCCTTCAGCAGCAGTGGAGAAAAGAATAATTCTGAATAATTTAGAAGCTTTGTACCAAAAAGCAGGAAAACTAGAATTGTTTAGTTGAAGACTAGAACTCATGAGCTCTATCAGAGGAAGTAGAAACTCTAATAGAGCGTCACAGTGGTGTTTCTTGCTAACAAGAAGTGATCCATTTCTCTTATTTTCTAATTATCTTCTATTTTATGTAAGTGGGAATCCTCACATCTATATATAAACACCTAGAAGTTGTTGTATAATCTAAATAAGCTGTATAGAAAGTGATGAGAAAATGACGTTTCCAGAATGTGGTTCATCCCACATATTTAAATCTCTATTGACAAGCTTCTGACAACTTTTTAAACTGAAAAGCTTCATATTTAAATTGTCCAACCATTCCTCCTTCTCAGTTTTATTCCCTATCACTTTCAAATATAGTCTCAGGTTATTACATGGTTGACAGGAGATAGGACTTGCAAAGGTGCTATAGCAAACAGCATTTATGGGTCAGTGAACTTTCTCACTTTTACAGGCATACTGCATTGGGAAACTGTTTTAGCTCATTTTCCTAACCACAGAGTACAACTCAAGTGTTTGGAGAGCAGTTTTTCAAGTGAAATTGGCATGATTCACAGTTGCATCCAAGCCTCTTCTCTACTGCCACATCCACTTAAGCTTCAAAACAAGTTCTTAATGAGTTTAATCATATTTAAAATTTTAATCTTTTTCAACATTATTACAATTGCCTTTGGCAAAAATCAGTGGTACACTGAGCTCCACATGACTCAGACTCAAACCAGGTTTTGTGTATTCAATTCTTTGTGAATCACCACTTCTTTGGACAAGCCTTTAATTTTTCAGTGTTTTTGCACCTTTAATTATATTATTGTGCATGTGATTAAAGAGAATATCTAAGAAATGTTAGCGACTGTTACAGATGTATTCTCCATCTAGTCAGGATGAAATTGAAACATATCCTCTCTCTTCCTTTCTCTCAACAGGCTGACACAAAAGACAAGTGGGTTTCTTGAAGATATCTATCTATTCTTGCTGGGTTGCATAGTCAGAAGTGGAGATTGTGGCCTATTATATCTCAAATAATAGCTTTTTTGATTCTCAAAGGTATTCCCTTAGCTCAGCTTCAAGCCTACAAATAACATTATACTTTTTGCCTTTGAGATCATCACTGGTAGATCTGTGATAGTGTATTTTATTCTCTGTTCCTTGCACATTCCTCACATATGCCTGTGTGAAATTTGAAAGAGATTCTGCAAATCTTAGTCATGGGGAACAATACTGTATTATACAGGAATGCCTCTTTGAAATGCAAGTTCTCTATTCTGGAAAACAAGCCTAAAAAATAATCACTTTCCCGCAGTCACTGTGGTTCTAGACTACCCTAAGTGTACACTTACATTCTTTCCTTCCCACAATTTGCATCATCAGTTGGAAGTAGATCCTGAACTGATACAAGCTGATTCTCTGTTTCTAACCTATAAATTATGAAGCACTTTGAAAAATAAACTGTGTAAACCATGCTGAGATTATATTTTGGTTTATATTTCTGAGAACCTGTTTCCCAGAACCAAAAGTGGCCTTTAGAAATGTGACTTAACTTCTGTCATCTCACTGATCTTTAGTGTGGAGTGATAGCAGCTTAAATAAGAATTAGTAATAATTATTAACAGTTAATTGTTTCATGATTCAAATTGCCAACTAATGTACACATTCCCACACTGCTTCTATTCCTTTTTGTATATCATTATTGCATTGTTTTCTCAGTCGTTAGAAGCTCCAGTTAATTCTTTGATACAATCTACAGGGTAGGTAAATATACACCGTGACTTCAAAAATGTGTGAAAATCACTTCTGAAGAGCACCAATGAGCTATATTTAGATTCAGATCTTCCCTTTATGTTCACTTGCATCTTTAATGCTCAGCTGAATTTAAGCTAATGACTTATGCCATGTTTACTATGTTGCATTATGCAACATAAAGTGTATGTGTGTCTCCGTGTGTGCACAGTTGCATTTGTATTTATAAACACCAAACTGTGCCCATCTTACTCTGAGAGTTGTGGGGCAGAGGGAGAAAAGCTCTACCTGTATCATACAAGTGACATGAAGTGGCCAACAGCTTTCCTATCTGTCTTTGGTTCCCACATCCAGGGACCAAGTGTGCCTATACAGCTGGGTTCGCCAGGGAGAGAGGGATGGAAAGGGAAATGACAATAAAACTTAGGCTTGAACTTATACGCGCAACCTGCAGCCAAGAGAAGAATCCTCACCAGATTTTATTTCAGTGTCCCTCATTTACTCCATTGGTAACTATCAGTTTGTTATCAGTACTTTTCACTTTAAGTGTGTTACTGCACAATGTCTGCTATGAATTAATTTTTGTAAAAGTTAAGTATTTTATTGTCCTGGGGTTTATCATTACAACAGGACTAAGCTTGAGCAGGCCAAGATTCTGACAGAATGTTGAGTTCAAGCTATAGTAATTGGGTTTTAAAATACCTGTTGAAAACCTTTTAAGTTCAAGTGTATGTATTATTTATCTAGCTAAAATTACTTAATTTCTTGTACTATTACATATTAACAGCATTTGCTGTGTAGTAAGATTAGCATCTGGTCTAAGATTTGGTAAACAGGCTTTCCGAAGGGGTTCAGCCTTTCTTTTCCTGTAATTTTATACATGAGTTTGTTTATTACAATAGGCAGGTTTACACACCATAGCTCTTCAGCTCCTCAGTTTGTATGAGTAAGTGCCATACAGTGTGCATACATTTACTGACAGAGATAAAATCAAGGGTTTAATTTTAAAAATTGTGACCTTGTTGGCCCTCTAAGAGTGGGAGAACTTTAAAATAGTTACTGACTTTTAAGACCTTTGCAGATTCTTTCAGTGAGTTGTTTCAGATTATTTTAAGTGGAAAAATATTCAGAATATAATGAAAATTATTTTCTAATTAACAATTTCAACAGAACATGTTTTCAGAAGCATGCACATGTATAAATATAGAATCCAACTAAGAGATATGCCTTTAACCTTGAGCAGGAGGATAGGCCAGAAGAGCTGCTGAGGTCTCTTCTAACCTGAATGATTCTAAGATTCAGTGACTGCACATTTTTTATATCGTTAGCTTCAAGTATAGACTCAAATCTAGCAAGGCATTTAGTATCTAGGTCCTATGATGGTGGACTTGAAACTCCTCTTTTTGTTTATTCTTTTACTAAATTATCAGCCAGCTATAGCCTCCCTCCCTTTCTTACATTCTTCTCCCTCTCTCCTGCTCACTTCTTTTCAAAACATGACTATTTCTTTTAGGTTATGACTCTATATAGTAATTCAAAAGTAGTATACTTTCCACATTAAAAATACCACCATTTGCCATGAAAGTGGACATCTAACAAAACTTGATGTCAAATATATGCAAACCCTCAGGCTAGAAGATTTTGAGAGGCAGAAGTCTTTGCCTCTATACAGCCTGTTTGATTTATAGCGGTAATAGTATCGGTGACCTGTAATTCTAGTTGCTTAATGGTTTTACTTAACTGGAATGCTTTTATATTTTGATTGTATGCTAGGCTGTTATGATAATTAAAATAACTCACAAATGTAGGAGTAGTGCATGATGGGAAAGCAGAGTATCTTGGCTTGCCTGTTTTTGAGCACTGACTATGTAACAATATCCAGATTCAAGAGAAACTATACCCTTAGAGAACAAATATTAGAAGTTGTCATTTCAAAATGACAGGTTATAATCTGCACATCTGAAGAATGTAATCTGCTTTCCTGACCAAAGTTAGTACACAGGTCAGTTGCACAGGTTTGGTTCAGAAGAGAGACTGGGAATTGATTCAAATAGTCATATTTTTGGTTCCTGCTTCTTCTGTGTCCCAAGGGAAATGACTGTCTCTAGCTCTTTTCCTCAAACAAGCCTGTTTTCTTTTTATGTTGTGAATGATATACAGAGAAGTGTAACATTCATGCTAAATCTGCTGACCAGCTATGCTGACAATGTGATATTTGCATTATAGAATTTTATTCTTAATAAGATTCTCAAATCAGTTATTTCAAGGCCACTGCTAAATCAGGAAATACTTTCAAACATCTCTCAGTCATCCCTTGCCAATGTACAGCTCTTTTGGGATGAAAATCTCAGTATTCCATTGTAAGTCCCTTGAGCTACTGTAGGCATCTAAATAAACATTTGTGAGGGATTCATAAAACAGTATCAGAAGACAGTTACTGCTGTAATATGGAAACAATACTATTGGAGTGTAATCAAGTTAAAATTATATGCACACAAATAAACTGCATAATTATTTTATTAATTGTGTAAATAATCTTTTGATTTCTAGAATGATTTGTTTTAGGAAGACATGAAATATTTAACATGAGAGATAACAGACTTCCTTACACAGCAACTTTTGCAACCTTTCATAGAAGAGAAAGGCTGTCATTACCCTCTCTAGAAAAACGGATCCTAAACCAGTTGAGTCAGGCTTATTTGACATCGCTCACAGTGCTCACTGTTGTTGGTATTTGAAGACAATCCAGCTCTGAGCTGTAATTATGATGACAGATCTATTCATGTTTGTTGGTGCTGAGGATAGACAGCTGTTTTCACATGCAAGCTTACAATTTGACAACTGCAGTCCCAACAAACGCTTTTGATGTTCATACATGACAGAAATAAAAAGATCAAACATCACACATATAATGGCCCATTTTCCTTATCTTTATCTTACTGTTGAATCCATAGAAACGTAGGTCTTGAAGGGACTTTGGGGGATTTACCAGATCAGCTTTAAGGCAGAGTCATGGCTACCCAGAGCACAGCAACAATCTGTGTTGTTTTGTCGCTGCTTGCAAAAGGGATGTTTTTCTGGATGAGGTCTGGATTGATTTTTCAAGAGGTATACTCTTTTCCAGGTTTTGCTCCAGAATTTCCTTGGCCTAGGTTAAATCAGTTGCTGAATTCTTATACCTTCCCATTCAGTCCTAATTGTAGACTTCTTATTCTCTCTAATTATTCATTTCCACAGTAGCCTCCATGGTGGAGGTCTGATTTAAGTTGAAGATCTTTAGGTGTTACTCTGTCCAGGCTTTCTCTCTGCTTACTTCGCTATTCTAATACATCAGCTACTCTTCACTCGTATTTTACCTTTGCTGTGCTGCCATATGCTTAAAGCTAAAGCTGTTACTCTGTACAGAGCTATGCACTAAATGGCTATAGATAAAGACATAAGCTGTAACTTCTTGGATATCTACAGAGCCACCCTGTGAATTTGTTTCGCTAAGCATAAATAACAGCTCTATTATGCTTTCATTTGTACTCAGGTGATTCATTCATGCTTAGTTACTTCTCTGTATGTTTTGTAGGACAGACTCATCATGAAATATGTATCTATGTTTGTAAGGTTGGGAGTGAAACCTCCTAGTTTTCATGAAAAACATTTTCCTATCATTTCATAAAAAATGAAACTAAGAAATCAGTACATATGATTTTACTAGATACAACTCTGATGAGTATTGGTTTTGGCTATGGCACTGCCACCAGGCTATTATTACCACACGTATTCAAATGATATTTTATATCCTACTCTGCATTTCTGAACAGCAGGCTGTTTTAGCTACTGCAGAGTCAGATCCACAGAAAAGGGACAGATGTTCCACATTTTTCTTTATGAAACTGAAGAACTTTTCAAGTTCACTAGCTAAAATGCCACCAAAGAATCAGACAGCAACATTACAATAGATGACATTGTCCTAAAGAGATGAAGAAAAAGTACTATTTAAATCACCAGTAGCACTCACAAGGCATACTTGATATAATTAGTAATTGTATGCTCAACAGGCACACATGGTAAAAGATAGTCAGTTCCTTCCTACTACTCTAATAACGGGAGATTACATATAGATGTCTATTCAAAAGAGAGGATACAAGTCTGTTGCCAACAACTGTAAGAGAGAAAGTTTAATTAACAAGTACTACCCAGAGAGATATTTTGAAGAAAGAATGACTCATAGGATAATAATGCAACTTTGCCAGTGGCCAGGATAGGGAGGAAGAATATAAAGGAACAGCTCGCTTTTAATGAAGTAGATTTAGTTGCTGTATCTTTAGGAAGCTGAAAACATACCTTTGTTGGCTGCTTACTCATATCCCTGCTGTATGTTCCTAGTTTAAGTTTAAAAAAAAAAGAAAAAAAAAATGGGTAGGGGGCTATTTTCTCTACTACTGTCTGGCAAGGACAAAGGCTCTGAGATATATCTTCTGCAATAGAAAGAACTCTTTGTACCGAAAATAGTGTCAGTAGAAAAATAGAGTCCGAATAAAATGTTACATTTTGCCAAAGATTGCCTCTCAATCCAAAGTTTTATGTGCTTTTCTAGAGTTACAAGATTTTTTGAAAGTAACAGTTTTCAAAGGTGCTTTTCTGGTACCACTAATACCACTGGAATGGACTGGATCTTTTATGACTTTACCAGAACACTGTTCTGATGGGGGACTGTGGCCATTCAGAATTAGGGCTCCTAATCTTATCAATTCGGTGGAAGGAATTTAATTAAAATCTCAGAATATTGTCTGTATTCCCCTCCGTTCTTAAGGCATGCACTTCAGTGGGGCTAGGATGTTTCTTGGAGTATCCTGAGAAGCCACATATCAGTTATAGGCAGAAACATATAAGTTTCAAGCCACTACTTACTGTGTTGATGTGTAAATTTATCATAAAAGAGGAGTAATTTCTCAACAAAATTGTGCCAACCCATTTTCATTGTGGCATCTTCAGATGTATACCAATTCCAGCTTCCTTTGGCAAAAGAAATTAGAGATGGAGTAACCTGGCAACAAATGAAGTTGTTCATTGTACTGCCTGAAGAAGAAACTGGGTTTTACCTAATGAGGCTGGATGCAGTGCTTCATTTGGCAGACTGTGATCACGTTAGGAGCAATGTTTGCTCAAGATTAACAAAATGGTTTGTAGCAAGTGTAAACAAATACTGCTATTCTCTGTTTCCACAGTACAATTCCCCATTTTAGGGAGCAGTTGTCTATCCCAAGAACTTAGTAAATACTTACACGGTGAGATATTTCAGACACAGCTGATAGGTACTGAAATGAAGGGAGATTTCAACAAGGACACCCTTGAAAATGTAATCTATGGTGTATTGTTACTCAGAACAGAATAATTTTCACCATAGACATGAATGAGTTCTCTGAGTTCTGATACTGTGATGACTCGACACTTCATTAGCATCTTCAACTTCTGTAGCAACTTAGTGTTCAGCTTAGTCCCTCAATGGAAGTGGTTCATCTATGTGATATATATGAATGGGTGCTGCTAAATTGTAGTGTATCTTCTTCTTCCCAGCAGTCTTTCAAAATGCTTTATCATTGGCCAGCATCACTGAGAAGGTCACATAACTGCCTTACCTATTTCATAAGAGTAATTTTTATGTTCTTACATCTGCACTGTCCAACAACTCTACCAGAAAAGTGTTTTAGTGCCAAAAAATCACCATGTTTGTTGTGGTGTTGGTTTAGTAAAGTCAAGCTCTCTTAATCGATCAGTGCCTACAGTGTATTACAATATAGCTTCCTTTATGTCATTCTGACATGTGTCAAGTATGTCCTACTGTGGAAAGCAAGAGATGGTAAAGAGCCTATTTATTTCAAGTAGATCTCATGGCTCTTGAACACAAATCGAAGTTTCAGCCCTTGTAAATATGCAAAATGTGAGGCAAACTATCCTGATAGCTACAACATGCATTTTAAAGTATTTTCTACACCATATTATATATTGGAGTTAAATATTAATAATATTTTTTCTGTGCTACATTCGGTTTGTTTGTCTAACTGTTGCTTTTTTCAATTTTCAAAATAGTTTAATGTGCAGCATTGTGTTAATATGCCATTTGTAGATGCTCTGCTTTTTGTGCAGAAAGAGAGGTTTATAAAATTTTAAATATGAAAAATAGAGTACTTCCCCAGCATTCTTTTTGTTTTCAGCTTAGGAAACTTGCAAAGAGCTAAAGTTAATGTTACTAATTTATTGGAGTAGACATGGCTTATTTGACCCCAACAACACTAAGGCAGAACCAGGGTTGTGGGTCTGAGATTTTATAAACCCAATATCAATATCCTGAAAATAAAGCTTTTTCTCAAAGCTGTTATAGGATGTATAGATTTACTGATAAAAGTGAATAAAATGAAGCAAAATAGGTGATATATGATATTTTCATGTCATGAGTTTGATTTTATTTTTAAGAAACAATATTATGATCAATGCGCTTCAAGAACCAGAAAAGTGAATACAAGTCCATAGTAATGGTCTATATGCTGCCCATCAAGATGTTCTTTGGTGAGATGGAATTGTTACTATGAATTTCTGCTTTTTTTTTTTCTTTTTTTTTATCAATTCTTAATCCCAAAGCCACAACTGCGGGAAATCAGAAATTTTGGCTTGTGTAGATCTGGTGATGTAGTATTAGTTAATATATTAAAGGGAAAGAGAAATTTTACATGTGAGAATTACAGAAGGCAGATGTGTAAGTTGGAGAGTTCAGATTGGTTGGATGTTGTCAACTTGTCTTGACTTTTTATATTTTAATTTTTTTTTTCTTAAAGGCTTTAAAATATATCTCAGGAGCAGCCCCAGGAATTGCTAGTTGTTTCTACCTGCTCCTCATTCATCCTTTTTATGTCATGAGACCACACATGAACCACAGCACACAGCCAGATCTAGCAAGCTCCATACAGCAAAGAGAGGGAATAAAGAGGAAGAATGTAGAGCAGTGGGAGAATGAGAAGGTCTCGTATACTTTGTAGTTTTGTCTTTTGGTTTCCAAACATAATATCACAGAAGCAAGGTCTCAGTGTCTACTGCCAGTCCTACAGCTGTGAACGACACTGATAATTCTGCATGAAGGTTGGTGTGCCAGGGCAGGTGCAGACCTTTGTAAAGTGGAATATACTGAGCGGTGCGTAGGGATACAGGTTTATTACTGAAGATATGGGAGGATATTTTCTGTTTAGAATATTAACTCTTGCTCTTCCTGCTTAATTATCTAAATGAACTTAGAGCTACATTTCACCTTAAAGGGATGGGTGATTTACTACTTAATTTAAAAAATTGAAGAGTCTTATAGTAGCCTCTGCATGTTCAGTATCAAATCTGATCTACTGGTGATCTTTATATGAAATACCTCACAAAAATTGCTATACGATAATGAGCTTTCAAGGAAGCCTGTAGACTGTTGTCTTCAGTTTTCTCAGATCCCAGGATCTCCAGGCTTCCCAGTATGGAAGCTCTCTAACAGCTCTCCTGTTTCTTCCGTAGCTTTAGGAACATTTGTTAGAAGTGTTTTCAGAATGAAAATTTTTTAAGGGGTTTTAGAAAGATTTCAGAATTTGTGATAGAATTGGAATTCTATTTTATGACCTACTTTACAGTTCTGGCCTAATTTCTCAAAGCCCATGACCATATGTTTAAAGGTATTCCATTCCAGCAGAGAAAAAAACCTTTTGTTTAATGGTAGACATGTGTACAGAGTGGACAGATGACTTTTTTTAGGGCATTTTTGATTGAATCGGTTCTTATTTTTATAAAGAGACACAGAAAGACTGGCTTTCTCTCGCACTCTCTCTCATCCTTGTGTTGCACATGTTCTCAGTGTAGCATACAAATGACTGAACTTAGTAAGGTTTTGGCTTCTCCATGTACCCTACCTTTTATAGGAACCCTTAAAAATTATTTTCACCTTCTTGTGCTGCAAACTCAACATTCAAGTTGTATCAGAGTGATTTTTATTTTTAAAGTTGAAATGCCAAGCATGTTTTTTCTACTAACAAATGAACCTGCTACTTAAGCATTAAAATATACAGTCAAATCAAAACAAACCCTTGGAACAACTTCAGGCTATTGTGGGATATCCATATAGACAGGGTGAGAATCATGTAGTGTTCCCATCAGATTTTAATAAGATCACATATTTCTCAGTAAAGATTAAAACAGGTAATTAAATAAAGTAACATCTTTTTCGTTTACATTCAATTAACTGTGAAGCAGCTTTTTTAAAATTTATATTAGAAGGAAAAAATTATACAGATCCTAACGTTTTTGTGTCTCATGAATATCTATGTCCCACAGCTGCTCATAACTACACTGCCCTATGGATATGCAGTCATGAAAAGCCATGTTTCACTATATAATAATTTGCTTGCATAGGCACCATCTTTGAGGTCAGCATATTAGAGGCAGAACAATGACAGCTCAGCCATTTGTTATTTTTATAATAATAATAATAATAATTTTTTAAATGTTTATGTCCCCAAAGTATTCAATTTCAAATAGGCTTTAATTTAATTAGGCAAAGAGATTGACACTTCTCAGAAGCTTAAATTAATTTCGAAGTTGTGTAAATGGAGAAAGTATTAAAAGAAATTATCTGTCATGGTGAATGGGGCATTTATAAAAACTACTCCTGAATGACTAACACAAAGGTACCAAATCTGACTCATTCTTCGCAAGAAAAGTCATGCTATTGCCGCATCTTCAGTGTCTCTTTGCTGAAAAGTTTTAAGTAACATGTAAAAGAACACTTCAACATAAGGTAAGTAAGGAGCAAGTGCGTGAAAGCATGCAGAGAAAGCACACAGTGAATGTATACATACAGGGAAGGGAAAGCATACATGCAGTATACAAGCAAGCATGCAGAGAAAGCATATGGGGAATGGCTTTGCAGAGTACATTGAACGGCTAATTAAACACCAATGAGAGAAGACATCCAAAAGCTTGGTGCTTCTACAGAACTAGAAACATGACAGCAGAAGAAACAAAGACATAGAAGATATTTTGTGAGGCTATTCTACTTTCTGTCCGAAATCATGTAACAATTTGGCTGCTGCCAGTAATTAACGTCTAGTGCTGGGGTCTGTCGGTTACTACCTAGAGATAAGCTCCGATTTGTGGAACAGTCTAGTGGAAAAGCTGAAGAGAACTTATGACTACGAGGAAACACTATGTTGAGAAGGAATGGTCTGCTTCATATTATTCCTTTATGCAAAAGACTTTTTCCAACTGTCTGCAAAGGACATTTTCTTGTATTTTAAATACATTTACTTGGATTTCCTGATCTTTGGTTCCTTCTGTGCACCTGGGTGTGGAAATATATATATGTAAATGTGTCTATGTAAACATATTTGAATATACACATACATATTTTAATACATATACATGTTTGAATAATATATATGGGGAACATATAGAATGTGTATATGTGTATGTATATATATGCAGTAGATATATATGTATAGGGACAAGGATAATTTAGTTTTGGTCAAAAAGCTGGCCCAGTTTCCTGGAAATAAATTTGTCTTTGGAAGTCCATGGCTTTATAACTGTCAGGTTCAGCTACCGAAACTGTTTAAAAGTAGAAGTGAAGCTGCACACTCTGAAAAAGCATTATCCAATGTTACGAAGTTTTCACTTAGCACCAGTCTGGTTAGCAAACATTTTCATGAGCATCCTGGTCCCTATTTCTGGACCAGGCTCTGTATTGGCTCTACCACTGTTACAGATAGCATTTATAGAATATAAAAGAATAGTATATAGGCATAAAAATTGCTGCACCAAGACAGTGTGTTAATATAGAAAACAGAAATTTCAGTGAAGCCAAAGAATATACCTCGGAAGTGTGGAATATTCAGCTGATATCTGTGACTCCTGCAATGTCCCAACACCTTCCTGCGTGCCAGAGAGACTGTAGTGTAAACAGTACTGAAACTTTTTGCTTCTTGACTCCTGCAGTGACTGTTCTCTCCTTGGCCTGAGCAGCTCAGCTGTGAACCTACCTTTTGGAAACAGTGGAGGATGGGCTGGAGAGCTGGAGCTACTGGTAAAGTGCTTTATAGACTGGTCATGACCTGAGGTGAGGGACACTGTTACATAGTTATCTTGAATCACATTAGACTGAGCCTGGATAAGATTAAATGCACATAAAAGCATTTGTTCATAACATTCAGAATAAACAAAGTTACAAGTTTATAAGAAAATATAAAATAAATAAAATGAAAAACCCGAACACTCTAGCCAACCTACTTACATTAAGAATTGTTTTTCTTTTCCTCATTCCCCTGAGTGTGCAGGAACAGGGTTAGGAAAGCCAATGCTCACTTGGAATTTAATCTGGTGAGGGATGTGAAGGGCTGCTTTAGATGTATTATCAGTGAAAGGAAGACTAGAGAAAATGTGGGCCCTCTGCAGAATGGGGCAGGAGAGCTGGTGACAGAAGACATGGAAAAGGCTGAGGTATTCAGTGCTGTCTTCTCCTTCATCTTTAGTGCTAGCGTTTTGCCCTCAGGAATCCCAGGTCCCCAGAGACCAGCAGGAAAGTCTTGAGCAAGGAAGACTTACCCCAATAGAGAAAGATCAAATCAAGGGACGTGTAAACACGATGGACGTACACAAGTCCATGGGACCTGGTGGGATGCATTCACAAGTGTTGAGGGAGGAGTCTGATGCCCTTGCAAGGCCATTCTTAATTAACTTTGAAAGGTTGTGGTGACTGGGAGAGGTTCCTGAGGGCTGGAGAAATTTTCCAGTCCAGGTCTTGATCTTAAAGATGTTTTGTTGAAAGTTGTTAGCAAAAATGAGGCATAGTCACTTTGAATATTTAAAAAAAAAAAAAAAAAAAAAGTGGAAAATTACTACTTTGGTTTTTGTGAAGAAAGCTATATATAATAAACTAAATTATTGTCTTGTATTATTTTTGAGGTAGTGTGTGATTATGTAGTAATGTTGTACTAGAATATGTAATCTCAAAGGGCAGAGTTAAGGTTGTATTTATAACCTTCATATTACTATTACCTGACTTCCTTACACAAACTTGTGTCCTCAACATTCCTCTCTATAGTACTTTGTGTGCAGAAGAAAAAAAGTATTACTATTTATTAATATTTCAGTAAACAGAAATTTGTTCTCTCACTGCGTGATTTTTATCATAATAGAAGTCAGTGAATACCATAACAGAAATCAGGGGTGTAATTATGTTTTTTATCATGATATTTATTGCTTTATGCCATCTAGTGGACTATGTTTGTGTTCAGTATCAGCTTCAGTAAGTGCAGAACTTTGAACACTTTAACAGATGCTATTCTAATATGACTTTTTCATGTTTTCTTGATACATGATTGGATAATGGAAGATCTCATGATGATGCATAGGACAAGTTGTCTTGTTACACACTTTAAGATGGAAGGAATTAAACAAACTTAAATAACAAATGTTCAAAATGTTATTACTAATTTAAACTGATGCCAGGATTTTTTTCAGTGTTACATATGTGTTTGTTCTTAGTTTGGCTGAAATTTTGACTATGAATAATGAGGTGCTGAAACAAGTAAGCTGACCAGAAAATAACTTACAGCAAGATAGACTGTGTGGAGTGTTTAAGGATTATAATATTATACAAAGAGGCATAATTGCATTTTTGGATTTGACTATCCTGAAGAAATGTTGTTGCCCTGCACAGTGAATTTATTTTTTAAAAGGCTGTTGTTTATTTTTAATGGAAGAAAAAAAAAAAGTCTGTCTATTCTTTGCTGGACAAGGAGAATTTTAACATTTCAGAAATGTTTAATCTGTAATGTTGATAGTTAAATGTGAGGTTCTTCGGTTAATTTAATTTGTCCAAAGAAAAAAAAGTGTTATTGCATAACAGCTTTTGAGACAGACATACTGACCCTGCCTATTGAGAGCCAGACAGTAAAACTAATTTATCCAGCATATCGATTCGCATATTTATCCATTCAGTTGCTGAATTGTCTGTAGTAGGTCTGTACAGCAGTAAGTTACTGCTTCTAGAGGAAAGTAAAGTAGTTGCAGCAAATAGGCTGAGGCAAACCTTTCTGATGGCTGATTAATTCCATCACAGAAATTTGGCAAGCACTGTTTATGCTTTCCATATGCAATGTTGCCAATTGTCAGTTTGCATAATCGTCTTGCATTGTGGATCTTTTTACCTTGTATCACTTTTTAACTTTTGTCAGGCAACTTGGTATCTTAAGACCTCAGCTGCAGAAATCACGAAATGACAGTCATGTTTTCATTATCATTGAAGAAATTATATTTATAGTCTTTTGGTCCAAAATTAGAATATGTTGAAATGAGTGTGACCCTAAGTGTGCAAAAATAGGAATATTTGAGGGAAAAAAAAAAAACACCTCGATTTTCATTATTCTTAAAAGTAAAGATTTTTAAAACCATCCATGATTTTAGGATTTGGATTGGCAATATTGCACATAGCTCTGGCATGGTATATCTGAATGTGGGCATTTTGCATTCTGGCAATTCATACCAGGCATGAATGGAGCTGCCAAGCATGTTATTTTCTGGAGTTCCACTGGAATTGAAGCTGCTAAACTATTTTTACTAGTAATTCTGATTTTAAATCACAGCTCCAAAGGAAAAAGTTTCTTGGTCCTTTATAAAATCCAGCCTTCTATCACATAAGCAGTTGCGACTAGCAAATTGAGATGTGTTTTATAATTTTCTGTTTAGAAGCACCAATCCTGTGCTACATATGCATCTTACACCTGACACAAAGTAGAAGATATTAACAAAGGAAAAAACCAAACAAACCCAACACCCAAACTCTACTGGCTTTTACAATAAGGATTTTAAAGTAGGAATAGTAATTACTTGAAGGACAGATGTTCCAGCAAAAACAATATACTTTTACACTGCTGTCAAGCTGTTGAACCATAGAAGCTGGGTTTAACTCAAAAAAAAAAAGTCTACAAGGGGCCCCTTCTGCTGAGTTGTATTACACTGTGGTAACAGGCTGAGTTTTAATTTTAGTCTGTAGATATGGGCAACCTGAAACACAGCACCATTGTCAAAAAAGAGCACGTGCTTTGTTGCTGTACTTTTGCCTCTTTGTAATAGTAGAGGTTTTGCGGCAGAGACTAATGTTTCATTTTATTAAATATTTACCAACATTCTGTTGGCCATATGTCATAGAGTTTGCATGGTGACAGACTCACTATTCGTCACCTTTTCAAGATAATTCTGTTAAATCTGCAGTGTTATACAGGTTCACAAAGCCCTTTCAGTAACCCAGGTTTTTGTTCTTTGAGCTGTCTTTGCTAAACTGGTGTCAGTATCACATTTGTTCTCTGCTGAAATGGTTTTCAGGAATGAGCTTTTCAGGACTTTTCTGTGGGGTACCATGGAAGATGTCAGGCTTCCTTTCCAAGTACTGTTTATCTGACAGTATTTGTCTTCAAATACTTTCTAAGTGCAGAGACAATTTCTGTTTGGAAAAATTATTAGTCAAATATTATAATAATACTTAAAAGGCTCTTTCCACTCTTTTGTTGCAAGGTTCATTCACCAGTTTGGTTCATTTTATATGCTGCTGCAGGATAATCAACTAAAATTATGGAAATTATCATGGGTTAAGTTTTAATCATAGAATCGTTTAGGTTGGAAAAGACCTTTAAGATCATCCAGTCCAACCATTAACCTAACATTACCAACTCCACCACTAAACCAATTAAGGGGAGAGTAGCAATTTCATGTTTCCTGGCTTGGTGGCTGGATTATTTTTTAATGAAAGTAAGAACTAGGAATCATTAAGGTTGGAAAGGATCTCCAAGATCATCAGTCCAACCATCAACCCAACACCACCATGCCCACAAAACCATGTCCCAGAGTGCCACGTCTACCCGTTTTTTGAACACCTCCAGGGATGGTGACTCCACCACCTCTCTGGGCAGCCTGTTCCAATGCTTGACTACCCTTTCTGTGAAGAAATGTTTCCTAATATCCAATCTAAACCTCCCCTGATGCAGCCTGAGCCCATTTCCTCTAGTCCTATCACTAGCTACTTGGGAGAAGAGACCAACACCCACCTCACTACACCCTCCTTTCAGGTAGTTGTAGAGAGCGATAAGGTCTCCCCTCAGCCTCCTCTTCTCCAGGCTAAACAACCCCAGTTCCCTCAGCCGCTCCTCATAAGACTTGTTCTCCAGACCCTTCCCCAGCTTTGTCGCCCTTCTCTGAACACACTCCAGCACCTCAATGTCTTTCTTGTAGTGAGGGGCCCAAAACTGGACACAGTATTCAAGTTGTGGCCTCACCAGTGCCGAGTACAGGGGGACAATCACCTCCCTGCTCCTGCTGGCCACACTATTCCTGATACAAGCCAGGATGCTGTTGGCCTTCTTGGCCACCTGGGCACACTGCTGGCTCATGTTCAGCCGGCTGTCAACCAACACCCCCAGGTCCTTTTCTGCCAGGCAGCTTCCCAGCCACTCTTCCCCAAGCCTGTAGCATTGCATGGGGTTGTTGTGACCCAAGTGCAGGACCCGGCACTTGGCCTTGTTGAACCTCATACAGTTGGCCTCGGCCCATCGATCCAGCCTGTCCAGGTCCCTCTGCAGGGCCATCCTACCCTCCAGCAGATCAACACTCCCACTCACTTTGGTGTCATGTGCAAACTTACTGAGGGTGCACTCAGTCCTCTCATCCAGATCATTGATAAAGATACTAAACAAGACTGGCCCCAAGGTTTTTGTAAGGTTTGGATAAGGTTCATGCTTTGAGCAGGGGGAGGGAGGAAACACTCAGTATACTTGTTAAAGCTTAATATCTTCTCTGTTTAACATATTATAGTTTCAAGACCCTCACAGTATACTTCCCTTATCCTGTCTAAATTTAATTATTTTCCATGTTTTCTGAGGCAGAATAATTTTCGTGTAAGATGGTAAAGTGATGATAGTATCACTTACAATTAATTGGAATTTATTAAAAGTTCCTAATTTCTCTAGTTACATAAGATATATTTACTGTGTAAACAGGTATTTTTGTGTATTGTAATGATGAAAACCAATTAGCTATAAAGGTAAAAAGGTATGTTATTATAGTAATTAAGAATGCCAAAATACATGTTATGAACAACAAGCAACAAATGATTGAGTGACATGCAAGAGAATGTCTTTGATTACGAGAAGGAAAAGGAAAGACTTCAAAGAATAGGTCACTTTCCATGATGTACCTATTCAATGTAAGGGTCTCACAATTGTTTTGGTCTCTAATATCATGCATGGCATTGTGCCACAGTAGGGACAGAGTTATGCCACCTCCAGCATTGAGGCATGCCACCTAGGGAGATTCAAAGAGCCCTGCTAGTGAACACGTTCACTAGCTCTTTTCCCACCAGTACAAGTTCTTCTATGTCCATCACATGGTCAATGTAGTCACAGGTGTATGGATAGAAGTAACTGGAGGTCTGAATAGTCTATCAGACAGTGGTAACTCTCAGCGCCTACCAGGCCAGCACTTCACATTCATACCTGATCCCTAGAAGATTATTTAAGGATAAAGAGTGCTTTTTGTCCCATTGTCTGTCTGTATTGCAGGTGGTAGCTGGATGGGAAGTCAGGCTGACACTGGTACTTTCATCTCCATTTCTTCAATAGCTTGGTCAAAGCTGTTGAGTCAGCATAGAGGACTCAATAGTCTAGGCAGAAATTGTACCATGACTCACAGAGCTGCCCAGACACTCGACCTCTTTTTTTTTTTTTTTTTTTTTGGGCTAAACACTAGGCAATAAATTAACTCTGTGGTTTTATTACACTGTGCAAGATATGCTAGATACAAAGACTTGTGTGGCACACAGTGAAATTAATTACGTAATATTTTTTTGGGTAAGCAGGATTTATTTTCATTTTCTTTCCAATTTTTGTGGATATAGAGAAATTATTTGTCAGGTAATGAGTTGTTGTCTGACAATACAGCCATAATCTAAAATCTAGGTAGAGAAGAAAGCACAGTGGCAACAGGTTTTTTTGGGGTCAGTTGTGGTTTTTTTGATTTTTTGGGGTTTTTTTTGTAAGCTTCTGTAGAGCTTATGGACATTGAAGAAATATAAAAAAAAAATTAATAGCCACTGGATGGCTGAGACAGGATTAGCAAAACAGGTAATGGTATTACTGCTACTCAGATCCTTGGCCATCTCAACAAACCTGTTTTTGCTATATTGCATGCTAAGAGCACTTGAAAAAGCACATAATAAAAGGGTATAACTGAAATTGTCCTGTGTTTGTTGTGCTAGATTGCAAGGAAATATTCTTGTCAGCTAGATTTGTCCTACCTTCTAGAAGGGAATGTTGTACCAGGACCAGTTTGTAAGATGTTGTTCAAAATTATGTCCTGAAAAAATGGTGTCTTGTTCGGATTTTTTATTTTTTAAAAAATAAGCAAACCCAGAGGGAACTCTAAATGTCTTTAAGGAAAGGCTTAATTAATTTAAAAAATGAGATTTACAGGGATTGTAACCTTGATTGTGACAGGACAATTGACCTCATTTTGACTTCCATATGATTAGTAACTCAATATTAGTCATTACATAACACTTTTTTTCTAGAAAATATTCTTTACCACCATCATAGCCACAGTAGTAGTAAAACTCAACAGTTGTGTCCTTAAATGTAATTGTTGAAAAGCATGTTTTGATATGGTTTTCACAGCCAAAGTAGGTAATATGTAAAGAAAATGAGAAACTTTCAAGAGAATTCTGGGTAGTGAGTCAGTCTGTATTGTAGTTGAATATCACCACCCTCCACAAAAAATTACTGTGATTCTAGTTATGAAGTAGATTAGTGGCAACCCTTTCATGGAGGTGTTAATAGGGTATGATGACAGGTACTTTACAAAGACAGTGTATGAATAGTTTAGGTATTCTCACCACAGTAATAGCATGTATCTCTTCTCACAACCTGAACAATACTTTTTTTTGACCGAAGTATGAGGAAAGGATTTTCTTCAGACAATAACTAGTTAGGTATATGACCAAAAGGAGTCATATGCAGATAAGATGTCTTTAATTTTTTCTTTTACAATTTACTGTTTGTTAACTGGCAGATTAAATACTTCGCAACTTAGCTGGCCAGTTCTAAACCATGAAGAGCAAAATGAAACATTTAAATGAAACTGTCCATATCTAATTAAGGAAAGTGAATTAATATCCTTAGTATATCTCCTTTTTCTATGGTGGGAAAATTCACTATCTGCAAAAAGCTAAAGTAATTGAATTAGTTAATACTGAGTTTAGCTTGGGAGCTCTGGACTGTTGGCTTGTTCCTCCCTGTGCTGGTTTTGGCTGGGATAGAGTTAATTTTCTTCATAGCAGCTGGTATAGTACTGTGTTTTAGATTTGTGCTGAAAACAGTGTTGATAATATAGGGATGTTTTAGTTACTGCTGAGCAGTGCTTACACACAGTCAAGGCCTTTTCTGCTTCTCACCCCACCCCATCAGCAAGAAGGCTGGGCACAAGGAGTTGGGAGGGGACACAGCTGAGACAGCTGACTCCAGCTGACCAAAGGGATATCCCACACCATATGACATCATGCTCAGCATATAAAGCTGGGGAAAGAAGAAGGAAGGGGGAGACATTCCAAATTATGGCTTCCCAAGTAACCATTAGGTGTGATGGAGCCCTGCTTTCCTGGAGATGGCTGAACACCTGCCTGCCCATGGGAAGTAGACAAGGAATTCCTTGTTTTGTTTTCCTTGTGCACGCAGCTTTTGCTTTACCTATTAAACTATCTTTATCTCATCCCATGAGTTTTCTCACTTTTACTCTTCCAGTTCTCTCCCCCATCCCATTGTGGGGGGAGTAAGAAAGCAGCTGTGTGGTGCTTAGTTGCTGGCTGGGGTTGAACCATGACACTCCCCCTTTTTAAATTACAGAATAATGGCAGCTGAGGACCTGACTCATGAATTAGCCTTGTGATGGAACTAGATGATCTGGAGAAGGTCCTTTTTGGTCTTTGGGTCAGATAAATGTTTCTGGACATAATTTAGTAAAATAGATATGGAGCACTCTGAACATGATTTGGGGAAAAAAAATCCTCACCAGGATTTGATGTCCAAATCTGTAAAAGAAAAGAAAAATGCAACACCTGAAATGTGCTCCTTTTTCACATTGTATTCAGGGGCAAAATTACTGATATAAAACTATATGAAAGAAGTCAAAGAAAAAACTGGTAACCTGGTGAAAATAAATCTGAAAACCATTGTTTAAAACCATTTTTTAATTTCTTTTATATAAAAAAGAGAAAACCCACAAAGATACAACATTTTGCAAACAGCTTCTTTTCTGAATGAAGGCCATTTTTAAATGAATAGTAAACCAAACACCTCAATGTCTACCAATCAGTTCCCTGCAGTAGCTACCATGAGCTAAATACCATTTTTCCTATCATCTGAGAAAATACATTTATACATTCTCTGCTTGCTGAGCTTCTTTTCTCTATGGCTGAAGCCCTTTTTTTAGTATTCTGAACTGCTCATGAATCCCCAGAGCTTTTTGTTTCTTAGCTGCTTAGTCTTTAGATATAGCTGATTAATATTGCCATAGGTAATCACAAGCATTTTCAACTGCTTTTTTCTTTCAGACCTGTGACTAGAAGCCCTAAGGAGTGGGCTAGGCAGAGCTCTTCTCCCAGCTGGCTGAGACCCAGGTGTTTGGTGTCAGGAGATGCCCCTGGGAAAGATGAAAGGTATGAGCAGTGAAAGGAGGGGTGAGGTGGGGACTCAGCAGGGGACTGCAGACCAGGCTGTGGCAGCTCCGAGGAGGAGGGAGAAGTTATTCAAGATAAGAGTTAAAGCAGGAGGTTTGTAAAGCCCCTGAGCTAGAAGGGCAAGTTTATGGCCCTGGGCAAGACAATGAACTCACTGCTTTGTTACAGAAAGAGAGATGTAGTTACTCTGAGACAGTTGAAAGTGAGGTAGTATTTATTTTAAGGGGTTTGAGTATAAATAAACTGCTTCCAGAATTCAAAAGATACCTGAAGGTCTATCTGAAGCCAGGAGAGTGCCCCAGCTTGGTGCTTATCTGCTGGGAAACAGAGTATTAGAACAATCTGTCTTCCCCTACTTCATTCATTTCTGATGCCCACAGCAATCAATGAAGGACAGAAAGGCCTTGTGTGTGCCAGGTGCACAATTCAATAATCATCCTCTCACAAAGGAGGTTCAACTCCTTCTTTGTTGCCAAGGCTCAGGGAATAGAGTGTACGATGAAGTACAATAGCTTTCTTCATAAATTGTATGTCTGTATCTCTTTCAGTCTATAACGAAGTAGTATAACATTTCTGTAGCTGGGAGAGCGAGTAGCTTTTTCCAAACCTGTAAGAGCTATTCCAAATCAATTCCTAAGTGTTAGAGTGATTCAACCCTCACCTTCTCTGCCAGCGTATGAAGTGTCAGCAGCCATGTATGCTTTGAGTTCTTGCCAAGTGCACTTATGATTCAGGGGAAAATAGTAAGGAAAAATGGCTTCATGGCTGTTGCATATTAAGAAGACCTTGAGAATTTTGTATGGGAAGGATTAAGTTGCCTACGGTGTACGGAAAAGATCTGAGTTAAGGAAGTTACTAGAAATGGTAGTTCTTTAAACCTGCCATGTGCTCCAGCCCCAAATTGTCTGAAGAGCTGTGTTTGCAAAGTAGTACAACAGTTCAGCAACGTAAGCAATTAATATCCGGAATCCTTTTTTCTTTCTAATGTGAAAAAACCCATAGCTAAGTAAGAGTATTTCTAGCATTTGCTATGTTCCACTCTTTCAAAACTCTATTTTCTCTAAGGAATATGTGACAAAACTCTGAGGTATAGCAGGATAAACTAAAATTACAACATAGGAACTTTCAGAAACATTGAAAGTGTTGCATATCCCCATTAACATGTCAGTTCATTTCAAGTTTCCAAAAATAGGGAAGCAACTTAAAATCAATTATTATTATTTCTGCCCTTTGCAGAATTCTGTAAAAATAGTTATCACAACATGTAACAGGAAAGCCTTGCCATGCTCTTCCTGGTGATTTAGAATGCTAATGTGCAAATTACTTGCCTTTGTCCCAAGGGAATTTTGATTCAATCCATGAAATAGTGGGTGAAACAGCATTTGTTTCCTTCCCCAAACAGTGGATGTTTTGCATTATTGGCATTTACATTTTGAGAGAGTATATGCATGCATGGTAAAAAAAAGTTTAATTGAAATAGCTTAGAAGAGTTACTCTAAAGCTAGATTTTTTAAAAAAATTATCTAAGCTGCAGATAAATCTTCAAAGTAAAGGATGATATCAGAGTCTACCTCTAAATTTTATTATTAGATTTTATGATAGTATGTTAATGTGAAGTTTTCAGTTCAAATATCAGAGAAGCTGAAATGAGTGAAACCTAGACCTAGTCTAAGGTCCTCTCGTGTTGTTGAGGGAAGTGTGAGTTGTAAAGTAACGTGTAATTTTCCTCTTACAGATATGGGAATGGTCATTATTCATTTAAAGAGACGGAAAAAACCCAACCTCAAAACTGTAAGCCAGAAAGCCATCTAGGGCAAAATTATTTCCCTGAAAAAAATGTCATGCTGTGATAATTGTAACCTCTTGAGAATGGGGCTTTATAAAAGAATTGTTGACAGATCTTTTGCAATTGGGTACTTCATTTCTTCATTTTGTTCTATTCCTAGACATGAAAAGTATCTGTTTCAAGAACTTAATTCACAAATTGGTCTGCTTTGAAATGTTAAAGTCTAGCAAAATATGCTAACACAAAAGAACCTTTATTTGTAGAATCAGATAAAGAATGTTAATGATAGAGTTGCTTGAAACTCTTTATTTAACACAAATCAGAAGCTATAAATTCCTTTTTCCAAACACAGTTTTTGTTTAGATTTTTTTGGGGGGTGCTTTCTTGTGAAAAGGAAGTTTCTGTATGTTTTTAGAACTCTGTATGTGTATATATGTAAATTTAGATAACTTCATAAGAAACATTTTCACTTAAAATTATTAGTAATTTAAGGGTAGCGCTATGTATTGTGAACAATACTTTGAAAATAATTTCATCTTGACAGTGATAATAAAATTTTGTTCTTATGTACAGAGTTTATATTAATTAACTATAGTAAGAGCACAGAAATTATTATTTTAATTTTAGATGTGATTCTTTTTGTTACTGTGTTGCAATAGATTCTAGTTGCCTGCAAGTCCCATTGCTGATCTACAGTGCACACGTGTTTTTCATTGATTTCTTGCACCTGGTTGAAATCTCCAGTGGAAGACAGAAATTGGGAAATTACTCTGTCCGCACGCAATGGTAGTTTACTGCAAAAGAACAACAGCAAAACGGAGATAAGTAAGTAGACTACATTTTTTATGGTGAATAGGCTTTTTTTTTTTTGTATATTTTAGAAGTATGTTGTAGTACAGGGTACAGTGTAGATTTTCTCTAAGTAATGTAGAGTTGCTGGAAAAGTAATTTTCTAGCAAAGCTGCAATTTAGTTTAGTAGTGGTTCACCTGGAAGAAAAAACCCTGAGACTTCTTAAAAAGAGTATTTAAAATGAAATCTCTGCTATAACAATCATTACACTTTGCCAGAGCATAAGAAATTGTGCCTTGTAATAGAAATGGTTTGTTAGTTGAGGTCCTGCTTCACTGAGATTTAAGCAGTTTTCTGAGGCTGATTTTTCTTTTTGGTTATAGTAAGGCAGAATTCTGAAGTGTGCTTCTAAATTTTTGGCCTTCAGCAACAACATGTTTTAAAACAGAAACAAAGATTTAGTAGCTCAAATTCATAAAGTTGACTCCTTTTATTTTTTTTTTTTTTCTCCTTGGGATTTCTTTATAACGCTATGGATTTTCTTAACTTGTGCTCGGTGTTTGTGTAATAAGACTTTTAAATATTCCCTATGATTCTGTACATTAAAAATGGTCTCTAAATAGTGACCATGTTATATTATTGAAGGAAAACATGCCAGTTAATCCTAAACTTACATGAAACTTCAGGAAAGAAAATCTTGCCTAGGCTATGTTTGGTAAGAGATCAGCTGAAGGTGGGTGGGCTGCTTTTCACCATGGTATGTAAAAGGCAGAAAACTGCTGCTAGCTGGGTGCTGTATGCTATGTAGAGTTTCCCTCTTTTGTTCCTACAGTGTAGGTGATGTAAAAGGACCAAAGAAAAACGAGTCCAGGCTGTCCTTTGCAAGAAAGTAGCATGTTATATGCTTTTTCTACAACTGTTGAAGTCATGCCACTGTCTAGGAAAGAATTCAATGTTTAAGGTGCCAAAAAATATAAGAGCAAGATTAAGCATAACTCCATAGCCACTGAGTCAAATTGGTGTATGACTCAACAGACTTGATCTTTGTCTGTGTGTGTATAAATATATATTTGGGAAACTTCTCATTTTTGAAACTTTGGTATTCTTTCTCTTGGATTTTACTTTTTAAGCATTTAGTGGTTTGGTTTTTTTCCCATGAATCTTCGTACAGTTCATTTTTCATAAAGCTTAAAAGGCTAAGACTAGTTCTTGGATATTGGTTGATACCCTTTATTTTCTAAAAAGAAATATCTCCTTTTTGTGTTGGAAGTTCAGAATTCCCAAGTGAATGTTGCTGAAATGGATACATTTTTCCAAATACAAGATTAAATTAAAAAAAAAAATCATATTGCTTAAATTTAGTTTTGAATTTAAAAGAAATGTTGAAATGTAGAATTTTTTTTAACCAACTTTAATCATCTCAGTAGCAGTAAATAATATTTAAGTTTACAGAAAATCCTAAACTATAGGAATCATTACTTGAAATACTGTATACAGTAGCTGCTCACCATTTCCATGATTAGAACACTTATCTCTTAAGGTACAAGAGGTAATTAGAAAGTTCGATGTGCTCTTTAAGGTCACCACAAAACTGACAATACCTGATGTGTAATCCCTCATTTCAGTAGAAATTTAATTGGTATATTTTCTGTTCAGGCTTGCTTTCATTGGCTAGAGCTTGAACCTGTAGCTTCAGGCCTGGCATTTAGTTAAGTACACTCTGACAGAAAATTAGACTCTTAATTAGATGTGAAGATATAAGAAAGACTTTGGTTGTCCAAAGCACTCGGCTAGCACTCAGTACTGGGGTAGGCTAGCAACACTGCATAGAAGCACAGTTCATCTTCTAAACAGGGGTTTCCAGTGCCTTATCCTTCAAAACATCTGAAAAATAGGAGGGTCAACATTGCATGTTTGTGTTTTTACATATGAAATATGGCCATAGGTGGGTGCCAGATTCAAATATTAATTAAGATTTAAAATGGGGTTGTGTAACTGTTAGTTGTGGAGAAAGGTGCTTATTATGGCAGCAATGAAAATGTGAAAGTTAATGGAGAGAGAAGGATCTCATATGTACCCAATGCATGGTTCTTACCTTCCTCTAGCACTTGGAACTAGTCATGTAGGAGGACAAGGATCAAATAGATAGGCATGACCAAGAGTCATTGTTCCTTTATGAATTCTTGGTCATTAAATCAGTGAAGTTCTAATGGGTTCTGTACCTCTTACTTTATATTTTGGTGTATAAAAAGCCTTCTTCAAAATATACTAGTCTGGATGAAATAAAATAAACAGTCTTCAATAATTATGCATAACAAAAGCATGGTTATCTTCATTTGGGTAGCTCCTGAGTAATGAAAATCATTACAGTCTAAATACTAAATAAAAGTTACAATTACCTACACAATCATGAGGGAGAAAATACCATGTGCTATTAGAGCTTCTTTAGTCCTTTGTGAAGAGGGAGAGATGCTTGCCAGTAATTTTTAGAAAATTGTAAATTTTAATTCCCAATTTAAGATTTTCCACTTTAATTCTATTTCAGAAAGTTCCACATTTCAGAATATTAATTCTTTCTGAGCATGGGAAAGCTTTTGGAAAAACTTTTCTTGTTCACTGTGTTAAGTTTATCATAGTCAAGTGCTCTTCGATGTCCCAAGCCTCAGCACTTCAAGAGTTTTTGTCACCTTTTCGCAGTAGTTCATACAATTCTTACGGTTAGTCAGCATAACAAAAAGAGAGGTGAACTGTGATACTGAGTAGAGTTCCTGGAAAAATATGACCAAGTGGCTAAAGAATTTAATTTATAAAAGAAAAAACTCCTAGCCTGTTAGCAATGTGTAAGCAGCAAGCCTGTAGTTGAAGAGCTAAGGATAAGGATTGGATTTTTTTATTTTCTGTATATCAATCAAATCATTGCTTTTCTTTGTGGTGCAACTTCTTGGGGCATCCTTAATTAAGTTTATATAGAAACAGCTGTAAGTGGAGAGTCTGTGTTCTTAGGGTCTATGTTTCTAAAGGCAGAGCATTGTTTAAAACCAGGAAATTTAACTATCCTAGTCACTGGAAGCTTGCGTCATTTTTAAGAGTGTCCACTTCCCTTGCAAGATGGTTTTAATGATTAATTTAGTGAGAAATCCATTCTTTGTAGTCTGGCAGTAGATGTAGTTAAAAGCAAAATAGTTGATATCCTGAAAGAGCTAAATATGCAATCTGACAGCAGAAACAATTGAATAAGTGTAGAGAGGCAATACAGGAGCTGCAGATAGCTTAATAGATGTCATCAATCAGAGAAGCAAGCACTGTACAACAAATGTGGCATGGTGTTTGTGATCTGTCTGCACTGAAAGAGGGATTAAGAGCTGGATCCAGTACACTAGCGTATTTGCACCTGCAGGCAATGACTTAATCACCTTGGCTTTTTCCAAGTGTTGTCTTAAGAGGAAAGTCTGAGATACTACTGTTATTAGCAAATTAATGTTGTCCTAAGATAAAACTTGCTTGTTTCAAAATAGATTATAGGGGGACGAAATGGTGTTCACCCCTAGAGATTCATAAATATGTGCTTTCAAATTCAATTGTCCTACCTGCTTCATGCATGTTTCTAATACTGCCATCATGTTTGTAGCTTCTACCTCAGAATTTCCTCAATGTGAGGAAATTCTGAAAGTGTGATGGAAGATCAGCTTTTCAAGGCTTTATATTTTCAGGCATGCAGGTATCTAAGTATTCTATAAGAATTTTCATATATCCCATTAAAATGAAGTGTAACAAAATAAAAAATAAAAGTAAAATAAACTGGTGGGGTTGGGGATGGAAGACAAAAATGAAAGAAAAGTTTAAGTACTTGAGCTACTTGAACGTTGCTAAAAGCTGTTGAGAACACCCTACTTTCATTCTATGACAAAAAAAAGTTGTTGCAGTGTGTTGTAATTTTAGCAAAAGTGCACAGTAATTGTGAAATAGTGTTAAACTCGAAATTCTGAAAAAAAAATTGAATTAATTCTATTGCTTTATTAATTATTAAATCTCATAATTATCAAAATAGCATTATGAATTTTGTACTGTGTAAATTTCAAAATGGAATATACCTCACAAGGAATAATTCCAGCATTTTCCATGTTGCCTAGAACAGGCATAGTTATGGATAAATTGGGATTTTTGTTCTTTTTGGGAGGAGAGTATTAGGTCTAAGGTCATAAACCTGTTTAATTCTGTTTTCATACCATACAGTGAAACTCTGGTAGGACAGTTGGGTTGAGCCACCATAAGCTACTAGGAGCTTTCCCAGTTGTTTTTAGTTGGGACTGGCCATATAAACATATATTCTAATTACAAATGGAAACATCTGCAGTTTGAAACTGCAAGTTTTATTTGCTTCATTAAAGTCTAATTTACTATTTCTCTTCCATTACAGATGTTTTATTTGTTGCACCAACTTTGTAGCTTTATCCATAATTATATTAAATGATCAGTATCACTTTGGGTTGCCATTGTTAGCTCAGAAATTACTGAAGTAGTTGTAGTGATTGTTATCAATATCTTGCTGAAGTGGTGTGACTGACCAATAAACCCCTAAAATGGAAGAAGGCTCAGAGGAGATGGGCAAGGGTAATGTGCCCAGGAAGCTTGGAAACTTGAGGAATAATTCAGGGTGTGACTGACCACAGTTGTTTCAAAGAAGCTGACTTTATCTCACCACAAAGGGGACTGGAGAGTCGCCTTTAGTTTAGACAAACTATCAACAGTTGAGTGGATCAGCTGGTAGTGTATATGTTTCTCCCATTAAAAGTTAATTAAAAGAGTGTAAATATCTCCCTGAGTTAGCCAGATCAGCATGAGGGGAGTGAATATGTGGCTCAGTCCAACACAGGGTACAAAAACTAGACAACTAACAAAAGTATTTTGAAGACAGTAATGGGCTTGAGCTGGCTTCAACCCACATATTCCTTCTTGGTGACTGGGTATGCCTAGTGTTGTGATAGCAAGCACATTATAGAGACCGGTAATGGGAATCAGACTGGTATTGTGCTTGAACTGTGTATTGCAATTGCTGTATTTTGCTGAGTGTAACTTACATTTGTCTTCTTGTTCCGGTACATTTTGTATTGCTCTGCTAAAACAGAAATCCCACGTAACACCAGCTATATTCAAATAAGTCGATTTTATATTAAACATTACACCCTCCATGCGTGAAATATCTAAAAGAACCTGGTCAGACAGTATTGGACTCTGACAAATGGGCAATCTGTGTAATGTTTAAAAATTTCCATCTAACTTGTGATATGTATGATGCTAATGATGAGATTTCATGGATGGGTGTCATCATGAATAATCATTCAGGATATTACCAAGATAGCTTTGTGATAAACAGAGTATTCTTTTCAAAGAATTTCCTGAAAAATCAGGGTTTTTGAAAACTCCACCTTTTCAATCTTAGGGGTTCGTATTGAAGTTCAATAGGATGTAAAACTTCAGGTTTCAGAAGTTTTTTCAGAAGCTACTAACTAAAAAACTTTAGAGTTTCTGGTGACTTTGTGACTTGATATAGCCAAAATTTACTTGAAACTGAGCTGATGTTTACCCTATCAAATGTTATATGGTAGGTGCTTAAAATGTTTTGTGATCTGTGAGTTTATTCCAGTTGGAAAGAGAGACTTGATTCATTTAACCAGAGATTTCTACATAATGTTTTGCACTCTCCTATTTATATGTAGTGTTGCCGTGCAGGTGTAATTCCACATTGATGTGTGGAAAGTGGCCTGGTTTACTTTTCTACAGAAAAGTTTACTAAGAATAAAGCTGTCTTCCAGTCAACTCTATAGGAACAGAGTTATCTTATAAAAGAAAAAGAACAGCACTGTGGCAAGATACTAAAAATTATGCTGCAGAGTTTAATTCTGCTTTATTTAAGAGCTTCAGGAATGTGTGTTCAATATTAGGTGTTTTAGGCCTGTTGTGGTTTAACCCCAGCCAGCAACTAAGCACCAGCCATCCGCTCGCTCATTCCCCTCACAGTGGGGTGGAGGAGAGAATTGGAAGAGTAAAAGTGAGAAAACTTGTGGGATGAGATAAAGACAGTTCAATAGGTAAAGCAAAAGCCGCACATCAAAGCAAAGCAAAACAAGGAATTCCTTGACTACTTCCCATGGGCAGGCAGGTGTTCAGCCATCTCCAGGAAAGCAGGGCTCCCTCACACCTAATGGTTACTTGGAAGACAAATGCCATCACTCCAAACGTCCCCCCCTTCCTTCTTCTTTCCCCAGCTTTATATGCTGAGCAGGACGTCATATGGTATGGAATATCCCTTTGGTCAGCTGGGGTCAGCTGTCCCAGCCATGTCCCCTCCCAACTTCTTGTGCTCCCCCAGCCTTCTTGCTGATGGGGTGGGGTGAAAAGCAGAAAAGGCCTTGACTGTGTGTAAGCACTGCTCAGCAACAACTAAAACATCAGTGTGTTATCAATGTTATTCTCATCCTAAATCCAAAACACAGTACTATACCAGCTGCTATGAAGAAAATTAACTCTGTCCCAGACAAACCCAGCACAAGGCCCATCCTCAGTTATGCTGTACTTGGACTGTTCAGGCAAGGTTACTTACAGAATAAAGGTACTAGTTATTCCAAGGTTCAGTTAGTACCATTTGTTCATGATCCAGTGTTAGCACTGTAGGAAAGGTTAACTTCCTCCAGATTTCATGAACTATTCTGCAGTGGATTTCATCTGACAAGGATTCAAGATAACCCAGTGACTTGTCGGTTGAATGATTTAAAATCTCTCAGTTCTTTGTCAAGTTATAAACAAGTTATAAACTTGTTATAAACTATTTTTGCTTGCTTGCATGGGTATATTGATTCTGTCTTCTCTGTGTGTTGGAGATAGCAAAAGAATTACAGTAATCATGGCTATTAGCAGAGTTCACTTTGTTCTTTATTTCAATACAATCTGTTGGTAGCTGATGTCATGAAATACTGATATTCATAAGAGTTTACCGAAAGTTAAAGTTATTGAGCAATATGGCTCACATTGAAAGGCTCAAAGGACCAATTAAGATTCCTGTCTTTCCTTGGGTTTAAAAGAAAATATCTGCATAATCTTTTTTTCCAAAGGGAATCTGAATTAAAAGGAAAAGTGAGAAATGCTTAGCTTTAAAGGGACATTTTCTTCCCTGAAATGCATATAAAAGTGCAGTTGCAGCACCACAGTGTTCACTCTAGGGCAGGAAAAGCTGTCCCATTTTGGTCCTGAAAAGAGCTCTTCCTGTATGTGTGATGGGAGAGTATTTCCAGGGTGCTTCCTCATCTCTTCTCATCAGCCTGGTAAGAGACTGGAAAATATTTGCCTTTGAGTCTGTGTGGCAGGACTTCAGTTTGAGTACCATCTGCAATCATACGGGAGGCTGTATGATGAGGAGTCATTCTAGGATCATGTAAAACCTGGTTGACGCTGTTCCCTCATTTGAAAGAAGAGAGTGTTCAGTCAGATCTATAGCATTTTGCAAGCCAATAGAGGCTTTTTAGGGCACTGATAGTCTGCAGTAATCTCTAGACTGAAAGGTAGGAATGGTCTAAGTAAAGAATATGGTGGCTAAGACGAAGTTGAAAGTATATTGCTGTCCTCAATTCTGCCTAAGACTTTGTTGTCCAAACACATATCAATTTGACTAGCAGAAATATTTTTTGGCAGTAGAAGACTTACAAAGGGAGTGCATGTATATATTCACCAGTGGAAGAATTAGGGTCTCCAGCAGACAAACTGAATGTACTTGTGAAAGAGACTTTTAGGAAGCTGTGTTGCCTGGTGCAACCACTGATCTGAGGAAGTAGGAGGCTTCCTACAGCCACTGGAAACAGAAGGGACAGGGGGTCTTGTAATTGCTACTAAGATTTCTGTATTAATAAATTAGGAACCTAGGGAGATTTTGTTGTCTGACAGCAGGCAGCCTACTTCTATTCCTTTTTTGGATAAAAGTTGGCCTTTCTATTGGGTAGTACTGTTTAGGTTTTGGTAATAACTGTAAGTCTGGGCATGAGTTTCCACTAGTATTTTATTTTAACTTAATTAAACACTTGCTAGCTTTTGTGCTCTTGTCTTATATTGAATTGTAATTTCAAATGTCTGCTTCAGTTAAAAAAGCCCTTCCCTAAAACTAGCTGGTTGAGGCTCACAAAAGCACATAATGCCTAGTTTGGCTCTCAGGGCAGTGGTCTGTTCTGCTCTACGTAGAGACAATAAACCTTTTATCCTATGGTGATTTTATTTTTAATTGGTGTGAATAACAATATTAAAGCCCGACATTTAATTAAAAACTTGTCCTATTGCAATTTGACACCCATGGTTACACCCTGGATCTGTATATAATCTGTATATAATGTAGAGGATTCTTTACTACAAAAAGCTAAGGCACTAAGGAGAGTACACTTAAATTTAACAGGCAGAACTCTCTAGGACACCGATATTGTTAAATGAGAGAAGTGAAGCAAAAATAGGACTGGAAGAGCTGACGCACACAAATGCTGAGGTCAGAATGAAAACTGGTTTGTCTGAAGATGGTATAACGCTGAAGGAGCTGAGACTTTACCTCTGGCAGTTTTTTTGAAGCTGTGGTTGCCTTCTTATGTTGCAGTGTCTGTGTTATTTTTTTCATTTTCAGGTTGCTGTTTGTGGTGTTCTATTGAGAAAAAAAAAAAAGAGTTCAGCCTTCAGCCTCTAGATACACACATAATCTGGAGGAATTGTTCTAATGTACATCCTTACATAACAGCTCTGTATTTATTCTCCCTGAAGAATGAACTGTTCGGTCTAGGACCACAGTCACATTCTGCTAGGGTTTTTTAGGTAAATGCATTATCTTGGAGAGTCTATTTTAAGTTTTATCTTCTTTCATCATGGCAACTTTGTTAATAGAATTTTCTGGAAAGTAGTAACAATTCAGGGGTTGAGGAGAACCTTAGGCAGTATGATGCAGTGCCTTTGAGATCCTTTTAAGCAAACACTCTTTTAATTGCAATGCTGGAATGAGAATTTCCTTTTGAAGACTTTCTACCTTTTTGAAGAGTAGTACTTTTAAGCTATGTTTTGAGCTGCTGTGGATGCATACCAGTGGGGTAGATGAGGCTGCGATTCCTGCTTCTGCACGCATAGGAATAGTGAGATACAGAACTCATAATTTGCTGAGACAGATGGCACTTCTATTTAGCATCTAGTATCTATTGGTATAAACTATCTACAGACTGTCTAGTAGTCGTTGCAGACTTTTAAAGAGACAAGTTGTTGGGTTTGGTTTTTTTTTTCATTATCAGTGTTTTCATATTTTTGGGGGGATCAGGAGTATCACGGAATGTTCCCGGTAAAGATACAAACCCTCAGTAATGAGGTAGATTAAGATTGGCGGGTAGTATAGTTCTTTATTTAAGGTAAAAAATCAATAAATTCATGAAGCTGGACTCTGTACTTGATCTTGGAAATGTTTAATATTAATAGCCTAGAGGAATCAAGAGAAAAGATCGGCAGTGAGCAACAGGTTTCTTTTTTTCATCATTTGTTCAGATCTCTTAGGCCTTTTTAAATGTAAATAAAGAGAATGTATTCTCCCTTTAAGAAAAAAAACTGTAAATCTGACTTTGTTTTATTGATAGTTATTGTGAATGAGCACCTGGGATGCTATTAAATTCATGGGTATCCTCAGTTCTGTCTCTTTCATTCACCAAGTAATGGATTACTTTCATTTAAGATTAGAAGTCTTGCTACAAAGTGAAAACCTGCTTTGATACCAAAAATGAAAAGGCATTTCTATACCTAAGGACGAGTTGTCTATAAATAGATAGCAGTGATGTTACTGCAGTTGAGGAAACTTCATTCCATTAAAAACATCAGTGAAGAACTAGAGTAATGCTTAATAATTAATGAATATGATTTAAGTCCATTTTAAAGCAATGACACTTTTTAATGGTCCTGTAATATTTATAAGAAACTCTTACCTCCCGTAATTCTAATGAATGAATTTTCCTGACCCTTACTGAAAGTTACACCTGTAAAATAGTTTTTCAGCTTGCTACTTAAGGGTCTTTTGTTCAAAGCCACAGTTCATTTACATAATTTTTGTAATGTCTTCAGGCTCTGTAGACTTGTTTGGCATTGTGTATTTCTTGTAAGTTACTGACTGTTAGCTAATACCTGACTACTTTAAGGATTAAAAGTCCCATACATAGAATCATAGAATGGTTTGGGTTGGAAGGAACCTTAATGTCATCTAGTTCCAACCCTGCTGTCATGAGCAGGGATACCTTCTACTAGGTCAGGAATACCTTCTGCTAGAAAAGGTTTGTACACAAACAGTATTTTGCTAAAAGGAATATTATTTTCATGTTTTTCATACAGAAAGTCTAGACTGTATCAAAAGAAGTTACGAGGTGACAAAACTACATACAGAAGACTTTCATTTCATTTCAAGTACCAAAATTTTTCCACTGTCCTTACTGTTAATGCCCCACTATTAGGGGACATTGTTCGTCTTACTTCAATGAATTAATTTCCATTAAGGAGCTCTGCACTGGGTAGTAGGAATATCATGTGAATAAAATTTCAGGATAGATTCAGATTCAGTCCACCATGTTCAGCATATGCCATGAGTGCTGGAATATGTTAAAGGTCCAGGATGAGTTGGAGGAGGCATGGATTGGGATGGTAATTAACCCCTGCCATTTGCCATTGCTTCCAGCTCATTTTCAGGCCATTTGTACTCCTAGAGAAGCCATGGTGGAGAAACAAAGCAGTGTTAATGATATGTGAGTATGTGGTGCCTATTTATGTCTGTTCTAGTCACATGGCATCATGAGACATCTCAGCCTTCCTACCTTTTCCAACCCTTCCTCTTCTGTTAACAGATTGTTTGTGTGTATGCCACCTTTCCCAGACAAGGGTTTATGGTCTTTACAGATTTAGTGAAGAAAAAGATGGGTTTTGCAATTTCATGCTGAATAACGATTTCTGTGTGACTGATAAGGAGTGTTCAGAACATCCAATGCTCTCTGGACTATAGAGATGCTTAAATCATGGCTACATGCTAGCCACTTCACAGCCATTAGGGATTCAGAGTGAATGTCTGCTTCTGAAAGCAGGTAAGTATTAAAAAAGAGTGGTTATATTTTTATAATCACCATATTAATTTAGGAGACCTGAGTTCTGAGTTCACCATCATACTGAGATTATTCATGCCTAGAGCTCTTGCAACCCAGGAATATTCCAATGTATTCCAATGATCAGACTATAGATTAGGTTGGGTTGGACCAGACTTGGCCTCTTTAGTTGAATTGAGATTACTGCAAAAAAATGCAGTATGTGTGAAGGCCAAAGACATGCGATGGAGTTCTGCACCATAATTTGTGCTTACAGTGCTGCTAATGAATTTCAGCTGATAACCATTTTGCATAAATGCACTTACTGTCTTTTGATGATAAGAATCCAAGGTCAGTCCTTTTGGGGGGATTAGAAGCATGTAATTTTGTTCATCTTGCCTTTAGAGAATATCTGAAGTCAAGTTTTACTGTCTTAGAAAAAGCCTCTGTTACATCAATGAAGACAATGGATTTTAAGATTCAGTCCATGAACTGTTTTTCTGCTGACTTCCAGCCTGTCTACTGATACTGAAAATTATGGCTTACGAAAACCCTCTAAGACTCATCTTGGAGCTTTAGAAAGCAGGCATTCTTTATTTACGGTGCTGGATGCACGGGGGATATTTCCTCCTAACGTGCATGCCGCACAACCAAAGACATACAATTTATGCAGGACAGAAATACACATATTCATCATATTTCCAGAAAAAAGGTGGTCTTATGATAATGAGTTCCTGGAACTTATTTACATATTCTCTCCCCAGTTGCACATGCTCGGTGACTTGGGTCGGTGCTCCTTGGGGGTCCCTAGTGGTCTTTGTAGAGGGGTCTTTCAGTGTCTTTTCCATGAACTCCGGATCCTTTCCCCATATATATCTATGAGTTGGCTCACTGAGTAGTTTATCACAGCTTTGCCACAATATGTGCTAGTCTTAACTGGTTTCTCTGTTTTCTCCTAGTTCTTCTAATCTTGTTGTCTGCTGGTTCTTAACGAACTTGTTCAAGTTTTGTGAGTCTTACAGTACAGAGATACCATTTCAAAGAATCTCTAAACGAGTGCACAGTTTCTCTCCACTGAGAGTTAAAGTTGCAGGCCAAACTTCGATGCAAAAAGTATAAATCAAAAACTATAAATCTTACATTCTGTATCAGTACCAAGCATGCCCTCAGAGCTGGACACTTAGCAACTTGTAAAAATTTCATGAGATTTTTGGGAAAAGGTAACTTTAGGCATTTTGAAATCTAGAATTCATCTGATGAGGTTTCTTACTGAAATATTTCTAAAATATTTGACGAAATTATAAAACTATCTTTTATTTCTTCCACTTAGACATTACAGTCTGGGGTGGGGTAATTGCTTCTGGGTGGTTAATTGTTACAAATCTTGAACTGAATTGAAAATTGGTGATACAGGAGATATGAGCAAGGCAATGGAAAACACTAGTCAGGAAGACAGGAATTGTAAATTGAACTGTGCAAAATGTTCACAAAATAGGAAACAGCGTCGTACTCTGGTAGGATATTGTTACAGTCTTGAAACACAGCCCAGGGTTGCTTTTAATCAATAACCAGACAAATTCAGTGCATCTTTTAAATGAAAGAAAAATGGTCAACACTTGCAAAAGTGCTAGTCACTGTGGGTTTGAGTGTTAGACACTCTCTAAAGTTTTGTAAAGAAAAAAACAGGAAGCAAAGCAACTGAAGGATAAAGTTCAAGGAGTCTAAACCATGGCAGATCAAAACAGAAGCAAATGTCTGCATAAACCCCCACAATATGAAACTACTTTGTTTTTAATGGTTTCATTCCTAACAGATGTTTGAGATGAGCTGACCTTTTGCCAGAAATGTCATTATCACCTATTGCATTATCCAGCTAATACTAGGCATTTGTTGTCAATTTCTTTTGCATACCTTTCAAACTATATTTTACATTCTGCAATACCCTATTTCTTTAGTCTGTTTCCATTTTTCCATTATGAGTGAGTACATGGCAATACCGTCAACAAGTAGTTGGTGAGTTTGAGATGGAGATTTCTCACGGTCTTTTTGGATTATATCAAATTCAATGTTCTGTGGTGGATTAAAAAGTCCCAGGTTAAACATTTCAAAAAGCAAAACTTAACTGTAGAAAAAGATACTTTTTGTCATTTTTCTTTAGGACAGGAAATAGGAATGGCATGGGTCTTATTTTGATATAATTTCCAGCTCATCAAGTATTGAAAACCATAAGAGATGAGATCAGCAAAACTGATGCCTTTTACTAATGTTTTTAGGTGTTGTGGGTTTAAAATTGAGAGGCCTAAATTTCATTAAAATGTAGGTTTTTGTTAAGATTTCTTAGAAAACTAAGGCATATGGTAGGAATTGATTTAGAGAAGCACCTGAATGGCTGGTGCCTGCTTTCTGACTGCTTTGAAAGTGTTTTGTTTGTATAAAAAATAGTCTAAATCTGGCAAAAACACCCCCACCCCCCAAAAAAAAAAAAAAAAAAAAAAGAAAAAAAGGAAAAAACAGGAAAAAAACTAACTTCTTTTTACAGTTCAAGGAAGTATTTCATAAACTCTAGAATGATTCATGGTATGCTCTTTAAAAATTGAGATACCGTTTGCACAATGTCAAGAAAAGTTATTCTATAGATGCTAGAGACAAAGGCCAAATTATTTCGTCTTTCTTCTTTGGCATTGTTGTCTATTTAATTTTGAAGAAAATGTACAAATGAGTATAACACAATTAGGCTATGACGAGCCTGTGCTCTAAAAATTTCTGGAGATATTCAAAACCCAGCTGGACACAGGTCTGGACAACCTGCTTTAGCTGATCCTGCTTGAACAGAGAGGTTGGACTAGATGATCTCAAGAGGTCCCTTCTGACCTAAATGATTCTGTGATTCTTAATTTGCTTGATGATAGACTCTTAAGTTCGCTTTTATATTTTTCATATTCTTTTGATGTGTCAGCACAAATTAAAAAAACTGCCTGAAATCACGAAAAGGAAGCATTAAAAACCTGTTAAGAGAAACAAAAGCTAACAAGTTTTCAAATTAATGTGTTATGTTAGAAACAGAGGAGCATAAAAGATGAATTGGCTCTCTTGATGTTAATGTACAACCCAACTGAGGGAGGGAATGGAGTATTAAAAGTGCTGTACCAGTAAATTCTACTGGCTCTTGTATTATAAATCTTCTATTATAGATCTTAAGGTACTTGTACCAATAATTCTGTCAAAGGCATGCAATATACACTGAAAACATTAGTCATCATAACAGAGCACATTAATACTTATGCTAAGTAACTCATCCCTAACACTAAGAGAATGTATGAGAAAACTTGATTATTTTGTCACAGATCTTGAGAATTGAGTTAGGATTTTTACTTCTGCATTAAAACTCCAAAGTAGTAAGCTATCTGAAAACATTTCAGTGAGACAAAGGTTTCTTGCACTTTTCTTGTTCCAGCTGGAAGCAGTATGAGCAAAAGATGCTGGATTCTGTTAGTGAAGATCTGGATCTTCAGTTCCTGTGGGTAGTTAGTCCACTCAAAATGTGATTACTTCAGAGCATGGTGTCTGTCACACCTGATCTTCCCCATCTGGGCAGCTTCTGAATTATGCAACTCGCATAGTATATAGTGCATAGTTATTCTTAGTTCAGTGCAGACCTGAAAATGTGTTTTGTATAAAGGGTTAGTAGGTACATGGATCCCAATGTTCCTTGAGATGTATTTGAGGGTCATTTAAATTTGTGTTAATAATTAACAGCTGCAGATTCAAGCTAGAAGCAACTGGTAAACTAGAAGCACACTTCACATATTTCCAAACTTCGTGAATTTCAGGACTCTGGACAGGGATTTGATTCCAACCCTATGGATGTACACTGGGAGGACTCTGAAGTAGCAGGTTCAGGCTCTCTTGCATATAAGGATAACTGTATTTATCATGTGACGCTACTGAGGGAGACAAGATTCTAGTCATTGTTTCTCTGACACAAGGGAGAAAAATTTTATAAGTCTTAGTAAATTATTTCAGCGTCTTCTCAGGGCTGCCTACATCTTTGTGTACTTGATGATTTAGGCTGTGCTAACTGTCTGGTAGAAGGTGGCTAGGACTAACTAGATGAGTATGGAAAGACTGTAGCTATAAATAACTCCAGAGTCTGGGTGAAGTGCTTGATGGTGCACAAGAACACATAGCCTAGCTCTAAACTATTTAATAGGTTTACATTCTAAACTTTGAGGAATATTGCCTCCCTTGTCCTCTCTCTTCCTTCTCCATCATAGAGATTTTCCCCTTATTGCTGACAAAGCCTGTCTTAAGCTAGCTAAAGAAATAAGAGAATTTTCAGTGGAAAAGTCCATTGCATCAAAGGGTCTTGTATAAAGGTGAACTGTCTAAACTTAATCAACCATTCAGAAAATCTCTGCATTCTGAAAATTAATGTTACATCAAATGAGGGTAGGAATAGTATAGGATCTATGGTAACAGATCATAAAATGCTTTCAGTCTGAAAATGCAAGGATCCAAAATATTTCCTCCTCCTTCTGGCTATAATAATAATAATTCATCTTTAAAAGAAACCTCCCCTGCCAGAATTATAGCAGTCTCTACTTCCTCAGTACGTTTTGTCCTGAGGAGACAGCTTTTATTTCTCTGCCATAGAACTGGAATCTGATGTCGTTAACTTCAGTTGGGTATTTGTAATACAACACATTGTACAGCAATAGAATTCATCATACAAGAAGCTAGTTCTGCATCAAGCAGGGCTTTGGACCAGATGACCTCCTGAGGTCCCTTCCAACTGAATTTATTCTATGACTCTATTTTCACCATCGTATCTCCAACTGTCTAGACAAATACTGGGCCTTCTGGAAGGTGCCAACATTCAACCTCCTTTCATGGCCTTTCTAAGAGCCAGAAGGATAATGTGTCTTGTCACACTGTTATCCAGACAAATAATTAAAAATTCTTTGTGTTTCTTCTTATATCCTAGTGTATTTAACTGGTGCCTATGCCTGCCTTGAATTAGAAAGCTGCCTTGAACATTAAGTTTCTTGGAGCAGGAATGGACTTTTGTTGTCTGTTTCTTAACTCATTGCTCATGTTACCAGATGCATAACAGCCCTCTTCAGATGGGCTGAAAGGAAGCCTAGTTTCCATATAAAGGAGGTCTGATAAGAAAAAAATGATGGTTGGGGTAAAGACCGTGAAAGAAATATGGTTTTCACACTAAAGAGAAAATTATGATCAAACTCAATATTTGAAAATGCTTCATGGCATGAAAGTGGTTCTTCAGTATGCTGATGATGGAAGGGAAGAGGAGGTGGAAGGGAGGAAGGTATGAATGATGTGGAGTATGAACTTTAATGAGTGATTCAGGAAGTCTGTGTCTGCTCTTTGATAGATTTTTGGCTGTAACAGACAGCCAAAAGAAAAGGAGAAAAAAAAAAACAAAAAACCAAACCTCCCAAAGGCCAAAAAGGCAAATTGCAAGGGAGGTATTTTGGTTAGTTTCTTCTGGTAACAGGGCTGAAATCAGTAGGAGGTTTTCTATTAATTTCTGTGAGAGTAGGACTATGTCCTAAAGGACTCCTACAAGCACGTTTTAAAACATTTGTGTTGAATAGTAAAAACAAGACATAAAACTCTACAAATAGTAACTGTCGACTCAGAAGAAGGAATATATCCTAGCGAGACATCTCATACCATGTGTGAAGCTGCCTATTTCTGGCAATTTTGTCATCACACCCAAATGGTGGTAATAGCCAAATGTAAGAATAATGACTAATACAAAATCTAAAGTGAGCATCCTCTAGTTTTTCCATATGGCTATGACCAGGATTAGATTCCTTCCAGAAATCTCCAAACTACATTAAATTTTCCTTGGGCTATAACAACGTACAAAATGTTGAGTTGTACTGTACAATAAAAACTGCTGAAAGATTATGTAAAGAATCATATTTCTTCCTTTTTTTGCCCTTATCCAGGTAATCTAATCAGATGAAATGAATAAAAGTAATGCAAAGCTTTGATAAAAATTTTATCTAAAATATATTCATTCAAGATACATGACTTTAAAAATTGTGCTCCTGTAGGAGTACACAATAAGGTAACAAAACACAACTTTGGTGATTGACATCTTTATAAAATTTAAGTGAAGTGCACAAGAGAGATGGACTGTGTGAAAGATCCTTAATTTTAAAAAGGGTTACTTTTTTATTCAGAACTTCATTTCTCTTATACTCCTAGAAAGCACATGTGATCTGTAAAGTCCCATGAAAGTGGCTGGAGGCTGGAAAGATAGGAAAGAATATCCCCATTGCTTGCTTTGCATTACAAACTGCTATGGCCACAGTCACCACAGAAATCTTTGGTCAGACTCAGTACATTCATTTTTATATTCTACACCAGGCTTGTCAAGACTAGACAGGTCTGAAGAACATGGCTAAGGAAGAAGGAACTTCTGCAGTTATGTCCAGTTTCTTATCTTTGAATAAACGGAGGGCTTTAAAGTACTAATCTGTTGATCTGAAAACAATGTACAGCACTAAATACTTTTACCAGTGTTGTAATTTCATTTCATGAAGCCTTTTTAATGGCTGTAGAGTTATGCAAAGAGTAGTTCATGTTAATGTTAGTAGTTAAAGTTCATTCTTTTTAACTCTAAGGGTTCATGTTGGTACTTTTGAAAGATGAAATGTTTAAGTAACGTGCTGTCAAATATCTATAGTAAATCATAAGGTTTGGCAGTGGAAAACATTAAATCGGCATTTATTTTTGAATGGCTCAGGGGTGTTTTATTGTAAGAGAATGTCAGGCAAATAAAAGGAAAGGTCAAAGGGAGATCTTTCCTTTTAATAGCTAAAGAAGAGTAAATATCTTAGCAAATCTTAATAGACTTATGGAACTCTCTGATGCCTCTAAAGTTAAGCCATTCTAGGAAAGCCCTAAGCGTATAGCATTTTCACTGCTTCCGACAGCATTCCTCACAGCTGCTAATGATGTAGGTTGCATGTTATTTGGATCATATGAAATTATTCCAATAGTGTTTATTACAGACTCTTAGATATGGGATGTAGTAGTATGTGGGCTAGCCTGGGGGAGAGAGAACACTCTTTCTGCCACCTCTCATCTCCTGGCCATTGTACATAAACTAAGACCTGCCTTACTGTCTTGGCCACAACACAGTGTGCTATCTTTGTCACTATTGTACTAGTAGAGTACAAGATTAGCAGAAATAGGTATAGAAGAAAATTGCCATGTAAATCTGTCCCAACTGCACATCAGTCAGAAGAATGAAGTGGTCAACCAGGAGGTAAAAGCTCTGTGTACTGGCTGTTCTCACTCACTGAGAAACAATGTCCCCTGGGGCCAGCGTACCCAAGACCTTAGTTCTTATGACCTTGATTCAACACTTTATCCTGAAGACACCTAGTCTTGCAGCTATATGTTCCTTTGTAACCTTGATTGCTTTTGGTTTTCTCTGAAGTGAAGTAACCCCTTTGTCTTCAGTGAAATTGTTATAACATGCAACAACAGTTGCTGCAGAAAGAAACACATATTTTGATTCTCATTGTGTTGGTCAATAGTCTAATTCTAAATCCAGAGTGAGTAATTATTTTATTCAGGTTAATATATCTATCATTCTACTTGGGAAATTCACTTTGTCATGCATAGAAGCTTAAATAATACAGACTTCCTCCCTCTCCCCAGCCCCAGTTGAGGAAGCACTGTGCTTTAAGGCATTGTTGGGGTACCTCTCAGGCTGGCCTATAAAAACATCTTAAAGTTATTATATAATTAGAAGGGCTATAAAGACTTCTAGGGAAGAATGTGACCTGTTCAGTACCAGCTGCTGTATCTCTTTATTCAGTTATCTCACACAAAGCAGTTTGAAATGTAAGTATTTTCATTTTTGTGTTCTATGGAAATTTTCTTAGATAAAGAATTAAAAGCAGAGGGAAATGATCCAAAGGCTGGAGCCCCTCTCCTGTGAGGCCAGGCTGAGAGAGTTGGGATTGTTCAGCCTGGAGAAGAGAAGGCTGCGAGGAGACCTTATTGCGGCCTTCCAGTCCTTAAAGGGGACCTACAGGAAAGATGGGGAGAATCTTTTTAGCAAGGCCTGTTGTGACAGAACAAGGAATAATGGATTTAAACTAAAGAAGAATAGATTTAGACTAGACATTAGAAAGAGATTTTTTACAATGAGGGTGGTCAAGCACTGGAACAGGTTGCCCAGAGAGGTGGTGGAGGCCCCATCCCTGGCAACACTCAAGGTCAGGTTGGACGGGGCTCTGAGCAACCTGATCCAGTTAAAGCTGTCCCTGCTCACTGCAGGGGGTTGGGCTAGATGAGCTCTAAAGGTCCCTTCCAACCCAAAGCACTCTATGATTCTATGAAATCACTGATGTAAGGCAGTAACTTGCCTGTACAAACTGCTTGCTCCCATTTATTTGTATCAAAACATTTTTATGAACCTGTGACTACAAATGGGATGCTCAAATTAGCCTGGTTTAAAAGACACAAACGAGTAGTAGTGGTCACTGTTTGGACTTCCCTAATAAGTAAAGTGAAGGACACATTTAACTGAGGAACAAAAAGCAAATTAGTAGTTACAATAGGATATGAAAATAGCTGTTCCCAATATGGTCTCATGTGGATGGATAGGTATCTTTCTCTTTCCTTTACCCAGTAAGATACTAGGTTTTATCAGTGTCTATTCACAGCTTTTTCTAGCTGAAGACCTAAATGTTTTGCAAAGTTTCAGCGACATTTTAATTTCAAATTTTCATTTGTATGATGAAAAGGGTGAAATAGAAGCTTCCTATTAGGTAATCTTTTCCAGAAACCATTCATAGCTAGAAAAGTGCAAGGAAAAAATAAAACTAAGCATCTTTATATCGTGCTTTAGGTATCTTTGTTTTGTTTAAAACTTTATATATTTAACATGTCTCTACTTTATTTTAAATTAATCATGAATAATCCCAGCACTATTAAGATCTATCCATTTGAGAGAGAAGTTTTTTTAATGTTGACAGCACATGATTGTCTATAAATTAAGTTTATAGGTGATTTACTTTATAGTTTTATAGAGTATGCTTTGCTTCAGTTTCCCTGTCTAAAAAATACAAATGAAAGTACATCACTGTAAATCTCCAATAAGGATTATATAAGGATTTTATAAAATTTATTAGGGATTTAAGAAAGTAATTTAAAACTGTTCCTGAAGATATGTTTTCCAATTTATTTAAGATTTGTAAAAGTATCTAGAGACAAGGACATGCAAGGGAGTATAGAGATTAAGGCTCTCTTTGTAGTGGGAGGCCACAAGAGCTGACTAAAGGAAGCTGAATACCTCAGCTCCATCCATGAGGTGGGGAAATATGCATCCTTATTTTACTGATAAAAATGAAGAAATAAAGATGACCTATTCTCCCAGGTAGGAAATTGTGAAAAACAGTAGTAAAGCTAGCATGATACAGAGACTTGAGTTTAGCTGGAAGATGAACAGCTTTGGTCTAATGCTGTATAATTCTCTTAGTGCTTCACCTGATTTACTGGGTTTACTTACTATGTTTTGGCACAGCACTTATAACATGGCTACACACCCTTTGCAATTAACCTGATACTGTGCTGCACTGTTTGAATTTACTAGGCTGGATTTCTGTAAGTGTTTGGAATGATCTCTAGTTGACAGTTCAGAAATGACCTGCTTGAAAAACAGTTCATTTGGTCAAGCTGGGAAATGAACCACTCCCCTAGTCTTTACTACTCCTGTTAGATTAAATAAGATATAGTGGAATAAGGTAGGTTCCATAGCAACAAAGCAAATGGTTATACAGTAAGTTGTCCATTAGACAGTGAGAGAAATGAAAAAAAAAAAAAAAAATCACATTCTTCAAATGTTTGGCTATATGAATGACTGAGTTATGCTTGTCCAAAGGAATGTCTAAACAGGTTGTTTCAAAGATATGTCTTGTAAGCTGATAGAATGCAGGATGAGTTATGAAGAGAAAGCATTTTAATATGTGTAAGTAAATGTCTAAAATCTAGAACTTTTCAGACAGAAGGAAAGTGAATAAGTATAGGTTATTAATGACATTCATTCATACATACCACCACCCTCTTTTTGTAATTGTGTCTCTCTTCCTTTTAAATCTCCTTTTATAGCACTGTGCAATCAGTTTATTTGGTGCATAAATGGTTATAAAGTTTACAGCTATTTAAGTTCAGTCTTAACACTCTGAGCAAGCCAATCATGATTCAGACAAAGGTCTTACTGTCTCTAATGAGCTAAATAAAACCTGTAGAACTAGATAAATAGAATTAGAGAAAATTGGAAACTTTTTTCCCTCCTCCTTATTTCAATATCTATCTGTCTCAGGAGTTCAGAAATTCTGCTTTACCATGTTAGTATTCTTCCAGCAGAAAGTTTTAGCATTTTGGTGTATTGAAAGCAATACTTCAGACTCCAATTTGTTCTTAGGTAAGAAGATTAATTTATATGCTGATTAATTTTCTGGGCTGGTTGTCTTCCTCTGCCTTTGTCATATGTATCACTTGTTAGTAATCGATTTTCTTTAACCTCTGTACAGCAATTCTGATGGTACATGAATTCATTTGTTTGCTTTATGCCCTTCATTTGTAACACTAACTGATATCTATATTCTGTGATGGAACTTGATCCTGAAAGGTGCCTGAATGCTCCTAATTTTCACTATGTTATGAGTGCTGAGCACTTAGCAGAACAAGGCAATTAGGAAATAAATATTCCTGTTTGAACTGTTCCACTAAGTTAAATGTCATTAAACAAGGGCTTATTTTTTTTAAACAAAAGCCTAGCTATTCTTGCCGGTACCAGGCTATCTACATTACTTGGAGCAGAATTTAATTTAGTAGCCTAGTAGTATGCATCTGTCCATATGGAATTTTTTCATTTTGCAAGAAACATACTGTTTCTTATATGGCTGGAAGATTAAAATATCAAGCTACTACGAGTATCATGGTTCCCCTCTCTACCATTAGTTTCCTGTGGTGAATCTAATTTAAAATAGCTAACATGGATGTTAGACTTGATTCTGATCCCAGTCTAGCAAGTGGAATGAAGAAAAGACCTGTGTGAACTAACATCATCCATCAAACTAAAAAACCCCAAACTTCTTGATCCTGCTAAGGTTTGTGCTTATTTGATGAGTTGGGTCATGCCACTGTAAAAAGAGGTTGATATAAGCTGATTATCCCTTCTAAGGAATAGAGGGAAAAGAAAAAGTAAGGCTAATGGGTTACATTGCATTCCAGAAATTGATATGTGGCTTAGTTTTCTTATTTCTGCATGCCAGGAAATTCTCAAAGTACTTCTCTGAAGATAAGTGAACATATTCATCATAGCTTACTTATGCCTGTTAAGACTTTGTGTGAAATATTTAATGAGGAAGTATGTAAATATTTTGACTGGTTGTGCCTTTATTTTCGGAGTGCATTGCAGATGACACATGAATGTATCAGGATGAAGCTGTGGCAGCAGAGGCACGTAAGAAATTGTTAATGTTTTCAATTTTTTTTTCTTAATGGAGCCAGCAATAGTAAAAAACACCATTATGCAAATGGACTAAGGTAGAATAACACATACCTAGCATAAGCATATTAGGGCTAACAGGACTGTGGTAGAGATATTTTTGAGACATTATTTATAACATGAGGAGAGACTTATACGGTAACAACTTGTTTTCAAATCTGAAGGGACATTTTGTACTTTTGTTTCTCCTGCTGGGCAGCAGTTGTGTGTTTTTTTAAAAAATAATCATGAAGGCTGACAAACATGAGATACTTGCCAAAGGAGAATGGTATGTATGGGATTGCATAGTTTTTATCTAAGTTTCTTTCAAAGGCACAAAATAAAACCTGATTTAATCAAATTAGTGTGTGTGTTTGTAAATGTAAAGTAGTACAAAGAAATGTAAGCGGTAAAGTAGCAGAAAATAAATGCATGTGAGTATGTTTAAAGATTTTAAATGTCAATGAGTAAGGTTTCATCCAATAGATGACAGAAACTATAAAGAAACTAGAAGTCTTCTAACTGCTTTATAATGATGTGAGCTTTTAGATCTTGGAACTTAAAGTGGAAGTTCAATATACTGCAGAACTCAAGGTTGCAGATCCATAACCTGGGAAATTGTTACTGAAGAAGTGGTTAGATCCTTTCTCATGGTCAATTGTAGATTTATACTTAGTGTGATATAATTTGTTATGCAAGCTATGAAGGTTTAGCCAAGAGAAGCATTGCGAAATCCTTAGGTTTTCTTTAAAGTATGTTTCTTTTAGTGTTGGTATTAGAAACTTCAGTTATAGAAAATGTCTCAGTTGTTGTGTTTAGCTGGCCTACTGTTTAAAATTGTGCAGCTTATTTTTAATCTAAATATATCTACAGTTGGCTTCATATATTTGGTTGACACCAATAGGGAGGGGGGAAGAACAAAATTACAATGCTACAAGATCTCTTTGTATACATACTTTTGTGTGATGCGATAATCATCCCATTACCTTTTTTGCTCTGAAATAATGGATTTAACTTTTAATTTTATGCAGCACATAATTTTCTAGACTTAAGGCTATTTTTTGTAACTTCCTTCTGAACCCTTTCCAGTTTGTCAGAAACCTTTCTGAATCATGGAGGAATGAATCAGTAGAAGCCTCACTAATGCCAGATGTTGCCATTAAATCATTTCCCTACTCCTACTTGATGTTTCCTAGATTTTGCGTCGAAGGTCCATGTTAGCCCAGTTAGAGGGCTGCAATAAGAACATGTTTATTTCAGTTGGACTCTTTGCATTATTCTTGAACTTCTTGGTAGTGTTTTTCCCTTTTGTCTTTTAGATTTAGAATAGGAATAGGCCACTCAGAACATTATGCTAAATAACATGGGAGAGCACTTAAGCATATGCTTAGTAATCTGTTGACCCAAAATAGATTTGTATATACCCTTAAACTGCATGTTTAAATACTGTTCTTAATACATAACAACTGCTGGGCTGAATTTTGAGGTCAACTGATTAGTATTTTATCATAAAATTTGCATTGTGATATGATGATGAATTATTAATATATGGAAATTAAATATAAATTATAGGGATTTTCTCCCCCACCCCCCAAATATTCATGTGAATCTTAAAATACCCTTTTGAATTGTCTACATTTAAAACCTTATCCTTATTTAACTTCCTTACATGTTGAAAGCATTGGTTGTCTGGCAAAATTTTAATGAGGCAGCAAACAGCATTTGTCTCTGCAGCAGACAGTATGTGACATTTCTTCATTTAAAATTCTCTTCATGTGTTATCAGACAAATTCACACATCATATTATTCAGCATGACCTTAGTGAAAGTTCTTTACATTAATTCTCAAATTTTATTGTCGTCTTTTTGTGGTGTTTGCATATGCATCTGTAAAATAGCACATGTTCATAAATATGTTTTTCTCTATTTTGAGAAATAATATAGGAGTGCTTTACTTTGCAGAGGTCTCATTTGTTCATGCCTACTTGAATATCTAAGGGTGTTGAAAACTGTGGTTTTAGTCCAGCTCTCACCCAAGGAAAGGAAAGGCCTTTTTACTGATGCAGTCTCTTCTCTGTCTGGAAATGCATTGGCTGTTCAAAAAATTGATGTTTTATTATTATTTGCTTAAAATACTGTGTTAATTTCACTCTTTTTTGCTGAATAAAGGAGGAGAATGAAGTTGTAAGCAATAATTTCACACTGTGGGAGAGGTTTGTGTGCAGTTTGTGGCAGTGTGGAGGGCCAGGATTTGCTTATAAATAAAAGGTTAAAAAAAAATCCTTGACCTAAATGCTGAAATGTAAGAAAGAAATACTGAAGTATCTCATGTCACAAATCCTTATTATGAATATATAAGTGTCTCTTGCAAAATGTCAAAGGTTGATGAGTGCATCACTTCAGAGAATTAACAAAAGTTTGCATTACAAATATGTAATTAGGAAATTAGTGGGTTTTTTCCCTCCTATTGAATCACCTTGTTTACCTTTCCTGGTTTTTCAGCCTGCTTTACTCCTTTTATCAGTTATATCTGCACTGCACACAGCCACTTGACCTATTGAGTAGTTTTTCTTAGTGATTAATAACCACTAACAAACATTTTTCTTGTATGTTCTAAATTTCTCAACTAAGATTTTTTTTCTTTACTTTTATCTGTTTAAAAGGTGAATATGTGATGAAGGCCCTGAGCTTCTTTTTCTTGTTCATTGTGATCCTTTCCATAGAAAACAGTTCATTATGTCCTTTGAGGAAATGTATTGTTTTTATGTAAATTTGCTATGCTAGAGGCATCTTTTTCGATGTAAGTTTGCTCTTTATACACCACCTTTTTGTTTAACAAGAGTACCAAATTATGTTCTGGAATTAACTGCAAAGGAAGAAAAACAATAGCATACTTTCTAAGTATAATTTAGTATGATTAACTCAGGAATTGCATGAGTTGTTGTAGTATGTGCTTGTAATTTCTCAAGTGTCTGTTTTGCTACTTCCTACTCAAAATTGGTTTAGCAATGTATAGATTTAGGTGGAGAAAATCTATTCTAAATTTTTCTGAGTTTGCTGATGTGTACAGGCTTATATGGCTTTTTCATTGAATAAGGGTTCTCAGTGACTTAATCTAGACAAAACCAATACTTTTCTGTTTATTGGTGTCTGTGATTCAGTTCCCTGTCTGTAAATGTGATAACAGTGCTGCTTTTTTCCTGACTTTGTGTTGCATTGGTAGAGTACAGCTTAGTTAACTATCTCTGCAGTGGTCACTTAGAATTGAACTCAGGTCTCTTCTAGGGCCCTGTAATACCTGTCATGCAAATAAGGCTATTACAATAAGATTATTATTAGCAATGGATTATTAATAATCCTTCTTTTAAAACAGGATTTCAGGCTAAGTAAAATGAGATTTTCATATGTTTTCTGCATTCTAAAGGTGGATGGTGCCCCAAAAGTAGTGTAAACAATACACTCAAACTTGGACATAGGGGATTTGCAAACAGACTTCTACTAGCATTTTAAAAGATTGCTGTTCTCTTTGTTTTGTTTTCCTATGTGATCATGAGCATTTGAGACAGCTTTGCTGGAACTTGGCATTAAGTGGACACCTGTTTCATGCAGCAGTAGATGTGGATCTACAGTAAAAGAAGTGTGTTCCAAGAGCTAAAATGCAAGGAAACTTGGGAGGCCTTGGTTATTTATCTGAGATCCTACAAGACTTTGAGCTGTGCGGTAGAAACCATATGTGAAATGGGGATAATGCTTATTCTTTTTTTTTTTTTTGGTTTCTTTTTGAAGGATCTGGAAAGACTAGTTCACTCCCAAACAACTGATTTCTAGGCCGAAGGAGAAACCTCCACCCTAAGTTGTGCTATTTGCGCTAGGAGTAGAAAGACTGTTCTTGTGTTGTACAAGTAAAAAGTCTGGGTGAGGGAGGTGCATACAGTTTAGCAAATCCTGCCTTTGTGTGAGTTTCTCATATCGCAGAAGATACATGATCTTGGCAAGATGAATGGGGATGTGAATAAGAGATCTTTTGTGGTGAGCATGCATTTCAACTCTTCATGGTTTAAGAGAAAGGATTTATTTTCCCTTTCTTTTGAAGATACAAAGCAAGCACCCTGAAGTTCACGTATACTCAAGTTAGATGCAATTAATAGTTTCTTTTTATTTACTATAGAAGCGTAGTTTGTTGTAGTTTGTTGGATTTTATTATTTTATAAATCACCATTGTTGCATTTGTTTGCAGCTTTCATAAAAAAATCTTGCAATGAGTGATTTGAGGTATCTGGAGAAAATATTTCATTGAGTCAATCTTTTTTCTAAATGTAAGCTTACGTTTTCTTTGTGGAGACAGAAGCTTTTTGGTTTTCTTTGATCCTTGCTGTAAAACATATATGTTGTGTGTCAGATGGAATTTCTGAGATAGACTGAACAACACTGAAATGCTGTTAGAGGGCAAATACCATTAATAGGAATGTGCTGCAGTGACTGCAATAGGTGAAAATATAAAATCTTAAGGAACAATTAGTAATTGCCTCTAAGAGGATTGTATAAGCAGGAATAAAGCTAGGTGGCAGTCTCTTCTCTGTTGTCGCAGAACTGTTTTATCCTGTTCCAGAAGAAGCTAGAGAAATATTTCCAGTAATTATAGAATTCTCTATAGTCTTTGGAGTTTTTCGTGTAGTTAGCTGTACTAACGGTTAAAAATGTCAATTCTGTATTTGTCTAGATCCATGTTCCAGTTACTGGTGCTTGTTAAAAGAGATTGAAGAACTTCCTTTTATTACATTAATAATCCCCATGTAGCTACTTAACACATTAGATCAAATCACCTCTTAACCTTTTCTTTGCTAAGATAAATAGATTTAAATCCTGGAACCTCTCTCTAAGGCATGTTTACCAATCTTCTAATCGGTCTTGTGGCTCTTTTCCAAACCTCTTCTTATTCCTCAGCAGCTTTCTTTTATTGGAATACTAAGGCAGGACATGATCTTTTTGATTGTATTCCTATAGCTGTCATCAGATATTAGCTTTCCCCTCTTATTCAGTGTTCCAGTTTAGGCATCTTTGGCTCTTATTTGTGCTTTTGATCACAGCTGTATGTTGTAGTTGGTGATATCAATGAATGGTTACCCAAAACTTTTTCAGCTGTTGCATCCCCTGAAAATTACCTGGTTTAAATTCTCCAGCTGTATCAAAGCTTTTTTTTTTTTTTTCTTTGAACCTGATTAACCCCCAAGATTGCTCTTCACTGCTCCTCTTTATTAACTGTTTCCCCAAGCTTTGTTTCACCTTTGAGCTTTATCACTCCTGATTTTGTCGCTGGGTTTTTTTCCCCCCTAAGTCATCAATAAAAATACTAAAGAGCACATACACAAGGATAGACTTTTGCAGATGTATGCCCGTTATAGCAGCAATTGTGCTTTAAGATTTGAGATCTGTCCACTTAAACACAATTTTAAAAATAAAAGCTATTTGTTATTCTGGTAGATAATAATGAAATTATTGGATAACAATAGCTAACAAACATTAACCAAGATACATTTCCATAAACTCTCACTATCAGGAAGTAATTATACTACTCTTTAATTGTTCTCCTTTTTTGTCCATGATCAGTGTCATGCTAAGAGTCTAATAGACATACTATTCAACACTTCTTGTTTACCCATTAAATCTTCATGATGACTTTTTTTTCCCCACTTCTAACACTCTTAATGCTTTGTTGTCCCATTTAATGTGATGTAACGCATTTATGGCTGAGATAATGTCTTTTTTATAGGTATTCTCTAGTAATGTTAGTACAGGAAAAGAAAAAGTAATAACTCAAAACAGTGAATCATTTTTTAACAATACACACATTTATACTAACCTTCTAAAGTTTCTGGAAATAAAGTTAAGTTAGAGAATTCCTGAGCCTTCAGCAGTCCCTTCTCCTTTCTGTATTTAGTGTTCATTTGAGAGCAATATAATACAGATTTAATCCATCCCTTTCTCTTTGCTATGCCTTTCATCTCTCCAGTTCAGCAACTTTTACTTCAAAAGTTTTCCACTTTCTTTCAAAGTGTTTGCACTGTTTATCCTTTATAGTGGCCCTAACTAACAGACCGACCAATACAGCTGTAGTCAGAGTACTACATCTTGGAGTTTTCTGTATATAATAAACACAGCTATATTTCCATGTATATGTCAATCCTTCTTTCCATTTTTTTGTATGACAGCCTCAGCTTTACTTAAGGCCCTGGAAGTACATTTGCAGGTCTCTTCTGATCTTCTGGAAGTATATACTACATACTTCTGGAATAAAGTGTACAATTGAAAACATATACCACAGGACTCTGACAATTACTATATTTGCACAGAAGTTTTTCCCCAGTGACTACTTCAGCAGAATCAGTTGATTGCTTTGGTGATTGCTTGCCGTTCCAGAAATTTAGGGGCTGCATTGCTCAAGAAAAGTAACCGAAGTAGTAGTTGCTTCCAAAAGGTGTTTTGTAATAGCACACTGCTGTGTACTATTTGTTTTCAGGGGACTATTCCAAATCTAGATGAAACATAAAATGTGGGGGGAAAAAACATGATAGTGCCAGTTCCCCTAACTATCATTGTTACATTATCTTTTTGCACACTTGGTTTAGCCCCGCTGGATCTCAGGGTTGTTGTTCTTTCTAGCTCTAATTCTGGATCCCACAAGTGTCTTTTTTACAGACTTATGCCTCTGATCTCCATTTTGTTTTAAAAGACAGAAATCCATAAGCTTTTCAAAAGCAGCAGTCTCCAATAGAGGTTAAAATTCTCTTCTGTCACTTATCATAAAAAATGAAATCTCACAGAAATTTTAATCATGTCAAAGACTGCAGTACTCTGTGTATATCCTTTAGCATAAGCTAATAATTTGCCAGTTAATTGTTTACTGCTGTTCTATGTTGTTCCTCTAGCCTTCAAGAAGAGATACAGCTGTACTTGAAATTAACATTCTTGTCAAATCTGCTCATTTGTGCAAAATTTTTTGCTGTGAGGGAGTGTCTGTCTGCACCTTTTATTCTTCTCTGTTCTCATTCCCCCCTCACTTAAGGCACAATCTAATTTCTGCAGTGATACTTGAGGAAAATAGCTAGTAACTTACAGGTTACATTCTTGGAAAAGATACAAGCACATGGAGCTTGTGTGTTAAAAAAAAAACAAAAAAGCAATATGTATTTTGAAGACCATTCTGTAACTTAACAAATCCGTATATGCAAAATGTTGTTATGCAAAATAAGTTAAACACAGTACTTCTTGAATTAAGGTTTTACCTACTTTGGACATCCTAATATACCCACAGCACCCCTTGAATAGACATTTTTGTAATAATGGATTCCCTCCCCCCATATGCTTTAGATAGATGGAAACAATCATTCTGTTCTTTACCACAAAAGCAAATTAATCACCAATTAATGTTCTACTTCTGGTTTATCTGTTAGGCTGTTGATCCTAGAATATCCAAGGTTCCTTTTATTTTCAACCTGTCGACAAATGTGAAACATACATAGAGCCCACATTGCTTTTCATTTTGCTTACTCGTTTGTTCTTTAAAAAGAGTGTAAAGATAAATTCTGTTTGAATCAGAAAAGTCTTTCCCATGAGGCTTAAATTTAATAAAGAAGCAATTCTTTTATAACACGTGCATGTGAATGTAGATGATGTATCCCATATTTCTTCCTTGGTTATGTGTAATGTAACTGCCAAGATACAGTTCCAAATGTATTTCTATGTTTTGTATGTCTGTACCTTTCCCTCTACGTTGTTGCTTTAAAGTCTTCCTGAACAGTCCAGCCAGCTGTCCCGTAATATGTCTCTTCTTCCGATTTATTTACAGGTCCTAAATAAATGGTAAATTGTCTATTTTTATCTTGATTCAAGAATTTGTAGGTCTGTCTCATTACACTTCACAGTCCAGAGAGTATCTAGGTATGCAGATATCCTTGTTTTATGCTTGTTTTATGCACATGCATTTTCTTTGCAAATAAAAAAGATGTTATATGGATTCTTCTCTGAAGACTTAGAGTTGCTCATAGTTTCTGTGTGAGTGCCACTGAGCAGATATATTGCCTAGGTTCACCAAGTTGACTTATTATACAGAAGACAGACAGATGTATAGGCAATATGTTGAAATAGACATAGAGACATAACCGTGACTTTGTATATAAGAAATTCTGTGATAGGTTGTATTCTTAGCATTGCTGCGACATCAACAGAAAATAATTTTTTAGTTTGAATACTGTGTAACAGATTCTTCATAATTATAACAGAGACCATTTTAGTGAGTTTTTTGGTGGGGGATGTGTGTTGGTCTGGAAACTGAGGGGTGAGGACCTAAAATTGCTTTGAAGCTGCGGACATTAAATTATAGATATCCAAAGTACCAAATATTGGCAAATACTCAGGGAAAATTCTGTAATGCAAGTAAGACTTTTGGTTATAGTTTTTCAAGTTATTAATTGTGACTGCAAAACAAGATCCCTCTAGCTTGTAATACAGGCTGAAACCCACTTAAGCTGTCTGTCAGTAAGGAAAATATCCATGTCTTATATCTTATAGTCATGAATGATTCCATGTAACGTATTCACGTCAAATTAATCAATGGAAGAGTGATTGTTTTCACTGCTCTCTCAAAGTCGTATGCTGAGGCTCAAAATATATATGCTTATTTCAAAATGCTGTAAATTTTGAGGCTTACAAGTCTTTATACTCCCTAAATTCTGTTTTATGTTGGTGTTTCTTTTTTTATTTCTGAAAACAATCTGCATAAAAAATATCTGTGAAACTTCGATGATGGAAAGAGCAATGTATCCTGAAACAAAATTAAAACCCAAGACATTTTAATCTAGTTGCAAAATAATTGTTGAGTTTTCTTATTTTACTTCTGTCATCTATTGGAACCTACGCTTTTGGATCTGGTTCAATAGTGAGACTGCGCTATTCCGTCATTTCACACAGAATACTGACATAGGTGTAAAGTGAGAGAAGCTTAATGCTTTTAAGGTTACTCATATATGATAAATAATTGTGTGTATACATCTGAATTTATAAAAATTGTACTGTTTATGAAATGAGTAGGGCTATGTGTGTGTATATATATAATTGCAGTGTTACTTGGACAAGGCAAAAAGGGGGAATGTTAAATTTGTGCTGTTGTGGGTAGGGAATTGCACATTTAAACTTGCAACTACCAGGAATCTTCATATGAACTCCAGAGTTAATTTCTAGGAATGATATGTAATGTGCTCCAGACTAACTAAATGACAGTGAAATATTTTTCTGTGTATGTTGACTGAGCATGATTAAAGTGAGATTTAATAATTTAGGATGTGTGTTTGTGGTTTTCTAGGACTATTATGTAACTTTTTCCTAGCACCTGGAGAGCATGGAGATGGATAAAACCTCCAGCATACCAAATGAGGTAATGAAACACAAGGCCTCTTCTAACAGTACCTGGGGCTTTTTTACGTTCCAACAAAGTGCATGTTCAACAAGCAACAGATGTAGATTATATCATCAAACAGGATGCTGATTGAGACTGAATGTTCGTATAACAGTTTATTGTTTCAGGAGCATTTTTCCTGGTCTGTTATGCATCTCCTTTTTTAACTGACAGTGGATACCTGGAGTTTTGTACCTTTTTGCAACATAATATTGCAAGTACATTTATGGCAACTTTAAATTTTCTTTATTTTCTCCTGAAAGTTTACTTTTTTACCCCCGATAATTTCCAAAACCTCCTGATGTTAAAGAGCTTATAGAATGTGTAAGTGCTTTTCATTTGAGGAGCTGTCTTAAATTCCATAGTCAGAAAGTCTGCGTGACATAATAGAATGTATTTTGAGAGGGTAAAAACTGGCATAGATGCTTTAATTGTGTGTTAGCTGAAGTCCTGATTCAGGTGTCTAAATAGAGAGAATTGTTTGAAAACACTAAAGAAAAGGTTTCATAGCTTTTTATTTCCATGGAAACTGTATCTGATGTTATATCTTTCCTTTCCCTTGCCTTTAATTACATGGTGTTCCTTTCCCCTTTTTTTCTGGTTTTCACTATGATCATGTGTAAGTCTGTGGCAACTTCTTATGCAATTAATAGTGTATAATAAGCATCAGCAAATAAGTACAAATGCTCTTTTTGTTTAAAAGGTTAGTTACAAGCTAACAGTGGCAATTGTCTAGCTGCAGCAATACAGAATACACCAGCTCTATTTTTTTTCTTCCATCTCTTTGGAAGCAGAGGATGTGGTACTTGACCACTACTTCAACTAAACAACAGCAAAAAAGGGCTGGGGGCCCCAAAAAGGACAATGGGCACAAAAAAGGACAACATTATAGTTAGACCTACAGAATGTATGAAGAAATGTATTCTGGGGAGGGAATTCCCAAGAAAAGTAAAACTTTTCACTGTAAAACAAAGACAAAGAACCTTGAGTGGGTTGGGTGTAAAGTTGTAAAAGAGCGATATGGGATAAAAAGGGTAAACTGAGAGTAGCTCTGATGAGTGTGTTATAATAGAGAGGTCCAAATAGCAGGCGGGTGAGAGCATATGAAAGAGAGTAGTTCAGGCAATGAAGTACTACCTAGGGCTGCATCTAGAAGCAGGATTGGTAGAAGCAACCTCTGGAGTAGTCAGGGAACTATCAATAAGACTGAGAAATCACCTTGTTGTGATATGTTATAATTATGAACCTAAAAAAAAATCCAAGATGAGACTGATTTCTGAATGAGACCTCAGGTTAACTGTCAACTTAGTGACAGTGCAAACCTTGGGCTAAAATACTTTCTTAGGTGTTAAAAGCAAAAATATCTAAAGGGTTTCCTTAAGGGGGGGGGGGGGGGGGGGGGCGGGGGGGAGAAGGAAAGAGGGAAAAAGGGAGAAACAGGTTACTTGCCTATAGGTAAAGAATATGTGCTCCAAGGAATTGTGTCTTTGTTAGAATGGTCTGACCTCTTGCCCCTCAGAAGGAGTTAATGTATCATGGAGGTTAGTAATTGCTAAATAAGTTGGAGAAAGTTTCTAATCCTGAAGTGTTTCTGGATAATGAATCTGATGGTGTGTATGTTTCATTAAGAATCGAGGCATGTCTGGCTCAGACATTTGAGCCAAGAACACAAACACAAACACCCTGCATTCCCAGGGCGCAGTGACTAATACTTCCAGTGAGATCTCAGCATTCCCTTTATAGATCAGGTGTTAATGTACACTGACATTCCAACTGAAAATTAATATCAATATGGTGGGCTAAATAAAGTATAACTCTGGAACTGCAAATACTTTGGGGATGAAGGACAAGTATTTTAAGGCTTTTCTGCTAAAGTTGAGTCAAAGGTTTGATGCTAAAAATAAGAGATTAAAAACCTTCATGAGATTGCAGATTGTTTATCCCTGTACAGATATCCTCAAGTGAAACAGATCACTATACTACAGTAGCTGAATTACAAAAATGAACTCATAAAACTAGATGGTGGACAGCAAGTTTTATTGCAATTTTTCCATTTTATGAGACTTCTCCTGTAGTGTTTTGTAGTGTGTTCCTCTGTGGTGTGTCTCTTAAATATCACTTACATTCTACATCTCCATGTATCTTTCTAAAGACTAGTTGATGGCAGCATCTCTAAGTAGGTTGATTTTCATTACTGGCTTCCATCATTTCATTTGGTAACTATTAAAAAATTTTAGTTTATTGCAGTAGTATAGAGACTTCCCTTCTTTTTTTTTCCCCTCTTCCACCTGTTTCACCCTCACTATTTCCCTTGACACCTTCATATGTGTATAAACTATACGCTCAGACTATATTTTAATATTTCACCTGAAGTTGTAGGGGAACTCTATAGTGATGTTTTCTGTTTTCATTCATGGGTAATGGCTCCTTTACCAATTCCCAAATCGAATCCTTTTTGAAATCAACTTCTCTGCCTGGAATATCACAGTGTCTAGCCACTTGTTTGCTCTTGCTTTCTGGTTTCCTCATCTGTTGAAGATATGTACATCTTCTCCAGATGTTGGCTTGCATTTTCATATGTTCAGTGAATGTTCATACATTTCACTACTTTCCTCTTTAGGTATTTAACTTCTTTAGGTCCCCTTTGTTTCTTTTATTCTCCTATTTATCTGAAGTTGGTGGGATTCTTTCTCCTAATGACATTTTTAAGGCAAGTGCAGTATTACTGTAAGAAGTCAAGAATCAGTATCACTTTACAGTTGCTCAGTTTGTTGCTTGTTATTTTCTTTCATTTTCTCTTAAGTTTTTCGTAGAAAAGCTTAACTACAAGTGGATCAGTGACCCATTTATTATGCATATATTTTAATACTTTTAACTTGGTGTTCCTAAATATATTCTTCATAAATCCACACATATGTTAATATTCCTAGCTCTAATACTTCTTAGATGGCTAATGTTGTTATGTTGCATATCTAATGTAAGATTATGTAAGTCATGTTTCCCATGATCAGACTGCTAGGAAAGTGGGGTTTATGACTTCTGTAAATATAAGAGAATAAAAAATTCTGGGACATGTTTGCTGTTTGTATATACAAGTAGTTCAGTTTTAAGTAGTTGTTTTGGATATTTTATTTGGATTACAGCCCATGTCTGGATATCTTTAGACCAGATCTCTTTTTTACAATGCTTTTTGACTACAGAACCCTAAACGTTTTGGAAAAAATGTTGCAGGAAGGTGTTAAGAAATTACACATGCAGGCTAGGGTATATTTGTTTTGTATAGTATATACTATAAACTCCCCCTGCTTTGTCAGGTTTCATGGTTTCCATAAAAAATGAAAAATGGCTGAATTTTGGCAGGTGTAAATAGCCATGATTCACTGATTTCTTAAGCCAAATTATACTAGCTGAAAACTTGGACATTAGAATGCCAAAATAATGAAAAATATTTTCATAAATATTTCCTGCTTTAAGTATATTAAATATAAAGTTAATCATGGCCAGTAGGGCTTTACTCTGGCAAATGAATGCAGAAATTGAAATACAAGGTATGACTGCATTTCACATGAGTATTTTTAGCCTCTTTGAGCTGGTTTATAAATTGCAGATGTTCTCAGGTTCATGCTCATTGTCTTTCATATGGTTCACCAAATAGGTAGAAACACAAATCTCAATCTAAGTGTGCATAATGAAATGACAATTTTAAAAAGCTGATGCTGTTGGATTTTTATTTCTGCAGAATAAGTTGTTTATAAATGTGTCATGAGACCATATATTTTTACACATCCCATTTGTGTCAATGAAGCTGCTGAAAAACTATTAAATTTCAAGCATTGTTGGCTTCACATGATTTAGAAAATCCACATTCACGGAGCTGGTATCTCAGTGGCTTTTTGGTCAGTTTGCCATCTGTTAAAATCTGCCATTTGTAAATGTTTCGTCTGTCAGTTGAGGGTAAGGGGTTTCATTATCATTAGTGTGCTTGTCTTGTTATAAAGGTCAAAGGGAGGAGGAATATAAAACCAGTTCTGCTAGTATGTGAAGCCAATGGTACTGTCTTTTTTTAATAGTTATGTGTGGGATATGTGGTAGAGATGGACTCTACTAGCCTACTGATCATTCTTTTTTATGTGAATAGCTTATTAACAAAAATGTAAAACACATTGTGCTTCCAGTTCTATTAGCTTTATACAATACTACTCTGCTCTATTTACTGCTCTAAACTAAACACTAAATAAAAGTTGTTACAAGAACTTCAGAATGAATATGCGTAGGTATTTATTTAATTTGGTGCACACTCTTCTTTAAGTGCACTACCTGAAAGAAAAGGGCCTTCTTGCTAGGTCCTCTCCCTATGTACTGACATACGCCCTCTCAACAAGGAATTCCAACAAATATATCTTTTTGGCATATACTGTATTTACTGCAACAAACCAGGAGAGAAACAAAGAATGAATCATCAACCAATTAGTGGCTGAAACGCCCCGATGGTGTAAAGTGGGCCAGAGTTATGTGCCCAGGAAGCTGCATAGGTAGCCTTTTAAAACAATTGTTTGGTGGTGCAGACACAAGCCTCCATTTATTATGGAAGAACTTGATTTATTTTCTTCTTGAAGTATTAACTTCCTTTACTTGCACCTAGTTAGAACAATGTGTTTTGAGCATTTTTTTTTTTTTCCAATAGGCATTGAAAATAAATCTGGTAAACCTGGTTCCGATTTCACTGACAGTAGCATAAATCATTTTGTGCCAGCTAAAGGCGATAGACCTCATTCTTCTCTCACTTCTGTCAATTTTAGGCAAGCTATGCCTGTTTGTCCCATTTTCCCCTCTTACACTGGTGTAAGTTTAAAAGAACTGTACTGAGGGAAATGAAGTTGTTAAAGTTAACAAAGAAGAACAAAAGGTTTCCTTGCACACGTGCATATACACTGTAATATTACCTCTTTATTTATAAATAGGTGATAGAAGAAAAGCCTGCTGTGATATTTGAACCAATGTGGTGTTTTCTGACTGATCAAAACCACTATCTGTACTGCCAGATTATCTTAATTATAAACCAAGGTAGGAAACCCCACACTGCATCTTACTGAGCATAGCATTACTTTTAGTCAACAGAATTTGATAATTTTCTAGACTTTTTATTATGTACCTTATTCTAACAAATCAAGATCTAGCAACTTGCCTTGTGTTTGTCTCCTTACATGTTTGTTTCTTACAGAGTGTTTTAATAAAGAGGCGGTCTGGCACAAAAATGTAAAACTGTTTGACAAATGCCCTACTCAGCTGAACTTTAACATATTTCCTTCCTCATAACTTCTTGTTTCAAGGTGCTGACTTGAATTTCTGCCTTTGGAGCCAAGATATTTCTGAGCACCTGGGACTTTTTAAAAGAAGTTTATATGTCTATATTTGTTTATATATTTACATTTTGCAAAGTTGTGTTAGATCCTCATGTCACACGATAAAACATCTCTTTTATATCTAGCTTCCTAACCTGAATGTCCTCTAACAATCTTAACGTTCACTGGCATGTCCTATGGAAAAGAGAAAACATTAACTAAAGTGTGATGTGTAGAGCCTAGATGCTCTTATTTTTATTCTTGAAGGAATTCACATAATAGCAATTCCATGTACTTGTCAAAGTTCACAAGCATGTATAAAGCAATAGTTGTGTTGCTAGCTGTCATTGTTATAGCCTGTGAAGTAGAATTATTGTTCAGGTTACATCAGGACTTGCATTACATTGTTTTCCTATGACCATTATCTTTCTTTCCCCCAAGAAAGATCAGCTGATCCAGTGTGTATGATCTGGGGGATGTTGTTGGGGGAGGAGCAGCAGAGTTCAGCAATTTAATGTGGTTTTTTTGTTTACACCTCTGTGTCCCCTTTTTTTTTTTTTTTTTTCTTTTGAGTAGCAGTCATCAACAAAGAGGAAGCAATAACTGTGGAGAGGCTTCTGGATCTGTTTATGGGGGAAAACAAGGTGTTCAGTTTGAGAAGAGAATGACTGGGTGGTGAATGTGATTGAATAAGGAGTTTTGGCGGTATCTGAAGAATGGGGTTATCTGAAAGAAAAGCAAGAACAGTATTTTAGAGTAGCAGTGGCTGGACCGCAATGTCAAAATGATATTTCTTTCCTGTCATGCATGTCTTCAAATGTCTTCTGCTTTTTTATAGTAAAGGTGTTGTTCAGCACTTCTGCCAAAATATCAATTTTAATTTAGTTCAAAGTTTGTAATTTTTTTCTGGGTGAAACTTGATCTACAAAGTTAGAGAGTCCACTATGAGTTGAAGTTAGAAAACAAATTATGCTAATCAGTTTAGGAATTTCTCAGTAAACTTGGAAGTATGAATATAGCCCTCAAATTTTGTTTTGCTTTTCTCTCTCTTTCAGGACATTTACCTAAGCTTTGAAACTCCTTTTTATTTGTAATAATCAAAGAAGGCTTGTTACCTTCTTTCTTTACCATTTGTGAGAAATTATTTTCCATTTCCATCATAATCCAGGGAAAATGTTACTGGTCTTGAGAGCTAGCAACGATCGAAGAGATAGTAAGAATGAAGCTTTTGCTTTGGTGACATAAGCAGGCAGGTGACCAAGCAGATCTCTCTTCATACCAAAATAAGTGATCTCATGTGAGGTACAGAGATGGTACGAGGCTGATACCAAGTGTGTTAGCCTCACCCTCAAAGCGTAAGCCTTGACAAGTCTGGTGAATACATTAAAAATGTACATATTCAGATTTATATAAATGATTATTTGGGGGGGTCTTATCTATGCAAACAGGATTCAGAATTATGCAGTGCTAAAACTAGAGACCTGGTTCTCCTCTATCAGCATGTATCAGTTGCTCAGGGTTTAATGTAATTGTGGAGACTGGAGTCTCTAGTAAGAAAGGGTCTCATCTGTTTGAATTGCTTATGCTTTATAATAACAGAACTGATACCAACAGATCAATCTATTTAAACAAAGTAAAACAGATTAGAATCAAAGTCTATTCCTCTTTTCGCAGACTACTGAGTCACATATAAATAACTTAAGCAGGTTATTCATTATTTCTAGATTTGTTATTCTTGGCAATGGTCCGTACTGGGTACCAGGTAATACGTCTACTTTAAATTGCATTGCTTTTTTTCTTATAATAGCTCTTACTGCCAGAATACTTCCCCCCCACCAGCCTTGCAAACACTGATTTGATGCTCCTTAATGTAGACAAGTTTGTGTTATGACGTTTTATTCAGCTTCCATTCATTTTCAGGAGTGCTATAATAATTTTTGTCTGCTTTCATAACAATATGGGTCTGCACCTTTAAAACCTGCTTGTGTCTATATATTTATAAATATATTTATGTCAGTCTAAAGCAGTGTCCCAAGGAATTGTAAATATGATGTGCTCCATCTTCTGTCCACTACACTGTCTCATGGGAGAGAAGCCTGCCTGGGACACCTTGGTACACTGAACGAAAATCAGGCCTCACAGCTTTGCAGTGCGAAAGCCTTGGGGATGAACACACTGTTGGGCTGTCCCAAAGACATTGGTATCATAACTGCTTAGCTTGAATTCCTAATTTCTTGGCATTCTCTGTAATTACCCAAACCACTAAGTTAGTTTCTCAAAAAACATCTGTGGATATTAACATAGCTGAAATTGAATGCAAGTAAAATTAAGATATATAGCACATGAAAATTTTGCAGAGTAATAGTAAGTACAGTAACAGGTATCAGAACCTTATGCCTGAATGAAAAATAATGTTTGGTGTATTCTAGATGCCACTTGTCCTATCTACAACATTCAGACAACTTCTGTACTCAGATATTTTACCCAAACTATATTGTCTGTTCCCAGAGAGCGTATCTGCCTTAACTATTAACTCCTTCAAGCATTTACAGTTCAGAGAGCATCCCAGGAAGACAAATGCCAACAGTCAACTGAAAAAAGGCAGCTTTTCTTTCCCCCCAAGACCATAAACTAGTTTACACCCGAACGGAAATAAACCCTTCACCACCGTCTATGTATGTGTAACAGTGCCACCTAGTGAGTCTGGTCCTAACAGTGAACAAAAATTCAGCAGATTTGGTTGAACTGCTATTCACCCCATTCACTATTCATCTATTCGTTATTCAACTACTTGGAAACATCGCTACTCTGTGGTTTTTGTATTCTCCCGGTACTGTCTTTCTCACAAATATTTGTCCATGAGTATTATATGTGCTTTTTAGGGTTCTAATATGAGGTGGCAGTTTTGTATTTTTTAAAGCCAGTTTTGGCTCTCTGTCTTTGAAACAGAGTATGTTAGTTTTGCCTTACCTTGGCCAGATTTGCTCTTTTATTTATTTTTGAAGTGCAGAGAGATATAGTTTTGTCAATAGGTGCTGTTTCTCCAAAAGCTAAGCAAATGCAGGTTTTAAGCAAACATCTTTTTTGAAGTATGTTTCATCCCTCCTTCAAACTGAGAAAAAAGCAAGTTACTCGAGTAAGATGACTGACAGGTAAAAATGTCATGAATCCACACAGCACATAATAAGAAAACTGTGATGAAGAAAGTATGATCAATGCATAGAAACATACAACCACCAGCAGGTTTATCATAGAGCAGAATAGCCATCATAACTATAATCTTCCACATACATGTTGCATTCTCCTCAAAGATGTGGCTATTATTAGATAAATAGGTAGAAGCAGCACTACAGAGTCTAGTACTTCATGTTACTCAAAAGAAAAACAAACAAACAAACAAAAAAACCAAACAGAAAAATATGTTTAGCTATGATACCGTGAACAACTTAATGTTAATTTTGATGCCTTCAGTTTACCTCAGCATATATTAGATACTTTCTGAAATCAGAGGGTTGCAGTTAAGATCAGTAATGATCCTAAGTATTGATGCTAAGTAATCTTACTGGATAAATGGAAAAAATACTGGGAAACCCTAGAGTCTTTCAGCAGGCTGTTATTCATTCAGTGTTCTCTTATAGTCTGTTACCTATCAGTGGTGAGATCATATGAACAAACTCACACACGTGAAAAGCTAAGTTTATCTATTGTAGCAATATGTATTTTCTCAAAAGTCTCTGTATTTCAGGAGTATTTTGGCTTCCTAACATGTATTTGTAACACAGAAAATATTTCATTAGTTAATGGATCAGTTACTTTTATACTCGCTTAACTTCTAAAAAAGTGTTTGGTGCCTACATTCCTAACAGTTTGTGAGAATTACAGCTATAAAAAATATCAAATATTTTATGATTCCTCATGGCAAATGCTAAAGTAAAAAGGCACTTGCATTTTTTACGGAAGTGGCTAAAATAAAGGAACAGATAATTGGAAGTTAGTGGAAAATGAGAGTTATTCTTCAGATTGCCACTTTAATCTATGCAAGCTTGGAACAGTAATCAAAAGATGTTACCATGCAATGACTGTTTGCTAATGAGGGACATAATTTGAGAGTTTTAGTTATCAATTGGCTGAATAAATATCCTATTCACATAGCTGTACTGCAGTTGAACTAACTGGTAGCTTTTTATATTATTTGAATCTACTAATAACTGATCATGTTCAACAGTTGATGTGGCAAATCTCACAACAAAGAAGCTGTGGAGAAAATCTTTAATGAAATAACATATACATACTGTTGTTCATCTGATTTTCAGCTTGTCTTAGAGCTAAGTTGAATGGACGTGCTTCAGAACATGTGGGACAAATGACTGAACTAGCTCACTTTTTCCCAACCAGCTCTATCTTGCTATGACTCATTTACATCATATTAAAATGCTGCTCTTGCACTTAGCTCCGGGTTTTCCTTTCTGCGTTTGAAGTACAGGAGAGCCACATCTTAAATTGCCTTTTATTTTGCATTGCTTATGTCTGCAGAGCCTGTGAAAGGGACTATAGTAAAAAGGACATGTACCAAGTCCCGGACCTACCCACACAGCTTTCTTCTCTTAATGTTTATTGACTGCTCTATTCTACTAGCTCTACCCCTTTTAGGTGTGAATTTCAGATTAGCTACAGTATTTGATAGAAAGTAATTATATTTTCTTGGTGGGTACTCTGTGGTGTACTAGTAGCTGGGTAGTTCATAGGCAGTGAACTGATGGCTGTATTGCTTGTTTGAGTGAATCTGTCAAAGAAATGAATCTCTTGTATCCTGAATTCTACCCTAAGGAACAAGTGAGGTTTTCCCAGCATCTACTGCAGTCTTACCAGAGTATACATTTGAGGACTGAAAAACCCCTTAATTTTACAGGGATAACCTGTCTGTTCTCCAGGGTTATTGGGATATAACTACAGTGCTATGAATATTCTCTCTAGCTGTGTCAACTGTACCTTACCAGGTAGACTAGCCCTTAGATTAACCTACAGTCTCCTAACTTGAGTATTAATTTTTTTAATCAAGGCATTTTTAACAATGAAGATACTTATCCCATTGTGATGCAAACAGCATATATGGTGTTACTTCTTTGCTAAAGAAAAGTAAAATCAATTTCTATAGCATCATATATTTATTATAAAATGCACCTTCCGGTGGTATGACATTAAGACAACAGTACTATCTGAGACAGACAACTAGTAGGTGAATTTAGTCTTCAGAATTATTGTCATGTTTTTGTTTGGTTTGTGGTTTGTTTTGGTTTTTTTTTTCTTTCTTTCTTTCACTTTTTCTTAATTTTTGTTTCATGATTGGCAAAAATTGGGCTGGAAACCTTCAATATCAATTATGTCAGGATTGCCCTACCATCAAGAGAAGTCAGAAAGTACGTGTCAGCCCATAAGACCCGTGCTTTGGAAAATAGTGATACCACCAGCACTTTATTTACATTCTCTGCCTACACTGGGAAGCCTAAGGTCTGTTGATGACTGGTGTGGATTTTAAAAGAGCCTTCAGGTTGCTCTAGCAAGTTGAAGTTCAGTGCATAAGTAAACATAACGAGGGGAATAAAAGTGTGTTGGGCTTCATTTCCTCCAAGAGTTGTGTGGTCTAGTCCTTAATCACATCCAAAAATCTGGGAATTAAATCCCATATGGCTGTAGGAATATTTATCCTTTGATTGAAGGTGTTGGTGGATTATTTGATGAAAACACACTAAACTATGCCACAGATATATCTGAAAGACATTCTAGGTAACCTGTTTAGTTTCTTTAATAGTCTGGATTTGTATCATGTATTAGTTTATGCAAATTTTGTAAGAAAGAAGCAAAAAATGAAGATAGTTACATGTATTTTCTATTCTTGGGTGTTGCATTTGTCTTATATTGCCAAATTAAAATTAATTTAATTACTAAACTCAGTCACTTTTTTTTGCTGCACTGTGCTCCTTCTGTGTCTGAGTGATAAAAGCTGATGTAATAATTACTCTAATTTTCTTTCAGAAATTCTTAAGCGCTTAGCTTTATAAAGCAAAGGCTGTCGCCTTCCAACTGATAGACATGCAACTAAGAATAGTGAACACCGAGTAAGTCAGTCACCGTAGTAATCTTTAATTTGTCATCCTGTGAAATCAAAGGAATAAAAAATACTTATTATATTTTAAAGTCAAATAAGAAAAATGTCAAGCTCTCTTGAAATTATAAGTTCTTTGGAGTATTTTAACAGTTAATTTTAAAAAATGGACAAATAAAAACAAAATTAAGTGAATGTCCATGTTCAAAGACAAAGCTGAGCAACAAAATCTTTATTAAAAAAACCCAGACTCTCTCTGAGAAAGAGAGAGAGTCTCAAAGTCAGGTTTTGCCTTTGGTGATTTGAATTCCCCTAACACACCATTAGATTCGAGGAAATGTGTGTTTGAACTTACACTTTAGCTTTGATTTGTTTGACAACCACCTTATTTTAGAGTGATCTTATGTCCATCCATTTTTTTCTGTTATGTAAAAGGCCAGATTTTTGTTTTCTATGATCAGCCTTTTATTCTTTTCAGTGGAGTTTTCCTGGGTTTAATTTTAAATAAGAAAGAGGAAAATTAGGCTGTGAATCACTCATTTACTGTATTTGATAATATATTCATTCTATATGCTTACAGCTACTGTTCATACTGAACTTCTTGAAGGTGTAAGCTCCATTTATAAGAATAAGGTGCATTTCATGTAATGTAACTTCAGGTTTTTTATTTCTCTATTATTTCTATACATTTTTATTTCTTTCTATTCTATAAATAGAACAGTTTACTGTTTACTTTCCAGTCCTGCATTCAATTTTACAAAGGCAAAAGTATTCCAGGTTTTGAGGAATCATTTGTAGAGTTCTTGCAGCATGTCATTATGAGCAAAAGTTACCATTGTAACTTCAGTGTTTGAATTTTAAGTTGTACAGGGAAGACTATGACTAGAATTCTTTAAACATCTAAAAATAATTTTCTAATTATGAAAGGTCATACTTTTTGTCCTTGCTAGCCTTTCATAAATTAATTTTCCCTGTGTGATTGTGCTTTAAGAGACTTGCTCTGTGTGTGTGAGAAAGAGAGAGAATCAGGATGTTAGTGTTTTCTTAATACAAAGTACTTCAAGTTATTTTTACAAGGCTTTATTTAAATGGTTAAAGGTTTTTTTCATTTGCTCCAAATGCTTGTGGGAAACAATCTTTAAATATTAACAAGAGAAACACACAACTCAAAGATAAGGGGAAAATTTGTGAGCATGAATGAACATAATTGCTTTTAGTCAGAAAAAAGTCTGTATTGGGCAGCTAAGAGTAGTTGAGAACCAAAGCCTTCCTCAAAATAGATCTGAGTTTAACAGTCAACATGACATTTACAGTAGATTATAAATGATGGAAATATAGAAGCAGGTAGAGGAGATGCATATATACATATTGTTCAAAATAATTTTAATACATTGGATGGTTGTATCCAGAGGGTAGTGGTCAACAGCTCAATGTCCAGATGGAGATTGGTGACAAGTAGTGTCCCTCAGGGGTCTGTACTGGGACTAGTACTGTTTAACATCTTCATCAATGACATAGACAGTGAGATCAAGTGCACCCAGAGCAAATTTGCAAGCACGAAGCTGAGTGATGTGGTTGACATGCCTGAGGGACGGGATGCCATCCAGAAGGACCTCGAGAAGTGGGCCTGTTGTGGTTTAGCCCCAGCCAGCAACTAAGCACCACGCAGCCGCTTGCTCACTCCCCCTACCCCGATGGGATGGGGGAGAAAATCGGAGGAGTAAGAGTGAGGAAAAACTCCTGGGTTGAGATAGGAACAGTTTAATAATTGAAATAAAGTAAAATAGTAAAGGTAATAATAACAATATAATAATGATAGTAGTAATAATAATACACAAAGCAAGTGATGCACAATGCAATTGCTCACCACTCGACAACCGATACGCAGACAGTCCCTGAGCAGTGATCACTGCTCCCCAGCCAACCCCCCCCCCCCCCCCCCCCAGTTTCTATACTGAACATGACGTCATATGGTATGGAATAGCCCTTTGGGCAGTTTGGATCAACTATTCTGGCTGTGCCCCCTCCCAGTTTCTTGTGTACCTGGCAGAGCATGGGAAGCTGAAAAGTCCTTGACTAGCATAAGCAGTACTTAGCAACAACTAAAACATCAGTGTGTTATCAACATTGTTCTCATACTAAATCACATACTAAACACAGCACTATGCCTGCTAGTAGGAAGAAAATTAACTCTATCCCAGCAGAAACCAGGACAGGGCCCATGTGAACCCTGTGAGATTCAACAAGGCCAAGTGCAAGGTCCTGCACCTGGGACGGGGCAACCCCTGGTATCAATACAGGCTGGGGGGTGAAGGGATTGAGAGCAGCCCTGCGGAGAAGGACTTGGGGGTACTGGTAGATGAGAAACTGGACATGAGCCAACAATGTGCACTTGCAGCCCAGAAAGCCAACCGAATCCTGGGCTGCATCAAAAGCAGCGTGGCCAGCAGGTCGAGGGAGGTGATTCTGCCCCTCTGCTCTGGTGAGACCTCACCTGGAGCACTGCATCCAGCTCTGGGGCCCTCAGCACAGGAAAGACATAGAACTGTTGGAGTGGGTCCAGAGGAGGGCCACAAAAATGATCCGAGGGCTGGAGCACCTCTCCTATGAGGCCAGGCTGAGAGAGTTGGGGTTGTTCAGCCTGGAGAAGAGAAGGCTGCAGGGAGACCTTGTTGTGGCCTTTCAGTACTTAAAGGGGGCTTATAAGAAAGATGGGGACAGGCTTTTTAGCAGGGCCTGTTGTGATAGGACAAGGAGTAATGGTTTTAAACTAAAGAAGAATAGATTTAGACTGGATATAAGGAAAAAACTTTTTACAATGAGTGTGCTGAGGCACAGGAACAGGTTGCTCAGAGAGGTGGTGGAGGCCCCATCGCTGGAAACACTCAAGGTCAGGTTGGACGGGGCTCTGAGCAACCTGATCTAGTTAAAGCTGTCCCTGCTCACTGCAGAGGAGTTGGACTAGATGACCTTTAAAGGTCCCTTCCAACCCAAACGATTCTATGAGTCTATATTCAAATAGCTAACAAACAGATAGGCTGTTAGATATAATTGACAGGCTGACCTTTCTCCTTTCGTGACCTCAGTTTACATCTTATTGAACTTATAAATCAAGTTAGTATCATAATGTCAGTACTATTCTAGTTGTAGATGAGACAAATTAAGAAACTATTGTACAAAAGGGCAAGGATTGTTGGTGAAGTGTATATGGGAGTTCTCAGTGAAGTGTTATGGGTTAGCACAAAAATAGAACCACACCAAAAGCAATGTAACCGGGTGCATCATTTGATTGTTGTACCTCTTCCATATGCTGTCTTTACTGAATGCCTATTTTGCCTCCCTGAATTAGAAGGCTGAAACCAGTGGAGTCTGGCTTGATGACTGTTTGCAAAGGGGTCTGGCCCATCCTGACATCTGAAATAAGCAAGGGTCCCCTTGGTTTCCCTTGTCACTCCAGGATGCCTGGGAAGAACCTGAAATCCTCCAAATCCCTAGATGCCTATGGTTACAGTGACACTTATGGAAATGAAAATCCCTCCTCTATCATCCAGCATTTTCTGGGCCATGAAGCTTTTACAGTTCTGCGAAGGAGCTAATCCAACTCCCTACATTGCTCCAGGACCCCCTGAGGCTAGATTAGCTGTTGGGGACAAAATGTTGGGTGTAAATGTCTGGAATCTCCTCAGTTATGAGTACATCAGTGTGCCAGTAATGGCTGTGTTGCACCTCAGTCTTTCCTTCCTCCGTTGGCACTGCCTTCCTACTACAGACAAAATGCAGCAGCTTTTGGATAGCTGGAAACTCTCCAATCTGTAAGAAATCTGCTGGGAAGACCCATGTTCTCCTTGATCTCTTTAAAGATGTCTAACAAGTCTGGTGCAAGTAGTCTGTAGATGGAAGGTGAGCCACTCAATGGATCAGTTTAGTCAAAAGGGAGTAATAAGGAAACTTGGAAAAACAACTTTTCACCCAGATCTTTCGTAGAATTTAGAAATCTAAATGTCTTAGTCCTTGGGGGGAGGTGGGGAAATCGCTCTCTCCCCCCGCCCCCCTTTTTTTTTCTTTTTTTAACTTCTATATTTAGGTCACATGCCCATGCTCAGCTTTCTTTATTAAAATAAAAAAATCCCTCACCTATTCATAAATTTGTGTCTGTATATGCTTCTCTATTCTAAATAAACAAAAGCTAAATAAAATTCTAAAATGCTAAATAAATACATTCTAAATAATGTGTCCCTATTCTAAAAAATTAACAATTTTCAGAGTTCCCTGGAGATGCTGTTAGTTAGGATCTGTTTCTTTGTGAGTTCCAATGGTTTGTGTTTCCTTTTCATCCTTCAATTTCAGATTGATAGTTACTAGGGTTAGCTACTCCTCTCTGTCGACTTCATATTGTTTCCTTTCTAACATGAATCCAAGCTAGTCCCTGGGGAGTATGTGAAATTTCCTGTATTCTATTTGTGCCAGCAGAAGATGGCGACATTCTTAAAACTTCAAGTAATAGTATGCTTGCTACAAGGTAGGAAATAACAGCATAGAATCACATACTTTGGTATGTAACTTTGGGCCTGATTCAAAATGCACTGGAGACAATACAGTACAACTTTTTGTGTGGGACTCATAACAGTAGGAAAAAAGTGTTAGAAAGAATGGGTACCTGACCAAAATTTTGTCCTCGTGTACACATTATATTAAACAGATGGTAAGCTGATATTTTAGAGGTATGTGTTTAGTGGGGAAAAAGAAGTAGGGCCAACTTGTATGAGTATTTCTAGTGATTTTAGGGTACTGTTTAATTTTGATTGAAATAAGAAAGAATCTACATTATTTTCTTGGTAACGAGGAGGTAACCTGTTGACCTTTGGGCATATTCTGTTAAGCTAATTCTCCACCATTTCAAGAATACGCACATTCCACAGGGGAAAGTTCTTTCCCATGACCACTTTATCAAGGCAGCTGAGCTTCTGTTCATTCTACTGGTAAAACCATAAGGCAATACCTATTGAAACAGGATGCTAACCAAGTAAGGATCTTGAAGACCATCTTAATTTTTTTTCACATTAAAATTACTATTGATTCTGAGTCACAGTGATGTGACTCATCCTGAAACATAGATGTGACCCCTAAGATGTTGCTGCATCAGAGGCTCGTATTGAAATTAGAATTAGAGTTGTTTGGTTTTTGGCGGGAGGTGATGGGAGCAGTGTTGTTTTTGCCTTTTTCCTTTTCTTTGTCAACAAAGGGGGAGGGGAGAAATGAGAGACCAATATTTACAAGAGCATGTTGTTTTTCTTCAGCTATTTAAATACTTAAGTTGACACTTCAGCCAGCGGTTCTTTGGTGTGACCTGTGGTTACTAATGCTCACATTTTTTTTTCAGCAAGTATCTTATTTATGTACAGTATCTGAGAACTACACATATACTTTAGATCTCTAAGCATATTATCCACACTCCAAAGACTTCGGTGTTTCCTGCTGGGAATAGTAACAAATAGTTCTCTGAAAAATCAGCCCAATATTCATCACTGGTCAAAAAGCAAATAGAATGTTAGGTATTACTAGCAGATGAATTTAAAGCAAGTCAGGAAATTAATTTATGCTGCTGGATAAATATATTTATGGAATTGTGTAATTTCATAAATCTAAATTTTGAATACCTCATGCAATTTTGATTAATTTCAAAAAAGGATCTAATAGGACTAGAAAGTCCTTGATTGATCAAAAGCATGGAATATCTTTCATATGGATTATAGTATGAATTATAATAAATTACAATTTTGCATCTTGGACAAGAGATAAGAGGAAGAGGAGAAGACAGATGGATATGCAAATATACAAACTGATACACAAAATAAATCTTTTTAGCTTGCAAATAAATTTATGGCTAATGGAAGAAATTACTTTTTGCACAATTGGTACTTGTAAAACCCATTACCACAGGGTGTTGTGGAGACCAAAAATATAAAGGAATTGGGCAAAATTATGGGCTATGTTTCCTGAATTACCAACTAAACCTGATGGTCCAGATAAAACTTCCAGGTTCTGTAAGTCACTAAGATTCTTAAAGTATAACACAGAGGCAATTATTGTATGTGCATTGTGATCTTCAGTTCCTTCAGGAAAGTACATTGGACTAGGCAGGCCTAGACTTAGTAAATTTGTTCATAAATTCTGGCAAGATGATGATATAATATTCTAAATATTTTGGATTTATAGTATCTTACAATGTTAATATACATCAGAGATTTCTATGCCTGGTTTGAAAAACTGGAAATGGATGCAGAAAAAAGATACCATGGGACATATCTATTTTAGTATTATTTTATAACATAGTTAATATTTCTTTACAGTATTTTTCCCTTCTACTTTTCAAGAACTTAAAAAAACCTGAAAAAAACATTACTTTGTATTTCTGAATGTTTGCAATTATTTACATGAAATGATACATCAGCGCAAAGTGAATAAACAGCGTCAGCCTCTCTATTTCCATTCACACTGTTCAGGTTTATTTTATTAGAGACATCTATGATTTGTTGATACCACTTGGACGTTTCATTTCTTAAGGGAAACATAGTTTTAGAGCAAGAAGCCTCTAGAGCCTGCAAGCAGGAGGCGGAAGTGAGTGGGCTGATATTGAGAAAAGCACTGTTGATTGACATGATATATTGGTTTAGAGTATATTAACTTATCTCACACTTTAAAGAGTCAAAATTAACTCAAGAACATGTTTAGAATCCTAACACCTCAACAGATGGAAAGCTCCCTTCCTTCCTCCTCCCCCAAAATCACCTGGCAAAGAGTGAGCCAAGGCTAAAAAGGTGTTTTAGAAAATTTTGTTTCATTCTGCAAATTATTTTTTTACACTTCTCAGAATAGTTTGCAGCTTTCCATAAACCAGAATGCATCTTCATAGGTTTTCTTGTTTCCTCATAAAAAAAAAATTCAGGAGTAGAGTTTATTTTAATTACTGTGCATACAGTATGTCATGGTCTAGTGCGTCAGGCATTGCTATTTTGTGTCTGTGCTTAATTCCAACTTTAGACGGACATACATCATAACTGTAAACACCTGCCTAGCTTCATTAAGGATAGTAAAAATATCCCGTTGTGGGAGGATCATAAGCTGTGTTTTAAGCAGTTTGTGTGTGATCTCTGACAAGAACATACCGTGCTACATCTTTCTCACTGTCTGTATTCTCCTTTGGATGAGAAATATGCAATTCTCTCTGTCCTTGGCCCCAACGTGCGCACACAAACACGCACATGCAGAGTATTCCAGCACTACCTATAGTAATTTAAAATAATTTTGCAATAGTCAGACTTTTTATGGAAAAATTAAACTAAATTTAAAACATCACAAGATTAGCTTAAGGCCTTAATATATACAGATAGCTTAGAGGTCATTTATAATCATTGTATTGCTGCTAGAGGTTTAAGGAAGATTAATTAAAAAAAAAAACAACCAAACACTAGGGCAGTTCTGCTTTAATTTTTAAAAGAAAAAAAAAAAGAGAAAAAAAGTGAGGTTAGTGCTTTTAAAAAAAAGGTAGAAATTTCCTCATAGGGATCCAAATATGAGTAACTTGCAAACAGTCCTATCATCTGTCAAACCAACTACCACATCAAACTCATAAATAGCAGTGTGTAAAAAGGAAAACCAAATTCCACTTTAAAGCATCATAGAAATAGGAGTTGTTTAATTAAAGCTGAGCACTGCTTGTGGTATTATTAAAACTCTTTGCATGTTTTGGGGTTTTGTTTTGTTTTGTTTTGTATTATTTTCCAGAATACTTCCCATCTATTGCAACCATTTACAAACAGATAAACTGAGGCAAAAGTAGATCCAGGGTTCCTGACTCCTTTTGGTTTCAAGAGAACATGAGCACACTTCATATACTGTAATGCAAGGACTTATGTACTAGTATGACTTTCTTCTGGCCCACACTTTTCTCTCCTTAAAGCTGAATCAAATGTGCACTACTTGAGTTTATTATCATTAAAGTTCGTCCAACAGGAAACAACTGCCTCCAGTAGAAAAATCCCAACACTCCTGGGTCTTGAACTACCAAACTATTGAACTGCTGAAGTGTTAAGTTTAAAAATAAATAAGAAAACAGACCAAAGACAAAGTCTGTAATTTGGATTTTTGTGTGTTTTTCAGTCACATGCTGTACTGATGGGCATAAATCCAGCTTGTTGTGAAGCTCCTATTTAAAGTTGCTCATCAGCTTTCGTGTGACCTTGGTCACGTAGGCCTTTGTTTCTAGCCCACATCTCCGCCTACTCAGGACACTGTTCCTGCTGCTAGAAAAGTCATAGCCCCTACTGATTTCTATAGAACAACACTGAACATTCGAAATAGAATGACGTGGATGCTTGTAAGAGGTGTATTGGCATAGCAGATGTGATAATTGGGATACACAGACTCTCAGCATCTCTGTCTTCCACTTGCTCCTTTCTAGATGGGCATTAGTATCTTTCTGAAGTCTCATCCATAAAGCGATCGCTTCCCCACAAAACAGGAAGTACAGTTTTTCAATTCCAAAATTACATGGCAGTTGTAATCTAAATGCTAAATCACTTTGAAATTTGCTCAATGTCTTGCATTTACTGTGAATAGTATGGAAAATAATTTCAAAGACAATAATATTTTCTTTTTTTTTTTTTTTTTAATCAGCATTATTACTGTGCCAGTATGCAGCTCTTGGAATTTTGCAGTTGGTTATATTAACTCCAGCGTCACATATAACTTTTTTGGCAAGAGATTTCTTGGTACATGACTGATTAAAAGATAGCTTTGGGTAGGGTGGGGGGTTTTTGTTGTTATTTTGCTTTTAAGACTTTCTGTTTCTGTATGTGTGTGTAAGTTTTATATAAAAGTTTATATATAGAGATAATAATATATAATGAAACCAAATTAAGAAACTTTCACCTGAAATATAACACTGGCAAATGGATGTTAAGAAAGTAGGTGACCCATGAGATGCCCTATTCCAGCAACGGACAGGTTGGGTCACCTCTTCTGCTCCCATAACACAGACAATGTTTCCTATCCAGAAAGCTGATACTTGTCCTTCTGACCTATACATTATTGATACATTCAAGCACTGTAGTGGAGGTGGAGTTCTCGCAGATATTTCAGCTGTTCTGGAACATGTGAAGTGTTCCAATATATTTCCATAAAAACAACTTGCAAGCTATCCTCTTTTCTCCAGAATTATCACTGCTAGTAGTTATCATCTCCGATTGCGATAACACATACAACTAAACTGAAGGTGCTGTTAAATCTTTGCTGAATTTATTTAGAAATGAACCAGCATGAAGTGGTGCACCAACAAAAATTGAGACATTTAACAAAGGAACATGCACCTCTGCTTTCACTGAAAAAAATGGAAGGATTAATTGAAATCTGTGACTTGATTATCCTGCCAGTCACATTTGCTTTCATAAATAAAATTCCATGAGAAAAGACAAAAGAGTTATTCTCATGTATATCTAGGGAATCAACACACACAATTTAGAAAATTCATTGGTAACTGAATCTGCTAATAATGACTGCTCTAGTATGTCTATGATGAGGTTATGCATTTGTATCTTTAGAGATATGATTCTCGTATATTAATTTAATAGATCAAATATGAGACTTGATTGTTTTTAAATAACAGTAATTCCTCAGGAGTATAGAACATAGCAGGCCCTTTAAGTATCAAAAAATATAAAAGAAAATCAGGTCTGTGTGAAAGACTTTTCAAATGGTCTAGTGGCCCATTTTACATAGACAGCAGTAATACTGGAGGATTTGACTTTCTGTTTTTTTCAGTGAATAATAGATAGGTACGGTTCAATACGGAATTATGTTGAGTGAATTTACACCAAGAAAAATCCTTATACTTTGAAAAAGAACCTGAAGACTTTCTGAGACCTTTTCAGGTCTATCTGTAAATAACCAAAGGCTTTTTTTTCTTTTTTCTTCTTTTTTTTTTTTTTTTCCTTGCCATTGTGTCAAAAGATGCACAGAGGCTGATATATAGTAGTAATTTTCAGTATATGCTTAATATTAAATTATTATGATAGATCTGTGTTGGGTTTTTTTGGGTTTGGTTTTTTGTTTTTAATACAAGACAGCTTTTAGGGAGAAGGAATGATTTTCTTACTCTGTTTTACTTTTTTTCTAGTACTGTTTTGTTCTCTAGATCGTAAAGACAGCTGATGCAGTCTTCTAGGTCCTAAGCCCCCTCAGTTCTTGTTGAGGCTAACAAGAGGTGAGAGCACTCACATTTTTATAGGGCCTGGCTTTTGCTCATTTTAATGTTCTTTGCTCAACACCTATTCGCTTTATAATGTGAGTCATATTCTTAAAAGTATTCTTATAATAACTTTGATTCCCACCCCAACCCTCCTTTCTGGGCTGTCAGTTAAAAACTGGAAGATGAATTAACTTTGTCTTCAACATGCAGTCAGTAAATGTATAAAGTCAAAGAAATATAAAGGCAGCTCTAGGGAGATATTCTGTTTTCTAGGTATCTAATCCTAATATTTTCTTGAGGGCTAAAATTACTGAAGTGCTATCAAAATGTGCTTCCTTTCTTACCTTTGCACACTGTTAAATGCCTTCTGGGGGCAGGCGGAATCATGAAGACCTGAGAAATGGAGGTGGCTGTCATGTTTGATTTAGTTTGCCGGGGGGGGGGGGGGGGGAGGGGAATGTTGTTTGTTTGGTTTGATTTGGTTTGGTTGGGTTTGGTCCAGAACAGGATTAACATCATAGGTTATCTTGAAAGTCACATATAGGTTCTGGGTTAGTTACCCTTATTTCTTATATCAGAAACCTGAAACAGAAAAGGTATTACTTTCCTTTTTTTCCCTTTTTTCTCTTTCCTCCTTTTTTTTTTTCCCCTTTTTTGCACCTCCCCCCCCCTTTTATTTTTCTTTACAGCAGGATAGGAAATTGTTCTTATTTTACTTCATAGTTACTTAAAGTGTTGCAGGATCAAATTTCTGTTGCTGCACCAATTGTAATTAAATTGAAACTCTGGGTTTTATGATGTCTCATTTACAAAGGAAGTGATGGTACTGTAAAGGCACAAGCTAGAATTAAACTCTTATTAATGGAAGATGTAACTAATGTCAGGCGCAGAATCCAGAAAACAGGCACCAAAGTTGTAGACTGTGGCACCAATACATTGTGTTGTACGAACACGTAGTCCAGAGACCAAGTAGTACCTGCAAAGAAAGGTGGTGGAAATAAGAATGCTAATAGACTCTTTTTACATTTTAGATTAGACCTTATTGAAATACAAGTTTTATACCTTATAAGTTATGCTTCATAATGCTTTAGCCTAGTTTAGGACAAAATAAAGCTACCAAATACAGAAGAATAAAAAGAAGTAATCATAGAAGAGAACCTAAAGAAGCAGTTAACTTTTCAACTCTAAGGCAGAATTTACAAGAGGGTAGAGATTTAGACTCATTTAGTTACCCTTAACGTAAAAAAAATTAGGAGAAAAGCAGCATGCCGTATTTATATTAATAGAAATTTATATTAGTGATTAGATGATGAAATATAGGCTCCTCCCAAAGATCGCATGTAACTCCTGTTAACCTCGTGTCCATGTGAAGTTCCTGCTCACTGATGCAAGAAGAATTTTGTTTCTTTCTGTTTTAATATATAGACCTTGAATAAGATTTATTCCTTGTAAGCTGACTACCTGTAAATCCTGAGATGTTAAACAGAATTAATAAAATGTCAGTATTAAGATTCCTTTCTCAAGGCTATTAAAGTGATACAGCAAGTACATTGTTTTTGTATTGAATTATTTTACTTCTTGTATTACATGGTTTAGTATTTTTAACACCAGTCCTTTGATGATTTGAGATGATTGATTTCTCTAAAGCAAATTCCTTTAATTTTTGTTTTCCAGTTCATATACAGAAGCCAGCAATATAGAAATCCACTGTAAGAATGTCATATAGATTTTATTTTCTCTTTTTAGATTATGGTAAATTTTTCTTATTAGATGGTAGACATTTCTTTTTATTGTTTAGTTAAAGTGTTCTCTCTCTTATTTTTAGAGTCTGAAAACAAGCATTTAAGGTATGAGGGCAACCTTCAGCAAAGAGGTAAGAACAAGTTTATTCATATTTAACAATACTTTTTGTTACTAATATTGTTCTACATTTTAAAAGTCCATTACAAATATTTTATGTATATGAAATAATCTTGCCAAAATGAAACTCTATAATCATAAGTGGATTTTTTCAGTGCCAAGAGAAGAACCTAAAGCAGAGGGGAAGAATTTCAGTAGAGTTTATTCAGAGGCTGAAGTAAAACAGTCTCAAACTATTATTGCACTTAAAATGAGAGGATAATTCTGTTGTCCTGCCCAGTCTCAGGTAGTATGCTGTCTTTGGCAAAGGAAAGTAATGAATTTACTCTTCACTTATGCTAATGTAACTTAGAAATTTTTCCGTGAACTGTCCCTTACTTTGAGAAATAAGTTACATTAGTCATAAGAGTTAGAAATGTTTTGCCAGTCCTTTGGTGTTGCAAGTGATTTATCTTGGATTTTGGTTACAGTAAAATGCATTTAAACCCTGAGGGTTAAACTGCATCTTTTAAGAGAAATTGCATTAAGACAAAATATGAAATAAGTTGAAGATTATCTCTGAATTACGACCTGTGGCTTTAGAACTGAAGTCCTACCTTTTTGCATGTGAGTTGGCTTGCTGCAGTGCAATGAAAACAGGGCGAGGAGTGTGGCTTTGACTGATCCTTCACTGGCTTAGCTAGCTTGGATGTGGGGGCCCCAGGGGCTATCTGAACTCCTGGCAGCAAGGAAGACTGCTGCCTGGTGGTGCATGCACCTGTATTCCTCCCCAGGGAATACAATGGATACCCAGGTCTCAGTTTTAATGGGATTGAGAACCTTCAGTGTACACAACGTATGCAGCCAGTAGCAGGTCATTCAGCAAGCCAGAGCTATGATGCACAGCATAAAAGGTCAACAAACTGTGGTGGTGTTTTCACAGGGTAGCCCCTTCTAGACAGCAAAGAAAAAAAACTACATGTGAAGACAAATTAATTTTTATCTTAGTTCTCTCTCTCCAGTAGGGTTAGATTACACTTGGGGAATGTTCTGGTTTGTGCAGGGAGGTAAATCTATTCTATAGTGATTACTCTGGAGTAATCAAAATCCAGTGTGTGGTAGAGACCCTCTCCCAAGGTAGCCAGATGGAGCTCAATTTAAAAAAAGAAACTTTAACATTAATTTTTTTTTTTTAACCCTGGCTATAAGCAGACTTGCTTATAGTGAATCGTGTGGTCTAAAACAATTGTTTTGGCAGAAGTGAGGAGGCAGAAATATTTGCAGGGATAAAATTGAGATTGTGAATATAGGTGAGCTGAAAATTCATAAACCAGTTTAGCTTTTGAAGCCATGTATTGTGGCATTATCTTCCATGTGCAATTCATCAAATAAAGCCTAAGAGTCCAAATCCCTCAATATACTTCTGTCTTGTGTGTGATATCTGGTTTGTGTGTTGGGCCTTAAATTTCTCAAAGCTTCAGCTACCTAATCAGTGAAGGGGTTTATACATGGCTCTAAAAGGGGGTTAGGTACTTAAATGAAGTGTTAAATGGAACAGTTAGGTTCTTGAAAACTCTGTGCAGTTGGTGCTAACTTACTAGGCAAATACCTTGTAAGAGGGACCCGAGTTCTTTCCTCTCAACCCCAAACCCTATTAATGCTGTGTCTGCATATGCATATGGCTTCCCGTGTAGGTCAATGTCTGAGCCTGGGTGTGATTCCCAGACTAGTAATTCTTCTGCCTATTTCTGTCTCAGTCCTCAGTCTGGAAGTGATGGCCCCACCCCTGCTGGGTGACTGGCTGTTTACTACAGTCACCTGGCATATGACGATCAAGGGGGTTTTTTTATTTTGCTATATGAATGCCAGTTTTTTTCCATCTTATCAGAAAAATGTAGCTCAGCATAAGTCCTTGAAAAGTCCGTATACCATTTTAAAAATTGATTTCATAGTGGTTTGTAATCCTAAGCAGAGGGCATTATAGACGGCACTTTTTTTGCTCTCTTACATGTACTTTGATTCCTATTCACAACAGATGAGAACTTTGGTTTTTAATGAAGTGAATGACATTTATTAACTACCCCATGACTTGTTCAAAATAAATCAGCAAAGCCTGAACAAAATAAAAATAATTAATCTACAGAGATTGTTGTCTTCTGTGAATCATCTAATGCCACCTACCTCAGATTGGCGTTTCAGGAACCATTAGTGAGGATTTTTCACTTTGTGACACAGCACAGTCATGGCAGATATGTCCGATTAGCACTTTTCCCAGTAGACAAGGTATTCTAATTATTTTTAAGGAATAGAAAAGGGGTGTCTGGTAAAGAATCATAGGAAAGAACTCTTGACTTTCTCCCTCTCCTATACATGCCATACTGCACATACAGATACATAGTTCATAACTGTGATCTTTAAGAAAACATGGAAGAAAAACATACATCTATAGTAGCCTGATTAAATTTTATTCTGAAGTACGAAGAAAAGCTTCTATTTACAAATAGAAAAAAAATCTATATTAAAAGAAAAAAATCAGCTTCATCTTTAAAAACAATTTATTTTTAGAGCTACAAAGAATGTATAATTCAGAGATTGTTAATGTTCTTAATTTAGATGGATACTTTTTATGATGCTTGACCTCAGTGTGTATGAAAATTAGTATTTATTGGATAGAATATTTATTGCGTGTACCTAACTTATATTTTACTGCTTAAGCATATATATAAAAAAAACTTTATTAATGATGTTTTATTCAGTGTAATTGCTTTTCTGCGAAGACAAGATTGTCTCTAAGAAGGCTGAGTTATGAAATGTAATGTCACAGTGCAAGGAGTTTGACTGAAATGTGGTTTTCAAGAGACAGTGTCCTCTACCCATTAGCTGCTTGTACATGCTCTCACCTGATAATTTTCTACTCCCCCTCAGCCTAAGAGAGACAGTAGTTTATAAAGCCATTCAGGTAACAGGACCAATGATTAAATTATTTGGTTTAAAGTGGTCTTTTAAGGTGTTGTTTTGGCAAGGTCATATTTAACCAAAATGTATTTAGTCCAGTGACTTGCAACAGCGCTCCATTAACGGTTGTGTCAGCTGAGGAGAAGGGATAAAAGGAGCAGGTGACTATGATGACAAGGACTGCTTAAGATGGCTGTGTTGCCAGAGTCCAAGTATACGTAACTTTAGACATAAAAACATATGCAAAATTCCGTAGAGCCTGTGACGGTCCTGCTAGATTGCAGATGCAGCTGTACGTAAAAGTAGAAACAGAATCAGCCTGTAAGTCATGAACTTGCACATCATCTTCTGATATAATTTTTTTACGTGATTGCTTGCTGTACTTTGATGGGATTGTCCCACTAGCAAGGAGACTGAATTGTTTCCTCTTTCATTTTCCAAAGAATGTGTTACAAACTATGTGTTCCTGCTACCTCCTTTCCCCATCTTCTTTTTGCATCTGAACTTTCTCTCTTTCCACCCCTCTTTCTTTTGTGTTTGTTTGGGTTTTTTTTGTTGGTGGTGGTGTTTTTCTTTCTTAGGCTAGCTGTCTATCAACAATTGATAAAATAACTATTTTCCCTGATGTTGGTGTGGTTTGCAGGTACTCTGTCTTTTGCCAGACTTAACTAAGCTTTATTGGACTCAACACAAGTTGATATTGTAGGCCATTGTTTTATTTTTTCTATAACTGTTTACATATTAGTTTGAAGCTTAATCTACCATGGGTAGCTGAGGGCTGCCAAGATTGTATGAGGTCAAACTCTGAATTCATGCTTTGCATTGCACTTGGGTTATTATGCCCTGCCATAAGAATTTGAGCCAAACAGAGTGACTATAGACAAGAGAGAGAGAAAATCAAAGATGAGGTAGGAATAAGAAAAGGAAAGAGCCAGAATAGAACAAAGTAAAAAAATGAGAGGAGTGTGATGAAACCAAAGTAGAGGATAGAGACTTTTCACCATGGATTTCTGTGTGTCAATTCAGGCTGAGATTTTGAAAGACTGTTGTCTTGCTTTTAGGAACAAAGCACTAACTTTTTTCATTAAAAAAGGTGCCCAGCACAGCAATCTAACTATTGCTAATTATCCATTTTCCCTGTAGTCCATATGTAAAGTACCATCTTGCGTGAGGTTTGGATATGACTAAATTCTGAGACCCTTGTTGAATTAAGAAGTTCTCCTGACTTCTAGAGTTTTGCTTACTTAGAACGGGAGAAAAAAGGGAAACAATCAAAATTGCTCAATTTTGTCCTTGTATATGGTTGTTTCTTCATATAAAAGCCTAAAGAGAATCATTTAGTAGAGCTTCCTCCCCAAGCCCAAGATTAATCTGAATAGAGGTATTGGGATACGGTTCTACAAAAATGTTGCTTTTGCCAGCTGAAAATACTTTTGAAGTAACTACCCCCCCCCCCCCCGCCCCCCTTCCTCTTAAGGGATTGGAGAACCCCTTAAAATGTCTTCCATTGCTTAGGCAGTTATATAAAGAGCAAAATTCACCCCTGAATTATGCCAACACGAATATATGGAGTAAACATCACCCAAAGAGAGTATATGTCCAGTGTTTAGTATTGTTCTCAGCAACATCCTTGATTCTTCCCTCAGTTCAGTTTTAGGTGGGCAATATCCTGTTACCTCCTCACTCTATTCCAACTTGGCTTGTCATTGCAGTGCACATCAATTATTCAATAGATCCCTGAGTGTTTCAGACAATATATCTTGTGCTTGTAAGTAGCTTTAAAACTTTGATATAATCCAGTCTCAGTGTTAGCTGAAAGGATATTTTTTTTCTTTTTTTTTTCCTTTTTCTTTTTTTTCATTTTTCTTTTTTTTTTCCTACAGTACTTTTGCTCTAAAACTCAAATCAGTATTTAGGAAAGAAAATTAGAAGAAAGTCTTAAAATCAATAGCTTTAGTGTCACTTTCTACTGATACAGTACCAATGTTCGGTGGTGATAGCCTAGTGATTCTTTATCTACATGTTTCCTAGTTTGTTTCCAAATTATGAAGTCATGAAATCTCTAGCCTTTCCTTTGCACATACAGTCTTTACAGGCAATCACTCTGCTGTCTGGACCTCCTCTGACTGAACAGACAGACTACTTTTGAGGTGGGAAGTGAAGCATGGAGACAACACTACCACACTATGAATGTTAACAAATGATACAGGGAAATGAAGGTTAAAATAAGAAATGTTGGGCTTAGGCCAGGTAGGATTTTACCAGAACTTGCAGTAAAGTCCTGGCTCCACTGAGACAAATAAAAGCTTTTGTACTGACTTGAATGAAATTTTACCTGCAAATGAAATACTTCTAAATACATAGTGAAGATATAACATGGTTCTAGCATGACCCTTACTGAACAGCTGGACTGCATCAGGGTTGAAATTTCAGAGTGAACACTGTGAATAACCTTCACCAAGACCTACTGCACAAGCCTGGCCTTACCATCCTGATGGCATTAGTGATTGTTAAGATTGTTGCCCCCCTGCTCATCAAGGAGTGGTACCTGAATTACTTGCAGTGCCAAGTCCTTTAGATGAGCAGTAGTTTCTAATACTAGACGTGCAATTTTCCAAGTGAAATATTTTTGTCAACAGATAAAACCTAGCTGTTCAGGAGTGCAGTTGTCTACACAAATCATATAAATAAGTACAGAGTTTTTTGTAGTTTGTTGTTGTTAGATTATTGCACTAATGCAGGAAAACACTACCAGAAGTTGAGAAGTCAGTCTTAGTGTTTTCAATGCCTTTAGCTTTGTACTGTGTTTGGCTTGGATGAAGTTATTTTTCTTCATAGCAGCCTGTATGGTACTGTTTTAGATTTGTGACAAAAACAGTGTTGCTAACACACCACCGTTTTAGCTATTGCTGAACAGTGCTTGCACGGCATCAAGGCTTTCTCTGTTTCTCACTCTGGGTAGGCTGGGGGTGGGTAAGAGGATGGGAAGGGACACAGCTGACCCCAAGTAACCAGAGGAATATTCCATGCCGTATAGCGTCATGCTTAGCAATAAAACTGGGGAGTGGTTTTTCCAAGGTAGCCATTGCTTGGGGACTGGCTGGGCATCAGTCTGATGGTGGGAGGTGGTGAGTGATTTCCTTTGCATCATTTGGGGTGGGTTTGTTTGTTAGTTTGTTCCTTTTTTCCTTCACTTATTAAAGTGTCTTTATTGACCCATGAGTTTTTTCTCCCTTCTGCTCTTCCAATTTCCTTCCCTCTTCTGCTGGGGGGAAGTGAGTGAGCAGCTGGTGTGTGCCTAAGTGCTGGCTGGAGCCAACCTATTGCAAGCATGAAGCTTGAAATTTACTCCAACTTCCATCTTACAGACTGTGAATTAAAAGTAGACCATTTCAAAGAAGTTTTCTTGAAACTATTGAAAGCTAGGACAGAAAGAATTTTCCTATACTTGTACTTTGTATTAAAATCTGGTTTATTTCAAGGTAAAGTGTGAATAATTAATTCTTAAGAGAAACTTATGTGCTTTATAAAACTTTACTGTATATAAAACTGCTGTATTTAACACATACCAAATCTCTAGAAGAGTAAACGCTGGCAGCTCTAACCAGAAAAAAAAAAAAAAATAAAAAAATCATGACGCAGTCACTATGTCATTCTGCCATCATATTTTGGCTTCAAGACATTTTCCATGGTTTGTTCATTTTCAGATCTTAAAATTCCTCCCACATCTCAGAAACATATTTTAAGGTGATGCTGCATGCTCAGGATTCATTTCCAGCTTAAGAGAAAGGTGCAAGAAAATGCTGCAGGTTTTGGCAACTGATACGGAGAGACTTACTATGATAGAAACTACAGGCTGAAATCTAGTCAGATTCTTGGAAATGGGATAAATCCAATATGTTTTAATCTCATACTTTTTCCAGTAAGAAGGAAAGGGATACTATAGCTGTTACTGTAAAACCTAGTGGTATGATTCAGAACTAGAGAATGTGGCTCCAGCTCTGTGTGATCACCTTATCTAACATCACCAGCTCCATCAGAAGGTATGAGAAAGAACTCTAGGAGTTTTATTTTGCACATGTGTTTGTGAGAAGGATAGGAAAGGGGAAAGAGGAAACTAGGTTCAGATAAAAACAGTCTCATTTTGAGATTTTTAGTTTGCAATAGTTTTGTAGAACTGACTGAGCCTGGAAAAAGATACCGGTGAACAAGATTCCTATTAGCTTTAAAGTAGCCTTTTAAAAGAATTTTTATTAAATTTCCTACCTTGATCATTTTATGAGCAAGGGGTGCTCAGCAATGAAATCAGCAGAGGAATATTTGAAGCAATATAAGATATGGAGAACTGTATTCTTCCCTTGGTTTATTCACTGCTGTGAGTGGTATACTGATTTATGCCATCTAAGGATCTGACTCTCACTTCATTATGAACACTTGTTCCCCTAGTACAGTACACAGAAACAACACTGAAGGGAAAAATAATGTCCTTGAGTTCATAGGACACCATAAAGTGCAATATGCATTGGAGAGTACCTGGGATAGTGTTTTGCCTCCTGTACCTGCTCTACTGCCCAGACCTGTTAAATCTGTGATGAAAATTGGAGACAGTGAGTAGCCTGGCACATATCCAGGAAAGAGAGAAGAGGGAGTGGTTATTTGAGGATTCTTCTCAACTGGCAGAACCTTTCTTACACTGCAGTAAATTAAACCTTGACTCCCTACAGTGAGGTTGGGAAAAAGGATCAGAGAGCTGTGAACTACTTTGCCACCTTCTCTCTTTGCCTGCATAGCCTGGCAGCAGAAAGTTTAGTCTCTAATGCTAAGTCTGCAGCTGAAATTTGAAAAGGTCTGAGTACTGGGGTACGGGTCTATTGGTTTTGATAAATCTCTGTCTTCCACTTTACCTCCCTTATACGTGAAGATAACATTATAATGAAGATTCCATGAAGTTAGAGGTCACTGTAAGCATTTCCCAGGAGGAACAGAAGAAGAAAAAAGTTTTCATACTGTACTGAAGTTGCAACTTACATTTCAGCAGGTTCATTCAGCAGGTTCATTCAGCAGGTTCTACAGACAGCAGTTGCATATTACCTAAGTAGAGGACTTTAATAATAAGAAAGTTCATAGTGTTTTCCTTTACCTGCTGTTTTAGGCTCGTTTCAGACAAGAACAACTGCCTCTGTATTGTATTCTCTCATTTTCAAAGCGCTCTTTACACAATAGGAATCTGAAACTTCTAAAAACCTATTTCAGTATAGTAAGAATTTGAAGCAGTGAAGAATTTAAAAATGAAACCTGGAACACTCTAGTAAATAATGAATCCTTTACAATCAATTTGCAATGAAATTTGGGAGTACATTGTCCTAGTTTTTATTATGGATCAATATAAATATTTGGGGTTTTAATGAGAAATTTAGAAATTGAATGAAGTCAAAAAAAAAAGTAAGGGAATTGTCAAGTAAACCAGAGACTATTCAGCAAACTTTTTACTAGCATATGAACATTCCTTTTTTGATTTTTGCTTGGCAGAAGGGAGAATTCTGCTTTTTCCTTTTGCATAATTACGGTGTTCAAACAGACTAGTTGTCAAGTTTACTAATGTAGATTCTTGCAAAGGAACTGCATCTTGGGAGATTACTTCCTTTGCTATGTACAGAAGAAGCCATGCTCCTTTTCTCTGGAAAAAATCTAGCATTATATGTCCTACCAGAAGAGAAAGAGAAGTTTCAGTACAATCAAGTTTGGGGATATTGTTTCAGCGCTGATCAAGTGGGTCAAACCCATTGGGTTTGATCTACCCTTTGGAAATCTGATGTTTCTTCCTTCTCAGCTGTTCAATGTGCCTTGGCTTGATCCTCAGAACATTTCCTCATGTGTGTTTCCTAGGTCTCAGTATAACATTATTTTTCACAAAGGCAAAAAATGGTCTTGTTCACTTTGTAAAATTGTGCAAATAAAAGCAATGTTTGACTTGTTCTTCTAGGTGCCTAGGTCGATGATTCTGAAGACATAGTGTGTCATGCAAGTGTCCAAAATACAAGCTAAGCACAATTTACATGTCTAAATAGGCTGGCCAGAGAGGCTAAAGGGCTAGCTTTCTACCACAAATATCAGCTGGGATGCTGAAAGTCCACATGCTAGGAGGTATCACTATTTCAGCTGAGCCAACCATCGTGCAGGCCTGTTTCCTATTAAACACTTATGGTTTCATTTCCATACTTTTCAAGTCTCCAAAGGGTCCTGAACATGTTTGATATGCACCAGAAGACTGAGTTCAGTGTTCAAGTTTAGCTACCTTTTCTCAGAAACTCAGACAAGAGGACTAATACTATCCTGTTTTGAAGGACACCTTAGAAAGCCTAAATTCAGTTTCCTTGTTGCCCTGGGATAATACAAGCATGATACTTATTTTTTTTACTTTCCTGCAGAGTGTTTTTGCTAGCTGGCAGCTGAATTGCCCCAGTTGGGTAATTCTCCATCATCGTGTTGAGCCTGCGCTACTTGCAGAACTTAGTATGAGAGTTATAGGGCAAAGGGGAACACAACTAGAAGAAAACTTCAGCTTGGAGACCAAGCAGTCTTTTCAGTTTCTCTGCAGTCCCGTTCACCAGTGCTAGTGGCTGTGTTGTGGTCTGTGCTATACAGCCCAGCCAACAGCGACGGAAGTGCTTGGGTGCTAACAGAGGACTTCTCATTCCAGAGGGCTAGAATGGTCCTGTGCAGAGACCTCCCTAGTGGGAGCCAGGGAAACTCCTTACCCTTTCCCCAGCGTTCAGCTTGTGCCTGAGGGAAAGCAGAGTGGTGTAGGCATTAGGGATACCAATCTGTGATTGCGTAGGTCAGAGCCCTGAACACATTTCCTGTTAGACTGGATAGCATGTTAGGATAATCCAAGAGTGCTGGAGGTGGGCAAGTTTGCAATGACCATAGAATTATGGTGAAAAAGAGAGGAAAAAGTTGTTCTTTCTAGTAAAAGAAAAATAATATTGATTAAAAAGTGCAGTGCCAAGATAGTAAGAGAATTATGTGCATAAATTCTGGATATTTTAAAACAAGTGAACAAAATTCAGTGCTATAGGGTGTACCATTAATTAACTCCCTAAAATTACATTCCTAGTTTGTATATTACATTATTCTTTCTTTTGATGGTTGAGTAACATTATATACAAGATCATGAAAGTGCTATATCAAGTTCCATAGTAACAGCAGGCTCTCTGGGAATTCTGTATTTACAAACTAAATGAATTGCAAGTTGCAAAGATGTAGTTTATTATTACAAATTAACCCTTAATTTGCTACAACTTCGATAATTTCACAACAACATTATTTTCTGGTTAATTTTAAATTTGATCTTTTTAATCTTAGGGAAAGAACTATGCAAATTTTGTCTAGAAACCATGATACAGATTATAGCTATTTTGTTTCTCTTCAGTAGGATTTTTGCTTTTGATCTCAGCTGGACTACGAATTGTTTGAGACTTTGCATGCAAAACTACCTCTTTACCAGTGTCTCCTAGAAATTAAACAGCATGCATATTTTTGAAGGGCCTCACTCTAATCTCACATAAAATCACTGTAAATCACTTGTGATTCTGTGAGCTTCTTCACTGTCATGCATACAGAAAGAAGTTCCCTGGTGTACAAGATAGCCACCTGTCATGCTGAATAGCTTTGTTTCACTCTCCCCCCCCCCCCCCCTTTTGTTCTGTTTAATTCCTTTGTTTCTCTTTAAAATTTCAAATAGCTTATTTTTTAAAAGAGAAGGAACTCCCTTACTGTGTACAATACGTAGCAAAATGATATCTTCATTTCCTGGCTTAGGTACATGACAGAAAGAATAACAAATCATTTGTTAATAACATTAAAAAAATCTATACTAACAGTCACTGAATTATTTGTAGGTTTTGTTAATGAAATCCAGTTCAAAGCAATCCCTAGTCCTACCTTGTTACGTTGGAGAACAGCTCTTTGTGTGTCCTGCATAAGACACTTGTACATGCAGCTATATGGAAAACTTGTTCTTTAAAATGACTGAATGTGAGCTCTGCCAAAAAAGAAAATAAAAATCAAGAAACATAAAATCACTTTCACTGCCTCTAAGGTCTTTATGAAATATTGTACACAAAGACTATTAAACTGATGTCAATAGCAGGTATAGCCTTAGGGTCATTCTAATTGACCAAGGACAGCTTCCATGTTAGAGATCTTAAAATATGAAGTTCATTAATGTTTGCCTTCAGAGTCTGTGTATGAGACACCATAGATGCTAATGTGGAAGCATAGGGAGGATGAATATGTTCACACATTCATGTCTAGCTACAATCTAACAGTCTTGTTTCTCTCAGTGTACCAATATAACAATATGCAGTCATAGTGAGGTCACTGGACCAGAATCCTCATATGACTGTTATTGGTAGAATAAGAATTATGACCCATTACTTTTAAACCCTGGACATTTTCAAGGTTTGAGTTAGATTTAATCATTACATTAGTCTTGTAGTTTGTAATAATCCTCTGCCTCTATTCAGTTTGGGAGTGATTCAACATGCTGTGGAGGTTCTTTAATGGAAGTTGAGGTTGCAGGAGAGTTCAGAACCAAACTGTCATTTTCCTGCAGAATCAGGGCATTCCCTTATGAATTAGTAGGAATGGCGTAACAAACTTGTGCATATTATGCTGTCAGTTCTGCACAAAACGTTCTGGAGGAAGTAGCACAGTTCTGTGGTGCTACTGTGTTGTTGGCTGGCTGGTTTGTTTCTTTCTTTCTTTTGCCATAGTAAGAAACACTATTTATTCCCTTATTCAGGGCATGTATAAGAAAATATATCTCTTCTAGATGTAGATAGAAACTGAGGATTTCAGGTAGGTCACAGTCCTATGCAACTGGAAAGGGAGAGAACACTGTCTTTCCAGACTGTCAGGCAGAGAGTTGAGCCAAAGAGATTTAAATCTCAGACCTTGATTCATTTTGTGAAAATAAAAGGGGTGCAGAAGTGTGTATGAACAGATCTTCAGACTTTCTTTTGACTTGTGTCTCAGTTTCTGTGACAATGAAAAGCTGTGTGAAACTGTTTTGATTTTGGCACACTGTGAGACATATCCCTTTTTTGTCCTCCAGTCCTTCTGCTTAGCACAAGAGGTTCTATTGCTCCTGTGTGTCAAGAGGAGAGGTCATGTTTGCTCCTTAAAGTCATTGGTGAGGAATAACAGAATAGATTGGAGAAGCTAGAGAGAATGGAAGAAGAATGGAGTGTACCAGAACCATGTTATTTCTAGTTTTTAAATGAGAAGTAAATGAATCAGATGTCCTGCCAGCATACAGTGATGATATAGGTTCCTAGGGGAAAAATGTGAGGCCAGGCTTTTTTCTCTATGGAAGTGAGGACCAGAAGCTATTCAAAGAAGTTCATGTAGTCAAAAACTCCTTAAACTTTCTCTGTGGCTTCTATTTGACATTAGGGAAAATGCTGCATGTTCCTTTCACTATCTTGTTATTCAGCCAGTCCAGCTGACTCATACATTCATTAACCTCTCTGAAGGAACTGCTGCTATAGACATGGCTGCCTCCCATCTACGGGTGAGAGAAAAAGAGATTCTCCATCATAAGATTAGGGCTGAAACCAGTGATAAAAAAAGGATCAGCTTCAGCAATTCAACTTTGGGTAATTTAGATAGAACTGTTGGTATCTTAAAACAGGTTTCCAAAAGTTTGGATCCTGCCTGTGCCACGAAATGTCAGCTAAACTGGGGCAGACAGCTTTCTTGAAATAAGAAACGGTTAACATTCAACTGAATTTACTCGGGAAATTGTAGAAGCTTGTTGAATTCTGGCTTCTCTTCACAAGTTCAATTTGAAATAAATACATGCTCTATAAGACGCATCACTAAAATTATGATATTTCCATAGTAATTTTACTCAAAACTTGTGAAGTTTTAAGAATCAAAACTGATAACTGAAACTGTTCTTCTTTTAATTTTTTTTTTCTAAGTTCTCCCTTTTAAGAATAATATTATGGCTAAAATTTCATTATATTTACTAACACTTTAGTTTTTTGAAACTCTGAAAGAATCTTTTTGCTTTTTAGAAAATCTCTGGAGAAAAGGGAAAGAACAAATTAGACTAAACAAAAGTTGAGAAAAGAGAATATATTTAACATTGTCTATTGGTTAAAAAACCAGGAAAAAATAATAACTAATAATGTTCTGAATGGAAAACTAGCTCTGAGTCTCATTAAAACCTTAACTGCTTTAGGCTTTCCCTTCTCTCACCTGCCACCCACTGATGACCTATGAGTCACCAACTATTCCAGCTTCATCTGAAATCTTTATTAAATTATTTTAAACCCTAAAGCCCTGTGTGATAAGAAAAACAACAGATCAGCTTTTATACTTTTAAATTATAAGATTATCTGTAGATAACAGAAATCATAGTTTTCCATGTACATATCTACATGTATTTATGTATTAACATGTACCTTCATAATCGTATAGTTTTAAAGCTCATAAATAAATTATGAAGAATGATGATGTTATAGCTCATTACAGTTCACTATTCATAAACCAACCCTTTCAGAAAATAACTAGAGGACTTTCAGATTTACTCAGAGTATCAGCCTTTGGGCAGTAAACAGAACATTAATCAGGAAACACGTTTCTTCCCAAATTTTTTTTCTTGATGGTAAGTACAACTCAAAATGGCTATTGATTTAAAATTATTTTTATTCAATAACATAGAAGAATACTAAAGGCACTGTTTTGTCAGTGTTTTTCTCTGTTAATAAGAGCTTGGCTTTAGACATTGCCTAAATGCTTCTCAACAATTACATGTGCAGGTAACTACCTGCTGTAGGTCTCACCAAGGCACATATAACATCTCTGTGAATAATCGCAAGGTCATTGAAACTGAAAGTCTCTTATTGACCTGGTGCAACTACTCACTGAAGGCAACTGGACCTGGGTGTGGCAAATGGTGGGTGAGGTTCCTAACTGTTATACTATCAGAGAAATTAGAGATGCATTGTAACGCTGCTTGGTTTCTGTTGTGTGTCCTGAAGAGTGGTCATTGTGAGTACCTACCTCCAGGAGAGATTTTGCAGATGTAGATTCTGTAGTGGGAAGAAATCATTGTTAGTTACACCACAGCTCAAGGGGGATGTATGTAAGTCCACACCCCCTTCACATGTACCCTTCACATGTGCTTGGCAAAACAGGATTTTCTACTGGATGGCTCAGATGCCTCCTCATTCAGCATTTCAGATTTTATTAATGTTGCTAGCATTGTTAATTTTTCTTGTGTATTGTATAGGAAGTTAAGTAATTTAGCTATTAATTAGGTATAATTTTGTTATCCTACCATGTAGCAAGGTATCTAAAATGTAAAGGCTGCAATATTTAACTCCCTGAAGTCACACTGTGAGTTTGTGGTGGAACACAAAACACATCCAGGCCTCCAGAGTATTGTTCAGTCATACAACATTTTGGCCAACACTTCTTTGCCACCTTCCCCTAGAATATGGGCTAGTATAAACGCAGATCAAAATTCTTTCCCCAAATTCACAGGGCCAAGGAGCAATACTTGAAATGAACAGAGGACCTGCAGCAAATAGTCAAAATAACAATAGCAAAGTGGTTGATGCTTTACAGTGTGCACAGAGTGATGTGAGGCAGGGAGTTACACAGGGGTTTAGGCTTCTCTATGATGAAGCACTTGCTTGAGTTCAAGCATATGAATAATCTTACAGAAATTATTTCAGATGCGTTAAGTTTCATTTAAGCATGTGACTAATAACTCTCCTAGGTCAGGACATTAATCATGTCTGAATCTGAATGTCTTCATCACTAGGTAAGATGATCATTCAGAGATGGTCATTTTGTGAATATGTTTTTATAACTCCTTTAAAATACAGACCTATGTCACCGATGACTCATGTGATGGAAAGAGCAGTTGAGAAGATCAGTGCTGGTACCAAAATATTACCTTTTTGCTGCATGAACTAGACACACTGACATACCAGTATAACTTCTTCCTCTTGCTTAGTCTGAAATGAAATTCTGTCATGGTACACATTTTTTTCTTTCTTTCTTTTCTCTCTCTCTCTTTTTTTTTTTTTTTTTTTTTTTTGATAATTAAGTGGAACCAAAAGTGATTGAGCTTTGCCTTTTAAGATAACCTTTACTTACGACAAAACTCCACACTGGTCAGCTGTTAAGGCTGCTCTCAGTATGTTGATTAAGAGAAAAACAAATCCACCCATTGTGACTTTCTCTTTTGTGTTTCTTTTCCTACCTATTTTCCTCTCTCTTCTCTTCATACAATTAAATAGCTTCTCTTTACTTCTTAGTTCTTTTTTTATTAACTTCTGTTTTATATTCTGTCCTGGTTTTGTTTCCTATTAATGTATTTTGCCATTTTTCTCTAATTTTTTTTCTCCCCACTTAACCTATCTTCTCCTTGCCTCTTGAAGAAGTGAAAACATATCACTTCCATATCTAGAAATCCTCAGAGACTTCATGCTTATTTCTGGGTCTGTTACAGAGTCTCTGATCCAAACCTATTTTGCATTCTATCATGTTTGCTAAAAGGTAAAAATCCTAAAATGTGTCTGTCATAATAACATTTTCATGGAATCCCCAATCTTACAACTAGTTGGTTTGATAAAGCTTGAGTTAAAAAAAAAAATCACAGTACTGCCTCATCCGTAAAGCTACAGACATTTTTATAAAAAGAAGACACTTAGGTTTTATATATCTATATCACAGAAATATCTTTTAAGAGGATGATTATATATCTGCTTTAACAACTTATGTGGAAAGTAAGTAGATTTTGCTGTAGATACACAATTATAAATAATTAGAACATAGTAAATAATGGCTGCAGCCTGGTGCTGAGTCATGGACCTCGCTTTCCTTGAGGTAGATCACCAAAACATATAGTGTTTTAAAATTAATTATTTGCAAAGGTCAACAAAATAATTTATGGGGCATTTTATGCAGATCAAAGAACTTTTGGTCCTTTTCTAAACTTGTAATAATGTAGATAATCTCAACTGCTGACCTTCAAAAGACCATATTTGACGTCACCAAGTTCTACTGAAATGACTGCGTGCTCATTATGTTTGTAGCACAATGAATTTTCTAATCCTCACACCTAAGCAGATTACGTTGTTGTCTAGTAGATGCTGCCCTTTCCTTTTTATAAGCACCTTGTCAGACACCAAGTATTATTGGGGTAGAAACATCTTTTACTGTTCTGAAAGCCTACTGTAGCTTCTCTTTATGAAGTAATAGAGGGGATCAAAAAAGAAAAAAAATCTACAGGGTTTCCTGAGTAGCAAATGTAGAAGAAGGAAGCAGGTGTTGTTCTTCCCACAGAATGATGAGCATGCAGATGAATGACCAAAAATGAAGAGCTATAGTTTCCTGCCTTTCTTTGTTCCTGGAAGAAAGTAACCTGCCACTCATCTCTTTTCACTGTGGTTTTTTTTTTTTTTTTTTTTTTTTACAGCCTCTATTTTCTATCTCTTTGGCTGAGACAAGATTTGAAAAATTAATGCTCTTTAATCCTATCTCTCCTATTCTTGTGCTCTAGTGCTCCACAATATCAGAGAAACTCCTGTGTTTCTTAGTTCAAAATTTAGCTCAGTTGCCTAAAAGTGACCCTTTGGCTTTTACTGTGTTCACAGGTCTCTAACAAATTTAAATCTTATTCTGCAAAACTCTTTCATTTAGGCTGAGCTTATTCCAATTTAAATAACTCATGGATGCGCAAGTGCTAATAACATAATTGTAGATGTGAAGAAGTTCTGGATTAATTTTGGCCTAGTGTAACATGCTTTGTAAGATAGCACATTATCCATGTTGAAATTATCTATACAGCTATTTAGATATAAAAATAACAAACCAAATGGGTCGATAGTGATCAACCTGTCTTGTGCTTGTCAGTCAAACTAGCTGTACTTGCCTGTCTTCCAAGGGAAAAAAAGTTTTAAAAGCAACACATCTTTTAAAATAACAAGGAGAACCAGTACAGTATTTAAATTCACGCCGTCTATCTGAACAACAAGTAATGCAACATTTCCTTAACTATAGTAAAGCTAAACTAGAGACTACCCACAGATATGGGCAGTTGGTGAGTGGGTAGCACTCCAGTACAGTCATGCCTGAGGAGTAATTGCATTGTAATTGGTATTTTTTGCTTTTGCTCTTACTTACCCAGCTTCCAGCAAGTGGATACTCTTCTTCCCCCACACACTCCTCTTACCTGACATGGACTGGGGGAGTGCAGACAACTGAGAGTAATTCTAACATACTCCAAAGAAAATTAAAATTTTCTCTTAATATATTTAACAGGAAGACATCTGTTTTGTTGTAAATATGAGCTGTCCCAGTGTGAAGCCTTTATGAATTGTCCAAAAAGTACAGTGCTGCACCAAGTTCTCTACAGTCTTCTCCTTCAGATTACTTTTACCCCACAGTAATTGCATCCTTACTTCTCAGTAACTTTGTACCAAAGGACAGTGAAAATAGATGGTCCTGTGCTATGAGTTAGCAAACAATTTCAGGCCCTTCTCATATGTATATTGGGGGATTTTGCTTCCAACACAGATTACATTTTTTTTGGAAAACATCCTACTCACCAGCCCCCAGGGTCATGTTCACAGTCTTACTCAACTGTTACACAGTAGGTAGGAAGAATCAGATGGAACACATTTGACTTCTATGTGGAAAGGTTTGGCATAGTGGCCAAGGAACAGCATAAAACTTCTAGGTTTGAATCTCTCTTGAAGCCTTCAACATTTTGCCTTGAACTCCTCATAAAAGTAATTTTTTCACCCACAGATCTCTCCATTCTGCTGTCACATCAATGAATCTGCCTGGCTGATATTTTGCAGGGGAAGAGTCTGGGGGAAACAGTATGTTCTTCTGGCTTTATTATGGCCTGCTCTTCAAGGATCTGAAAACAAAACTTATATCCGATGTTAGTTATCCTAAGTTGTGGAAGTTGTTATTCTGAACTTAGACTAGATTTAGTTTTGCTCACTTCTCCAAATTTAAGACTAAATCTATGTACAAGACCGGTTACCTTTGATAGTAAGTCTGATTTGACTTTTTTGTGTTTGTAACACAGCCAACTTTGTTCACTTTTAGGTGCAGACCAGGAATTTCCCAACATTTAAATATGCACCTGTGCTTTCTGTATTAGAAGTGCTGTCACCAGCACCCTGGCAGTCAAGGCCACCTGTTAAGCAATGCTATTTTGTATGTCTGTACAAATATTTTATGGGATCAGAGTTTGCAATGCACAGATTAATTAAAGCACTACAAAAAAGTCAATAGTATAGATTGACACTAACCAGGGAAAATGTCAGCTCCTTATCGAATGAAACAAAGCAGTTAGGCTAGCAGTTGCAGAGATTGTATAACTAGAGTAAAATAAATAGCATGCTGGAGAAAATATAGCCAGCCTTTACTGCAGTAGTAAGCATTAGAGGTGTTAAGAGTGGTGTTGCCCCCAAGGCATATACATGCAGTATTGTGTCTTTTAGTAAAAATTGGCAACATTGTGAAGAGCATTACAGAAAGCAGACAGGACTGTTATTCTTGGTTTTGCCTATGCAAAATGGAATCTTAGTGAAATCTACTTAGTAACATCTAGAAATTTAGAAAAAACACATATATTTTTTTACATATATATATATATCTGAAGCCAGTGAAGCTGGCCAGACAAACACAAAACTGCAGCAAAGGTGACAGAAAATTGCATCCTGAATATTTCTCTGACTAAGCCAGTAAGACAATGGATGAAAAAAAATAGGAAAGCAGACAAATCCATGGAAGAAAATGTGACTAGACCAAAGAATTTACCAGAATGTGTTATAGAATCATAGAATCATTTTGGGTGGAAAAGACCTTTAAGATCATCAGGTCCAACCATTAACGTAACACTACCAAGTCCACCACTAAACCAGTTAAGGGTAGGGTAATAATTTCATGTTTCCTGGCTTGGTGGCTGGATTACTTTTTAATGAAAGTAAAACTAGGAATCGCTATGCTTGGAAAGGATCTCTAAGATTCTTGCATGGTCCAACCATGCCCACTAAACCATGTCCCAAAGTGCCATGTCTACCCATTTTTTTAACACCTCCAGGGATGGTGACTCCACCACCTCTCTGGGCAGACTGTTCCAATGCTTGACCACTCTTTCAGTAAAGAAATTTTTCCTAACAGCCAATCTAAACCTCCCCTGACATAGCTAGAAGCCATTTCCTCTCGTCCTATTGCTAGTTACTTGTGAGAAGAGACCATATATTTCATAACTGTCAGTCAAGTTTTCTAGGAAAGACTGTGGTACCAAATATGTCCACAATCAGTGTGATATGACACATGAATGCAACCTTTCCTAGCAACTGAGCTGTTATTGCTGTAGATTGTGGTTTAAAATTCAGTATGTGTACATATTTTTGAAGAAAATAAAACCCATATATGTTTTCCCCCTCCAACTGTTCAAAAGACAAATACAGAACTACTGTAAAATTTAAGACACAGGCACAAAATAAATCAGTTTATTATGTGGTTTTATTTGACATCAGATACTGCTTGCTGCTCGCAATATTCTTTGACAAAGGATCGATTATAGAAGAAATGAAAGATATATCTTGAAAACCAATGACATATTTAAAAGTCATCCTTCCTTTAATTAAGAAATAGAAGGGTGAAGATTATTTTAGTATCCATGAAGTAGAGAAGTAAAAGTACCTATAATGAGAATAAAAAATATATCTGTAACGGTCCCAATATGATCACTAGATTATTAGATTTCTCTGAAGTATTCTGTGCTGGGAAACTATGACCCTGTTGGTTTTAGGAATACAGTGAGGCCAATACTCTGTTCTTTAGAAATGTATGCCTACAAATTTTATTCATGCAGGTTTGTCCCATTGTTAGGGAAGCTCACATTTTATCTCAAGATCTCATGATAGTAGGAGAGTTCATGACTCTACTCAGTTTGTAAATATTTTGCAGCAAAACCACTGCTGCCAGCAACAAAAAGCCTCCATTTGTGCTATTGTGACTTGTTATTTTTATTACCATCCAAATCTGAAATAATTGTCAAGAATGGAAACCAGTTGCATAAACTGTATTTTAAGAGTTTTGTTGAAGTTCTGTGTTGAATTTTTTTTAAATTTAAGATTTACAGCAAACATTTGCAAATTTCTAAATATTATGGTTATGGTTTCAAAGTACCAGTCATAACATAACATACTCTTTTGTGTACAGCAAGCATGTTAAGGGTCACAACTTTAAATGGTAATTTTCAAAAACAATTGCTGTCTCCTATTATCATGTGTTGCAACAAATAAGTGTGTATATACAAAGTATGCCAGTTCATACTTACATATTAAAACATTAAAGTTGTCATGCTGCAGTATGCTTTCAAAGTTGTAGTACACGCAGCAGTAGCAAGCTCTAATCTATGAAAACCATAGAATAAATATATTTTTACAGTTTTAGTTTGACAACCATTTTTAGTCTTCAAGAAACAGTAACAGGAAAAGCAAAAATTGAAGATACATATATATTAAACTTAATAGTTATTTCTTAGTACTTGCACCAGTATAAAGCAAAATGGTGGCAGGCATTAGTAGGGGCAAACTAACAAGTTGGAAACTTGTTGAAACACTAACTTCTAAATTACAGTTCACTTTGTGCTTTATTTTAAATAATGATGTTAAACTTAGTAGGATTATGTAACAAATGGTACAAAAATATTATGGGATCTAATGAATGGAGCAAGATAAATTCAAATAATATACACAAGGATTTAATTTTCAAGTTGGTTAATGAATGGAGCTAGCTATCATAGCTAGCTAGCTAGATATCAGTTCTCTTTATTTTTTATAAGGCTAGGTGATTTTCTAGTGATTATAAAACTAGGTGTGTGTATGTGTGACAGCCTAGTGGACCATTAGTGAAAAGGTCATACTTTATAGTCAGGTAATGATGATATGTTAAGAGGCTCTGATGTTGACTTCTGTATTACTTGTTGAAGTTGACTTGTGCATTATTGTATATTTACACATCTAGAGTGAAATCTTACACTCCACACAGATCTGTATTTGACAGCAGGGGCTTCAGGAGTGGGATCATTGCACCTGCTAGATTTGTGGAATTGCAGGCTGCAGGATTATTTTTCAGCTTTCCATGGCTTTTAAATAACAAGAGATTCCTGAGATAGCCTATTAACTGCAGCAATTTAACGTCTTTGAGAATTGTAGCGTACATTATTCTTCCTTTGAGAAGGGACTACTGCTGAAAACAACGAACAAGAGCAATAATGTGTGATTAATCATGAAATATGTTGTACCTGTTGTATACATGAGTCTCTTGATTTGTTAAGAGTTCAGGAGATGCATGGAGAACTGGCCAGCTTTGGGTAGGTGCTTCTGACGTGCTGGGCTTCTTCTGTATCCTTCCCTCTGATAAACCCATCTAAATTATTAATGACTTTTTAAAGGTCATAAAATGTAAAGGATATTGACTCCAACGTGCTAGCTCTAACACAGGTGAGGAACAAATTAATGTTTTTCTGCATTTTATTGATCTCTTAGTGTCATATCATTTGGCTTTCAGTCTTTCTACCACATAAGGAACTTCTCATTCTACACTACATATCCAAATTTTCTATAAAGTTTACTGAGAAGGTAAATATTGAAGAATGGGATTCACAGAAGTTCATAAACTTAATGAACAACTTCCCAAACTCATCTGTGGGAAAAAGAAAAAGGGAGTGGGCTAGACATCTAGCTCTGGGTGACAAGGAAACAAGCATTTTCCATGAATTCTCATCTAAGTTAAGCAACCAAGCCACGTGACTTTCCTCTCAAATATAGAGACTCATATTCCTACCCCACTGAAACTAATAGTTCAGTGAAGAAGCTGCCTAGCCAGAAGACAGAATAATTTCCATGTACTTGAAAGCAGTCAAGTACCCGGCTCCAGTTGGAGACAGTTTTGAGTCCTGATTCCTATACTAATTTGATTTCCAAGATAATGCTCTAAGGTTTTAGGATTTAGTCTGTATTCTAGCCTCCTTTGAAGCTTTTCCACTTTCAGTAAGTAACTGGCAATACACTGGAGAAAGGACCTACACCTGACTGTCTTCTTATTCTAGGTGAGTGCTTTATCACAGGACTTGTAGAGTCAATCTCTCATTCATTCTTCTGATAGGACTAGAGCAAAAGGACAGGAACATGTGAGCAGCATAAAGTCAATGCACAGGGAGACAGAATTTTAATGCAATACTCAAATTAAATGTAAGGAAGCTAAACTAGCTAGGGTGCAGGTTGCAGTCTAGCTGCAGTAGCCAAGGGTTCTGCTCAGGCTAATATGTTCAGTTAATTAGCAGGGTGAACACCTTCTGCAAAACACTCCTTAAAACCAGCTCACTTCATTGGAGAGATGATGATCACTTACTTCAAAAGCTGAGCCTTTCATAATCAGTCTAGGAAGCCAAACTGCACACAGCCCAATGCTCCTTTGAGAGGCTGGCTGGGTACCCTGGAAGAACCCAGAGCTGGTGAGCTGTGGACATTTTAGTGTCTTATTAAACTAATAAGCTGATGTCTAAATTGACCCCGAAGTTAATTATGAAGTGAAAACCACACCTGTTGTATCACTTGCCACCAAACTAAGAGCAATCATATTAATCAAATTTAATAAAAACTTGTAATCAGTGAGCAGCAATCAATTGACACCAAAAATTGAGACTTGATGTTTGAGTGACTCATACAGTAAGTTAGCATTTTGCTCTGTGCTTTAGGAAATAATGACATAATCATATATAATTATTTTAAATATTTTATAAACTACAGTGAATTTCCTAAAGCTGTTTGCTAATTGTGCAATATAATTTCAGGAAAATTTCATGGATGTTGTAGTGTAGCTAGGATGAGTCATTTGTCACCACAAGATTATAGAGAAATCCTCACTCCTATAAATAGAGCCATAGGCAATATGTATGCACTGTGTCTTTTTATTTAGTGTTTTATTTAAATACCTGTATCTCTAGTTACTATTGCTATTTTGATATATAATAGTATAAATGTTACTTTATCTGAATACTAAACAGTACTGGCAGCAGTTAGAAACATCATGCTTGAGCTACAGCAGAACAATAAGCCTTCTAAAACATTGTGGATAGATTGTTTTAGGAAAATATCTAAAGCGCCAACTCCTAGGTATTATAGAAGCATAGAATGAAAGAGTTCACCATCTAAATAGACTAGATCAATAAAATAGGGAATGAAAAAATGTGTGAAGAGATTGGAAATTTTTATGCAGAAAGTCAATGGTAGTACTGAGAATAGAATTCTTAGGACCTTTATACTATTATTAAATACTAATAATAATAATTATAGTACTGACTGAGAGCTTTGGTTAGGATTAAATTTTCATTGAGTACAAGATCAGCAGACAGAAAAGACTTTCTGAAATGATTCTGAATATTTTCTATCTCTAATGTAAGGAAAGACACAGATTATTATGAAAAGCTACAGATGAGGCAATATGTGAAAAGCTGTGAAAACAGCAGATAGACTAGGCTACTTATTATCACCTTGGCTACATCTTATTAATATGCTTCATTCTATACAAGATGTAAAATAAAGTCCCCATTCATAATGTTTTCATTCTATGTTAATAGGAAATACATGTCAAACACCTGCCTAAATCTGTGATCTTATATTCATCTTTAGACACCTGAATAACAACCTTGTTCTTGATAAAGCTAAGCTTTCAATTACAGCCAGTGATACCTCTGATCCAGAACAAAAGTAATTTGCTGCTTTTTTCTAGAAAGATAGCCACAAGCTTTAATTAAAAGAAGAGGAAAGAAAAAATCCAAAAAAACCAGAGCTATGATATTGCCTTTAAATAATATTGAGCACTGATTGGATTTGGAAAGTATGAAACAAAACCCCCAATAAATCTGTAAGTGCCTGAACCCACACATTGGTCACAAGTGACAGTGCTTACAGAACCCTTGATCTGACAAAGACTGGTACTAATGTGTGGGATAACACACAAAGATATTTCACTGAAGGTGATAATACTTGTTAGTCTTGAAAACTTTAGATGAGAAACTCAAAATTTCATTCCCATAACTGGCATAGCAGAGGACAGATTTACTACTTCTCCCCAGTAGTGTTCCCAATACTTGTTCCCATGATGGCAATCCAGCTGGAAATATCCTCACATAATTTACATGCTCCTGAGTTGTCTCCATAGCACCTTAGTTTTATCCACCCTGCCAGCCAACAGAGACAGTTTCAGTGGATGCCATAACTTTTTGTCAGTGTCAGCCTGATAATCAGGTCAGTCACTCTGGCTATTTGCACAGTGTTTTAGGACTTGGAATCACATGCAACCAACTGGCAGTATCTGTCCATCTGCTAACATGAATAAAAGTGTGAGTGTCTCCAGCTGCACTGCATTTAGTAACTAGGATTACCTTGGATGTGGTCTCAGCAACCATGTTTCCCATGAGTGAAGAGCTGTACTTTACATCATGTGAACATATCCTGGTCAACAAGAAAGAAAGTGCCTCTTCACAGAATATTATCTTCCCCCGCAGACTATTCCTCTCTCTGTGTGTCTGTCTTAGTCCAGACAGAAAATACATTCCCTAGGGCATCTCGTGGAAAGTGGATGACATTTTTTAATACATAAGTGTCTATGGAAAAGATGGGTGTTTTCCTTGCAGGTAACTTGCATTTCTGTGGCATGGCCAAACTAGTAAACGAGAGAGGCCCCAGTGAATTCTGAAGAACTTACAGGGAGACAGATACTGCTGACATCTGCGTGTGGCATGAAGGCATTGTTGTACGGACCATAGAATGAGGTATGGTGAACTATCTGTTTCAGACCTGCTTCTATCTAGATGGCAGCAGTCTCCAAGACTTGTCATTCCCATTTCATGTACAACTTCCTGAGGGAGTGTTCTGGTACTTGGCCATGGAAAAGGACTTTCAAGCAGGTCTTCCTGCTGAGGTGTTCAACCATGTCCTCATGTGCTTTTGCAGCAAGACAGCATGCACAGCCCATGAATTTGACTTGTAAGCTATTATTGCAGGTACTTAGGTAAGATTTTATAGACACAATAGTTAAGTTGAAAAGGATCTTCAGGGCTATCAAAGGAGAAGTTGCAAAGAGTTACAGTGCCTTCATCTAGAGCTTGAGCTAAATATCACAGCTCTTTCAAGCAGGTAATTGAAGTATAGAGAACTTTGACTCATCATGCAGGTAGAGTACTTTGGGTTACTTCACAAGAAAAGAAAGATCAACCTGATTCTTCCTGACAGTTTAACAACTGAGTCATGCCATCTGTTTTTAATAGTAGTTCAGATCTCCCCAAACTTTCAGTAGATTAACTTCAGCAAAATATTTTCTAAGATATTACAAATTATTATTCCGCATGCTCATGTGTCTACTAATTCTTTAGTTAATCTGCACTGAATAAACACCTGTATGCTAATTGTCTGTTCTTTTAAACAATTACCATTGTCATAGTCACTAGTTGGCACAGCACAACAAAGGAATTCCTTCTATAGCATTAATTATGCAGACAGGAATCTGAAGGAATATTCACAGAGCTACAGGTTTTCTGTTTTGCGTAAAGAAATTAAAGGCATAATTAAGAATTTTCTAAGCACTATTGATAAAAAAATGGAGCTGGCTGGTATGAGTGAAGTATGTCATGTATAGATATTCTGATTTTCTTTTTAATGTAACAATTTCTTCCTGTTTTACATAGTGGCTAGGAAACTAACACTTGCAAGTCTACTGTTATATGCTGATAGCATACTCTGAAATACGGATTTATCTTTTTCATTTTTAGACGGTTGCTCAAGAAATGTATGAAATGAGCAATTCTGGTAAATAGTTTGAACAGAGTGAGGCCACTACACTAAAAGATGTCAGGTACTAATCACTAAAATGGACTACTGAGACAGTAACAGGAAAAAGAATCTGGGAATACTTTTGAAAATTGCTTAGTTTACAGGCAACAATTGCAAAGAAAGGGGGGAAGAAAATTGAGAATTTTATTTGTATAACTTAGAAAATGCCCAAAAATGATAGGATATAGTGGATAAGACTTGGATTCAAGCAAAACTTCTTAAAAGAAAATGCAATAACGTAGCATATAAAAGCTCTTAAAAATAGTTGTCACTAAGATCACTGAATAAACCAGTTATCTGCTCCTTCTCAGATCAGCACACATGTTCAAAAAAATTAGTAAATAAACTTTGACAAATTTGCAGATATTTCTAGCAAAAAGGACAACAAGAAAGAAGCAGTAAAGATGAAAAAGAGCAACTACAAGTATATGAAAATATTCAGGATTCTGAGACACTTTCTTGAGAGCCAAAAATCTAAACATAACTTTGACTTTATTGAGTGCTGAGACCATCAAGTGTTTCATAGAGTTCATCCTATGCAATGTTCAATATTTCAAATAAAAGACAGTCACACTGTAGCAGTTACCTGCTGCACTGAGCATATACTTTTTCCCGTAGAATGCATTTGTCTCCTTCACTATAGACAGTGTAGTCAGGAGAAAATAAGTTTCATAAGAAGCTGCACTGGGGGGAGGAGCATAGGGGCCTACAACCACTGCCCCATCACATGAACGTCCTGGAAATGGGGAGCAGCCGCATTGTGCTGTGGTGTTCCAGATGCTGCAATACGGCAGGAAATCCTTGTAAAACCTGATGTTGCTTAATGAAGTGTTAGTTTTTATCTTCTTCTCTTTTCTGTCTTCCCTTCTCTATGGGTGGGAAGATTACATTGCTGGGCAGCAGGGAGATCAGAAACAGAGAGTACTTTGCAGTTCAGATCAGGTAGTAAGTTCAAGGATTAACTGCAGAAGTTAGTGCATGGGAAGATAGGGAGTCAAAGTACACTGCGCCAGCTACCCTATATTATATCTACAGCCACGTGCTTTTGAGATACAGAGATACAATAAGGAGTTTTGGCAGCTTTCAAAAGTGATTCTGCTATTCAAAGATAATTGGTGTGTACCTCTCCAAGCGTAAACGAAAGCTCTTTGTGCCATCTAACCTTCTCTATAGACAAGCACCATAAAGGGTCTGTTACTGAGCGGATGCCCAATGCTCTGCAGTAGCATAAGCATGTTACCCCAGTTTCCTCAGTCTGGGCCTATCCATACCCCACACTAGTGAAATGAAATGCCTAGTAAATATGCTGTGGGTAATAATCATCATGGTAATGGGTATATCGGATGATATCACTTCAGCTGTCTCCATTAATTATTCATTTATTAGTGGCCTCATCAGGATGAGAGCTTCAACTCTGAGGATGGATATCTGGGATAATCTTGTTGTCTGTCTTTGGCCAGGAAACCCAACTGGACAGTAATTTATAGAGAAATAATGTAAATCCAGCTCCCCAGAACTGACACCACTTTTTCACATCTCATCATTATTCAAGCGTGAAACAGCTGCCCCTCTCCATCCACTCCAGACTTTCAGCCAGAATAATTGCTGAAATACTTCTTCCTGTAAGTTTACAAGACTTTTTAAAACATGCATAAGGTTTGAACACAGAATGTTGCTCAGTGATTTTATAGGTACCTTCACAGCCAATTTCAAGCTGCTCTGATGAGACATATCAAATGGCTGGTTTTAGAAAGCAGCTAAGGTCTTTGCATAGCCTTAAAAAGCAGAGTTCATTGCATCTCTTTTTGGTCGTACGCATGTTTTGCCACAGAACTCTCATGGCTTTCATTACTCTTAGCTGTATTTTGTTCTTAAAATAAGCTTAACAAACAAATGTTTCACATTGACCTATATGAAACAAACAGTTTAGCAGGAAGGTAAATGAATAAATTATTCAAAAGTTGTTTGAAAGCAGTGAAAAGGGGATGAAATTAATTTGATCCAAAATGGTAAAAATTTAGTTTAGAGTTTCTCAGTGGAGTCAGTAGGAGTTATTACTTAATAAAATGAGTTTGTTGAGTAAAACAATTGGTGTTGAGGATCCAGAGTTCATGCCTGTACCCTTCTGGGGCTGGGGTGGGTTGCTCCAGATGAGCTCTATGGTGTTTTTGTAGACAGAACACCACTAGAAGCTGGTGTGCATCTTCTGGTTTAGTTTTACTTTGCACGCCCTAACATTGCTCTCCTATGTGAACCACATCGGTTATGTGGAGACAGTTGAAAAGATCCACTTCACAGAAAAGAAAAAAGCTTCCAGGATGCATCTCCATTAGTGTTTTAGTTTGATGTATGATTCTGGATTTGACAGAGGCGTGCCCACTAACCCCCCAATAATCCAGTGTACTCTAACCATTGGATGAGTAGGAAGATGCTGCTAAGGTAGCTTTTCCATTGACTGTACTTACTAGCACACATCTCAGGCTGCTACCTCAGGTCAGACCACCTAGAAAAATGGTGATCTAAATATGCCAAATCATTTCCTTCAGGTATACTGGAACACCTGTTGTGGGACAACTTTTTTAAACTCCCTGGGTGTAATCCTTCATGTTGGAATTCAGTAAGTAGAGAAGAAGTCCTAACTTTGAAAGTGTCTCCACCAGGAAACAGAACATCTTTTGTTTTACTTTATAAGTACTGTTTTTGTGGTACAGAAATATCCCCATGAACTGTGTATTTGTTTGGTTTTGTTTCTATGTTTGTTACATCAATAAAATCTGCACCTGTTTGTTTTGGCACCAGGAACAGTTAGTTGTCTAGCCTGTATAAACATTTCCCACCTGCCTTGCTTATCTCTCCTCCAGTGATAAATACCCACTACACTTGCTGTGGGTAATTAGCAGGCCAGTTAATCCAGGAGAGAGGCAAATACTTTCTTTTGGACATCTGCAAACACGTTTGGGTTTTTTTTTTCCTACAAGCACTTTTATATTAGAAATTATGAGAGATGGTTGTTTTGGTTTTTTTTTTTTTTTTTAAGATATAGGGGGAGAGAAAGCATTTCTAGATGATGTGTTTTTATGATGAACAGGCATTAATAATTGACATTTGTGGTGAGAGAGAAGGCAGTACGCACTCTGAGGGATTGTGATGATATCATGGTAACCATGAGAGCAAAGCCCAAGTGGTCTGTGATGACGGCAGATATGTGCATAGCTTTATACAAGCTGTTCTTCTGTTGGATGGTTTATATTTGATGGAAATCTGTTTATTAAATTCATACGTAAAATAGCTACACATACTCCTGAAAGTTTGCTGGGGACAAGATTAGGTCAGCTCAGTTGCACAAACATGGGGAGAACAGATTGCTACTAACTTCAGGCATCACCCCAGTGAAATGAAGCAGAATTTCCGTCCTTGTGTTACAAGGGGAATAGCTGTGCTGCGAGGGAGGAACCTGCAGATGGGTGAGCCTGCTTCCCAGGAGCGATAGGTGAGACTTTCATACTGCATGCCCAGGGCACAGCCTGGTTTATGAGGGATTATAGTTAGCTCCTATGAATTGTTGTAGTTGCAATTTCCTTTGGTAATCAATTCTGCAGTCCTATCCCAAGCCCACCAAATATAGTGCAAAGATGTACATCTTCTGTGATTACAGGCATGCATCCTTTGCATAACTTAAAAACTATATGATCATACAAACAGCTGCTTGTCTTCTTCACACCCTCACAAACCAGTGTACAGTAACTCCTGAGAAAAAGATTGTTTTCTCAGACCTTTTTTTGCCTTTATAATTAATACACTTATCAAAATCCAAATAGTTATTACTTTCACTCCAATCACTTAGCAAGTCAGTTAATTTGGTGACAACTATTTCAAAGGGCAGCTTTTTGGCTGCCAAAGCATAATGCTTTGGACATCCTCAGGTTCCACCATTTCAGAATGGTGAAAACGGGCAGCTTGTGAGCTAAGTCCGGTAGAGGACAGTGGGGCTCCAACCCACTTTTATCTAAGGTCTTACTGCCTCAGTTCTCTGCTGTCTTTCCTTTTCTGTAAGATACAGAACATGATACAGAGCTGCTGCTTGTTTCAACATGCTTAACTAAGGCCTTTTTGTACATTATTAGTTTTTACTTGTGTTTAGCTGTTCTGTTTAGCTGCATGAGCTGGCAAAGCAACTGAGTTCTGACATTAGAGAATCCCTCTGGTATGAGAATTTCTTCGCTGGCAGACAGATCTCTGCCTTCACAACACCAATGGTGACAAGGGACCAGCCATCATTAGGTACTGTTATGCTGTAGTTACTAAATGTGTGTTCCTGGGAAAGTAGACATGTAGCACGTAGTTGCAGAGCACTTGACATATATGTGTTCTTGGTCTCTGTCATGGTATACAACTCTGCTGCATAAACGTCTGTTTCAGGTAGTACTTGTTTGGCAGTAGTATTTTTTTCAGGCTAAGTATGAGCACATATATCTTGGTTGTCTTATCCTTTACGTAAAGGATGACAAAAACCTAAAAGCTATAAAGCATAAGGTTTGTAGCCTCATCCTCAGCCTTCCAAGATAGGAACTGGGCCCTTACATGCTGCTGTTAATTGAATGTTTTTGTTCATTTGTTTATTTCCTATTCTGCCTGAATACATTGGTTAGGCAGGTTTAAAAGTCTTTTCCTTTACTGATGGCCTAGTTTTATGGAAATACACTCACATAACCTCGGATTGCATACAGCAATTGTAAGAATTATTTGCTCTGAACTCAAATAAACTTGTGCTCACACTTAGAGGCAAAGAAATGATGGTTGGAAAAAAGAAAATCTCTTCAGTGTTTTATTTACCATTGCAATGTAAGATACCTAGTAATGGCACATCCGGGTAGTTCCTTGTATTAATACATGATCAGTTTAGTATAGTTTGTGGCATCTCAGCTATCACTTTCCTTCAAAATGATTTTCAAGACTGCAGGAATGTCCATGAAATGCTGTCTTAAGAGAGGGGTACGTTCTCTGGCATTTAGTTATACCTTTATTGTCATGATTTCAGGTGGGAAGAGTAGGGCATTCTCCTGAGCAAATGAAGTGTCCCAGTCCCAACGGAAGGATAAGAGGTAAATATTAGGCCTTTTAAAAATGTCCTAAGAATTTTCCTCTTTTTCTTAGTTCTTACACATGGACATTTGACAAATGTATTTCAAATATAAGAAAATCTGTGACAGAATGAAAGCTGAATTAATAAATGTGTTCTTTATCACACCTCACTGTCCAGAGGGACGGGTAAGGATCACTGACTGAGTTCCTCTCTTTTTCCCATACAATTTCTGTAGCCTTGTTATCCAGATTGTCTCTTATACTTTTCCTATATTAATCTATACTAGTATTATGTCCATATAACTTAAAACATTTTAGAAGAAATAGATATGGAAAAAGAAATATAATTAAAATGTACCTCATTTCTTTTTCTCCCCCTTCCTCTGGTAATTAGAAAACAAGAGGAATACTCAAATATTCTGTGTAAAGGCAAAATACTTGAGCATCCTGGGGGAAGAGGGAAGAAGGTTCAGTGACAGGTAATTTTGTGCTCCATCTTTGTGAATTACAAACCTGTTTGAGGTAAGCACAAACTTTTCTGGTGTCTGTCTGGAGGACCTATGTTGCTTATTGATTGTCCTTTTTCACTTGTGCTTGCTCTTTAGACTTTCATTGCCACAAGGTAGGTTAAAAGACTAGTTTCTACAGGTTCTGAGGATCAGCCATCAAGGCTGAATAATTTTCATTGTATTTTCACCCTGTTTTTTCCCTCAGGGCTGAAGAACTAATAGGTATGTGGTTTAGCAACCAAAATGAACCTGTTTTGTTCCTATTAACATTCAGATTTAGCTCAGGAGAAAGTACTCATCCATTTCAAATATCTGCTTTGTGCCAGACCAGCTTATTACAGACCTGGAAGGCCAATGCAAAAATTGGCATTAGTTTCCCCATTGAAAAAAGTAGAAAACATACAGTATTGGCACAAACCCAATATTTCCTCTTTTAGAACAAGAGGTGTAAGTATACACCACGTTTGTAGTCTGATAAATGAGATCTCTTCCAAGGAAGCTAAACTAAAAGGCTTTTTCTGTTTGCTTTTTATAGGAACTGTTCATTGAGGACTGAGCACTTATATTTGAATAGCACATTAAACAATTATTTGCTTATTTAGGCCACATTTTTTCATCTTTTTCTCTCAGCAAGAGTGCCAGGTCAGGCTGTTCTTGCCACATTGTCAACCGTTTGTTCCTGTCCTGTGTAGTTATTTTCGACAGACTATTTTTAGGCTGGATGAGTTCCCTGATGTAGTTTATGTGGCTTCATTAGCAGTTGCATGACAGCAATGTGTGGGGAAACAAGGAGAGAAGAGAAGGGGACATGGGAAAAGAGTAAAGATGGTACTGAGCTAAGAGTAATGTCTGTGGAATCATGACTTCAAAACTGTCCTTGCCTTGATGATCTTGCTGCCTCCTATTTGAGTCTTACTGTGTGTTTAAGTAAAAAGCTTTATCTTAGAATTCAGCTCAGGTATTTTGCTACACACAGGCTCTGTCTTCTCAGTTTGACAGTCTGTGTTCAATATTGATTTCTCATCTCACCTTGTTTCCCAAGATTTCTTAATATTTCCTTTTCAGATTTTAGATGGTTGCACTGATTTGCTCTGCTTTATATGAAACATTTTAGACCATTCTTGAATCTACTTCAGTGTACTGATTTTCTTGTCTGATGTTTCAGGTGTAACAAGAAAGTTATTTTCGTTTCAAAAAGAATATCACTTGAATATTTTTCCATTAGTTTCAATACTACATTATGGCCAACTAGATATTTTTCCAGGTTGTTTGAAATAATAATTATATACTTGCATATACAGGTACTGTGGGTATTCAAACCCATCATGGTGGGATTTCATCCTCCAAAGCCAGATAAGAACACATTTTATGTCTCTGTTTTACTTTGGAGATTACTTTATGTTATTAACATTTTAGAATTATTTGTGGGTAGCAGATTTACATATTTAATATTAAAAAATAATTTTAAAATGGGAATTATTAATTGAGGCTATGAATCTCTCTTTCTACCAAGCAAGCAATATAAAAGAATTCTTGATGTGAGGCAGTTTCACAAATTATACTGTATTAGCAGAGGATGGACTAGAAATTTGACTCATGTTCCACAGAAGCTGATGGAAGTCTCTGCAGTGGTACTTAGAGGGAATACATGCCGGCTAATTATAGCTTAGGCTAAACCTCCCTAACTTCTCACTGTAGTCAGCGAAGAGAGATGAGCTTCTCCAAGGGACAGTTTAGAGCAGAAGCTTAGCATAGCTGTTCTTATTCATGCCCTGGAGGATCATGTGGTAGAGTCCTCTTCAGTCTCTAATTATCTGTATAACCTGAGGTTTCTATAGTATCCAATGCCATAGCAGCTAATCCTTTCACATGTTAATTAGATCAGTATTATGGTATAAAATGACAATATTCATTTTAACTTTACATGGAGTAGAAAGTTGCCATGTTGGTAGTTTTTATAAAAATGTCTTTCAAGTATTATATAGCTCACTTCTGCAGATCCTCAGCATTCTCAGCGTTGCTCTCAGTACACTTATCAGTTCCACAGGTCATCAAAGGAATACACAGGTTTTTGGGTGACTGTTGAATATTCTTCTTTCAGTTTCTCTTTCACAGTTTACTGAGCAGCTGCACAGAAAAAAAAAAAAAAAGGTCCAGTTGTGTTTAGACCATGCAGACATTTAAATCATTTGCCTGTTGAAACATTAACATCTAAACTATTAATTTAAGGCCTATATAAACCTATGGCAAATACCATAACATTGTAAAATTTACAAGGTTCACCACTGTCCACGACCTGAAAACAGTGTTGAAAGATGTATATTGTAATCAAGTTATCTGCTAAAAAAAAAAAAAAAATCGAAGTAAGCTACATCACTCTGGTACAGATTAAAGTTAAACCAACATTCAAGATGACTGAGGCTGCACTAGAATGTACATATTTTTCAGCAGCAGTGCTGGTTTAATTAGTCTGCATCTCCAGCTGCTAATTCCTCCCCTTTCCTTTCAGTGTGCTGGGGCAGCTAGTTGAACAGCTGTGAAGCTTAAGTAACTCAAAACCATTATTTTCTCTGCTGGGTTACTTGCCAATGAGATCAGTTCCCCACTTTGGTTCACAGTGTGGATGAGTAGACACTTATGCCAGGACAACAGAAGAGACAGGGACGGGGAGCAGAATGAAGACCCCATAATCCAGGAGGAAGCAGTTAATACCTGCTATGCCACCTGGACCCTCACAAGTCTATGCGGCCGGATGGGATCCGCCCAAGAGTACTAAGGGAGCTGGCAGAGGAGCTTGCCAAGCCACTATTCATCATCCATCAGCAGTCCTGGTTAACAGGGGAGGTCCCTGATGACTGGAGGCTTGCCAATATGACTCCCATCTACAAGAAGGGCCAGAAAGAGGATCTGGGGAACTACAGGCCTGTCAGCCTGACCTCAGTGCCAGGAAAGATTATGGAGCAGTTCATGTTGAGTACACTCAACAGGCATGTGCAGGACAACCAGGGGATCAGGCCCAGCCAGCATGGGTTCATGAAGGGCAGGTCCTGCTTGACCAACCTGATCTCCTTTTATGACCTAGTGACCCCCCTGGTGGATGAAGGAAAGGCTGTGGATGTCATCTACCTGGACTTCAGTAAAGCCTTTGACACCATCTCCCACACCATTCTCCTTGGGAAGCTGGCGGCTCATGGCTTGGATGGGCGTAATCTTCGCTGGGTAAAAAACTGGCTGGGTGGCTGAGCCCAGAGAGTTGTGGTAAATGGAGGTAAATCCAGTTGGCGACCAGTCACAAGCGGTGTTCCCCAGGGCTCTGTTTTGGGGCCAGCCTTCTTTAATATCTTTATCAACGATCTGGATGAAGGGATTGAGTGTGACCTCAGTAAGTTTGCAGATGATACCAAACTGGGTGGGAGTGTCAGTCTGCTGGAGGGTAGGATGGCCCTGCAGAGGGACCTGGACAGGCTGGATCGATGGGCTGAGGCCACCTGTACGAGGTTCAACAAGGCCAAGTGCTGGGTCCTGCACTTGGGTCACAACAACCCCATGCAATGCTACAGGCTTGGGGAAGAGTGGGTGGGAAGCTGCCTGGCAGAAAAGGACCTGGGGGTGTTGGTTGACAGCCAGCTGAACATGAGCCAGCAGTGTGCCCAGGTGGCCAAGAAGGCCAACAGCATCCTGGCTTGTGTCAGGAATAGTGTGGCCAGCAGGAGCAGGGAAGTGATTGTCCCCCTGTACTCGGCACTGTTGAGGCTGCACCTGGAATACTGTGTCCAGTTTTGGGCCCCTCAATACAAGAAAGACATTGAGTTGCTGGAGTGTGTTCAGAGAAGGGCAACGAAGCTGGTGAAGGGTCTGGAGAACAGGCCTTATGAGGAGCGGCTGGGGGAACTGGGATTGGTTAGCCTGGAGAAGAGGAGGCTGAGGGGAGACCTTATCGCTCTCTACAACTACCAGAAAGGAGGGTGTAGTGAGGTGGGTGTTGGTCTCTTCTCCCAAGTAGCTAGTGATAGGACGAGAGGAAATGGGCTCAAGCTGCGTCAGGGGAGGTTTAGATTGGGCATTAGGAAAAATTTCTTCACAAACAGGGTAGTCAAGCATTGGAACAGGCTGCCCAGAGAGGTGGTGGAGTCACCATCCCTGGACGTGTTCAAAAAATGGGTAGATGTGGCACTCTGGGACATGGTTTAGTGGGCATGGTGGTGTTGGACTGATGATCTTAGACATCCCTTCCAACCTTAATGATTCCTAGTTTTTACTTTCATTAAAACATAATCCAGCCACCAAGCCAGGAAACATGAAATTATTACTCTCCCCTTAATTGGTTTAGTGGTGGACTTGGTAGTGTTAGGTTAATGGTTGGACTGGATGATCTTAAAGGTCTTTTCCAACCTAAATGATTCTATAATCAAATGGTAGGGATGAGAAGCCAGGATGCTTTAACTGGCCAAAGGTTGTCAAAAGTTTTAGAGACAGTAAAGAAACCTTTCACACATTCCCATGTTCGTAAAACTCAAAGAATCCATATGTCCCCTTATGTGTACATCAAGATTTTTTTATTATATATTTATACTTTAAAAGATTGTGAAGGAGTGAACTAATCAAACTAGACATAGCAAATAACAAATCATCCTTTCTGAAGAGCTGAGTTAATTTTGTCAGTGTAACTTCAGCTCATGCATTTCTTTATCTACCATACATATATATCTAGAGGGTTTTTTTCCATATTGCATTATTTTTTTCTATAAATATAACTTCACAGATGTCCTTTCATGCAGAAAAAAAAGGGAGAGGGGAAAAAAAGTCTATTATCTCTGCTCTCTGAGTGATGTTCAAGGCAAATAAATTCTAAGAATCGAAGGTCATTCTTTCCTTTCTTTCTTCATTTCTATGCATAAAAAAGGGATTTTAAGAACCATACTAGATGTTCACTGGTGATGTTATAAAAGAAGGAATTTTTTTCTTTTTTCTCCCAGTATTTCTGTGACATGCCAGAGATTCTTCCTTCTTTATATCAGCTGAGTGAGTTACACTGGCATTTTAGGCCCACTTACAGATTCTATTAGAGTATCAGTGTTTTTTCAACATTTCTGTTTAATACAGCCTTCCTACCTGCACACTCAGATATGATTCTTTATTCTTTTAAGCCAGACAGCCTGTTTTAGAGGTTTCTGTTCCTAGGCACTTGTTCCTGACCCTGTGCTGCAGTTTTGGTTGTGCCAACACTCCTGCACATGGAGTTACCTGGGTTTGAAAAAATCTTCCAGGGTTTTCTGGTTTGTTTTTAACATGAAAAATTTAATTGAATGAATCTACAGCATATTTCTGTAAATGCTTTGGATTGCCACAACTCAAGTGACAATAAATTTTGTCACAAGGGCAGGAAAAGGTGAAGACTGATATATGAAATGCAGGATTGTATTTTGTCAGATAGTTTATGATTAATGTAATAATTTTAGTATTACAATAATATTATTGTATATTATTATTATTATTATTATTATTATTATTATTATTATTATTATTATTATAAGTTCTGTTTCTTCTTGAGGAGATTAAAATTTAAAACCATGTTGCAAAAGTCAGAAAAAAAAATGTTTTGTAGTCATTGGTCCTCTTTTTCAGCACTACACACTTTTAGACATACACTTAATAATTTTATTCCTGCTATTTCTGTTGCATGCAGAAGTGAAACACCTGCTCAGGTTTGCTTCTGCCCTCTATGCAATTTCTTTAGCTTTTGATAATGCTTATTATCTGGAAAAGTTTGTTTCTCTGTTGTCAATGGCCTGGGTCACAATTTTGATTGACTTGTTGCTGTTTCTACAGATAATGAATTTTGTAGCTGGAATAATAATAACAACAACAAAAACCCAACAGATAAACCATGTAAAATAGAGCATTTAAAAGTAGTTTCATCACCAAAGAATTTGTTTCATATGGATAACACATGCCTGAAATATCTCTGTTAAATGAAATAATCTAATATTTCAGTTCTCCAAGACTTCCACACATGGAAACCACTGAAGGTTATAATTTCATGCTTAAAGACACTTAGATTAGCATCTATCTTGAGTCTGCATTAGCTTTGGATCATCACAGCATCATAATCATTCTTCATCTGCAGACCTGTGAAGTAAAAGAGCTATTGTTTCTGCCTAAATGGTGGCAAACTGCAGTACAGAAAGGATAAGTCTTTCAAAATCATACAAAAAATCTGCAGAATATCTGGGAATAATCTGAGATTTTCCTAATTTGCAAGGCAGTGTGAAGGTACTGGTTCATCCTTCCTCCACCCACTAATGAAAATTACCAAAATAAGATGAAACTTGCACTGGCCAAAGATGACCAAAAAACCTGTGACAAACAGAAAGAAGAAGGATCACATTACTTAGAGGAGAGCTACAGTCCTATTTGTGCACTAGACAGGGATAGACTTACAGCCATAAAAAATTCCACATGTGGAATCTGGATTTGGTCCCTTGCTCTCGTCCCATTGGGGGCTGGTGGTTTATGAGACACCACATTTCTTCTTGTGGATATGCTGCTTATTAAATTGTTCTTTAGAAATACTCAGTATAGTATTAAGTAATAGCGATTGCCTGGGCTGTAGAGCTCAATAGCTAAGAGCTGTCACATAACTACCTTTTCCACTTCCCTGTCTGCTGCTAAGTGTGAGAGAGGGGAGGGCACCTACTGCAGTCGGTGACTTTCTCTACACAAATCCCCTCTATCCCCCCAAAAATGTTTACATTTTTCATTATTCGTTTTACGCTGTGTGGGATTGCCAGTTGCACATCCTTGCAAGCAATTGCTCTCTTTACACTTTGAAATGAGGACAAGCTTTTTTTTCCCCCGTAGTAACAAAAAAATTTGCTTTAATATTTTCAGAAATCTTTTCCCCAGTTTTATTTTCACACCAGTACAGTCTCTTCACACCCTCAATAATTCTAGTGCCTATTCTCTGATACTTAAAATAACTAGTTACTTCTTTACCTTCTACCTGCACTTTTTTGGAAGTGTAACAGGTTTACCTTTCATTATGTTACTTTCTATTATTTAATCTCAGCCATTTTCCTGTAGTTCTTCATAATTTTCTTTTCAGTTACATGTCTTATTAAGATACTTATGTGACAGCTTTCCTAAACATCATCAATCATTTTTATTTCAGAGTTTGACATATTCTCTTTGATGTCTTTTACTTTTAGTTTAACATTTTTTACTGTTATTTTTTATTTGTTTGGTTTTCCAGTAACTTATTCTTCTGTCTCTCATATTTTCCTATATAATGAAATTCAAATAATTGTATGGTTTAGCTATTCATTCCTCAATTATGAACTGTAGAGACTGTGAGGAGATGAATAGGCTTTGTGTGATATATATTCTAGAAGCAGCTCTTTGATTAGACTTAAAATAAACAGGAATTTAAAAATTGATCAGAATTTAAATGAAGTGGAAACCTAAATCCATATGCCAAGCAAAGAACCTAATTTGTTTTACCATGTATAACATAGATTTTTCTTTAAATAGCCAATTACCAATACAAATAAATTCTTATGATGACTTATTATTCTTAGCTCTTCCAGAGAACTTGCAGAAAAGGCTTATACAAGACTATATTACCATCTCTCCTTGTATAGACACATAATAATAGTATTTCACAGGACTGCTTCAAGGCATAACTGGCTAATGTTTGGAGAAATCATCACCAACTTTCAGGTCATAAGATGGCTCAGCATTATCAATATATACGTTCATTTGTTGTCACTTAAAATTGACAAACTTAAACTGGAAATGTTTACATGATGGTATGTTAAGCAAAAGTTTTATTCTGTTTTGAATACTTTGCTCTGCAAAACCATTCTACTACTTGGTAGGTTTTGTGGATTGTATGAACTCTGATGGTGGTGCAGGTGTTCTGGTATTTGTATTGATACTACACTGCTAGACTTGAGGAGCTTACGTAGTACCCAACAGCACTCTGTTGCTCCCTTGAACTGACTGAAGGATGTCAAAATATTCCCTATCCATCACAACCACCACTTTTAAAGTTTTTGTTACTGCCTTCCACTTACTTCTGTCATTTCACATGCCATAGTCTGGACGTATACAGTGACTGTTCAGGCTTTTCAATAGCATGAACTTGAAATAAGTGCAATACAAATATTTCACATCATGTAGAATTTTCTCTATTTCACTAACTGTTTCTTCCCTGCTTGATTATATTATTACATCAGTTACTGCCTACTACTATGGTTTGTATCTCCTTGCACAAACAAGCAATCAGATGTTTTGCTTCAGATATGAGAAATTTTTATGAAAAAAAAGGCTTATTAACTTAGAAACAGATAATTTACAATATAAGATTTTTAAAATATTGGCCGATTTATGGCAGTTAAATTATTGTAAATTTGACAAATCTCTTGGATATCCAATGTTCTTATGGGAAAAGTGACTTTAAATTTTTCCTTATACTGATTTAACAGGAAATGTTCAATACTACGCATGCAATTTTACTGATAAAGGTAAGTCTGAAATTCAAGTCAACTCATTAAAACCTTACATTTTCTTTCATTTAAAAACAATTGTCCTCCTATTTCTGCCCCTTTCCACAAATAAAAAATGCACTTTGGTAGAAACAAGGCAAAATCAGGCTCCTGAGATTACCTTTTCCTCTTTTACTTTCAAGAGAAATGAAAAGGTTTAAAAATCACTGAGGAAAACATGAAGCCCTATATTATTTACATGAGTAAGGATTCTACAGATGGAGCCTGACATAAGGGTGATTCAGTGGTGTGGGTAAAAGAGAAACTTCTCCAAATCTTTTTGCACAACTGGGAATATCTCTCATCTAGTGTTTTTCTGATGCCTGGAAGGAAAAATATAGTTAGTCCCTCTATATAGTTTGTATTTTGTGTAATTATGCATTCCGGGTATTTTCTTCTGGTCACCTCACTGACTTCAGTGGACATTTAATCAGGCCTTACTAGCAAAAATCCTCAGGCCAGATCTGTAGCAAGTGTGAATACATGTAGCTTTGTTAACTTGAGTGGAATTTTGCAGCTGAGGTCGTTTGATTGTAAGCATCTATACATGCATGAACATAAATAGATTTATATAAATGCTTACAAAGTACCCACAGAGCAAATTCTTGTCAATTGGGGTAGTCAAGCACTACAATATTCTGTATTACAAAGGTCTGTTTCTCGTGAACCAAAAATATACATTTGTTTGTGTAAGGTTGCAAAGCTGCCATTGCATGTTCTTTATTTTTAACAAAACGGAAATCCAGGATTCAGTAACTAAATTAATACATGAGATCAGTGAGTGTTTTGCAATTTGATGAGAGCATGAGATAGGCCTAGAGTTCTGTGGCTGAGCAGTTTTTTTAGAGTCCATTTTCAAATGGTGCAATATTTCTTCAGTTTTACTTTAATGACATATGAGGGTACATACTCAGCTTCTTGTTGATCTGAAAAAAGTACAAAAGAAATGCAGAAGCCTGATGTTTTCATTGAAAGCATGGGAAATCAAGGGCTTCAACATCTTTGCAAATCGTGTGTTAAGTGCCTCAAGCTGATGACAAAAATTGGAACTCCGGAGTCCATTTCACATAGTGCGAAATCTCCGTTCAAAATACTCTGCTCTATGGTATTAAAATCAATACAAACTAAAAATTAAATGAAACCAAAAAAAGTAGTACCAAAATGGATAACCCCAAATCTTCTGACTCATTACCTCTTTCAACTCAAACTGCGTATATCCTTCAGCTGATACTAAAATACTTGGCATTAATCTATTGTTATGAATGTCACTGTTCTCTACAATTTGCTTAAGATTATATTTTTTGGAGTATTATAATTGGCAATTTGGCAGAGCATAAAGTATGAGCTAATGAGTTGAAAGAACAAACTGTACTTGCAAATTCAAAGCATTTACATATGAACTATCTGCAGTTTCTTCTGAAAATTTGTATTCTGAGTACCAGGTTCTGACCTCACTTGCAAATCCATTACCCCATATTCAGCACAGAGAGTAACATTTTCTGATACAGTAGTTTCCCCTGTGTAAAAAATTGTATCATATTTGAATAAGTAACTCAAACACAACCTTAAAGTAACTGATGCTCCACAACTTTCTCGGCACTGATGAAGGTCAGAAAAACAAACACGCCCCTTTGCTTCCTTCTCTGATTTTTGTACATTCAACACTACTTAAAACACTTTCTAAAAAGTTCAAGACAATTTTGGCTCCACTTTCCTGTGGAGGACTGCTGGAGTACACTCTACCTGGCTTGCACTTCATGCATTCATTGGAAAGTCCCCCTCCTATCCAGCCATTCAGATTCTGTGATGATAGACACCAATATAAAAGCCTAAAAGATATCAAGTCAAACGAGCAACGAAGCTGGTGAAGGATCTAGAGCACAAGTCTTGTGAGGAGTGGCTGAGGGAACTGGGGTTGTTTAGCCTGGAGAAGAGGAGGCTGAGGGGAGACCTTATCACTCTCTACAGCTACCTGAAAGGAGGTTGTAGCAAGGTGGGTGTCAGTCTCTTTTCCCAGGTAACAAGCAATAGCACAAGAGGAAAAGGCCTCAAGTTGCACCAGGGGAGTTTTAGATTGGATATTAGGAAAAATTTCTTCACGGAAAGGGTTGTCAAGCATTGGAACAAGCTGCCTAGGGAAGTGGTTGAGTCCCCATCCCTGGAGGTATTTAAAAGATGTGTAGATGTGGTGCTTGGGGACATGGTTTAGTGGTGGACTTGGCAGCACTAGGTTAATGGTTGGAGTTGATGGTCCTAAGCTCTTTTCCAACGTAAGTGATTCTATGATTCTACAAATATGCTCCTTATACCAAAAAAGAGAGCTCTCCCTTCTATCAACTGTGATCAGGGAAATTTTGGCTGTAGCTTGTATTCCACCTTCTAACTTTTTATATGTCTTGTATGTATTAATCTATATATACTGCAAAATATGCAAGTCAAACCTATAAGAATCATTAGTAGATTTTATCCCTGAATTAATTAAAATCCTCTGAATTGTGCTTGATTCTCTTTTTAAGTGACGAAGAAGTCCTAGTTTCAAGTTTGTCTCCACAGCAGCAAATGAAGGAATTTCTGTGAGATCCCTGTGTCCAGTCCCCTAGTGCAGCCAGCAGCTATGCCATATGGGCTGTTAGATACCCTGCTCAAGCAGCATCATCATCAGGCATTTTCTGGCCCCAGGACTTTTACTGACAACTATTCCAGAAACCCTGATGATGATAAACCTCTTCCTAATTTCCAGTCCAGCTATCATAACTCTGCTTTAATAATTGTGGCATTCCTTCACTTTACAGAAAGAATGGCATCTCTGTTAAAACATTTTTACTTGTATACTCCGAATTCATCAGAGATATAAAATTAAGCCCTTTCAGAGAGGCCTTGCTCATACACTTAAAGGGATGGTCAGTGTTAATAATAAGAACGTTTAATTGGCCTTGGAAAGTGAAATTCATATTCTATAGGCTAGTCATATGACCAAAATAAAAAGGGGCTCTAACTTGCCACACCTTTGTAGGCTGATGGGCTAATTTGGTAACAAGCTAGTAGACATATTACCTGCTTTAAAACTCCACAGAAAAGATCCAAAAGGGTCATAGAATCATAGAATCGTTTGGGTTGGAAAAGACCTTTAAGATCATCCAGTCCAACCATTAACGTAACACTACCAAGTCCACCACTAAACCAATTAAGGGGAGAGTAATAATTTCATGTTTCCTGGCTTGGTGGCTGGATTATGTTTTAATGAAAGTAAAAACTAGGAATCATTAAGGTTGGAAGGGATGTCTAAGATCATCAGTCCAATCATCAAACCACCACCACCACGCCCACTAAACCATGTCCCAGAGTGCCACATCTACCCATTTTTTGAACACTTCCAGGGATGGTGACTCCACCACCTCTCTGGGCAGCCTGTTCCAATGCTCGACCACCCTTTCCATGAAGAAATGTTTCCTAATATCCAATCTAAACCTCCCCTGACGCAGCTTGAGCCCATTTCCTCTCGTCCTATACTAGCTACTTGGGAGAAGAGACCAACACCCACCTCACTACACCCTCCTTTCTGGTAGTTGTAGAGAGCGATAAGGTCTCCCCTCAGCCTCCTCTTCTCCAGGCTAACCAATCCCAGTTCCCCCAGCCGCTCCTCATAAGGCCTGTTCTCCAGACCCTTCACCAGCTTCGTTGCCCTTCTCTGAACACACTCCAGCAACTCAATGTCTTTCTTGTATTGAGGGGCCCAAAACTGGACACAGTATTCCAGGTGCAGCCTCAACAGTGCCGAGTACAGGGGGACAATCACTTCCCTGCTCCTGCTGGCCACACTATTCCTGACACAAGCCAGGATGCTGTTGGCCTTCTTGGCCACCTGGGCACACTGCTGGCTCATGTTCAGCCGGCTGTCAACCAACACCCCCAGGTCCTTTTCTGCCAGGCAGCTTCCCACCCACTCTTCCCCAAGCCTGTAGCATTGCATGGGGTTGTTGTGACCCAAGTGCAGGACCCAGCACTTGGCCTTGTTGAACCTCATACAGGTGGCCTCAGCCCATCGATCCAGCCTGTCCAGGTCCCTCTGCAGGGCCATCCTACCCTCCAGCAGACTGACACTCCCACCCAGTTTGGTATCATCTGCAAACTTACTGAGGTCACACTCAATCCCTTCATCCAGATCGTTGATAAAGATATTAAAGAAGGCTGGCCCCAAAACAGAGCCCTGGGGAACACCGCTTGTGACTGGTCGCCAACTGGATTTACCTCCATTTACCACAACTCTCTGGGCTCAGCCACCCAGCCAGTTTTTTACCCAGCGAAGATTACGCCCATCCAAGCCATGAGCTGCCAGCTTCCCAAGGAGAATGCTGTGGGAGATGGTGTCAAAGGCTTTACTGAAGTCCAGGTAAATGACATCCACAGCCTTTCCTTCATCCACCAGGGGGATCACCAGGTCATAGAAGGAGATCAGGTTGGTCAAGCAGGACCTGCCCTTCATGAACCCATGCTTGCTGGGCCCGATCCCCCAGCTGACCTGCAATCCGCCGGTTGACCTGCAACCGGATATTACAGTCCATACTATTTCGTATTAGCTATGTATTTTTGTGAAAATATTATCAAACATTTGTAAAAATATTATCAAACATGAAGCAAAAATCTCAAGTGAAGTTTCCTTCACAAAAGCTGAATTTCACATAACTTGAATTTAAGTGTTGAAGATCAGGGATCAAATTTTAAAGGCCAAAACCTAACAGTGCCTAAAAATACTTTAGAATTGGGAATCAGGTGCTTCAACAATTTTCCCGGTAATGCCATGATGGATGATTGCACTGTATGACTAGTGTGATGATGTTTGAAAAGCTTATGATTTGTCTTTTAATATTCACACACATACACACATAGTCCCATCAAAGCATTTGTGTATATCAAAGCATATGGTTTTAGACATGGGCCAATGCTGTTTGTAAAGATTATAATCTGACATCCACTTATCCAGGCTTTGTTTAACTCTCAGGGAAAATTTAGATTATTTGGAATCTCCTTAAAAAGTATTATACAAATATGCATAAAGCTCTCCTTAGTCATTTACAAAATTCTGTCACCATAGAAAATAAAGTTTTCAATTGGTTTGGAATATATTTAACACTGTCAATTACTGCTGTAATAACAGTAAATTATTTTACTTCACCATTGAAAAGTGACCATATAGATACTAAAATAAAATACCAAACTTTTTTGATTAGAAGTTTGCATACTATTAGAACAGCAAACAATTAAAACAGTTTGTTTTCATGGCTTTTAGTATTGTCTTTGTAGAAAATCGTTAGATGCATTCAATTCATTTTTAACCTAAGACTTCTAAATCCCATGGTTCGATTAGTCAGGTATATAGCTAAGGTGATTAACTTGCTAATTGCATATGATAATTTTAACGATAGGAAAATTCATCACAGGACAATTGTTAGGACACACAGTATTTAGCTACTTATTTGCAGAGGCACCTTCAAATATAAGTCAATAATGGCAATGAGGTGCAAGAAGAGCAGAAATAGGGGGATGTTCAGATCTTAACAGTAAAAATAAGTGCGAACATAAAATATTCTACATGCAGAGAAACAGAAAATGTTGGGTGTCTTTGATAGATGATGTTTAAGAAGGGGTACAGTAATGGTATACAAAATAATGAAGGACACAAAGATTCACAACTTCTATCCAACCCATTTTTAAACTTAAGCGGAAGGACTCATTATATGATTGGAGTTTTAAGGTAATAAAAATATTTGTTTATATCATAACTAATAAGCCTCTTGAGAGGCCTGTATAGAGATTAAACAGCCTCTATACTGGGAGTTAACACAGATCAAGAACTTCACGGCAACTAAAAAATACCAGCTGCTTAAGGTATAATAAGACTACCTATTTTCTATTTTTAACTGTAGGATAAGCTTTGGACTGCTCTACAAAGGCAAGCTGATTCACAGAAGACTAAGAACAGAATTTGTTACGAGCCAGCAACAATACACTAACTCCCTGGATAAAGTAAGATGTTGCTTAATCTTTTTGTATCATAGTATTGTCTAAGAGTGAGATATTAATAAAGCAGCCTGCTTAACCATTCTACTGTAGCTTGCACCATATTAATTTCCCTGTGTAACCAAGTCCTGGAATTCATAGGGAGAAAAAAAAAATATATAAAGAGAATGTAAATCTCTTATAGTGCAGGATTTACATTTATGAGATCATGGTGATTAAGAAATTTATGAAACTGTACTTGGCAAATGATAAATTGGGTACAGTTTGGTGGTCTTTATGTTCTTCAAGCTAGCCTTGTCCTAGAAGCATAAACATTAATAGGCCACTACCCTTTCCCTGATGCTACTGGCATCTATATAAATGCTCTATTTTCTCCATCCTTCTCAAGATAGGGCATTACTCTCTATTTCCTCCTCATAAATTTCCTAGAATCACTAACCTGTAACTTAGCTTGGATTCTACCAGTGCTACATTTCACTTTTTCAAGAAACTAATGTGAGTTCCTGTAAAACAATATGAACCTGTTATACACAATTGTGTTTTCATTTTAATTGTAAGATGGGAAAAATTTCTGATCAGGCAAAACTAATGGAATGCAGCCAAATTCCTAATATTGCTTACAAGTGTAAAGAATAACAATGCCTTTAGCAATCTCTGTTCATTAAAGGTTTGAGGATGGTTCCTTTAAATTTATGTTAACATTGCTTTCCAATTTACTAGAAAGAGGAAACTTACACTGACAAGGAGACAGTGTTACGGCGGTGGAAAATGTACATGATCCAATCAGTGAAGCCAGAGGTGGGAGGAACAGCTGCTTCTTAAGTAATGACATATAAGTAATATTAGTCCCATTGGTTTAATTACATTGTAACCTTAAACAACAAACATCTGTTTTCCATGTTTTCTTCCCAAAGGCCCTGACATTTCCAACATAACCAAACCTTCTTATATTTTTCATGATAAAATAGTTTGAAGCAGTCAACAGTAGGAATGTTATTAGTATTAAAGAAAACCCCACACCCCAAACCAAAGACAAGATCCACAGGAAAAATATATCACTGTTGTTCTCATAATTTCCTTGCCTCCTATATCCTACTTGATTGTATGCTACAAAATGCAGAGATGAAGGATGGGGGAAATAGTAGATTAAGATGTCAGTATTTTTTGCTCCTTTTTTCCTGTCCTCGTGTTTGCAGAGAACACGTACCTGTGATCTATGAGACATACTTAACTTTCAGATCAATTTTGTTTCCAATATAAAAATAACTGGTGAATCACTGTGCAGATCTCAAGCATGTTTTTAAATTCCGTTGTGTTTTCCTTTCTCTCTTTGGTGCATCTACAAAAACAATCCATTTTTAGGTCCTGTATAATTGGGGTATGATGTACTGCTGTGATAAAGGGTGAGGGAATCTGCATAAGTCCTTGTGCTATACAGGAGGTCTGAGTGAATCACAGAAAAGGGGAAAAAAATTCTACAGGGAAAAGACTTGTTTTATAGTAAAATTCAATGTCCTGAAAAATTGTGTTTGCAAGTAGATGCTTCTAGATATCAAGCGATGGGTCCCTAGAAACACCTAAAATGAGACAGCTAGGTAGGAAGGTAAGTGGGAAAGGTAAGCAGGCTGGAGAGTCTTGCAAATATGGTTATGTGCTTGTCTTTTGGAGAAACTTATCTAAAATAAGGAATTCAATAATGTTCAGTGGAATTTATCTATAGTGTAGGAAATGATTTTTGAAGGAGGATTACACTGCAGAAATGCAGACAGAAATAACTATTTCAGGATGCTGTAAATTGCATTATATTAATATATTTCAAGGAAGATATAGTATGTATTAAAGATGGAATTCAGATTTAGAATGCATTTTAATAATTAATGAAAAAATCGATAGACTAATATTTTAAATTTTATAGATCATATGCACAGTACATACAAGATTAGCTGTGTCTATGAAATTTTATAAATCTGTAGGGTGTGGAAATTCACAGTTAGAGATATGACCCAATGCCCCAAACACTGATAATGCACTAACCACACACTTAAAAGACATTTCATTATTTTAAGTCTCATGTTAGAATGTACTGATTGTTAAAGATGTATTAAAATAGTTGGAAAATAACTGCTTTTCACATTGTCAAAAAATATTTGAAAATGCATCATATTCCACAAGTACTCTGACCTGAAAAATACAAAAATATGTGTTTGAAATATTTTTATATATATGCTAAACATAATGACCTTGTGGATTGTTATAAAATGTGCCTGAATTTAATTTAAAAGGGGTAAAAACTAATTGGAATCTACAGGAAAAAAAAAAATTCAGAATGAAATCTTTGCATTACATGTTTTTTTGTTTTCCAAGACAGCTACTGTCTTGCATGCAAAAATGGGTAATTCCCAGCTACTTTCAGTGTACCTAGCAGTTATTTTCACAGACCTCCAATAGATTTTGCTTTTAAAATACTCTTTCTACAGTATCACAACAGAACACTTTTACTTTGCAGCAATACTTTACTTGCTGCTTCTATGACACATGTTAAAGATCATACCAGAGTAACTGACAAATCTTGCCTCAGATCTTCAAGCGATTACCAGTGCCAGCTCTTCACCCTGATCCTTTTTTTGAGGGCTTTGCTCTCAACTATAGAGTCAGTTAACAGAGCATGCATCTCCATCTTAGCCAGTCTAGTTTGAACTGGCATTTTCTCTTCAGCAACTCATAAAAGTACATTCTAACCTAAGATTCTGAATTATGAACCAAAATTGCAGAGACAATAGCAGACATTGTGTTCGACAGGCTCTGCTGCAGGGAAATAACCTGAAGCAGAACAACAGGGGTGTGACAAAAAATAAATTGTCATAGTAAAATTTCTGAGTTAATTTACCAGTATCTTGTCTGCCACATTAGCACTCTTAAGCATAGGAGTACTTATGTACTAGCATGAAGTTCTGCAGTCTTTCTTTTCAGTATAGTGCCTTCAATCCGTGATGGAAAGCCATATTTTTAAACTGTAACATCATTCTTGTGGTTTCTTTTTTATTTGTAATTCATTTGAAAAGTGACCATCAAAATTAAATGCAGTAATCCACTAATCTCACAAGATACTACATCATTGATCGTAATCAGTTCTCTTCATATTATGAATGCCAGCATTAAATTAGATATCTCAGCAAAGCATCACTTTGAGAGTAATGATAACCCCAGGTGTGTTTATATACAGGCTCACATCTTGAAAAGACATCTGCATACATTCTGTGAATAAGGTGCACAATAGTAGCTCCTGCATGCATCCTCTTGCATTTAGTTGTGTTAAAATGAAAGTTGGTTAAACAGCTATGGAAGTCTTCAATTTTAAACTGGGCCAATGAGATAAACATTGAAATGAAGTCACCTGGCTCCACTGGAAAAACTCCAATTAATAAGGTTCCCCATTAACACAGTAGCTTGCGATCTGTCAGCATCCTCTGTTTTATATTGATTTTTCCATACATATTCCTCAATACTAAATGAAGTGCCTACAATCTAAAAATTTTATGTGAACAACAAACTAATCTGCTCAAAATTTCTACATAGTTTTTTTGATGACACTTAATTCCATAAAATTGGAACTGATTTGCAATGCTCCTATTTTCGTGTTTCAGTCCCCATTTATTTTTTGTCTTGTAGTATCTGTTTCTATACTTTCTTTGGGCCTGATTCAATGCTGTTGCTCTTAATCCTGCAATATTTTCTTGCAGCTAGATATTGTTTCACAGTGTATGCTGATATAAATAGGAAGTAAAAATTGCTGAATTGAGATATGTGTTATTTGTGGTTTAGATCCCATTACACAGGTCATATCTAAACTGCTAACGATGGCCAGGAAGCAGGCTCAAGCACTGGATCCCTGATCATCCACTCAGTTCCTTGGTTTACTTTGGATCTTTCCTAAGCTGGAATTGGAGTGCTCCCAAAAAGCAGGATGAATCAAATCAGTGCATCAAATTTAGCTTCCTCTACCTACGCAGTCTTCTAAAAAACTATCTCAGAATGTTTAGCACCCCCAAATGCATCCTCATGCCACTCCCTTGGTCCTTTCTGGCACGTCAGTTTTGTGCTATAAAATCAACCTCTCTGGTAGGCTGCAATGAAGCCATTGCATTATTACAGACTCTTTGAAATGTTAAAAGTGTACAGTACTGATAATGACATATTAGGGCAATAGAGCACCACAGGGGGACTAGAAGATAGTGAGCTCCAAACGATAGGTACCCTGGATCTGGGCAATCTACCCCAAAAGAGGTTACCCTTAAGTAGTGTGGATACTAATCAATCCACTCCACTTGGTTTTGGAGTTGCTTAGGTAGTTGAAATTGGTAGTGTTGAGAATGTGAGAAAAAACATTCAAGGTTGGTTTTCTGCTCTACCTAAATTATTTTGCATGTGAGGAAGTAGTTTAAATTAGAAATTTTGTTTTGGTCTCATTCCTAGTTAAGAACAAATTTTTTTTAGAAAAAGAAAAAATGTACTATACTAAAACTTTTGGGAAGAAAAAGAAGTTTTTGTCTGTAATGAAGGATGTGGTAGGACCCGTTCGCATACCATCTCTGTACCAGGCCAGTCAAATGACAGGTACTGTTGCGTTAAGACAGCGTGAATGTTTTCCTTTTCAGGTTTGAAAACATGTATATCTTTTCTGGTGACATTAACTTTAAGAAAAACTTGCAATTGCAGATTTCAGGGGGAAAGAGTATTTGTTGGCTTGTTGTCATCCTTTAACCCTAGCTGGCAACTAAGAACCACATAGCCACTCATTCACCTCCCCGCAGTTGGATGGGGGAGAGAATCAGAAGAGTAAAAGTGAGAAAACTCATGGGTTCAGATAAAGACAGTTTAATAGGTAAAGCAACAGCCACGCACGCAAGCAAAGCACAATAAGGAATTCCTTCACTACTTCCCATGGGCAGGCAGGTGTTCAGCCATCTCCAGGAAAGCAGGGCTCCATCACACCTAACAGTTACTTGGGAAGACAAAATGCCATAACTTGGAATGTCCTCCCCTTCCTTATTCTTCCCTCAACTTTATATGCTGAGCAGGATGTTGTATCGTGTGGGATATCCCTTTGGTCAGCTGGGGTCAGCTGTCCCAGCTGTGTCCCCTCCCAACTTCTTGTGCCCCACCCCCCGAGCCTTCTCGCTGGTGGGGTGGAGTGAGAAGCAGAAAAGGCCTTACCTCTGTGTAAGCACTGCTCAGCAGTAACTAAAACATCCCTGTATTATCAACACTGTTTTCAGCACAAAACTAAAACAGAGCCCCATTCAAGCTAGTATGAAGAAAATTAACTCTATCCCAGACAAAATCAGCATACTTGTCTAGATTTTCTCTCTTCACTTCAACATAAGAAGTCAAATGTAAAAAGTTAAATTAGCCCTTCTTGCACTGAGTTGGCAATATCTCCTGAGTTGCAAAAGGTGGCGTTTCCTATTTGCTAAATTTTCACAGGATCCTGTTCTCCATGCAATTTGTATCTGTGATGGATCTCGGTTTTGAGCTCTTATAGCAGGGAATTAAGGACTTGGAAATAGAATAACTCCCGAATTGTAGGAAAACCATATCCATGCCCAGTTAATGGGTGTTTTTCATGGGTAAATTGCAGAGTCCTGGCTGTAAAATCTAAAATGTCTTGACATATAGTGGACGATTTTTCTTATATCATTTCCAGTAACTTGAATATGTGGACAGGACTAATTCTAGTATCTTCTCTGTATCATTGATGCTGTATGTTCGACACATCGGAAGCTCACTATCTTCATTTCTGTACCCAACTTGAACCATCACGTTCATCTGTACTAACTCTTGCAAATAATGAATCTTCCCATCAAACTCAAAATGTGTGGAAGGGACTTGATCATCTTACATAGCTGCTATGTTGTGGGTCTTAAAATGTAAAGGTTATTAATAGAGGATACATGTCAATCAATCTGCAAAGATTGGGAGGAGATAATGAAAAAGACGGAAATAAACAGTAAGGTGGCATCAGCAGTGATTGTATCTACTGTGTGTGACTAACCTTTGAGAAGCAGGGCTGAGAAGGAGCCAAGTTTGGGGAACTCACTGGCACATCTCTAAAACTCAGTTTCCTTGGATGTTAACCTCTCCTTGGGATACAGGTTTTAAGAACCTTTCAATTTGTGAGTTCTACAGGGAAAAAAAAAAAAAAAAATTCCAAAATAATATAAGCTTTCCAGAAGACCACATAGGACATTTTAGTCTGGCAAATAATGCAATGCAACCTAGATTTTTACTATTTACACTCAAATAATACCTATTTCCTTTCAAAATAAACTCACACAGTCTGTAATAAACGCACACACAGTGCTGTAATCCTTACTCTAAATCAAACAATTATAGAAAAACAGTAGCAGTGGGGTCAGCAAGAGGTCATGTGCTTCACCCCTTTGTGCTGAAGCATGATCCACCCAGTTGCTCCTCAACCTCTATTTGTACAGTTGACATTTAAAGGTACTTAAAATCTGCTATTTTTCTCACTGAGAATTTTCTGTAGGGCCTCGTGACTGGACCACAGAATTTGTCCATTGTTTTATCCTAGGATAATGTGTGCGTTTCCAAGCAGTGGACTTAACTGTCTTCATTATGTAATGCCACATATTCAGACAATAGAAGCTAAGCCTGTTGTCAAATTGCATTTCCAATTGACATTCTGTGAGACATTAGAAGTCACTACATATATCTTCAGCGCATGTGGGAGTCATGACATTAAAAATGACATAAAACTTATTATGCAGACAGAAAATAAACATTTTCTTCCCTTAAAGAATTTAAGATTGATGGATAATTACTTTGCTTGCCAAGGAGACACTTCCATAATCAGTATAAATCATAAGGTCATTAAATTGGTAGGGCAATGAGAAATAAATCAATGCCCTGAAGATGACTTGTAATTGCTTGTTGCAGGATACATGGCTGAATGATATTTTGTAAAGACCATACTGTGCATCTATCTAATTGGGTTGGATGTGTTAGAGAGTCTATAACAGAGCTAGCTGAATAAGTCAAAGACCACCCACATATGAACCAAATGTCTTACGTGTCTGTGGGACACTCAGGAAAATCTGTACTTATTGTTCCATCTCAACTCTATCAGGAAATTCCTAGGCTGCCTTAAAAAAGGATAGAAGAAGAAACAAAAAGTTGATGCAATTCATTTTGTGTAATGTTTCTAAAACCAACGATATGGAGACAAAAGTGACATGCAGTCATAGCGACAGTGATGCTATTTTGGAATGTTCTGCGCTATGTATTTCATAATTGGATTCAAATGACCAGAAAGTGACACTTCTCCCACAGGCAGCCAGCTCTTTCTTTCAAATCTGATAAATACTTTGGAATCAAAATCTCAAGAAATTAAGACTTTGCAGTTTGTGACCTTTTAGTACTGTGGGTTTATAAATAATATATTCATCAAAATCAACCTAATTAACATGTGCATCTGCAGAAAGGAAGTAAATAGCTATTCTAAAATTGAAGTAAATTGTGGTACAGGATTATCAGCGGGCTTTGCATTCTAGAGAATTGCCTTGAGTCTGTTTCGCAACCTGGGCAAAATACATGTGCATATCTAAAAGCCATTTATTCTATTGTTTACCCTGTGGCTTCTGGGCTTTTTTTGTTCTCAGTTAACTTTTAAATATATATATATATACACACATGCATACATATATATATATCAGTCTGGATTAACTCCACTAAAAATATAAGATCATTCCAACTTTACATCCGCGTAATTTTGTTTTAACATGCCTGTTACTAGTGAAGTAAAAGGCAGGGATTTATTAAACGTTGCTCATTCAACATGCTTAGTTTCAAGCAAATGTATTTGTTTAGTACCGATGACAATGGTAAAGTAGTTATATGACATTAGGGCTTAATCAGTGTCTAATTCCTGTTGTGCTGGGAGCTGTACAAATATACAAAAAGGTGTGTTCCTTACCTCTAGATGTCTTAAGATTACAAATGCAAATAATAGGCTTGGCAAAGTGATGCATTGTCCAAATAAATGAAAAAAGTACAATTAACATAGTTATGTATTGTAGCTGGGTTTTTAGGTTTTGTCTGTTTGTTGTTTTTTACCTGGGAGAAGGCATAATGGAAAGAGGAGACAGTAAGAATAGCCAGATTAGTTACTGCAAAAAAGCTGAAAAGGCATAAGAATTGAGGACTACATATTTGCCCGGTAAGTTACTAAGAAGAGTAAAGCAAGTCTGAAATGATTATTTAATCTGAATCCCCCAGTTTTATTGTTTGTTAACTGAGAATAGGCAGACACACAAGTGTTAGAGACTCTTCAGAGCACTTATTAAAGCAGTTCACTATCTGCAGATTGCCATGGCTACTATCCAAGCATGTAATTCAAAGAGCAGTGAATATGACATAATTCAAAATTCCAAACATTATTCTAGATTGGAAATTTTTGTATTGCCCTAATCATTATAAGGAGCCAAAGCAAAAACCACATCAGAATTCCAAAGCATACAGGCTGTTCAAAACTGCGATTCATCCTTCTGAATGAAGCTGGTCAATATCTTTCTTAAAAAAAAATAGATGAGCAAAGCAAAAATTTTATTTTACATGTTTTTCTAATGGTTGAATCCAGTTTTAAATTTCATTTATGTTTATATTTGTTAGAGATTTGATGACAAATGAGTAAGAAAACAGCAAAGTAGTTTCCAGTCCATCAAATTACAGATAAATCTATTTCACTGGTTTAGAATGAAGTACTCAACTATCTTGAGGATTTCATGGCTACCTCTAATTGCCTGAATTACACTGAGTTAGCTTTCAGAAGAAAATCCAAATGTTTTGAATTATGTGATAACATGAGCAATTAGAAAATACACTGCAGTGTCAACCTTGATCAGTTTTAACATGGATACTTCACTCCAGTAGTCAGTCTTCTAGAAAAAATAGTTTGCTGAACATAATAGAATAATGATATTTCTTTTATTGCTTGATTATACTCTACTTTCACTTTCATCCTGTCTCAAACCTTTTCTGAATCATGACAATTTATTTTTTCTGGTGAGATTTAAACAATTGTCTTTTTCTGTTATCCATGAGTAACAATGAGAGAAAGAGTTCATGCTTTTCTGAAAAGATGAAGTTGTTATGTTTCTGCAGTGGTTTCTTAGAGAAGATGTTGGGCCAGATTTTCAGGTGCAACAGTTCAGTATTGTTCCATCAAATCTGGTTCTTTTAATATAAGTAAACAAAATGTGCAGTCAGGAAGACAGTACACAGGAGGGGTGAACTGAATAGGCCTCTAAGCCATATGAATTTTGGACTTTGTTGAATGCTTAAAAATACATTTATGAAAAAAGAGATTTAAAGATTTCAAGGCTTCAGTTGGATAAACTAGAGCCACAGTATCTGCTGCTGTTTGTTGCTCTGTTGCCACATCTCTGTATAGAGAAGGGATAAAGAAGTCTCTGAAGCCTTTTTCAAAAAAATGATCTTGAGTAGCCTTCTTGGACTTGAACTGTTTCAAAGAAATCTATATCCTACCAGAACTGGGGAGCATATTTTTTTTTCAGCACCACCAGTGGATATTTTCATTTCCACCAGCACTGTCTGAATACAGGAAGGGAAGACCATAGGGCACTGAATTGCCACAGATCGGCAGTTGTACTTAATCTTCATGATTGTGTGGTCTGTGCTTCACATGTTAGATAAAGAGGAGCTGGTCCTTCTGTTATACATCGGAACTTGGATGCTTATGTGTAAAGGATACAGAAGATTTAGGTAATGTTTTTGAGTGTCCATGACTAAATGTCTTTGGGAACAAATCAGACAGACATTTAGGTGGGGAAGTAGACTAAAACATCTTTTCTACCTCTGTTTTCTACAGTTCTGTGATAGCCCCATGCTGATGCTTTTCACTTTCCCTACACTTCCACAATGACCTGGTAAAAGAATTGCAAACATGGCAGATGCATTTTCAATATTACCTGGAGAAGCAGATGGGAAGAGGGAAGCCAAAACCATTTCTTCTTTTATTTTGCGAATTAAAGTTGAGGATAAGAGGTGTTTTCCCTTGGCCAGGGAGGCGGAGGGAAAGGAGGGATAATGCCAGCTGCTCTGTTACTCATGAAAGCAAGATCTCACTAATTCGATGTTCTTCTCCACCTACATACAGAGAATAATCATCTCCTAAAAATATTTATACATCCATACTGATTTCAAATAGAACACATGCTTCCAAAAATGTAATAAAGAGAGGTATGTTCCAATAACGAAGGTTATAAAATATTTAAATACTTCCTCCGCTTCTTTCAAGAGGAAATGCCAAATAGCAAAGAGGAAGGAGATTCCAACTTCTCTTGTTTTTAGTGTGAGGTTCTTATTCCCCTTTGCTTTATCACTCTTCTCCCAGAATAAAAACCTATTACTATTTTGTCATGCATATCCTGATCCAAACTTCATACATATGCATTGCCATATGTTTCACACATCATATGCTTTCCTTAGTTTCATTTCAGGTTCAACATCAACACTCTTTACCCATCATGCTTATATACACATACTTTGTTCATTTCACACTTCTTCCTATGTTTGCAGAGTGGAATAGAGAAAGAAGTTGAATTGACTATATATCTTATGGGGAAGAAGAGACTCCAGCCCATATCTAGGCCCTTTATATCATCCTTACTCACTCCTTACTTGAAAAGAATAACATAAGATATTCACTGACTGTATGAATCCAGTCTAAACTCCCTTGCTTGTGCAGGAGTAGAATTTCAGTGAAATTAAGAAAAACAATTATTTTGTATAAAGCATCAAGAGCAGAAAATGCAAGAAGGTGTGGGTATTTCTAGGCAGCATTACAAAATCGGATTTTAGATTCCCTGTCACCTAGTGGAATCCCTTGCTTAGTTTAACACCCGGGTTATCCTGGGGACAGATAGTTGCCTGAGTAGGGACCTTCAGAGGCCAACCACCTGGCACAACCTAGAGAGAAGACATAGCTTGCTGCCTGGAGGCTGCAGGGAGAGACCTGCTGCAGCTCAGGATGCTCAAGACAAGAGATCTACACACATGTTTTAGACTCCAAAGAGGTTTTCCAGACAATGAAGTCCCAGCAATATAAAAGGAATCCTGCTTCTAATGAATCATAGAATGCTTTGGATTGGAAGGGACCTTTAGAGGTCGTCTAGTCCAACCCCTCTGCAGTGAGCAGGGACAGCTTTAGCTAGATCAGGTTGCTCAGAGCCCCGTCCAACCTGACCTTGAATGTTTCCAGGGATGGGGCCTCCACTGCCTCTCTGGGCGATCTGTTCCAGTGCTTCACCACCCTCATTGTAAAAAATTTCCTCCTTATATCCAGTCTAGATCTATTTCTCTTTAGTTTAAAACCATTACCCCTTGTCCTGTTGCTACAGTCCTTGCTAAAAAGATTGTCCCCATCTTTCCTATAGGCCCCCTTTAAGTACTGAAAGGCCACAACAAGGTCTCCCTGCAGCCTTCTCTTCTCCAGGCTGAACAGCCCCAACTCTCTCAGCCTGGCCTCCTCATAGGAGAGGTGCTCCAGCCCTCGGATCATTTTTGTGGCCCCCTTCTGCACCCGCTCCAACAGTTCTATGTCTTTCCTGTGCTGAGGGCTGGTCGCAGTACTCCAGGTGAGGTATCACCAGAGCAGAGCAGAGGGGCAGAATCCCCTCCCTCGACCTGCTGGCCACGCTGCTTTTGATGCAACCCAGGATACTGTTGGCTTTCTGGGCTGCAAGCGCACACTGCCGGCTCATGTCCAGCTTTTCATCCACCAGTACCCCCAAGTCCTTCTCTGCAGGGCTTCTCTCAATCCCTTCATCCCCCAGCCTGTATTGATATCAGGGGTTGCCCTGTCCCAGGTGCAGGACCTCGCACTTGGCCTTGTTGAACCTCATGAGGTTCACACAGACCCACCTCTCCAGCTTGTCCAGGTCCCTCTGGATGACATCTCGTCATTTGGGCATGTCAACCACACCACTCAACTTGGTGTCATCTGCAAACTTGCTGAGGGTGCACTCGATCCCACTGTCTGTGTCACTGATGAAGATATTAAACAGCACTGGTCCCAGTACGGACCCCTGAGGGACTCCACTTGTCATCGGTCTCCATTTGGACATCGAGCTGTTGACCACTACCCTCTGGATGCAACCATCCAACCAATTCCTTGTCCACCGAACAGTCCACCCATCAAATCCACATCTCCCCAATTTAGAGAGAAGGATGTTGTGGGGGACTGTGTTGAATGCTTTACAGAAGCCCAAATAGATGACATCCGTTGCTTTTCCCTTGTCCACTGATGCAGTCACCCCTTCATAGAAAGCTACTAGGTTGGTCAGGCAGGACTTGCCCTTGGTGAATCTGTGCTGGCTGTCTCGAATCACCTCCCTGTCCTCCATGTGCTTGAGCATAGCTTCTAGGAGGATCTGCTCCATGATCTTCCCAGGCACAGAGGTGAGACTGACAGGTCAGTAGTTGCCAGGGTCCTCCTTTCTTCCCTTTTTAAAAATGGGCACAAGATTCTCCTTCTTCCATGCTCCAGGGACTTCACCTGGCTGCCATGACTTTTCAAATATCATGGAGAGTGGCTTGGCAACTACATCAGCCAATTTCCTCGGGACTCTGGGATGCATCTCATCAGGTCCCATAGACTTGTGTACATTCAGGTTCCTCAGGTGGTCTCGAACCTGATCTTCCCTTATAGTGGGAGGGGCTTTACCCCCCTGGTCCCCATCTTGCGCTCCATCGACTCGGGAGGGGTGAGGAGAGAGGTTGCCGGTGAAGACTGAGGCAAAGAACTTGTTGAGTACCTCAGCCTTCTCCTCGTCTGTTGATGCTAGGTCGGCATTCTTGTTCATTGGGGGGGTACGCTTTCCTTAACCTTCCTTTTCTGGTTAACATACCTGTAGAAGCCCTTCTTGTTATTCTTTACATCCCTTGCCAAATTCAATTCCAGCCGTGCCTTGGCCTTCTTGACCCCCTCCCTACACAACCAGGCAGCTTCCCTGTAGTCTTCCCAGGACACCTGTCCCTGCTTCCACTGCCTGTGCAGTTCCCTCTTGCTCTTTAGTTTGACCAGCAGGTCTCGACTCAGCCATGCAGATGAATGAATGCGTGAATGGCAAATGAAACAGGACAGAAAGAAAAGGCTTGAGGTGGTTGTTCCCAGCTCTAAATCACCTTAGAAACTGCTAAGGAACTGCCTATGGAGGACTTTTCACGTTAGAAGCGTTCTTCTAGGATATTGCAATGGATAGGTGAAATAACTGTCACACAACAGATGTTCCTCTGGAATTTTAAAGGTTTTGTTGGTTTCCCCCCCCTCCCCCCGAAAGTCTTGTTGAAGTCTGGGATTTTCTTTTTTTTTTTTTTTGGGGGGGGGGAACGACACGACAGGGGCATACTCTGATTTACCTGCCAGGTGGCTGAGGAAGGAAATGTAAGGAATTTTTTTTTTCTTCCAGTGGAAATGAGATGGTATAGTAGCCCTTTTCCTAAATTCTGCTTTCTTTTAAGATAATAATCATATCATTACAGTATGCTAATGTACTTGAAAGAGGTGTTGTAAAATAGCATTTCTTATTATGTTTAAACTTTACAGTCTGCACTTACAGTGTATAAGAGAATCAGCACTTGGAATTGTGAATTGCAAGATTTCCACATTTATAATAGTGTTAGGCACTCTACCAATATATTTAGGATCTTATATGGGAATACTATATGCATTTCTAGACAATGATACCTTTGATTTGTTTTCTACTTGGTATTTTAGCTATGGCTATGGATAGGAAGTATTGATGTTGTAGATGCTTACAAACAGATACCAAAATTAAAGAGTTCTTTTATGTTTTAGAGGAAGAATTTGTTTGTTTGGTTTATTGACCCGTATGGTAATCTTTTGGTTCCCAAGCTGAGGGATCTAGTGCTGTTTGGTGTTTTCATGGACAAACTGACTTTTGGACCTATTTAGATATCAAGGAACAAATTTTCAATTTTTTTGAGATCCTTATAGTTATTAATGTAATAATTTTAGATTACTCATAATGCAGTCAATGTGCTTACATATGGGGTGGCTAACCAAAAATTTACTTGGGTAGTAATTCTGTTCTGCTGATACCTGAGAAAAAGCAGATGGGTTTCACAGAGTACAAATGTTATGGTTCTTAGTCTGAGGTGCGTACACAAGCTGGATGTTGTCATTTATATCTCTACTGTCCCTATTCAAATACACTTAATTTTTAATTGTGTTTTGCAATTCTATTTCAGCAAGTATGAAAATGAGACATCCTATAAAATAACTAATAATTTAGTGATTTGAGTGCTCACCTGGAAATTGGAATACCTGAATTCATCTCCCTTCTCCAAATCATGTCATGTACAAGCAGCATTTGGGGAAGGAGATAGGAATTAAGTCTTGTGTTGCCTAAGGGTACAGCTGTCTTAGAAGGATCCTGTTCCTAAGTCACTAACTTGAGCTGCTCAGGGCAACAAATACCAGGGTATGGGTGTGAGCTATTGCTTTAGAATTCTGCGGTATCCTGGTTCATCACCACCATTAACCTTTGTCAGGGGAGGCACCTCACTTGACCGCTACCCTTTCAGAACCCTAAATATCAGAGGAAACAACCATTCATTTGATATTTATACAGGTAAGAATACAGCTTTATTCTCATTTGACATTTATATACAGTTGCATTATGGTTTTTCAGATAAATGTCAAATGAAAGGTTTCCAAATCTGACATTTTTTAATACTATGCCTAAAAATGTTGCGGTCAAATGAAGGACTGTGATTCATGTGGCACTTAGAATGGTCTACCTGTCTTCTGCACAGAACTTGAAGGCTAATTCCAGCTAATCAGAGATCAGTATGGTAAGCACCTAACCAAAAAGTAATAGACACAATGAGTCTTACTATCATCAGAGAGATGAATAACCATTTTAACTCCATCAGACTCCAGTACTCTCTAACCAGGTTCTTCTAGATATTTCACATATGGAGGTTTTAATGCTTAATACCACATTTACTTATTTGTAGATACTTGACATTATACAATATTTTGATTTAGCAGTGATACTGCAAGGTACTGAAATCACAATACATGTGCAGATTACACTTCACAGAATACAGGAATTGTACTATACAGTTGAACCATAATACAAGTGTGATTCTCATTACTGGTCTTTTTAATGTGCTTACTGTCAAGACTCTGGACATCCCCAGTTGCCAGGAAGGTATACATGTTTGAAACTAGCTCAAGTTTCAACTATTGCTCTCTTCAAAGTTCATTTTGTTGTTTTTTTCAGCTTTTATACTCTGTGTTAGATTGAGCCACCTATACACTGCCCCCATGTTAGTCTGGCTAACTCAGGCAGACACTCACACTCCTTTGATTAACTCAGGCAGAAACACTTACACAACCAGTTCTTCCACTCAATTGATCTAAGGCCACCCTCCGGTCCCCTTTGTGTTGAGCTAAATTCAATTTCCTTTGTAATAGCTATGGTCAGTCACTCCTGCCATTCTTCCCTGAGCTTCATGAGCATATCACCTTCACCCATATCCTGTGAGTCTTCTCCCATTGTAGAGGTTTATGGATCAGTCACAAACTCATAGACTAGTCCAGTTCTTTCCAAGAACTGGTAGGATGGGCATTACATCAGAAAAAAAGGATAATGGCAAACCAAAACCAGAGTGACTCTTAATATAAGCAAGTCAACCTCCATCTTCCAGGGATATTTAACTCTCTGCCTAATAAATTTTCTCTTCCAAAAATATGCAAAGTTCACTTGTGATCAAAGAGAGCGTTGTTCTTGAGTTGGCCCAGCAAAGGAAGATGGTATTGCATTGAGATTACTTCAGAAGAAGAGTTTATCAAAGGCACATGGGATTTCTGGCAGCATTTCTTCAATGCTGTTGAACTCTACTGTTGATACTATATTCTACATATAAGACCTTGAAAAGGTATGAGTAAATACTGACAAGTTTGCAGACTTGTCAATAAGTAACATTGCAATCTATTTTAAGCACTTTTTGCAATCTATAGGCCCTTTTAAAAAAAGTTTCCGTGAGATTTTATTGCCTTACAGGGTTTTCTGTTGCACTTTTACAGGAGAAAGGGACCTGGACCCACATCGGTTCATGTATGTACATTTATTTGGCACACACAGAATTTACTGCCTAGTGATTAACAGATCTTCTAAGAATGCTCTGTTTTATAGACACAGTTACTTCTGCTGTCACTAGAAGTTATTGGCCAACAAGAGGTTACCATTGGCTTTTTGATTTCTATTAATCTCTAATAAGTGACCATTAATAAAAAATATATTAATCTTATATTAACATTTTATATTTTATGTATACTCCGTTGTAGAAAATCTGAGTGCTATAGTACATTTCAGCCTTATATAAAAGTGTTTAAAAGGAACCCTTACACTCTCATGCAAACTACCAAGACTTGAGGAACAGGACCATAGCAGTAATTGCCAGCTTCCCAGAAGAAAAGTGGTCTGAGCGTGAACAGCTTCTTGTTCTCCTGCTTTGGCTCTGTTCTGCTGGCAATCTTAGGGAGGGACTGGAGTAATTGGTTCCTAGTGTAAGGCCTACCAGCAAATGTCATTAACATAACACCCCCTTGGAGCAAAGAGTTGTGAAAGAGAACAAAGGAGCAAGCCATCAGGAATGCTCCTGGTACAGACCACGAATCCATAGCCTATGTAAGGGCAGGGGGACCACTTGCGAGAATGCAGTTGCAGACATACCTTTAGTTTTCAAGTATGCTTAGGTGGTTTCTACAGTCAGGCGGCAGAGTTGCAACAAAATCTTAAAAAATAAAATAATTGAGAATCTTGTTTCTTCTTACCAATTACCTTTAGCTCAGACACCTCTATGAAGATATACAGAATAGCCTCAAGTAAAATTTGGCATGGACAGTAGTTTAACATGGACAATAATAGCAAGCAGGAAACGAGATTCTCTGCTTCAGCTGCATCTCTTTGTTCCACCTCTTTTCTTATGGGTAACCATGTTGTTTGTAATAATATAAAGAAATTTTGCTTATTTGAGACAAGGGAGCTTTTCTTCTGCAACTTTATCTATCAACTTTAGTCCAAAGATGCAATTGATATCATGAGCTCTAGACCTATCTTTTCAAAAGCAACGTGTATTCCTTGTGAGGTATTGTTGTACTGAATCTCTGGTTTTTTTCCATATTTCTATGAAATCAAGTATAGAGAGTTATTTCAGCTGTTCATGGGGCATTTTGTTCAATTATACATACCACCCTTGTCCTGGCAGCATGCCCAGAAGTATCTCACTGTTGTTCAGACAATGATCATTAAACATCATTAATTACCTCCATGGAACAAGACAGTGAAGAAAGTCCAGAGTGAGCTAGTTTTTGTTTTCACCTAGTTCTACATGCTGTTGTCTCCTGGAATTCTCCACTAAAAGAAAAAGGGCTGCTTACCACTGCCCGCTATATCCCTCCACTGTTGTTATCAACCATACTCATTAAATGGCCATAAGCCAAAAGTTCAATCCTTTAAGCTCTGTACACAGACAACTGTATATAGTTGAAGCTGGCTTGGGCCCAGTTTTCATTTGAAGCGTGTGCTGGTCTTTAGTATTATAGGCTCACCCACCCCTCCCCACCCTGCCCCGAAGAGGAAACTGAAATCAGAATTAGACTGTTAGCTTTTGAAATAATAATATACTTAGAAAATAAATTCTTATGAAGTATAAAAAGGTCCTTCTTTTGCTTTAAACCACAAGTTTGAGGATGAATCACATAACATCTTGAGACAGGCAAAACTCCTATTACTGACATTTGTATTCTTTTCATGAAAAGGAGTTCCACCCATCAAGAATTTTTAATTATATTGGCTGGTCATTACAGCATTGCAGATGTCAGCCAGCAATAATGTTTAAAGGCAGAAAGAAAATCTCTCAGCGAAGACTCTTCAGCATTTTGATGTATGTGCAGATGAATAATGGCAAGGTAGAAGGGAGATAACTAGAAAAATGCTGGAATGTAGAATTATGAAACCGAGTAACTCCATATTTACCAACTGGTGTCTCTTGGATATTTTTTCTTGGGGTTGGGGATGGTGAGGGAGGCAAACAAACCTTAAACCCATTCTTTCATGTTATCTACCCCATAGTATATGAAAATGTGTTTTACCATCATAGACTAACCATCAGGAGAGAAATCTGTCACAATTCTAATATAAAACATTCCCAGCGTGGCCCCTGATCAGTACGGCACTACAAAGAACAAACCAAAACCAGCTATGTCAAAATATCCCTTTTGTCATTTTTAGATGGAGAGTTCTAAGCTGGATAGAAGGGTTTGTCTGAGGTTTGTCGACATTGGAAATCTACGGAAAAGACACAAACTGAACTTGGATTCAGATCAGTTAACCATTAGACTGCTGTTCTTTTAATTCCCAGAGCATTCATAGGACATCGTTAAGGACATGATTATAAAATTGAAAGCTCACTAAAAATATTAGGCCTGATTTTCTTAATAAACACACCTTTAACTGTACTAGATGAAACATATGTGTTATTGAACAAGGAGTTTAATTCTTTGTCCTTAAATGCATGGACTTCTTATGCCTCTACTTATTTTGTTTTATTCTGTTGTCACAGAAAAAAAAATCACGCAAATTTTCTTCCATGTTTGGATTTTCAGTATCACTTTACCACTGTTGTCTAAAAGAGCTATCGTAGGGAAATGGACATATTCAAACTTTATGAAAACCACTTGAATTTTACTAAGAATAATAAATATAACCATTCTTCTTGTCGTATGATTAAATAAACACCAGAATTGGAAACACTTATTTGGTGCTAATCAACACGGTATCTGCTTTGGTATTCTTCCTTTAAGATAGCAAACATTTCCACGGAAGATGCTGCACATTGATGACTTTACATTGCACTAATCAGCTGTTGAGCTGGATAGCCCTGGTCAGCTCTTCAGGAATTGTTTGTTTGAGGCATTTTTTGATTTCTGAATACCATAAAGGTAATTAAGCTTTTTTTCCCCCTCCACAAACTAATTGTAATGAAAATTTACTTCAACAAAATGTGTAAGTTAGATGCCAGATATGAAACTGACAACTTTCATATATTATTTAGATAGATTCAGATTGAACATATCCTTGCATAACTGAGTAGTTTAACATTAGTGCAATTAAGAAGACTAATGAGTCAGATCTCTGTCTTTAGTGTATCTTTTTATCCTTATATCCTTTTTAAAATTTATTTCTGAATGGACATTACAGAATAACATATAAAGTAACCTGGAAAACAGAAAAACAACATTGCTTATTCTATCATCTAAAAAAAAAAAAAAAAGGAAAAAACAGAGAAAGAAAACAGTAAGAGATATTAAAGAATGAGTTCCACTTAACTGAACTGTTGAAAGATACTCCACAGACCTTTAAAACCCCATTTTATGTCATATGCCATCAACTAAAGGTTTGGTTTTTTTTTTTATTCATTACCTATTCCTATACAAAGAAACATCTTAATGTAGATCAGAACAAATTAGTCTATGCTTCAAAAATTTGTACTTTGAATAAGTTTAAAAGAGAATGTTAAAAAAAAAAAAAAAAAACAAACGAGAAAACATCCCTTTTAAACATCAGGTGGACCAGTTAGAAAAGAATGGTCATTGCAACACTTGAAATTTTGTTATTCCATGTCTGGGCCACGTTTGTCTTCTCATCATAAAAACAAAATTCACATCTGCTGAAGTTTTTTTTAGTAATTTATAATCCCGACCACTGAAATTAGAAACAGGTGCCAGTTAAATGAAAAGGTGATGTAAAAAATCCTACACAATATGTTTTCCATGAGATGGGGGAAGTGTAAGAAAGAGGAGAAAAAGTTTGTTTCAAGTCATACAGTCAGAGAATTAAAGAAACCAAATAAAAAAAAATTATCATGAAGATAAGATAGGATCTCTAATGTGATTTCATCCTTACATGTTAAGATCTGAAAGAAGTTGCACGGCCAACAACATCATGCATGGCCAACAACATCACTGCTTCTCCATCATTTATATCTGTGTCAGAGAATCTCAGGTAAGAAACTCCATTATGGTTTTCTAATCTGGTCTCTATTCCAGGTGCATTTGACTTTGGGTTGGTTTTGGTTTTTTTTTTTGCGGGTTGGGGGGGGGGTCCCTTTCTTCATGAGAGACATGTTCGCTCTATGAGACAACAACTGATCATGCATTGGCACCTACTATACAAAGTAAATAATTTCAGCAGATAAGCAAATTATCATCACTAAAGAACACCTAAAAAGATGATCAAAAGGTAGACAGTACTAAAATTTTAAATAGGCAACTGGACTGACTAAATCTGGAGAAGGGAGGACCAGATTTGAAATGGTACAAATGTGGCTGTTTTCACATGAGTTATAGAATAACTTATTGGCTAAAATTAGTTGGCAGGAAGTTATTAAAATAATACCTATAAAAATAAACATATATGAGGTTACTTCATTTAAAAAAGGCTGTATTAAAGATACAATTAGTTCAGATAAAGGGGACCATCCAGTTCCTTACAATAATTAGGTTCCAAAAAGACAGGTTGTGTAAGAGACAATCTACACAGCATGTCATTCATTTTAAGGCTATGCTGGAACAACAACAACTGATTTCTTCTTGCTAGGAAAAAGCCAAGTTTATAGCCAGAATGTTAGGGGAAATGATACTGTCAAAGCAGAGAAAACAACTAATGAGCATTTGATAGCTGTTTTGCTTTCCAATGGATCCTTTACATTCATAGAGCTTGAAAGTCACAGTCTGTCAAATAGCTTCAAAACTACAGGAATAACTTTGTGAAACCCCTACGTATGAACTAGATGTTTCATCTTTTCCTTTCTTTCAAGGTCTTCTATTCAGATGATAGAACTCAAGACTTTAAATTTAGGTATAGAAGAGAAGTCGTAACATAAAACTAAATACAGACAGATTTTAAAACATTTGAAAATTATAAGGTTAGGAAATACTATTACTTTTTAATTACAATGACATAAATCTTCAGGAAATGTGAGAATTAACATCATATTTTTTCTGACCTCATAGAAATCAGACTCAAATAATTTCCTGAGACTCCCAAGATCTTGAAGCTGCCTTATTTTACAATAAAAAACAGTTATGAATTTACCACATGGAAATTGCATTTAATGGAAATGGAGATTGATTCCTAATTGCCCCCGTTGCAAGAGAACACCAGAAATTAAAACTTTTTTTGCATTCTGTAATCTAAATACTGTACTTCTATATTACTTTTATTACCATTTATAAAAAAGCAGATGGAAGAAGACTATATTTACTTTTTCATACTATTTTTAAATAGTATTACACTATTAGTAACAGTGAGCATTTCTGATTTGTGTCCAAGAATGTTAAAAAACATGCTGTGTGTAATAAATGCTGAAACAATTAAAATTGTGTTATTACCAAAGAAACTCTTAGCTCCATTGAATTAATCTAAACTTGAAAGAATATTCTATTCTCCTCTATTTATGAACAATTTTGAGTTCTTGGGAACTCTGTAGTGAAACAAAGCTTTGATACAATACTAATATGTTTGAAATTAAACAGCGTTGACTTTAATTTTTAGCAACCCGAGGAAAACTTTAGTTTCATTAGGCAGGTTGAAGGGACAAGGAAGATGTTTTGCTTCAGAAATCTTCTAACATTTCTTTTCTTTATTTCTAGTAGAAACACACAATTGTCAAATATTCTTGTAGAAAATTGTCAGAATGTCTAATTTTGGAACAAACCAAATTAAATTTTTTCTTGAACTTAAAAACCTTTTTTGTTTTTACAGTCTCTTATTAGACCCTTGACTTCTTCACAAGATGGTCCAAAACCTACATATTCAGGTGTAGTCAAGTGCAACTTGACTTTCATTTGTTAACTTTCATTTGCCAGAGACTGGGAGTGGGGTTTACTCATTTATTTAGCAATATTATAATAGCTAGTGGTCAAGACATACTCCTGACAGTGAGTCTTCGATATTTGTCCTTGATTTCATATTTTCTCCCATGACTGTATAACACAAAATGTGTATACAAACTTAGGAATACACAGTAGAGCCAAAGTTTATTTCCTTTCAGAGTTGCTGTAAGCCACAATACAATGACCATCTTGTGATCTTTGAGCCATATGAGTTTAAACGCTTCCAGGAGCTGATGTCAGGAAATAAGCAGTGGGTTTAGACTTGGGCATCTAAATTCTCATTTGTGTCCTAGACAGGTAAGCCCTTTACCCAGTTTTGCTCTAAGTACCTAGATCAGGTGCGTAAAGGTTGAATTTATCAGGGCTGGGAGATAGGGAAGAGTAAAACAAGTAGAAATTGATTCCAGTGGTGGGGTCAGGAAGCATCAGGGCAGGGCAGACTGTGTGCCAAGCTCTCTCCTGATGAGAGAAACAAGAAACTATCGTATTTCAGCCAAAACATATGGTGGGAGGAAGAGGAGGAGCTGCTTGCCAAGCCAAATACAAAGAGGCACTCCTCCTCAATTTAAGGAGCAGTGGTAGATGGGAGAAGAGCTAAAATGAGTTTTTCTCTGATGATTTAAGAAATATTTATGATACGTCTTTCTCAGAGAGAAGGGTCTTATTGGAAGATCACAATGCTATTCAGTGTTTCTTAAGAATAATTACTTTTTCCCCTATTCTGCCCACATGCTTGATACTATGTCAGCATAAAAGAAGGCATAGCTCATGTTTCAAGTAAGTAATTTTTCATTAACAGAGTCATGAATCTTGTGACAAGCAGCAGTGGTCTTCAAACTGCTCAAACCAGAGTTTCTAACTATCACTTATTCAAGATTCTTAATTATCTACAGTAGGTTCTGAAAACAATACCATAACATACAGGTAAGAGATCATAGTTTTATTTTAAGGAGTTTGGCTGTGTAACAGTGGTACTATACTCTGAAGTCTGCTTTCTATTACATTTTATTGTGCTTGGCCTTTTAGCATATGGATTTTGGTGAGATCTTAAGGAACACATAATTATATTTTTAGACATATGGTGAGGTAACTTTGTTGATAAGTAGATATTCTGAAATTAAATTGGTCTCAAAGGTTTTCACAAAATCTAATATATGGTATTTTTGCAGAAAGTATAAAACCAGAATATCCTTTACCTGAAATACCTTAATGATCCCTACATTGTGTTAAAAATGTCCTCTTTATGAATGAAAATTTAACAGTAGTTCTTCATTTTCAGCATATCTAAACTAGCATGTTAAAAAAGATGACCCCATGGGAAATTTTGACTGTTCTTTAACGCTGCATATCATTGCCTGTTGTGATACCAATTGTGAGAGAATGTCAGCCTTTGAGAAGACAACTGCAACCCATGAATTTCATAAAATTGACCTACCATTTTACTTGCTTATGCAGCATCATGAAACAGCAGTACACCATGAAAATCATGTCCCTCCAGTAAAGAACAAAATGTATTTTTAAGTCATTGTGGGGAACTTTGCATTTTGGTTTACTACCATTGACTGTCTAAACAGGATTCATTTTTCTGTTAAACTTTTGCATTGATCTTGAGCATCAAGTTCAATCCCTCTCCCCCATGCTCTGTTCTGTTACTCTATATTTGGCTTTTCTTCCAAAAGAACTTTGGCAGCAAAACGAATGTTTTCAGCACCTGAAATACAATGCAATTACAGGAATATCACGAGTTGAGCCCCTGTTTGGTTACCTGTGGAGAAGATCTGCCAGTCGGGTTTGTGACAAGAGTCAGCAGAGTTCTCCATGAGCAAGGAGGGAGCAGAAAATTCAGCTCCTTGGGAAGACCATTTCCTGCAGTGTCCCTTTGGTACTCAACGTCTTTTCATTTCCAACTCTAATGAACGCAGCCATGACGGGAGTGTTCAGAGAGAGATGACCCTCCAGTGATGCAGGCAGAACACAGTAAGGGCAAATAGCTCTGAGACAGGAAGGAGGGTAAGCAGTTGTGTAATTCACTGTGGAGCATAAGACAAGGCAAAAAAATAGGGTAAAAATGGAAAATTTAACTAACTGTAAATCTGGAGCAATTCCCAACTCCAAGACTGGCATATTAGAACAAGGTCTATATGCACAATGGGGAATAAAAGCCACATGATAGTGATTTCTAAATCTTAATTTTTAGTCTATTATGTGTTTTTTTTCTTTGGGTCAAGCTTTTGGGGGGGATTTACTGCATTGAACATATGACTGAAATACATGTGTATTATGTATTATGCTGCTTCTCTCAAAACAGTAATTTAAGATTAATCTCATTAAGAACCCTCTTTCTGAACAAATAAACAAAGCAGTAATGTATTTTTAATGAGGTAAGGTGATTTCTTGCTGTGCAAATGTGCCTAGACCTGTAAAAACACCATTTTCTTTCTACCCAGTGAGGATAATGATGAGTGTTCATCAATGCATCATTGTCCTATTTGCTGGTAAGACTGACCTAGTGAGCTACATATAAGAACTAGGGACTCCTCTGCCAATAAAAAGGTCAGTATTGCTGTTATGAAATTGCATTGTTTCATTGTTTGAATTGCTATAATGGCATTGTCACAATCTTCCACAATCTTGTTTGTTTGAATTACAGCTTTTGGTTGAATTTCTCACGTTGTATTGGTTTTTTTTTTTTTTAAATTTAGGCTTCCCAGATACTGCTGCTGATCACCTTCAAAATGGCACCCATCAGAACTGTGGGGGATTTTCTTGGGTTTCACTGTGCTCTGGAAGGTTTCTCATGATTGGAACAAAATCATACTCTTCCTTTCCAAAAAAACCATAGCTCTTACATTGAAGAAGCTTCTTAGAAAATGTAGAATCGTTCGCTTAGCAGTTTTTCTTCTTTTTTTTTTTTAATAAAATATTTTTTTTTTGAGAGAGGTATGGAAAGGATTGCAAGAGGGCAAGAAAGGGGTTCTCAAAGCACAACATGACAGCATTTTTAGAAAACAAACCCAGACAGAAGGCTGAAAACATACCTGAAATGCAGCTTCTGAAATTTCCCCACCACTGATTCCCCCAAAAATGACAGGAAACAAATCCCGCCAAAATGGAACTAAATTGCACTCTTTATCCTAACCCATCTGAACCTCTTTGGTTCCATTTAACATAAAGCACTTTGGATACCTTGGGAAACTTCAGTTATCATTACATATGAGACATTTCAGATCATCTTAGAACAAGATGATGAAGATGATGACCAAAAATGCATTATTTTCTGTATTTTTACATTATGCTGAGGTATTTCAATTTTTTTTCCCCTTAGTGTTATCTAAATTGGTTTCTAACATTTACATATGATTATTACTATGATTATTACTGGTTTGGGTTTAGCATTTGTTTTCTTTTTACATTTTAGTCATGATAACAGGTAGAAGTTCTAATCTGGATCACAGACCTATTGCAAATTTATTTTATAATTTTTCGGGGCAGGCTATATTGTATTTTACACTAAATAAATTCCATTGATTTCTTATTGTCTTCCTAATTTTTAATATATGCTAGTCATGGAATTATTACTCATACCTAAATTTACCAAAGCCCTAAAGTACAGAGTTATCTGATTTGTTAGAAGACGATGGAAAAGTTCGAATCTATGTGAAATCTCTGCTTTTGGGCACAGGTATAATATAGAATCATAGAATCATAGAATGCTTTGGGTTGGAAGGGACCTTTAGAGGTCATCTAGCCCAACCCCCCTGCAGTGAGCAGGGACAGCTTTAACTATAAGCAGAAACTTTCAAGGAAAAGGTATACTTTGATCAATAGGCATTTGAATTACTATCTAAATGGTTAATGTATATTGCATACAAAAAGATAGATCTGAGAGACTCTTGGAAACGATTTTCCTTTCATTTCCGATTTGTTGAAAAACTGCTTCCATAAAATAATGATTAATTCTAAATTAGACTTGAAGAGGTTTTTAACGCTACTAAATTTGCAGGAGTATTTTGTGAATTATTGGCACTTAGTTTTTTCCAGTTGGGACTTCTTGTGGAAACATACATATTTTTTTAAATATCTAAGGCCAACTTGATAGCTAATCAGTAACAACAAATACTGATCTCAATGCGCAGATTCTAGACAAAGACAAGGAAACTTTTAGGAGCATTTAATTTGAATGAATGGACATTACAATTTTGAAGAAAACTGAGCACTGCCATCTTTTGTTGGAAGAGACTAACTGCAACTTTCAAATGGCAACATTTGGATCAGTTCTGATTTGTGCACACTACTTTCTATCAGAAAGTTTGTTTACCACTAACAAGACAGATGTGTTTTCTTATTAAACACAAGAAAGAACATTTTCTGTATTTGGTGAATATTTGCTAAGGGAGAAGACTTTAAGAATGAACACAGTTATGAACAAGTCAGGACCTACCATTCTACTAGACTACTATACTTTTATAAATGAAAACACGTCGGCCAAATCCATAAGAATAAATACGGTCTTTTTTTACAATCAAGAGAATGCATTCAAGTTTGATTTATTACTGTAGCTTATGTTTATAAGAAAAAAAAAAAAAAAGGACCTACCTATTAACGTATGCTGCTGCTAAATCACAGTTTATTTTCTCATAAGAGAGATCAAGTCTAGAGTGGTCAAAAGGTCTTTGCTTTCTGTTTTGTAGCCTAGGAAGGAAAGGGTGAAACGAAAAATGGCAGGAAATGTACATGAAAATGCAGAAACTTTTATGTCTCTGATTTTACTCATTGTGTATTATGGCAGCTTAACAAGGACTGGTGCTTCCTGATCAAAGGAGTTTGTAAGAAATAGCTTAGTGAAATTTCATAGTGCCTTTCAAAACTGGGAGTTCTCTGGTTTTAAAATGGTTATCAATTCTTCCTTTTCCCAAGTAGAAAGACATGCAGTTGGATCCACACCTACCATTTTTCTATGCATAATTTGCTCATTTATATCTATTACTTCTTATTTGAGTTATTTCTGAGACTTGTAACTGGGCAAATCAGGACTCTTAAATCTGCATTTGACTGTCAGTCTTTTGCCGAAGTTGTACAGTAGCTTACCTATCGGCAACTGTAGTTTGATGCCAGTATCTCAGTAGGAGGTAAAAAAAAAAAAAGAAAATAATAAAAGTTATATATTTACATAATGGAATAAGTGGCCTTATAATACATTCACTGCAGTCCTCCTGTTCTTCCCACCATACAGATTCCCACCTGGAAGTTCAGGATGGTGGAAAATGCTTATGGCAGAGGGAAAGGAGTGAAGATGACAGATGATGGAAGAACCCTCATTAATGTGAGTGCTGGGCTTAAACCGTCCTTTCACCTGAATATCCCTACTTACAAAAATTTGTCCTTAGCATGTAGAACTGCCACCAACCATCCCAACCTGCAGTAAGGAGTGTGAAACCTGAATTCTCCTCCATAGCTGTGGCTGTAAAGACTTCTGTATATTCCCCATTCAGATGCCACCCTAGTTTGAATACTGGGCATATCTGAAAGGGCAACCACTATATTCTTGTTCTATCCAAGCCCCAGATGATCTAAGTTCAATGGAGAGTGATTTTTTTTTTTTTGATTTTTTTTTTTCCCCCTGGAAATATCCAAATATAGACTATAAATATGTCACTTTGCTTTACAACCAAAATTGTTTTCCAAACCACTATCAATAGTTTAATACAAAATGTCTTTTCCTTCAGCATCTCTAAATTTAGTTTCTAGCTTTACAGTGTTTGACCAGACATTGGGAAATCTGATTGATTTATTTCTTAAGTTTTGAAATGGTCCATTTCCTTTAAAAATTACTGAATCAGAACATTATTTTGCTTTATTTATATTTTATATGTACAGGAAATTAACTGGCTTGTATAAGACAAGTAACAAACATTATCAGATCTTAGTCTTTTTATCTGTCAAGAGCCCAAATTTAGTAATATTCTAGTAGCTTGTATAAAGGAGTTTTGGAAAGTGCATTAATTGCCACACAGCTCATCTTGTAAAAAAATTCAAGTGGGAAAGAAGTCAGGATTAAGAAAAGACATAACCCTCTCCTTCAGTTACCAGGACCTTTGGGTCTCAGTGTCATCTATAGTATTTGTGCCTTCCACAAGTCTGAAGCTAAACAGATCAGTATCACTGATGGCTTTGTCAAGACTCTAAGAAAGCAGACTAATTATAAGACCTTGTGTATATATTTGGATGTGTGGGGCATGACTGGTGTGAGCCTGAACTTAGGAAAGAAGAGACCTGCAACCTCCTGTTATTCATCTATGGAATGGCCTACAGACCTCTGCCTTGCCCTGAAGACTATCCTAAAATCTGAGATATAATAGGTAGATAAAATAAAAATTCTCATACCCTTAGAATTATATCATCCTCACGTCTTTCAAAACCCAAAATCCAATTTGTGGAATAAAACGTTCTCTCTCTCTCTCTAATCTATTTAGATAAGAAATAATTTGACTCTAAATGTCTTAATATATATTTAATACATTAATATGTTCAATCAATGGGATTATCATGCAATTTTTATTCTTCGTTTTCCCAACAGGCTACAGTAATGTCCGTTTCATAGTCTGAAAAAATGAACTGCAAAAATCTCATTTGGTTCTATGAGTAGAAACTATTTGCTCAAACAGCAAAATGTTAATGACCACACCCCTATCAATCTCTGTGTCTTTTGTTGATGCAACTTCTTAATAAGGATTCACATGAAAATTATTGCGCAATTTCATTCTATGTCCTTAGCTTTCTTGGACAGGTAAGCACTGAATTTTGAAAGGCATAAATGCTACTTATTTACGTCATCTTTATGTAACCTTTCTTAGAGATTTGGCCATGCCAATACTTTTATGAATAGTAGCACAATTACACATTAACAGAATGCCCAAATACCCTAATTATTTGTTTACTGCAGGTATAATTCAATAAATTTACTGGAGATACAGTTTAATACACTCATTCTGTCTGAACAATTTTTGCATAAAATGGGGTGGTGGTGTTTGTGGTTTCTAACCTAATAATATAAACACATTTGACTGATTGCTATAGGAAAGGAAAAGTGTTCCTGCCCCAGTCAAGGCTACAATCAGTTGTCAACTGATAACAAAAAGCAAGTTTGTGCACTCTTAGCTACCTTTACTCTTAGCTACCTTAGCTACCTCCTTAGATCAGGAGGAGTTACTTTTCTCTTCTGTAAAGGAATAAAAGTTCTAGGGAAAAAATATGCATGCCAAGAGCAAGGGCTCCTCAAAATATTGCACAGCTGGGGTAAAAATGAGAACAGTGATGCTCTTCCTGGATAAGAAGGGGGATCTCTGACTTCTACTATGTGAGGGACAATGGGCACTGCCCTATTTGCATTGCTACCTCTCAGTTCAGTCGTTCATGCAACAAAATTTATGTTACAATTTCCAGCTCTAGTGTGTTAAAAGTTTGCACAGTAAAAACCTAAACTAAGGGTGTGGTTTGGGGGATTTTTTTGACTTTTTTTTTTTTAAATAATAAAAAAGCATGATTTTTGAAAACTAAATATGATGAGCTGCTTATGGGCAATGCCAAAAGTCATCATAATAACAAGTATATAAGCAATACAAATCACTTGTTCAACAGTCATAATGCGTTTCCTTTGCAGACTGGGATTTTCAAACTACTCACCCATATACTGCAGAATGGCAGTAAGGTAGCCACCTGCTGCTGGAAGGGAAATTACTAGATTTGAGAAGTCAGGCATATCCTAGAGTGCTTCTAGTTCATTCATGATCTTGCACTTTCCTTACTAAGTTCTGTTTCCCAAGTAATTAGGTGGTATCTACTTACATGCAGTAGACTAACCTCTGTCTCACGCATTCATGCCTCATTTCCTCATTTAATGCTCTTTTCAGTCTTGTTATTTATTTTCTTTAATATTACACTTCCAGCTCTATAGCCAGATGAGTCACACTCATTGCCATCCACAACAGCACTCTCCAAGGCCTGTGAAACAATAAAGTAATTTATAAAAGCTTTTCCACTGAAGTTATATACAGTCAGAGAAGCTAACCTTTATTTTAGTGGCACTCGAATTAGGATGAAGTTCCATTCAGAAAAGATTATTCATAATAAAATACAGAAGGATATCATGTATTTCATATTATTAAAAAAAACAAAACAAAACAAAACAAAAACCCACAATACCACAACTACAACAAACCAGGATAGTGGTGTGAGACACAGTGGCTTACACTCACAGACTCTTTTTCATTCAGAAATATAAAAAATAAAAATAAACTGAAAATTTCAGACCACTTTTCTTCTTTGCCATAGAAAAGGGGAGATCAAGTTCTCAGAAATTCGTACATTAAATACAGAATGACTGATTTATTTTCCTCACAACAGAAGAGTAATTTCTCATTTTAAAATATTGTTTCCTCTGAGTTGTATACTGTTCCCTGTTCAGCTATCATTATCCGCCTACAGTCATTACATTTTACAATTAGAATTTGGGATAAGAAAGTAATTGTTACTTTCCTGAAGGTGACATTGACAGAGAGACAATAAAATGCCTGTGAGATAAAAGAGAGGTAATCCCTTCTAACATACAGAAAAAATCTTGCTAGCCAAGAGTAACGATATCCAGAACCCAAACACAGAAGAATCTATTTACCTATAACAGAAGGGGAACTCCTATATATTTTTCATGAAGGAAACTATCATTGGTCCAATTACATCAACAGAAACTTGACCTGTGCAAGTACAGTACATTCCTTTTTCTGTCATTTTAACCACAAGTTTCAGTTTATTGATTATGATAGGAATATACTGGATGAGGATATGGAAGAATTGCTGTTACTAGTTTCTTACTTTTCCCTAAGATATCTCACTCCATTGACTTCCACTGGAATTAATATCAGAACATCCAAATGCATATACAGCTTATCTGTACATATGTTGCCCAAACTGTTCTGTAAAATTTAAGCAAGCTTCAAGATGCTGGCCTCCTTTATAAAAACCACCTGCTGAAGACATTTAGTCAAATCTTCAGTGAAGTACAAGTCAGAATACGGCACTGCCAATTTCAGTGCAACAGTGCCATTTCTACAGGCATCACGGTCTGCCATGTTTATATCTCCAAGCCTGTAAAGCATAAGATGAGTTGTCCTATTTACAGTTGTTCATATGAGTAGGTCACAAATACTTAACAACATTCCCATATTAAGAAAGATATCACTTAGCTTGCCAGGAAAAGAAAAAATATTTCATGATATATGCATAGGGAATTAAGAGTCGCATGTTGTGTAGCTCATGAATTTGGTTAACTTGGGTTCAAGATGACAAATACAACCTTGAACAGATAAATATAGCTGAAATGGAGAAAATACTAGGGTTTTGTTGATGGGTTTTTAATAAATAAATAAATAATTTTACCTTTATATGGTAGGGGAGCTGGAAATGAAATTAAGGCTCTAGACTCCCACACTTCTGATCTGAAGCTCAGAACATATATAAAAATGAAAGTACATTGCCAGAGCAAAAAGATGACTGGTCAACCAACACAAAACCACCAACAGAATTACAAAGTGCATTTGTGTCATTGTGAAGAGTATTCTATTCCCATTTAAGGAATATTTATTTCCTTCAAAATTAAACAAGTATTACTTGACACATTCAACTATTGTAAGTTTTCACTAGTTTAAAAAAAAAAAAAAAACACAACAAAACATTAAAAGTATCATTTTAACACTGTTGCAATGCTATTAAAAATCAGAGTGTGCTTGCAGAAGATGATGAAAGGGAACACATATTTTATACCACCTTAAAAATCTACTTTTCCTTTATAAATTGTGCCATGAGATTTATATAATAAATTTCAATTAAAATATTTTTTTATACCTGCATACTTCTGAAGACCATGGCATGTTACAGGTCTATGTAAACGTCACATACACAATTTTCAATCTTACTCTACAGAAAATGTCATATGTCTGTAATATGCTGCAAGAAACATAGTCGGCTTTGGCTGTAAACTGACATTGTTAGCAGAGTCCTTTACAGCAATAGAGTACATTCTGTAATTTTCCCTAGAGCTGAAACTCTTTCAAATGAACATGAGTCAGGCAGTACTTTAGGGAATAATGTTGCAAAGTTGTAAATGCTGCTTACCATTCCCATGAATACTGCCTTTTGGAGGAAGTACATAAGTGTCAGAAATGATGTGAACTCTAGTTTGTTGGACAGGTAGATGCTGTCTCAGTTTTCTGATGGTTTTGCTAATTTTTGTCAATATTGAACTTATTTAAAAAAAAAAAGGAAAAAGTTGTATAATAGTATTTTCAAAATTGTCGTGTTTCAAATGAGTAGGTAGAGTATTTCACTGTGTGGCAAGATTAATATTTCACAGAAATAAACTTCTTGAAGATATGAACGATTTTCATAGAATGGGTGAATACATGGAGTTGATTTATTATAACAACTGTTATAAGTAACATTTTTTAAAGGGCTTGATACAAAACTGGGATTTCCAAAGTTGTCTATGGTTAAATTTTTCAAAATCTCTTGTCCTGGATGTCCTTATGCCTTACATGGTATTGTTAGTCTGTGTTTAATGAATGATACATGAAGGGCTGTTAAGAAGTTGTGCTGTAGGGAAAGACTTTATTCTGAGTCATGAACGGTGCTGAACTTTAGACTCATTAATCTGATTAAAAGCGTGGCTTGTTATAGCCCAGCTGGTTATGCAATTTTTTGAATAATACATAGTTTGAGATCTCATTAATTGAAGTTATTACATATTTTATTTATTGTTACGACTTTTTGATCTAAACTTTTGTATTATTATGCTGTTTACATCATCAAATTTGCCACTGGCCATGCATGTGCAACACCTGCATATTTGCAACATAATCTTTCTAATGCTTAGTAGATATTTAGTTGAGCTTTCAGCTTTTTGGTATGGTTTGGAATTATGAATCACTCAGAAGATTAATATATTGCATAGCTTCGGTGCTTGGCCCTTCTCCGCATCCATTTTGAAAAGTAATTATATAACCCAAAAGTACTGTTAATAAAGAAGCTTATAACAGAATTTAAACAATGCTTTGAAAAAAAAGTTTTTTCTTTTTTTTTAAAAAAATAGAATTCAAATAAGATATAGTTAAGAAATCAATCTACTGAAAAATTAATTCTGTAACTGCTTTCATGCACGTACTCCTTTTCCTGGTGGACAAAGTCATTTAGGTCACAGTGATAAGATTATCCTTTCCATGAATTGCTCAGTATTACATACCACAAGGCAATCAGCAATAAATAAAATATTATGCTGAATCACCTCAATAGATGCCAAGTCAGTAGTTAGCAAATAGGCAGTAACAGTAAAAAAAAAAAAAAAAAAAAAAAAAAAAGACTGAAAAAACAATGTTGAAAGAAACTCTACAGCAAAAGGAAAAACGTTAGCACTGCAAAGCCAACTCAGTTAAAAGCTTTGGTTCATATTATGCTTAGATGAACTATCAACACCATTTCTGGTAGGAACATGGGATGATTTGCATCATATCCAATCTACTGTCTCTAGTGAATGCAGAAAGTTGATTTGTGTCATAAAAGATGCAGGAAAGATCCTGGAATCTGACTCTATGTGGAGAGAACAGTAACAAAAAGTTTCCTTCAAGACCTAAGATTTCTTATTTGTGGAGCCCTTGTTGACAGGCTTATGTTTGACAGGACATGTCTGGAAAGCTTGTAATTGTCTGGCTCTCATATAATGTACTCTGGTTCTCCAAAGAACCGCTTCATAACTCAATTATAGTTCACTGGGAATATAACATTTACTAATAAGGAACTGTGAATGACAGACAAATGCTATAGAATTGGGGTGGGCTCTAGACCTTTTTATCAAAATTGCATACACTCCTCTCTCATAGGTAAACACACCTTTTTCAGAGATGGCCAATGCTGTTTCAAAGCTTGCCACTTTTTCCACACACTGCAAAGATGTATCCTGAAGGTCAAATAGAAAAAATAAATAAAAATTTAAAAAAAGATATTTTCACATTCTATATGTAACTTTCAAACAAATTCTGAAAATTTACACAGACAAAACTTCTGCTAGTGTTGAATAAGAACATATAAAGCTAAAAACCCCCCATATTAACAAAGGCCAGAGGAGCTTAAGTAGAAAGTAACTATTGCTGGTAAGGTTTTTTTCTGAACATCAAACTTACTTCAGTAGATTCATCTAAAATATACCAGATGGGACTTAACCAAAGGAAACATAGTTTTCTGGGAAGTGACTGTTATGCTAGCTAAGAAGCTCTCAGAACCAGAATCATAGAATCATAGAATCATAGAATGCTTTGGGTTGGAAGGGACCTTTAGAGATCACCTAGCCCAACCTCCCTGCAGTGAGCAGGGACAGCTTCAACCAGATCAGGGTGCTCAGAGCCCCGTCCAACCTGACCTTGAGTGTTTCTAGGGATGGGGCCTCCACTGCCTCTCTGGGCAACCTGTTCCAGTGCTTCACCACCCTCATTGTAAAAAATTTCTTCCTTGTATCTAGTCTAAATCTATTCTTCTTTAGTTTAAAATTCAATTCAATAATTCAATAATTGTTTGATTACTTCTAAAGAAGTAATCCATTAAAGTTTAATAAGAGTCTCAATTTAAAGGGGGGGGGGGGGGGACACACTTAAGGTTATCTATTTCATCACTGCCTTCCCACTTTCTTCACAAATTGTGTTTAGGCAGCAGAACTTCCACTGTCCCTAAAAGTCATCTAGTTTGACGTCAATCACTTTTCAGGTGATGCATTTCAGATTATTCACTAAAATATTTACCCAGGGCTTTCTTGTGAAACATGGAAAACTCCTTTTTAAAAACTGGGCCATACATCCCCAATCAAGGTACTCAGGTCCCAGGAAACCACATGGAAGAGAGAGTTAATGCATCTTTCTTGGATTGTGGCATTTCAGGCTTTCTAGTACACTCACACTTTCTTCTACCTGATCAATGCTCAACTTACACAAAGAACAAGCAAAAGTCCTATCAAAGAATGTATAAGAAATTTGGCACTTGACACATTAAGGCAAAAATCTTACTGAGATCACCTGAAAAAGGAAGTACATTCATATAGCAATAGAATCATCTAAATCATAGCACTGAAAATAATTTTGAATGTAAGATGACATACAAGTTAACTAGTATAATTCAACATATTACTCCTCTATCCTGTCTCACAACATGCTGTTGAACCTTCATCCAAATTAACTTGCACCTTTCTTTGACATTGTCATGGTCCTTTCATCTACAAATAGTTTCTCTGTATTTTAACAAGATACAATCTTGTCTTTAAATGAGGATGAGCTAAGCAGGCAAGGTTTGAAAGATTCATACTCACGGATCTTTGAGCTGAGAAGCATGCAAAGTCATGCACAGGATTGACCAAGTAATTAGTATTTGAAAATGTTAGTGGTTTAGAAGTGTTTTATTAGGTGTTTTCAATATACAACTATAAAATATTTTGACTCAGGATTTTTTTAAAACAAGAAAACACCACCAAAAATAAAAAAAAAAACTACTCATGAAGGAAAAATTTATATTCTTTTGTTTTTCCCCTTTAATACGCATGGTAATCTCTCTTTAATACACATGGTAATTAAGTGGCTAATCTCTCCATTATTTAGTGCTTTTATTTTAAACAGATCTTGTCTATGGAATCATGAATTATAATTCCATGGACTGTGGAATGGTTCCAGTAGTAGGCCCCTCACTTGTATGGTGATTGTGATTTTACATCTGTAAAGCATCATGAGTTATGTAAATATACTTATTATTAACTGATCAGAGTTCACAAGTAGTTCTAGATTTGCTCCAGAGGGCTCAGCTGGTATATGTACTGAGTTGTCCGACATCAGGTGGTTTGGTTTTGAATCTGTTTTTCCACTAGACAGATTTTAATGATTTTTTCCTTACTGTTACTGCACTCACAGTGAATCATACAGTCAACTTCTTGATCCAAAAAACCCTAAGATTTACCTTTTTACCACCACTTGCAGTTAGTCTAGATGATCGTTGAAGGTCCCTTCCAACTGGAACTATTCTATTCTATTCTATTCTATTCTATTCTATTCTATTCTATTCTATTCTATTCTATTCTATTCTATTCTATTCTATTCCATTCCATTCCATTCCATTCCATTCCATTCCATTCCATTTAAATAACAAAGTTGTAGGAAACAACTGACATGTCTTTGTCTAGAAAGATGGCTGTTTTGGCCAGTTTCACTGACACTACAACTGCAATGTTGACATACAAAGTTTTCCTTACATCAAGTCTTACCTTGTAGTAGTACATGAAGTTCCCAGCTCGAAGCACAACATCTACTCTTCACATTCATTTTAATCACCAAAGACTTTCCAAGCAGAAAAATTGTAGATTGCCTGTGTAAAGAAATTGGATTTTCTGGGAGACCAAAGCCAAAATGAATTAAGAGCCTAGGTTTACTTTACAGGACATCTAATAGCATAATATTCCTTTAAAATCCCAGTGCAGTTATTATAGTTGTGCGTATTACCTATCACTCAAATAGACACAGGATTTACCGCAGCAAAAAAAAACAAATATAATTTTACAATTCTATAGGAAATAACAGGAAAATGAAGATTTTATTGATTGATAAAGAACTAGTCCTTTCAAAACAAATTTCTAGGAGATAGCAATTCTGTAGCCAAAAGCTAGTGTAGTGAGTTAGTGAACCAGAAACAATCACTTTTCACTGTCTCTGTGGCTGTCCTGACTGTTTCTGAACAGAAGCTTGGGTGCCACCTTTTTTTTTTTTTTCCTGAAAACAATGAAAAAGTGAAGTAGCAATCAGAATATAGAAGTTTTAAATTTTTATTTTTTTTTTAAAAGCAAAACTTCAAATTGTCTGTTTGGGGGGAGAAAAAAAACCTTGAATTGAACTTACTTTTTAGCAAAGTTAGCATATCAAGAGAAAAAACTGTCCTCAGCTGCTGCACGAAAAATGGACCATCCAGGCAAAAAACATCCCAAGAGAAAAATCTCACCAATGAAAAGAACCTTGGAAGACACTTCGCTATTTCTGAGATGAAATATTTTGTTGAGCTGGAGATGACTGAACTTACATGGATGGAAAGACTTAAAAAAGGAAAACTAGCTGGGATCAAAGAACCATGTCTCAGTATTTTTTTTTTTTTTTAGAATGAGCTTATTTGGGGCGGGTTGTTTGTGCTTAGCATAGTTACACCCTTCTGGGCAAATTGCTATACAAAATACATCTTAGAACAGACACAATTTTTTGGAAAGAGATAGATGACATATAGCAGGCACAAGTATCTGTCTTCACTGTGAGTCTTATCTTCCCAGATTATGGCAGAATTTGCCTCGCCATCTCTGAGCATAATTTTACCCATAATGATGATTTTTTTATAGAAGACATTTATTCATGCACATTCAGAACTACAAGAAATAGTTATGTTTTCTAAAGAAATTACAAAGTAGTCCATGTTCATGCGTTAATAGATGGGGCATACAGACTTTTGGGAGCAGTATATGCTTTGGACAGCTTATTTATATAAAGCATAAGATAAATTGTAAGATCACAAAAAGATATAAATAATACATGTATTTGTTATCTGTATAGCATTTTTCCTTCCACAGTATCTCTGATCTTTTCAATATTATCAGACTTGACTTTTGGGTGAAAGAAGAACCTTGTAACCAAAGACACCAGAGAATTCTTACTTTCTGGGTACATGTAGAGCCTCTATTTAAAGTCTCATACAAAAGGTTTCTATAGAAACCTGAAGGGCTCAGCCAACCAGTGCTAAAAAGCTGAACCCTGAGGCCTGTACTAAACCCACAAAAACATTATCTGTCCTAATGGCTCCTGAAGCCACTGATCTCTATCATTCTTCTGCATACTTTCTTAATATATTATGTTATGCCTTACATTAGCATACTCTATCTTTGAAAATGAAACATTCTGATAACTGTTAAAAACATGGCTTTAACTCAGGTCCTTAACTGATCCCAAAGCTAGTGATTTGAAAATTAACTCTGATCTCCTTTTTGGCATATACTACCTCCTAGGACATGTAATATGAATTTTGCCTTTTTTTAAGGAGCTGTTTGTCCTATATATAGTTATGTTTCAAATTGTTACTCACTAAAAGAGCAAGTATTTTTGGTTCCTTCTGAAAGTCATATTTCCATAGTGATGCCGAGCTGACAAAAATATGCAATACATCATGATAACTGAAAATTAACTCACTATCACAGATACTGCTCCCAGATACCATTTTAAACTCAGTCTGGAATATTATATTGGTGCAAAACCCAGTTTTTCCTGAATCTTATTTTAATACATATTCAGTATGAAGTATTCACATTTCTTAATTTTCAGCTTGTTCCCTGTTTCTGTTTTGGTTTCTTTCAATTAGCTATCTGAGGCTAAAATAGAGGTAATGTCTCATTTCAGGGTAAACTCCTAAACAGCAGCTTGGATGAGGCTGCACTAGATTTGGCTTCCTCTTCCCCGTGCAGCGGCACACTCTCCTAACACTGCTGCAGCACTGTGCGGTCCTCCAGCAGTCCTCACAGAAGGCTCCCATCCCTAATCTCCACAGTGTGTCTTTCTATCATCACGCTCATTTTTTTATTACAGAACCACCAGGGTCATCATTCCTGAGGCAGTATTTCTCTGTGTTTGTCTCCCAGAATGTTCGTAAATGTTCATGTTCTGTTGGTTGTTAGGGCTATGCAGAAAGCCAGAGAGAAATACACATCCCTTGGGTCACCAGAGATGAAAACTTTCACTGAGCAGAGGGTGTATGGCACAAGAAAGATGGAAGGCAACTCAATTCTATCACTTTGGGCAGTGCTTTCAATGTGCCAGAAAGGACAGACCATGTATTTCTCATATCTGTTTAGTGGGAGGTTTTTCTTGTACGGAATCTTTTTGTTTTCTTGACAATAGTCTTAGAAATGCAGATTCCTTCATTTTACTACTTCTGATATTTCATTATGGCTCAATTTCTGTTACAATAACATCAAATAGAATTTCAATCCATAGATATAGTAATATCTTCTACCCACTACACCAAGAAGAACCTGCAAGAATGACAGAATTCCAAAGCTCAACAGCATGCCAATGCTTAACCAAGAAATGGCTCTCCAAGAGAAATGGAGAATTCATTTCTCTCTGAGTTTGCAGAGCTACAATAATAGGACATATCACAGATACCAATTCCAAAGATAATTATTCATACCATCTATGAACAACTCTCACAAATGTTATGGAGTTTGGGGCAAGTTTATCTTTGTAAAGAATTCATGACATACCTCCTTTCGATCATCTCACATCCACCCACACTGACATTTCACAAACCAAACTTATCTGTAATACCTCTCAGCGCAAGCCATTTTCTACACATTTGTTCAGGTCAGCACGCAAATGTTCTCACTTTCCAGCCTTAAAAAAAAAAAAAGAAAAGAAAAAAACCCCACATAATCCCACATCCTTGTACAAAAGACCACCCAAGGTCAAGATCAAGAAAAAAGGTTTTTGTCCTCCTCTTTTGTCCTCCCCCTAGTTTGTGCAATACCTTCTTCCACACAGTGTGTAATAAATTTGCAACCAGAACTTTTCAACTCTTGCAACTTCTTTTTCCCAGGGATAACAAGATCAGACAGAAACAAAATGACAAATATTAAACAGCTTTGTCTACTTCCCATTGTATAAATAAGAAGTTACTGTCATAAAAATTAACTCTGAAAAATTAAGTTGTAGAAAACAAAACACAGTCTTCTGTGTTTCTGCTATTTCTCAGTAAAATCCTCACTGTACCTTATTTATGCCAAGAATCATGATTTTTTCTTCTATGGTTATTGGAAATATTTGTTGAGGTACTTTACAGCAGATTTTCTTCCTATATCTTAATCACCTACTAAGTTGTCTAGACCAGGTTGTGTTTCTTTCAAAGACGTAAAAACTGCTGAACAGTCCTTTTTCTAATTCTGAGGCAACAGTTGTGCTTTTCTCTTGGATGGACCTCAATGACATACTTCACTTACAAAAAAATTACAAGAAAAACAACCAGAGAGTTCTTTTTCTATGGTAATGCAATATATGTCTCAGTTGAAGACAAACATCTGTGTATGATAGTTATTATATTTTATGAACTGCATTAAAAGTTGGAAAACTACTTATAGAAAGTAGCGTATTATTTATGCAAAGAAACAGTGCAAAATCATTAAACATACAAAATATATGTCTATACTCTATATGACTTAACATGATGTAAAGGCAGAAAACGCTAACTCACATTTACTGGTTCACCAAGACAATTATTCTATGAAATTCTTTAAGTACTAAATGTTACTATTCTCTGATTTACAGATATTTGTTTTGGAAGTAAAGTCACTTGCTCACAGCTTGCTAGGATGTCACGGCACTGGCTGTATTAAAATGAATCTATTTCTGACCCCAAATAGCGTAAGCGAACTATCATGCCTCAGTGAGGTAAGGATCCATTACTGCAGTTTCAGAGAAAAGACCCTCATCAGCTTCTGAATTTTATTACTGTTCCACTTCAGTGCCGTGCAGGCTCATTCATGAAAACAGTTTTCAAAAACCCATGTCAAAGGATGCTAAACAGAGTTTTCAGAGGCTTTTAATTAATTCATAACTTTGTTCCTAAGTATGGAGCTGATGCCAATAAAATGGCCAGAACAACTTTATTTTATTTTAAGAAAAAAAACAGTAGGCTTTATGCCAGGTATTTCTCTCAGGTATGGTTGAGATGTTTCATCTTAAACTCCCCAAAAACGTCAGCTTCAGGCAACTCATCTCAAGTTAAAAATATCAGCTTTAGGACTGAACTACAATAAAGCAAAAGAAAAGGGCCTGGCAAGTGCAAGTATCGGAGAAGCGTAACTATAGATGACACTGTGAGTTCCCTGTGCAGTACAGGGTATACAATGCATGTATGGTAAACGGTGGGGTTTGTGATCTGGATGTACTTAATGTTTTCTACCACTTTGTAAATGTCAGACACGTGATGTGAATTTCTATCCACTTTACCGCTTCAGTGTATGATCCTGAAGAGTCACTATAATCTGTTCTTAGCAACTGTGGTCATGATAGGGCATGTACATCTACTTCCTTAACTTTCTCATGAGAAATTGTTGCTAGTTCTCTCAGTAAACTTCAGGAGACAAGAAAACGAGACTGAAACAAAAGAAAAGCCTTTATTCAAGATTCCACAATGCCAGTATGATTTGTGACCTATTCTTGCAAAGCCCTTGAACACATGTATGATTAAGAACTTAATTAATTCCACTGAAGGAAATAAAACTGCTTGATATGCACCACTGTTTTGAAGGAGTACAGTATTGCTCTCACAGCAGTAAGATCTCATGGAATGCTGCTGAAAATAATGAATTATAATTTTTTAATTTTATGGAATAATTAATTACACCCCCCCCGCAAAAAAAAAACCCACAAAAATGAAACTTAGCCAGAAAGACATGAACAAAATGTATTCTTTTACAACTTAAAATATATTCAAGATGTAAATAAATGAACCCCATTTAGATCTCAGTCAGAGAAACCAGTTAGATTTAATTAGAGAATCTAGTCAGGTTTTTTTAGAGTATCAGTATATACTTTGAGGAAAGGCACTTTGATGCATTCAGAGGAGATATTGCTCACATTTCTTTGCTAAATATCAGCACAAGTACTACAGACTGCAGAATGACTGCTGCTGCTGAAAAAAGATCTCAAAAAGGGGTCATAAAGGGAACAGGCACCAGATTTGATTTAAGGACAAAATGTCCTAAAAATAACATGCCTGCATACAATATAGCTGCAACACAGAAGCAGCACACTAGTATAATCAATGCAAATTGATGTCCCTAAAAAGGAATACTAGTAAGCACAGATTGGACATACTAGAAAAAAGAAAGAAAAAGAAACTTAAAAGTAACACATACCACCAGTATATTAGACTTCTCTTTTGAATATTCTACTAGGGATAGTAGTATTTATTACCTTGCCTGATAAAGGAATGAATGAATGAATTGATTAATGACATTATTTTCAGAATTAATAAATTTTAAATGTACTAATTTTAGAATTAATTTATTGGCTGAGCACAGGTTAGACTGGAGTTAAAACCCTCTTAATTGTTCATAACAATCAAAATGAATTAAATTGAAACTGGATCAATTTATTTAATATAAATCTTGGTATTCTGTGGTCAAAATACTCTATCATAAAAACTAATATGGTCTTTAAAGCTCCACAAAATTGAATACTCTGACAATGTTCTGATTTTTCTAATATTCAAAAGAAGGCTTCTCCTGAAGACTGAAGTAGACTAGAGACGGTATTTCCATCTTGACTATCTTGGTAAAAGAGCTTAGGAAAGGCTTCTCAAGAAGGAATAACAAACTCCAGCAAAGCAGGATTTCTACGGAGTCTTGCTGGAAAAAACTTATCATTCCTGACAGAGAAGCAGCAGATAGAAGGCTGTGACTAAGGACAACAACTTTTAGACGTGAAAAATTAATCTTGTAATTTTCTAATAGTCCTCTAGCAAGAGATCAAATGCCATTTGAAAGCATCACTAAGACTGTCCTAAGAGAGATTTTAGGGAGGTAGGACTATAGACAAGAATTAATGAAGGTACATGCTATAGAAGTAAATGAAATAAAACCCTTCATAGCACATCTGATTTTTGATACAAGAATATAGGCGAAATTGAAAAATACTCATTTACATATGAATGTATTCTAATAAGCAAAGACAAAACAAATCATAAAAGGAAGGAGGAAGCTGGGCTTTTTTTGTTCTAAATTGACAAAGAAAACATCACGCAAACACCCAGAGTAATGAAGGCCCTGATGTTTGTTTTAATTTCTAGGAGTCAGAAGGCTATAAAAGTCAAGAATCTGGTCTCATCATAGGCTATGTCCAAAAAAAAAAAAAAAAAAAAAATCCCTTACTTGAAAACAGGTACAGTAATAAAATTACTTTCTTCAGCTGGTTGGATCCAGCCCAATAAGCTGTTCTCCTATGTCTTGCTGCAACGTGCAACAACCAAATCCCATTTTATGGATTACAGACAGGATAGTGAGCAGACTACTGCCCCTGAACATTGCTGACACAGAAGCCTTTCCTAAACTTTTTGCTGAACCTTCAATTTACTACAAGTCAAACTAATCATTTACCCAGTACACATCTTGCAAAGCATCTACATTTTCACAAAATTAGTTTTTGTAGAAGTAACATCTTCAAAACAATGTATTATCACACATACACCAGGATGAGCATTTCCAAACAGAATATCAACATTCTAGATATGGACTTCTGGATATTAGAGAAAGATTAGTATTCAAATAAATGAAATAAGCAAGGTCTGGCTTATTTTGTTCTTCTGTTCCCCAAGAAAGGAACTTCATGTTTTTCTATCATAGAGTTTTAGCTTCTCTTTGTTTAAAGAACCGAAGTGTCATTCTTTGGGCTCATATGCCTTTTTCACTGACCAACTAATTCACTCCTTTCCTTTTTTTTTTTTTTTTTGTGGTCAGTATTTTAGACATGAAAAACTAACCTTATAATTTGTTAACTATCCTCTAAGAAGAGATCAAATAACAGTTGAAAACAGTGCTAATAAGACTGCCTCAGGACGCAGATCTCAGGAGGACAGGACCCAACTCTTTCTTGTTGAGTGTGGTGCACACTATGTACAGCAGGGTACCTGCCTGTAGAGAGCTATAACAATAAAACGTTCAGCTCTGGACTCAGGAGGACATATCCTTGGAGTACCTCCCCTCTCTTTTCCTTTCTGACCAACAGTTGCATAATCTCCTTTGCCAGCCAGCTGACATGTTTCAGTCACACTGCTATACCTGAACAACGAACCCTTCTTTCATAACAAAGATACTAGAGTTAGTTGAACAGGTAAATTTACTTCCCGTTATAATAGAATGAAGTAGCTGTGTTACACCTATCCTTTGGATGCCGGTATATCTTTCAGAGGTCTAATTAATATACTTCTATTGAGCAAGGACAGACCAGGAGACCAAAATTATTCCAATATAGTTCTAAAAACATATAATGAACTGCATGTCCTAATACCAACCAGGGAAAGTAGAAAGCAGAAACAGACCACACAGGCAGGAAATACAGTGCAGCTTTTCCAGTTTTCTAACATGAATTCAGCCCATTACACAGGTACAAAACTGTAGGTGATGTCTAATAGATAAAATTCATATTATAATAAAAAGATTTTGACTCTTAGGATGGGACAACATGGAAGGCTTTGTTATAAAAAGTCTGAAAGTGAACAGGATGGTATGTTAAGCCACCAAAATGGAATTTTACAACAGAAAATAACATGGTCCCCAGCTACTCCTTTCAAGTATCAATGGCAACATATTCTAAAAGCAATTGAGTATTGCAAACTAATTAGAAGAAAATTGTTAATGTATTAAACTTACATTGCAAGAAAGACTAAATATTTTGTCAGTGAATACTATATACTGCATACAGACCTACACAAATAAAACAAGTGTATCAAATGAATAACTGTTGACTTTGACATTATACTAGTAATTAATTTTCTGCCTAATCCTTCAAAATTTACTTACATAAATAATCCATTCTCTTGACATTTGCTAAACAGAACCGCTCACAAGCGAAAACTGTTGTCCTTATGCTCCTCTGAGAAGCTGCATTCACTATATGTCTGCACCAGTCTGTTCTTCATGATTTTCTGCAGCTGACAGATCGTATCTTACAACAGCATCATAAAAGAAGGTTGAACCAGCAGAGGTTTGCTAACCTGTACAAGCTGAGGTGCTAGTCTTTCCCTTTACTAGAATACATTATAACTAGATAGATATGAAAATATTACTTCTTTGGCATATGACTTAAACCTATATTTGTGGAGAGTTACCAAACTAAGCTGTATTTGACTAGGTTTTAAGGAAGCTGTTGAAAGAACTGTTGATCCTAAAAACATCAAAGGCTTAACAATGCCCTCTAAGTCAGTAATGCTCTTCAAGGAAATGATAAATAAGGCATTAAAGGGCCTTAAATTTCATTCCAGATAAAAATATTCTCCCTGAGCTAGCAAGTCTCAGTAGATGACGTAGGTGCATGAACTTCAGTCAGACTTTTTTCTATTTTTGATGAGCATCAGCTATAATGCAACTACTGCCCTTGGTTCATGGAGGTATATAAGTATTACTGATTGTTTGCATTACAACAGTAGCAGTCAAAAATACCTCAGAGAAAAGGAAACATAATCAGCATGTCTAGACAGAGCAGGTAAAATTCACAGAGAAAATATCATTGTGTTCCAATGAAGTCTTGTACGAGATACTGTGTACTGCCATGTCCAAATGGCATATTAGGCAAAGAGACAGCATTTGCGTTTCCAAGGACATGAATTATTTGACTCTTAAATCATTTCCAGCAGTCTCAACAGCAACATTAGTTTCCAAACTGTTCTGCACCAGATTTGCCTCAGGAAAGATAAAAGGCTAGCTTAAATCCTGACGCGAGACTGGCACTGCTCACTTCACATTTCTTTTTTAACTTTATATTTGATAAAGCTACTGCCTATACGTCCAACACCTCCTTTTTATCATTCCACTTCACAGTCTACTTCTGGAGTTCTCCTGGCACTGGTATCTAGAAAGGAGGAAAAGTAACAATTAGAGCCAGGAATCAAAAACTTTTTAAACACGTTGAATTGCCCACTGTCAAACCATCAAATTTTTTCCTTTTTTATGTCATGAGTTAACTCCTTCTAAACTTTTTGTAGATCAGACTCACCATCCCCTTTCAGGCCATTCTGCTTTAACAGTTACGTAGGGTTCTGGTTACAGAATGTTATACATATACAGGTATTATATTGAGAAACCTCATTACCCATCTTACTAGTATAAGGTTCTCTCTTCCTTTACAAAATCCTTCTTGAGATGGACACTAACCAACAGACAGTATCTGTGAGACAAGCAAAATAATAGGGACATGACCTAGGAAGATATTTTGAAGCTATAGTGTTATGATGTAAAATAATTAGGGGAAAAATACAATTAACTCTTCAAATTACAACTTACACACCATTCAAATTCTGGTATTAGCTGATATAAGTGGACTGACTCTGCTCTTGAACTACTTCAAAACAGAATTGGAAGCATTTTATGCACGGTTTTGAACTTGGTTTGGAGGAAGAATCAGGTCCATAATTTTGGACTAGAAAGCATTAATGTCTGTTTATATACAGAACTTGTTGAAGATGGCCGAGTACCAGGATCAAGACATTCGTCCCCAAGCAAAGACTTAAAAATATGCTTTGTTTTAGGGAGTAGAAATAATTTTGACTGACAGCAAAGGGTATCATTATGCGTGCCAACTTAAGTGTCAGTGTTTGCAAAAGCAGACCTTTTATTTGCTAAATATCCACAGATGTTTGGTTTAGTCTCTCTGAAAAGAAGAAGGAAATCAATTCCATATCATATCAGCACTGGCTGAATTTTGAGCATGAGATTCTCAAAAGATAAAGTCTTACCTGGAATACTCCATACATTTATCCATCATTAATAAGAACTTTATCAGAGCAAGCACACAGAAGAATTGATAGAATAGTTAAGAGAAAGGTGAGACCAAAATGATCTTGGCCTACTTTGCTCAACAGAATGAAAGCTTTCAGAAGAGGGAGAAGCAAAGGAAGGAGATAAATTTGTTCCCTAGAAACATACCAGGGAATAGAAAAGAGTCAGGAAAAAGGCTATGTGAAATCTGTCAACAAGGTTGACAAGAAAAATCTGTCAACAGAACAAGTATGCATGAGCTGTCCGTTAGTTTAAAAGAAGCCTCCTAAGCATCAAAGGAGTGAGGGTCTGGAAAAGATCTTCAGTGGGAGCAAAAACATTTATTTTAAGATGGGGTTTCATTAACTTAATGGAGCCAGATGATATAAGCATCTACAATAAGAAGGATTTGGATTTGACGGCCCAGATCTCTCACAATACTGTGTTCCAGTCCTGGCCTTGGCTTCACAGTTCCTTCACTTTGTCCCTCTCATGCAGGTTATCTTTGTTTAGGTAAGAAGCTGGTGTCCAACACAAAGATATTTCATTACAACACAGATATGGCATCAAAGCTTGTATTTAAATAAAGGAAAGTCAAGCTGTCACAGATGTGATTCAGGAAAGAATTAACTTCTCCAGTTTCAGACTGACAATAGGTTGTAGGGTTTCATAATTTCCCCTAATTTAGGAGGTGAAAGCTGGAAGAATGAATAGACAGTGAAGCTTCATTTATGTCTGCTTCCTTTTAGCTATATTTTCACCTCCCATCAGGAAAGAACAGAACAGTGAAGATCTCTGGGCATCAGTTCCCTCAGTTATGGAATCTGAGTTCTGTTTCTTTTGGGATCCTCTATGTCCAAGGATAGGGTGGAGATTACTTCTGTCTCTGGAAATGTCAAATATGATATCACAGTGCCAAAAATTTTTTACATAAGGTATGCCATACTGCTTTCTTCACAGGATGAATTCAAGCAATTTATTCTCTACAATTTCATCTAAGTTTATTTTGAAAATATTAACATGATAGGGAAGTAAGCAAACCACGTGAAGCACATCCAACCCTACCAAAATTAAATGTTTCCAGAGACAGCCAAAAAAGAATCTTTTGATATATGATAGAAATTGAAGGCTAAGAAAGAAACCTTTATGATGTTCCACGCCTAAAACAATAAATTGTTTTGGCTGTACTTTCCCAACATTTCCTCTTCAATTCCATTCAGTTTACTGCCTGATCCATGTGAACAAGTCTTCTGGCCATAATGAAAACCATTACGGCAAAAGACTGAAGCTGAGGTAGGGCAACTGCACTTCGTGTAGAATTATTTTAGAAATAATTTTGGAAATATAGAAATATTTCAGCTTACCCAATTCACCAAAATTGCTCATCGTAGAGCATACATCCCTGCTTACCCAACACCAGTGATCCTTTGTTTGTAAAAGTTCATGATTCAGACAGTGAAAAGAACAACTGCCTTTTTCATACATCGAGATGAGAAACTTTCTCAATGTAAAGAGCAATCAGTACTGTGAAATATTGACAGAATAAGAGGAAAAGTAAGATGTGTGTTGTTCTACAACTCCAATGATGTGAACTCAGTTTCTTCAGGGTTTTTTTGGTAATACTGGCAGATGCATAGGAGAAAACTGTCTCCCATCTGTAAAATCCAGTTTGTGCTCTTACAGTGGAATTACTGGAATGAAATAACTAAAATTAGTGCAAAAGTAAGACATCTATACTACTAACTCATAAATGTAATGGGACTTAAAAGAAAGATGTAAAAATATTGATTGAAAATCAAATTATTGGTAAGTGGTGTCCACTGGAAGGAAGGGGGAAAAAAAAAAAAAAAGAGTTTCTTTTAGAATTGATAAAATATTCAAAACCTAACTAAACAGTTTGATATATTTTAAAAGAATCTTTAACCCCAAACCCCTCCCTCACCTCTCCAGGTAAATTTTTTGCTCCACATCAAAGTTTGGGAAATTGCTATGGACTTAAAATGGAAGGAGGCCTTTCTGCATTATTTCTAGGCCTTACTTTAGCTTCAGAGAATTTTAATAACTTGGCTAAATCTTATTTCTCTTAATACAAGACAACAATTCTCCTATCTATCACCAAACATAAAAGATATTTCCCAGAAGATATAGAGCCCCAAAAGATAAGAATCAAATCTGCATTTCCATAACAAATACCTACATAATTAAATTTCCTCTATTTTTAAAGCTGTGTAGTGCAATACAAACATGTACAAGTGTAGGTGGCTTACTTTGGGTTTTGGATACAGAACTGAACTTTGCAATATGAAAGAAATTTAACGACTTCAATTTCACCTTTATTACAAGTGGTTTTTTTACATGACCAGAACAGTTGGTTAACCATTTAATAACATTTTTCATACATTTATGTTTGAAATGTGCTGTTTTGTGCTTTTAAATTTTCTTGTGTTACAATAAAAGTGACTTAAAATTCAGAGTGTGGGAGGCATAAAAAAATCTACCTTACCCAATGTCAAAAAGAATACCAAATTATTGATCTGTAGACAGGAGGAAATTAAATATGGGATCCCCTTCTCATTTAAAAGAAAATAACTGCAACAACTCTGCAAAAGTTCACAAAAGAAATTTAAAATGTAGGCATAAAATCAACTAGTGTTTTGAATGTATCTTCTGCAGGAGTTTTATTTACAGAACACCACAAATATAAGAATTTATCAGAAGAGTATAGACTTAACTTTCCTTGCTGACCTTAACTCTCATGTGTACACAGCCACAGAGACATTTCATAGTTGTGACAGCCAAAATTATTACTTTATCTCTGAAAACAGAATTGTTTTCAGTGACATATCATCTTAATATATTTTGCTTCTGGAAGTTTTTTCTTCTTCTTGGATTTCTTGAAAGCATCTCTGTATTTTATCAGAAGTCAGTCTAATAGATGGACAAAAATCAATCAATACTTTTCCCATGGAGACTTACAAAATCATTTTTGCAACCCTGAGACCTGAGTTGTATTAATGTGGCACATTTTATCTCCATTAAATATTCTTGAAGGGTCAATCCAAACTTGTCACTTAACTGTAAACTGTTTACATCTGTGCAATTGTACCTTTACCTGCATTTAGTGTCATTCCACATATAGCTTGGTCTATAAAGAAAACAAAGAATGAGATAAAAGAGTCAAGTGCCTTACTGATGTGCAAGTATCACGAAATTCAGAGATAGAGACTTGAGAAATAATTGTAAAGACCAGCTTTATCATCTTAACATATCTAACTTCAGTACTCTCCATGTATCAGTCTCTGCCAAAAAGCAGGACACTCTCTGTCCTTTCATTGACAGTACACGGAATCAGAGATGACCATCACTTAGCTAAAGTTCTCCTTTCTAAATATGTACTGTTCCTGTATGATTTAGGCAAGTGGCAGCAGTGCCACGGGCCTGGATCACCATGCTCCCAGAACACACGTTCAAGTATTCAGTTCGTTACTAAAACACACTACAGCCTGTGTTCTAAGACCTACATAAAATTCTGTTTTCTTAGATATCGGTCATTTCCATTTAGTTCTCAATTCTTCTGCATACACATTGTCAAACCAAACACTGTAAATGGCATACTTCTTGGTAATTTGAGAAAAAGAAGTGTCTTAAAAGCATTGTGGATATTCCGACAACAAAAGCTCAAACACAGGATCTTAAAGACATGGAATAACCCTGTTTGGAAGGGACATTGGCAATTCAACTAGTCCAACCTTCTGCCAGAGCCAGGCCAGCCATATGATTAGATACAGTTGCTCCACACTTGAACCAGTCAAAGCTTGAAAAATCTCTAAAGCTGGAGAATACACAATTCCTCTGGACAAGCTGTTCCATTGTTCCAATGCCCTAAGGTGAAAAAGGTTTTCCTTGAATCAAAGTTGGAACCACTCATGTTTCAATTTATATCTGTTGTCTCTTGCCCTCCGAGAGCATGTATGGCTTCCCACTGGAGTATATAAAAGTATGAGGAGAATACTGTTTTCCAGCACTGACACAATAGTTGTACTGAAGTGAAATACTTCAAGTGAAAGTACAGAAAATATGGTTTTATTTTAAGTTGCAGATTTTTACAAGTAGTTTCATTAGCAGTTCATTTAATAAAAATAATAGAAAAATTAAACAACCCATTGTTCTCCGTTCACTTTTTCCTTTCCCACCTCTCATATATGCTTTTCTAGCCTTACAACCTTCTCACTGAAAGACAAGAAAAAAATGGGAAGAGAAGAAAACTTAGAAATAAAAATAAATAAAAATTTCTCAAAACTTTAGGATTTCCATTTGAAAGATTGAAATACAACTTCAGAACATTTTCTTTGTATCTTCATTATTTTTCAATACCAATCTAGCTCAAACTTTTCATTACTACTAAATTTATCAAGAAGAAAAAGTTATAAGTTCCACTAACATATTTACAAAGCCTCTGTCTTATCCAAGAAATTTCTTGCATCTGCACAATTGCTTGGAATTCTCAGAACCTTTGCTCATTCCTTTGATCAGAAGTACTGGGAAAAAACTCTTGTACAGTTCTCCTACCCACCTTGATTGCTGGCAAAGAAAATCAAAACACAAAGAAATTCACAAAATATAAGAAATATCTTAAATATAACACACTGCACCAACGTTGGTTCTGTTAACTATGACAGATATTTGAACAGAATATTTTGTTAGTTGAACAGATTTATCATGAAATAATTTCTAGGCAAAGGCTAACATTTTCAAATGTCAGTACCCAAAAATCGATCTCCAAGCACACAATTAAACAAGGCATAATTTTCCACTGTACATCTGTGTAATTTTAACTTCCCAGTGAAAATCTCATGACTCCCAAACAAGATTATCTTTATATTGTGTGTATATGTAGTGCCAAGGTCTGACAGGCTTCCAGTTTTGAGGGGAAGGATTCCAAAAGAATCTCCTTCTCCAGATAAATTCCCTGCTTTACCATAAATATTAAATAACTCTCAACTAGCTTCATACCAGTTTACATCCTTCTGTGCTTCACAAGGGAGGAGACAATAAATGGTTGAGAATTACTGAGAAATAAATACATCCAATATATGATCAATATATCAATATATGACCAGAAAGTTAGGTTTTATGGATGGTGGGTAACATATTAGGGAAAGTAGTCTTGGCATATATTAAAAAAATAATTTGTTTCAAAGCATCTTTTCTTATACAAAGTGCTAAGGATATAAGAAAAGTTTGGTCTTCCTTACTTCTCCTACAGAAAGTAGACATTCTCATTTTTCTATTTTGTATCCATCCATGCAGATCCAGGTAGTATTAGAAATATCACCCAGTCAGTTGGAAGCATGGTCTTGATTTTTATATTAAACTGTTCTACTTATATAGAATGATGTTTTGGACACCAACATAAGAACTTATTTTAGGAGACATGTGCAAGTCCCCACTTTTACAAAAGGGGAAGAGAAATATTAAATGTACATTACAAATTTAGAAGTAAACAGCTGGCTGACAAGCCTTTCCTCTGCTGATTCTTGTCTTGTTAGCTTTTTTGTAAGTCTCCCAAGAGTTTCTTTAGCTGTACCATGTGATATTTCACTACTGCTATTTTCTACTCTTGCAGCAAACCCTAGTATTTCATCGTAAACAAATAGCGTTAACACTTGTGATGCTTAATGTTTTGTCAGTTTGCTCAGCAAGTGTGAAGGAAATGCAAACACTTCCAAGCCTTTTTTCATGCTGTCAGACTTCACTAAGTCGAGGACATCTCCCAAATGGATGGTCTTGTATGCTGCATTTAGATCATTTGCTGAAAAATTAAGAGTTGAAACTCATGTGATGCTTAAAACAGGACATACCTGGTTAGGAAAACCTTTTTTCTTTCCACCTGGAACAAGTAAACATTTTTCTTCATAAGAAGCTCATAGGCTATGGACATATTTCTTAGCTGCAACAGTTTTGCTCCCCAGAATGGCTTGCCTTCCTTACATTTCCGTGAATGGCTTTCTAGATATTTCTATGCATAAGTTCCTACACATCCTTTATTTTATATTTTGATATACAAATCTGCACATTACCTACCCAAGTAGATATGCTTTTCAAAACCTAAATTTTTCACCAATATTTATATCTTTCACCACTTCATATAATTAGTCCTTTCTCGGGGGAGGGTGTGTGAAATGTTTTGCAAAATATGGATGGTTTCTTTTTCTTTCATCGATTCTGTTCATATATCACTCTTAAAAAAAAGAAAGAGTTGCTGTGTCAGATAAATCATTAAGAACAGATACAATATCCAATTGCAATAACTTATATTAACTTTAAGAAATGTGGGTAACCTTAGGAAAAGTTGATATGCACAGTTCCTACTATGCAGACTGACACGATTTTAGGGATTTATACAAAGTACTCAAAAGGGTAATCCTGAAGGTTACTGTCCATTTGATTTCAAAAAGTATTTGAGATGCATTAAAACCTTGAAAACATAAAGTTCAATGTATTTAACAGGTATCTAGTGCTTTTGACAAGGCCTATGATATTCACGCTGGCCTCTAGCTGCTAATCCAGAAGGTTACGGATTTCATAGATCATAATCTGCAAGCCCCATGCAGCTGTCTCAGATACTCCACTGCATCTCAAATGGCAAGAGATGGTTATTTTTAAGCAACTGAATCAAGTCAGTAATAATGATCTGATACATCTCCGACCTTCTAACTAATTTGAAGCTGTAAATGAGATGCAAGATACCACGTTGCTCTATTTAGTATGATAGACAAAAGGAATGCTCATGGTTGAGGTTGTCCACCTGTGAATGGCCGAGTGTACTGTTTGGGCCTTGGGGGAGGTGGGGGTGGGGGGTGGGGTGTTGCTGTTTGTTCTTTTTTTTAAGTCTGTTTGGGTTTTTTGAACAATTCTTCACATATTGCACCGGTGTAGCCCAGTCAAAAGCATTGTAGATGCGATCAGAATTGTACTTAAGTTGTACTTAAAAAAAGCAAACATAGGGTTCTCTTCCCTGAACTGATCTGAGAATTTTCACCAAAAGTCTACAACATCTTTCATAATGCTATGCTAATATTCAAGGTGCATAATCAGGACAATGGGCCAATTGTTACAGCATGTTTATATCAGAAGCAGGAGATGGAGCTTAAAATCCTATATAATTAATTCATTTTTAACTAGCTATTGATTTTCTTACAAATACCTTAAATTAAAACATTTAAGCTGTCTGGCTTCTGGTTTAGCTATAGATTAACATGGTTTACTTTTCTCTTTATGAAATGAATTCACAACACATCACAAATGTTCTAATATTTTATCCTGTAACAGATAAAAGTGGGCTCGGAGGTGATGAGCAGCAGAGTGCTGGAGGGGGCAGCTCTCAGCACTCAGTTATTGAGCTGCCAGCAGGAAGAGAGGGTGGAGAGGTAAATAAGTTGTTGTTGGTATCAGTTAGCAACTCAACATTATTCTACCCATGCAGAACAGGCAAAAGGTATGAAAAAAGTGAGGTAAAAAAAAAGTTGTCTCTGTAAGCCTCTTAATCTTACTTAGGATGTAACAGGGACATGACTAGAAAATTAAGAAAGGACCTTTTCTTAGGAACAATGTAATCCTGGATGCAGGTTTTATTACCTACATTACTAAAAAAAAAATACCCAAACCAAACAAAAAAACCACCCAAACCAAAAAAACCGAAAAAGCAATTATACTCCTTTTCTTGTAATTAAAACACTTTTTTTCATATTTATAATAAATTGCTACAACAGGAGATGCTCAGTTGTGTCAGACATCTTGTTCTGTAGTATATTTTTAAAACAAAGACTAAAAGTTTTTACAAGAGAAACAAAAAAATAAATTAATGCAGAAGCAAATTTAATTTCTTGCTTCCTGATGGACTTCTGGTTTGTATGTTTTTGTTCTACTTCAAAATGATTTTTAAACAGACTTGGACATCCCTTTACATAACATTGTCAGTTTGAACCAGATTTATTTGTCCAATGAAGTATGTTTTATCAGAACATTCATTACCCTTTTTGAACATAGTGGAGTCAAGGATCAGAAAGCAATTTTCCTTCTTTCCTGTTCTCAAAAGTATGATTTTTTTTAGTGAGGTTAAGCAGTGCTTTTTCAAATTCCCTGTGCTTGATGTGTCATCTGTCGATGAGTCAAGCCCGTTATGCTGGAACTCTGACTACAAGAATGGTCCCTCACTTTGAAAACTTTAAAAAGGAATGCTTTATTGTTTCTATAGGGGAATTTGAAATATGCTGTCCTTTTATTTGTAGATGTCATGGCCATACCCATTGATACAAGGTGTTGACTTTGTACACAGACTCTTCAAATATTCATACTTCCACCATGACTGAATTGCCTAACTAGTTCTGTTTTGAAAGACTAAAGCTACTACATCAACATAAACAGACTGGAATTTCTTCATGTTTTTAGAAACATCTGTTCTGCGTGTCTCTATGTACTATATCTATATATTTACTGTAAAAGAAATTAAGGTGTTACTTTGCTGTCAGAAATTTAAGAACATACAGGACACTACTATTTTTGACACGCTGCAGATGGAGTGCTTTAAAAGGACAGTTTAGCCTTTGCAGCCACATGTAGTGGATGCATACCCATCCTCCAGATAAAAACAACTCTATGAAGTAAATGTTTAGTCTGTCCTTCTGCTTTTCACTGAATTTTCATTCTAACAGCCGTTTTCTAGTTCACATAAAAATACTACTGATAATTGAGGGAAAAGTTTTGCATCTAAAACTTGGCTTATGTTTTCCTTACTGATCAGCTTGTCCCCTTCCTTAATTTAAGGGAGTTTGAATTCACAGGTCCAAACTCCCAGGAAAACATTCTGATCAGGCAATTACAGGCTGCATAGGGGTATCCTTTATGACTCTTACTGTGAAACTGTGCCATTATGTAAAGCAGCATATACTATTCAAAGGGAAAGAAGAAAAAAGCAGGAATATGAGAACCTTCGTAGTGGTTACAACTTTTAGCTACAGCATTTGTAATTTCTAAAAGCTTTTACGTCCTTTACCTTGCTTAAAACATAAAAGAACAGTGAAGAAAATTGGAAAGCCTATGGAAAATGCTCAAGCATTGGCATGCATTAGGAGACTTTGGTGGGGTAGAGGTGGAGGAGGGGAAGATTTGTCAGTCTCCCAGGATACCCATTTCATTGCTACAGGTGAGGCAGCAGTGAAAATGAGGTAGTTTTATTTCTGCCTGCTCCATCTTTTAATTTCTCAAACTCTGCCTCTTCTCAGCAAACAGTCTTTGCTGGACATTTTTGTTCTTGGGATACTCCAATTGCAAAAGGAAATGCTGGTCCCATTTAAACTTTATGTTATTATTTTTAATTAATCTGTTAAACTAAATTGTCCCTTAAAAGAACACATCTATTTTGTATCATCTGAAAAGTTGAATTGATTCAGGAGATAGTCCACAATATCTGCAGAAAAATCTTAATCTCAAAGTTTCAGAATATATACATAGCCACCACTGTAAAGTATTTTAAAGTAAGTAGATAAATACCTCCGCGACCGTTACGTGGAGGGGCATTTGTAAAAAGGAAAGGGTGATATCTCAGCATGGAGATTGTCCTATGCTCCTTTACTTTCATAGATACACGTAAGAGCCAAAGAATAGTCCAGTTTTAAACATTCTTCTTCTAAAAGCTTTTTTTGCAGTGTTCAGGTTTGTGTATTGTGTCCAATAGACAGAAAGTGAGAGTGAATGTCTATTAGTGTTTCAGCACAGGTTAGAAGAACCCTTCTGAGGCTAGTCTCTGGCCATTCCCTTTTACTGGGCTTTGGTTCGCACCATGGAGTGGTCTCCCTGCCCACGAACTGGGTTCTGTCGGGAGGATGCACTGCAGGAGCTCACTGAGCACACTCCAGCTGCAGGGGCGCAGGCAGCAGCCCATGGGACTAGACTGAACGACCATTCAGCCATGGGCTGAAGAAAAGCCACTCCGACACAGGCATAATGGGGATGTCAGGTCCTTCGGCACCAGCTGTTTTACTCTGCGGATCCATTCCTATTTATCCACCTGCTAACGCAGAAGTAGCTCAACTGCCTGCCAACTGTATGTTAAGCACCATGACTAGCATTTCTTGCATATGCTCATTCTTTCTTTTTGTCTCTCTCTCACAAAATCAGGCAGAGAGGTGGCTGCTAAATAGCACAAGACATTCTCTCTCTTCAGTGCCTGAGCAATCTGTCTCTGTGGTCTTCCCAGCCTTTATGAGCCCAAGGATTTGGAAAATAAAACTATCAACTAAACCCAACTAAATCATATTGTACAGAACGAAGCCGAGACAGAACTCTGGCTGGCCCTTACTGTTCAGAAACAGTACTGTGCTTACACCACGGATATGTGGAAAAATAAACGCTTCTCTCAACTGACAATTTTTTACTTTCATTTTTCTCTCAATAAATAATACTGATTTAGTGTAGAGGCTTTCTAAGGTGGAGAAGAATGAAGGAAAATTAAGTGGTATTGAAGATCAAAACATCACTTTAGCTAAGCAGCAGGATGTTTAGATCCTTGCTGAAAGCTTATCTGAACTACTGGAAGCTCCTTGACTCTGCAAAATCATACAATGCATTTCAAAGCAGGTCAAATATTAGGCACTTCAGCTGCCAGGAATTTCCCATCAGCAAAAAGAGAGGATGGGGAGGAAAGAAGCTCTTCCATCCTTTCAGAACCTAGGAAAGGCTGGTGCTACAGTCAGGTGACAGTTAGTGGGTTTGGATGTTGTTTTATCTAAATTTTCCTTCTATCAAATTTGATTATATAGCATTAATGTTTTTTAATATAACTAGCTTCTGTTCTTTTTTTTAAGCAAGACGTGTCTATATTAAAAAGTACTCTGAAAATGCAATTTTATGTATGCTTATGAAAATCATTATGGACAATTACGTGTATAGAATATTTAATTGCATGTATTCACATGGATAATTTCCACCATTTGCATGTACACATCTCTAAGTGTTTGCAAGAACAATCATAATATTTGGACATAATTTATTAGCTGGACAATTACACAAATTATATATTTGTATTTTAAATGAGTGCCTTATTTTTTCTACATTCTGTGTAATATTTGATCAACTCATTAAGAAACATGAAGATTAAAATTCAGGAGTGTCTGGATGCATGCCTGTTACTTAATTAGTGATTGCTGAAAAAAAGATCTGAGAATTATCATACTGCGTAATAGAAAAGACCTACACAGCAATAAAAATATTCTGCACAATGTTTTAATTTGATTCACTGTCTCTGGTAAACTTAAACAGGTGAAGTAAAATACAGTATTTTGCATTATGTCAGGGTTTAATTTTAGGGTTTTATTTACAAATGCTACAAGTCATTTAAAGAAAAGAATAAGTGTCATAGTAGGAAGGTGTAGTATTACAGATTTTTTTTACAGCCATGCTGTAATGGCTTCAGTATATATTAAATATTTAAGCATGTATACCATACATAAAAAAATTGACATAGCAACAGAGGATAAAAATGCAGCACTTTTGGTATAAAGATTTCAGATACAATACAGGGCATGAAAGCAAAGTAACTGAGTAAGTGTGAATCATCCTGCTAAGACGCTGAAAATGTTCAAAGGGTTAAGGATGGCAAATCACAGTTTGTTGCTATGTGCCGTGAGGATAAAAATCTACTGAAACCCCCTTTAATAGGTGAAAGGTGGTCTGAGCCAAAACGCACATACTGACGTCCAACCCTTCCCCAGAGAATCAATGATGTTTTTTGTGTGTGATCAATGTAATATTCCACAGCTAAATTTAGGGACTCTGCATCCTATGAAAATGGCACCTCTCTATGACTAATTAACAATAAAAAACTGTGGTTATCTACAGGTTTAATTATTTAATCTCCAAGGTTTTGATTAACTTAAATCTTTTTAGTAAGGACAAAAGAGTATATAGAAAAAAAAAAAAGCATTTCTAATGTTGTTTATTCAGAAGGGATTCTGTAATTTTCCCTAGTCAGCTTGTAAGATTACACCATCTTTGCTGTTAGCTCCCCTAACCCAAGCAACATACAGTGTGAGACAGACTGCTAATAAACCTGTTTCACTGTGTCTGTGTATGATTTGGTTAAATCATAAACTATGCCTGCATAACTTCTCCCTTTTATTTTGGAATGTTAAAGACTTTTAGTAATACAGAGATCGTAAGATGCAGTGTTTGATTTTCATGTGTTAGAAGAAAGCTAGAAAGTTAAAAACAGATGTCTTTAGCCACAGTGACGGTAACTGGTTTCAGGCAGTTTATATTTTATAAAATATAAAGCAAACAAATCTTTACACCCAGGTCCGCTCTCTTTTTGGTACGGGCACTGCATCTGTGTGTTTACAAGTCATGGGGTGATACATGTTGCTTCCACCAAAGTCAGAGGGAGTTTTGTCTGATATCAGTGGGGCCTGATTTCACTTTTAATAATTCATTTGTCTCACAGGCTGAAGTATTTGCAGTGATACAGTGGGTGGGTACTGTGCAAAGGATGAAATAGGAAAGAGACATTCTCACCATAGAAACTCTTCCAGGAGCCAGCACTGTTGTAAGCCCTATTTTCTCCAAGCACTCTGAAGATTCTTGCTTATATGCTATTACTCTGCCCAAAAGTGCATAATAAAAATCATTTAAATGAAGATTTAAAGGAAGAAACAGACTTGAACCTCAGGGAATGAGTTCAGTTCTCGGCTCTGACACCAGCTTGCTCTAAAACTATAAGCAACCCCCTTATGCCTCAATTTAGAAACATTAATAAGAGAAATTAGCACATGAGGAGATTTTTGAGAGTCTTGCTATTCATGTCACAGTGGGAAAAACCCCATGAGAGTCTGCTTTTGAATATATACGCTGCACTCTTCCTCTTTTTTTCCCCTTAACCTTATCCCCCATTTGTAAAATGGAAAAATTAAGGTACACTATGAAAATTAATATTTTAATATCAAGTATTGTTCTTAGTGCTGTAAATATTTAATCTATTTCTGTAGGACTTACCTTATCAAGCAGAAGTTCATTAGGGATAAACTTCATATGATGTAGGCATTACTTCGGAATGTTTTATGTTAAGCTTATATTCAAATGCAATTTTTTCAGGAACAAGCTAGCCAATAAAACAAATTTTCAAGAACCAATAAACCTATATGCAGGAAAAATAATGACATTTTATTCAAATACCTGTAGAAAAGTTCTATTTGTATGATTTCAGGGTGCCCTTGTGATTCATAAAACCATAGAATTGTTTAGGTTGGAAAAGACCTTTAAAGGCCATCGAGTCCAACCATTAGCCTAGCACTGCCAAGTCCACCACTAAACCATGTCCCCAAGCACCACATCTACACATCTTTTAAATACCTCCAGGGATGGGGACTCAACCACTTCCCTGGGCAGCCTGTTCCAACACTTGACAACCCTTTCCATGAAAAATTTTTCCTAATAGCCAATCTAAACCTCCCCTGGTGCAACTTGAGGCCTTTTCCTCTCGTCATATCACTTGTTACTTGGGAGAAGAGACCAACACCCACCTCACTACACCCTCCTTTCAGGCAGTTGTAGAGAGCGATAAGGTCTCCCCTCAGCCTCCTCTTCTCCAGGCTAAACAATCCCAGTTCCCTCAGCCACTCCTCATAAGGCCTGTGCTCCAGACCCTTCACCAGCTTCGTTGCCCTTCTCTGGACATGCTCCAGCACCTCAATGTCTTTCTTGTATTGAGGGGCCCAAAACTGGACACAGTATTCCAGGTGCAGCCTCAACAGTGCCGAGTACAGGGGGACAATCACTTCCCTGCTCCTGCTGGCCACACTATTCCTGACACAAGCCAGGATGCTGTTGGCCGCCTTGGCCACCTGGGCACGCTGCTGGCTCATGTTCAGCCAGCTGTCAACCAACACCCCCAGGTCCTTTTCTGCCAGGCAGCTTTCCAGCCACTCTTCCCCAAGCCTGTAGCGCTGCATGGGGTTGTTGTGACCCAAGTGCAGGACCTGGCACTTGGCCTTGTTGAGCCTCATACAACTGGCCTCGGCCCATCGATCGAGCCTGTCCAGGTCCCTCTGCAGGGCCATCCTACCCTCCAGCAGATCGACACTCCCACCCAGCTTGGTGTCATCTGCAAACTTACTGAGGGTGCACTCAATCCCCTCATCCAGATCATCGATAAAGATATTAAACAAGACTGGCCCCAATACTGAGCCCTGGGGAACACCACTTGTGACCAGCTGCCAACTGGATTTAACTCCATTCACCACAACTCTCTGGGCTTGTCCATCCAGCCAGTTTTTTACCCAGTGCAGTGTATACCCGTCCGAGCCACGAGCAGCCAATTTCTCCAGGAGAATGCTGTGGGAAATGGTGTCAAAGGCTTTACTAAAGTGTAGGTAGACAACATGGACAGCCTTCCCCCATCCATTAAGCGGGTCACCTTGTCATAGAAGGAGATCAGGTTAGTCAAGCAGGACCTGCCTTTCATAAGCCCACACTGACTGGGCCTGATCGCCTGGTTGTCCTGTATGTGCCATGTGATGGCACTTAAGATGAACCGCTCCATAACGTTCCTCAGCACCGAGATCAGACTGACAGACCTGTAGTTCCCCGGCTCCTCCTTCCGGCCCTTCCTGTAGATGGGCATCACATTTGCTAACCTCCAGTCAACTGGGACCTCCCTGGTTAGCCAGGATGGCTGATAAAGGATTGAAAGTGGTTTGGTGAGCACTTCCATCAGCTCTCTCAGTACCCTTGGGTGGATTCCATCTGGCTCCATAGATTTGCATGTGTCTAACTGGTGTAGCAGGTCACTAACCATTTCCCCTTGGATTATGGGGGTTTCATTCTGCTCCCCTTCCCTGTCATCCAGCTCAGGGGGCTGGGTACCCAGCGAACAACTGGTCTTACTATTAAAGACTGAGGCAAAGAAGGCATTAAGTACCTCAGCCTTTTGCTCATCCTTTGTCACTATATTTCCCCCCACATCTAATAAAGGATGGAGATTCTCCTTAGCCTACCTTTTGTTGCTAATGTATTTATGGAAACATTTTTTATTGTCTTTTACGGCAGTAGCCAGATTAAGTTCTAGCTGGGCTTTGGCCCTTCTAATTTTCTCCCTGCATAACTTCATGACATCCTTGTTGTCCTCCTGAGTTTCCTGCCCCTTCTTCCAAAGTTGATAAACCCTCTTTTTTTTCCTGAGTTCCAGCCAAAGCTCTCTGTTCAGCCAAGCTGGTCTTCTTCCCTGCCTGTTCGTCTTTCAGCACACAGGGATGGTCTGTTCCTGTGCCTTTAGGACTTCCTTCTTAGAGAAGGAAAGACAGATGTGATCTCTTCAGACAGAGAAGTTGCATAACATTATCATTAAGCCAACAAGAAAGAAAGATATAATGGTAACAGAAGTCAGGCTTACAGTTTTCACTATTGGCAAGTTAGCAACATATGGACAACTCAGCTAGACTGTTTCCTACTTTAAATTAGTTATTCAAAATAAATGCAAAATTTTGACCAATCACTAAAACAGCCTACATATGGATTCCCAGACACACAGTAACGCAGGTCTCAAGTGAAATTTTTATAGTTGCAGTGCTAACAATACTTCCTGGTTCATCTACAATGATGGGCCAAGTCCTGATACCATCATCCTACAGCTTAATAGATACATACAGACCTCTCCAGCTGTTACATGCACTCCTTTACACAGTGTTTTGCATTAAATATAGAGGTGTTGTAAATGTTTATATTGTCACAAAAATATGGATCTTGTGGTCTTTTCATGTAAGTGTAAAAAAAAAAAGCACGAAAACATTTTTCCTATTGTAATGGACATGTAAATAAACAAATCAAATCACTTCTTAGACCATTCAGCTCTGCCTTGCTTAGAGAAGGCAAGAGACATAGTTGTCAGGATGATTGCAATCCTATCTAATCTCTGCTGAAAAGTGTGAGGACTCATTTTCACTAGCTTTCTCCACAGCCTCCCTTCACAGACAGACTCCAGATGCCATTATTTTTCTAGAAATAAAGTTTCAGGGCCATTTTATAACCACATGGCTTTCGGGTGGAAAAAAAGACAGCCATTCATATATTCCCCCTCATACAGATAAATAAAAAAGAATTCTGGTTTGTTCCATGGAGAAAGAATATTCACAAAACTCTGTTCAGTCTTCCTCTCCATAGAGTGTTTTCTATTAAACGTTAAAACAAACTGTAGTGACTGAAAGACACGGAAGCCTCAGTCCTTAGGGGGTGCAAACACCTGTGAATGCCACTACTGCCAAGGGGTTACTGATCATAATTAACTCATGACTATCTCACAGTAAAATAAGGAAGCTATCTCTATTTCACTTGAATATGTACAGCTTGCTTTTTTTTTTTTTTAAATCCTGTAAATCATCTGTGCACAGAATAGGATACAGTTGAATTCTAGCAATCATAGAATCATAGAATCGTTTAGGTTGGAAAAGAACTTTAAGATCATCCAGTCCAGCCATTAACCTAACACTACCAAGTCTACCACTGAACCAATTAAGGGTAGAGTCATAATTTCATGTTTCCTGGCTTGGTGGCTGGATTATTTTTTAATGAAAGTAAAACTAGGAATCGTTAATGTTGAAAAGGATCTCTAAGATCATCAGTCCAACCACCAACCCAACACCACTATGCCCACTAAACCACGTCCCAAAGTACCACATCTACATCAATGGTCAGGTATGTCTAATTGGGAATGCCAGCCACTGCAATTTTACCTATTAAAGAGATCTATCCTATCAATGTGCCTGTCAAAAAAAAAAAAAAAAAAAAAAAAAAAAAAACCAAACCAAACAAGCAAAACATGCAAATCCAAGCCCCCAAAACTCCCAAACCATAAAAAATATACTAAAAATCCTGCCAGGCCCATTATAAACCCACGTCACAAGCTAGGCAAGTTAGACACTTCTCTATCTCTAACAGAGTTAATATGATGGAAAGAATGAAGACGAGAAGGACAGATGGAAAACTCATTTGGGAGATATTTAAATATTTGAGAAACTAACAGATTCAGCTCCATTCCAACAAAACAAGAAGGATGTGTGTGGTAGACCTACCAGAACATCTACACTGGAAGACAGCACATTCTTTTGATAATTTACTGAAAGTTTCTAGCTGGCAGGATTTGTAGCTGTAGTTAGTCTGCTCTCAACTATGGTTCTTGCTGTACACAATGATAAAGGCTGACATAATGAAAGCAAAATTAAGTAAACTACAAATCTTGTGTGCAGTTTTTTTTCAGGTGTTTACTCATTTAATACCCCTACAGTCCCAAATGCTAGCAGATTATTCCCAATAGTGCTCCATTTCAAAACAGTAACACAGAGACAGGGAAAGTTTACTCGAACTATCTAGAACATGGCTTTGGAGCAAATTATTCTTCCATATGTTCAATATCTTTGGAAGAAAATAGTCCAGGCAGCCCTATTTATTTATGCTTAACATTTCTGAAACAATTTTTAATCCAACTGAAGTAACAGGTGACTGCACTAAAAGAAGTTAAAAAAAACCCCATCTAAGCACGATGATAAGCTATTTTTCAGATGACTCTGTCATGTTCCTGACAAAGAATAGGCAGCTTTCAGGGTATGCACTATGTCTGTACAATGAACAAGGCTGCTGTCCATTGGAATCCTGCTTTATTTGAAACAAAAAGGAAATACGCAGGCTGAAAATAGAGGAAATTGCAGAAGAGTGGAAAACTGAAGGACAGCAGGATTAGGTAACTTCCAAGGTCACATACGACAAGCTTCTGGCACAGGCGGAAGACTGTCTTTTTGGTCTCCTCTTCTAATAACAGGCAGTATGGAAAAAAATCTGTTCATGTGCTATGAGGAAATATTAGTTTTGCCCTTACAGCCCAGCTTTTTATCTGTGCAGTGCTGTGGGCTCACTGCTCTACCCTGGGCTTCCACACTGCTAACCCGAAAAATCAGTCAGGAACACAGACGAGCTGCTGGAACAAACCCAATTACACTTCCTCCCTTTTCACAGGTGATACAATCCACTCTTCCTTTTCTCAGATTAGTTTCTCTAAATGCATTTCATTTCCATTTAATAGATTCAATGGAAAACTACATAAGTCTTGCATAAACAACACTTTTAAACAGTCACAGACATGTCACATTTTTTTTCCCCTCAAGACAAATTCTTTCCCTATTGTGCATAAAGTTTCTAGAAGATGAACTTCAGACTTGCTTTTAGGATCTCTGAACAAAAGTGAAAGAACACTCTTGAAATGTCAGGGATGTTTAGTTATATGATTAGAAGTAGCCAGGAAAATTTCATGATATGAACTGTTTCATGACCCAGAGCTCAAATTAATGTGTCCATGGAAGGTGAGAGTACAACACCACATTCAGAAATTAATACCAGCTCTGGGTCTGCAATTCTCAGGAATATCCTTTCCCACTGTGATTTAGAGCAGTCACTAGGCAGCTAAGATTTGGGGCACCTTACAGCATCTACGCGAATGCACAATGCATTTTTGCTCTGAGAATCCCTTTTCCACCTTACCTCAACATTTCCGCCCTTGAAAGACTCAGAGGCAGAGGAGTTTGGCAGAATATTTTTGGCTGTGTGGGCACAATGAATTTGGCCCTGTACCTGTGTCATTCTACTAAAACAAAAAACACAGCTACTGACCAAACACCATTTGTGGCTTGCAGTGTGTAAGTGCAATTCCATGTTAACAATACAGGATTACTTGTTCCTGGCTTTATTATCTGTTGAAGCTAACAATATATAGATTGACCAGTGTATCACAGTTCTGCCCTCTAAGGGTATCTCTGGCTGTTCTGTAAATAAATTAAGTGAAATGCAAATAATAAAAACAACTAAACCAGTTTGTGAAAGTCTGTTTGTAAGTGTTCTATTTTGTCACTGCAGGCAATCAGAGTGTAAAGCTGGTAAGAAGTCAAGCAAGCTCTTGACGTCAGTTATTCCTCATTTGGAACAATTTTAAACAATCTTTGACTTATGTTCATGTGCTGATCATTGATTAAGCCACAGGGATGTTTCCTCTCGTGTTTCTTTGCCCTTATTACTATAAACAATGTAGTACTTTTCCAAACCACTTAGTTTCAGACTCTGTATGGTCTATTAATAAACGCACCCTTATATTTTTTGTTTTTCATTAATACCTAGAAGACAGCTGATTTTCTGACAAGCTCTGGATCTCTAAAACACTCATAATTATCAGCAATAAGTTACATTTATTTCTTAGTTGCACTTGAACGTTAGAATTTATGCACAAAGAGTAAGTCATTCCTCTAACAGAATGATCAATTTTTGTATTTCTTCATGTAGTTACACATTAGTCATTTGGCATTTTCAGTTAAATGAATATGTTCACTTAAAATAAATAGTAAGGACAAAACAATAGCAGACATACAGACTTAATAGGCAAGCAGCATGCTTATTGCTGTAACCAAGGGACTTTTGATGCTATAAGAAACCAGTGATGCCTGCTTTCATTCACATAGCACACACAGCAATTTTAGACAGAATTAATTTCTTTCAGTGTCTTTTATTAAAAGCAAAGGAAGGCTCCAGTTCACAGATTAATAACCCATGAGTTATTATTTCAGCTGTGTTCAGTGTATATTGCATATGTGTGCCTGGATTTAATGTTTCTTCATAGCATTGAACCCAGTAATATGGACTCTGCAAGTTTTCTTTTCAGCCTTTCTCCATACCATTTTCAGAAGCCATTGCTATTTCTTGCCAGCATCAATTAAAAGTCTTAAGTTGCCTCATGACAATTGTTTTTTGAGGCAGAATCACTGAAATAAGGTGCTGCAGCTCAACAGATGAAGTCTGAGAGCTTTTTCAGAGGAGCTGTGGACACTGCAGCTACTAGACACAAGAAGGTCTGGTAGGTCAGCTGTGAGTTGCACATGAGATGTCTTGTACCATGTGCTAAAGCTAAACCTGCAGGTGTCAGCCCAGCAAAGATGAGAAACTGATGCAATGGCTGATATGAAAGAACACCACACCAAGAATTGCTGTTAACAGGAAAATTGTTCCTTTCCTTCCCATCTCTGGTTACAGTCAGGACTGGCTCATCTTTCAGGCTAGCACTATTCTAGAGCATGGCAGAGCAGAGATGCTTGGCCTCTGAGGGAAGGAGGGAAAAGGGAGTATTCCCAAAGTAGGAGGTGGAAGGAAGAGATCAGGTCTGAAATAGCAGGTGTGCAAAAGTAGAGGCAAATGGGTTGGCCCCTCTGTTTACAAGCTGCTGGACTCTATTGACCTCATTCTTCTGATTTCCAAATGATTACTTGTCTTCACAGAAAGCATGTAATGTGTTTTTTTTTTTTTTTCTGGCTGATTGTATATTCAGTGCATCTTTAGCTGAGAATGGCTCAGCAGAATAAAACAATTATGAAAATCTTAAGATCAAATTCCTGGCTCTGCCATTTCCTTCCATAGGAAAAACATTTGAACCTTCTCCCTCTTTTATGAGTATGTGAAATAACTCTTTTTTTTTTTTTTTTTTTTATTAAGCTACTAATACATGAGCTATCAGAAGCACCGAGAGTGGTACAATGCACAGCACTGCACAATTATGAGCTAGCAGACTAGTAGTTACGTAGTTCTGTGGTCAGGTCATATAGTAACACGATCAGCCTACTATCAGCTAGACCTGAACCTTTCAGCAGGATCATGAAGCACAACAATGTTTATATTTAGTCATTTGCTGCTGTTGTTTCTTGCTTCTCACAGACATGGTCTAAACTGTGACAAGAAGGAAACCCTTTAAGCTTCTTCACACATCTTTTTCTGCCTAAAAGGTGTTGAAGTGTGAAGTAACAATGACTAGGATGGTTCAGGACAAGTATTTTTGTGTACATTATAACAGCAATTATTACTGGTTCTGAATATTGCATTCACAGTACTATGGCCTATTAGTTTTTTCTCTTTCTGTTAGATATTTGGAAATACTTGGATAATTGAAATGATCATTGTCTTGGGTTTGCATGGCAAGGTTTTGGTAGTGGCGGGGGCTATAGGGGCGACTTCTGTGGGAAGATGGCAGAAGCTTTCCCCATGTCCAACAGAGCCAATGCCAGCTGGCTCCAAGAGGGACCCGCCGCTGGCCAAGGCTGAGCCCATCAGTGACAGCAGCAGCACCTCTGGGATAACAGATTTAAGAAGGGGAAAAAAAACCCTGCACAACTGCAGCCAGAGACAGGAGTGACAATATATGAGAAACAACTCTGCAGACACAGAGGGGGAGGAGGTGCTCCAGGCACGGAGCAGAGATTCCCCTGCAGCCCCTGGTGCAGCCCCTGCTGAGGCAGCTGTGCCCCTGCAGCCATGCAGGCCCCTGGGGGAGCAGAGATCCCCCTGCCCCCGGGGAGGAGCCCACGCCGGAGCAGGGGGATGTGCCCCAAGGAGGCTGGGAGCCCGGGGGAAGCCCGCGCTGGAGCAGGCTCCTGGCAGGGCCGGTGACCTCATAGGGGACCCACGTTGGAGTAGTCCATTCCTGAAGGACTGCAACCTGTGGAAAAGACCCACACTGGAGCAGTTTGTGAAGAACTGTAGCCTGTGGGAAAGACCTACACTGGAGAATTTCATGGAGGACTGTCTCCCATGGGAGGGATCCCACGCTGGAGCAGGGGAAGAGTGCGAGGAGGAAGGAGAGGCAGAGACAACGTGTGATGAACTGACTGCAACCCCCATTCCCCGTCCCCCTGCACCACTCAGGAGGAGAAGGTAGAGAAACTGGGAGTGAAGTTGAGTCCAGGTAGAAGGGAGGGGTGGGGAAAGGTGTTTTAAGATTTGTTCTTATTTCTCATTGTCCTACTCTGATTTGACTGGTAATTAAATTGATTTCCCCAAGTCAAGTCTGTTTTGCCCATGATGGTAATTGCCAGCGATCTCCCTGTCCTTATCTCGACCCACAAGCCTTTCGTCATATTTTCTTCCTCCCCTGGTCTTGCTGAGGAAGGAGAGTGACAGAGCAGCTTGGTGGGCACCTGGCAGCTAGCCAAGATCAACCCACCACATCATTTACCTATCAACGTATCATCAATTACCGTAGCACAGCTTTGGAATAAATTCATCTCTCCTTGATACTAGCAACATTTGCCATTTTTGCCAAAGATACGAAATGCATGCTAGTCATATGCCAATGGTAGCTGCTATTAAGAGATACTGAAATAAAGCTGCAGGGTTGGAAAACAGACACATTAGCAAAAAGAGACAAACGATATTCTGAATGTTAAAAAATGATTTATTAGTCTCACATAGTATTAGACTATGTGGTTTATTAGACTGCTATGCAGTCTAATAAATGCAGAGATGAACATATTCAAAGTGTATACTGAATGATACTATAAGCACTAAAAGCTTTCCTTGTGAATGTTTATACGTCATCCACCCCCACCACAACCACCCCCCTTTAAGGGTGAAACAAACCCCATAAAAACAACAAAAAAGGCCTGGAAGAACTGGGAGAATTAAAACATAACTACAAAGTATTTCCAGTGGAAAAACTAACATTCTGAATCACTCCTTTGGGGAAGCCTCTTCTCTCAACTCTTATTGCAGTATTCCTAAGTAAGGTCTTTAAAGTTCTACTTGGCCTTGTTCAAATCATCATTCCTGCTGCAGGAAGGAGAGCAAAATTATCGCTGTAAAATAAAAGGCTATGGACAAGGAATGGAAATAGACCTAGAATGGAAATATCTCTCCCCCTTTCTGTTCCTCACCTCCTGATACTTACTCAAAATATTCTTCTCTGAATGTGCTGAGTTTTGTCCTGTGATATACGGAGTGTAAATTCCAGCCTACCAAATAAAAACAGGATCAAACTCTAAACTGGCTTATTAAGCAACACATCTGGGAAGTTTTTTCCTCACAAACAGATTTTTATTTTATTTTTTAATCCAGTGGACCCACAAAGCATGGAGGGCTAGCAGTTACTATTCTAACAAATGCATTAGAGTAACAACAGGTCTTCCTGGACAAACTTTTGAGAGGACTACAGTCCTCTTCAACACCACATAAATTCAAATTCATCACGGTTTAGTGCTGGGTGTGTAGGTACATGAAGACTCTTTTCTCCCCCACCGCAGTGCCCAACACACTGTCCAAAAATACTGTTGTGTGTACAGCTAAGTAAACATTCAGATTATATTCACTGAAGGCAGCAACAGAGGTGAAAAGAGAAATACTACTAACACGCAGTGCTACTCCTACACCAACAGCTGGTAAGCCCTCAGAAAAGCATAAATAAACTAATTAGACACAGAAAAATCTTCAGTGTAATGAAGTTCATCCACGCATTTTACCATCTTCTTTGATAAGCAAGGGGAGAAGGGAATCAACACAATTTCACTTGCAGGCATATGACCTGTGCACCAGTGACCTTTATCTAAGTAGCAGGTACCTTTACATATAGCTACGTACACAAAGATGCCTGGCTACCCCATTAACTGGATACAAATTCCATCAATTTCTCTGCACAGCCTTTCAAGAAAGCCTTTTCCCTTTTTTTGCATTCATAAGAGCTGCAGCAGTCTAAAAATCCCCAAAGGAATGTGTGGGAGCTCGTGTTACCTGTGTAATAATACTTTGATTGTAAAGTTTTCAATACCTATAATGGAATACTGAAGACAAGTCATTGTACAAAGTGAGAGCACCTATTAAAATTTAATTACAGTATTTCTACTGTTGTTTCCAAAAACCTGCAATGCTGTGTACATTTCCTGGTATGTATGCAAGACTACTATCTGACTTTGAGCTAGAAGAGTAAAAATTCTTACTTAACAATTTAGTGCATCAGACTGGGGAGAAGAAGGTGAAAAGGGGAAAGAAGAATTCTACATGATCTGAGAAATTACTATCGCAAGACGGCCAACTTTGTCAGCAACTGTGCATATGGCTGTATGAACCTGTGTCTACTTATTTCTGGTTATTAGATTTAATTCTCTTCAGATGGAGGTTAACTTTGTTCACCTCAGTTTCTTCCTTTTCCATTTCAAGGATCATACCACAACACAGGCATGGACCAAAGTTGGGTATTTGGTGCTACATAAGGCTTTCCACAGAATGATTTTATTCCTCTCCAAAAAAAATATTTATCTGCTTTTCAACTCAAAGGTACATGCATGAATTGCACAATAATACCTACAGAAGATCTGGTTTTCAAAATAAGACATACTACCAAAGCATCAGTAAACATGGCTGCTAGCTTCAGTAAAAGCAGAATCAGAACATAAATGCTGCAGATTAGATCCTCTACTGTTATACAGTAATGCAGTTCAGTTTTAATCACCTTATTAGCCACGGTTTTAGTTTAGGTCAGGATGTCCTCTGACACAGGTTTTAATGACATATTAGAGGTATAGATAGTAGTATCAAGAACAGTTTTCCAAATTTTGCAAAAGTGAAGAGAGTGAGACTCTAAAGCAAACAAGAAGTAGACTTGCAGTGAATTTAGTGCTGATGAAATAGCCAAGATTTTCTCCCAGCCGTAGGTTCTCCTAAACTTAGAGATCTGCAAAGTCATAATTGTATTTTCTTTGTGTTCATTTAAGAAATATCTTGTATATTCTTAGTGATGCGTAAAAACCTACTTATTAATGACCTGCAAATTTTCCATTGTCTGTGGGACACTGCCATTTTGCCACAATGCCAAAACCTACTTCAAGTGTTTTGCAGAGTCACTTACTGCTCAATGAAATTAAAACAAATGGAGGATTTTAAATTTCACAACAGTTCATGCAGACAAGATTTCAAAACAGAGAGAACTGTGAAAGTCTTGGTGGATCACAGGAAAGAATACTACAGGCAGGGTTTTAATCATTATTACGGTATGCACGATTAATGATTACACAACTGCGGAGGAAAATGAAGTATGCTAGCACTAATAACCAGCCTCCCATCAATGGCACAAATCAGCATAAATCTCCCTACAGCAGAGCAATAGCACTGATTTACATCAAATATTGGACCACTGTCTGTGGTCCACATTGGACCACTCATGCACTCTTGAGGTATGAGGTTAGGGTATGTATTCTACCATTTACTGTCAGCAGTTGGAACATTCCTTTTATCTTAAAAAAGATCTTAGGCACCCACTACTGTAATCTTTACATTTATAGTAACCTACCAGCTTCTGCTTTTATTTAAAGTAAGTTCTAATTGTACATGGGATTTTAGGTCTCAGTTTATATTTGTAATATGAAACAGTATTCTCCTACAGGTTTTTCAAGGAAAGCTGAGAAAACTCTATTTTTTAAGAATGCAAGTGAAGAGGTAGAAAATCTTTTTTTTTTTTAGTGCTGGGAGAACAATAATTTAAAACAAATAGAGACAATGACGAGCAGTACTTGAAGAGACATTTTCATTCATATACTTGCTGTTGTATTTCCACCAGTCAGAATTATAAAATTTGCCCCAAGAGTTCCATCATTTATTTTTTATCATTCAATACTTTATTTTCATATCAAAGATTTTGACTACATAATTCCTGTAGGAATGTTATAGGATTATTTGCAATAGACTCTTTTTTTTCTCTCCCCTTGAGTTTTCCATTCTAAGCAGGAAATGATGCCACTAGTATTTGGATGAGCTCCAGGAAGAGGAGTAGACTAATAGCACATGTGCTGGATAAGAAAGGATTATAGACAATGGAATACACTATATGCATATGCTTATTTCAAAAAAGATATCCTGCTCTTGCAATACCTGCATTTTTATTGTTGCTCCCTGCTGCCCACTCTAACAAACGAGTTATGCTCTTCACCTTTATAGATCCTGTCTTATAACAGAATTGTGTGGCGAAAATATTAATTGCAGCAACATGCCGTACTAACAGAAGGATTTATCCATACCCCTACTTACACTGTTACTCAGTGATTTAGCATGCCAGTGAATTTGTAGATTTAACTCACTGCAGATTTCATTTCTTGAGAACATCAGATGTTTTCCTCATTCCAGTAGGCTACACTTGTCCTGCTAGCTCATGTGAGAATCTTGTAAACAACACAGAATACACTAGCAGTGGCTTATGTCTATGGGGACAGACAACATAACTAACAGAGAAATACGGATTTTGACATTGCTGAAATACCCCAGTTTGGGGTAAAGGAATGGTTCTCTCTCCTCTTTTCCATTCCCGCTCTTTAACAAAATTAATCAGCTTGCAGTGCATGGTATTTGCACGCTTCCACCTGGCCATGGAGCAGGAGGTCTGGGAGCTGGAACCCAATTCATAGTCAGGATGCGAAGGAAAGCATTTAATAGTCTTAAATTAAATAGCATTTAGTAGCCTAAATTAAATAGCATTTGATTTAATAAGTGGAGATGCTTTTAAATAAAAACATAAATAAAATAAGCGCAACAGCTTGGGGTGATGGAGAGCGAGTTCCACAAGCAGGGCAAAAAGCCCCTACCCTACCCTCAGTGCTCTGTGAGGTTCATGGAGAGATGAGTTCTGCCCCCCATCCTTTCACCTGATGGGAGCAGATGCCCAGAAAGTAGTGCATTACCTTATGCTATAAGGTTTTCATTCATTAATCTATATGTAGTTTTTCAGATACACATCATACATTTGATTGTGATCATCTGGCCACAAGAGTATATCAGGGCAACAACAGAAGAAATTGCAATTGTTAAGTTTTGAGTTTATTGCCTTAGAATGTAACCCCATGGTCTACAAATACACAAGGCAAATAATATACATATTATATTGCAATATATGCCCAAGTTGCTCTTCCAGGCAATGGGTAAGTAAGCACTCACATGTACTGTGCTTTGTGGCTCATATCTATATTTTAGATCAAATTTTGCTGAAGACTTTATGGTTATCAAATAGCATACAGCATTATGGGTTTCTTTATATTACACTTCTTTGCTTGTCCAGCAAAATGAATGTATCATATAAAACATTGCTAACTCTTTATCCTAGTATTCCTAAATAAATTTTATATACTTAGTTTCAGCATCATTCTTTCCAAGTTTCATCAGTGGACCTTACTAAAAAACCCACAGTGTAGTACCAAAAACTGAAGAGGCTAAATCTCAATTTAAAGAACATGAAAAGACTCGAAAGAAAGATTAGGTAAAGTTTAAGCCAATGAAAGTATGAGTCATTATTATATAACAAGCAAGTTGGGTATGTTCTGATATTTTAAGCTGAAGAAGAGATAGGTTGAGAGGGGAAGAGAGCACAGAAGTGGGAATCAACAGGGGAACTGAGGTAAAGTAAGTGGGTATGTAAAAGTTTAGGAGAACTAATAAGAACTTAGATGTTCCCTTAATTCTTGTTTTCCTACATTTTTTTTAAATCTCAGGTAGAGCACTTAAAAATGTTAACTCTGTTTTCATCCCAAAGGATGAAGTATTCATTTAAACCATACCAATGTAATTAATTTTCACTAGGTAGCTATTAGGCAACTTGTAGGTAACTTTGACAAACTTCTTCCATTCATAGAAGACACAGCTGGGTAGAAATTAGTCTCTAAAAATACTTTCACACAACCTGCTTGTTTTCTAGTCACTGTCTTCTTATGTTATGCTCATTCCATCTGTCAATAGATATGAGTCACACATTCGACCTTTCAGTTTCACTTGCGCACATAAATTTCTTCCAATTTCCTGTGAAACAAACACTTTTAACTCTTTAGGGGCTAGCAATTTGCACATATAGCATGCTAGAATGGCTAAGGTAGAATCAAGCTCTTGTGCTGATATTCTTAGCTTTCCAGTCTGCACTACCTTTTGAAAGCAGATTGTCTCTTCATTTTGCTGACCACCCTTCTGCCCACCCTACCACTAACTTTCACTGAAGAACTAGCAAATACGTGGAGCTCCAGTTCAAAAACCACAGTCTAACTATATTTTCAAAGCAAGCTAAACAGCAGAGAAGCAGGTACAAGTCACTCTTGACATTACCAGCCACGATCAGCAGATTCACTGAAGGAAAGCTATCATTTTACCATTTTTAAATCTGCAGCAAGCAACATTTGGTTCAAAGCTAACTTAAAAATAAAGACTCATGCTTGCCCAAATGCTACCCACTGACATAAATCATGATGCCTTTACCAACAGATCCTATTTTTTTCCTCCCCAAACACGATAAACATCTCCAGTATGAACAAAGGAGGAACGTGGCCACAAAGAACACAGCAAAATGTGAAAGCTAGAGCATTATTCTGGCATTTGGGAGTATATTGCCTTACTCTTTCTTTCAGGCATAGCACACAATTTAATCTTTCAGGGAGTTTTCAAGACAAAAGGAAAAAAAATTATCAGTTTTAATAAGAACCACAAAGCTGGACTACTGACAAAGAGACCAAATTCTACACAGTGCTCTGGTAAAGAAGGACAGAGACTTGACATGTCCAATTTGTTGATAGACCTCATTTTTGAGCTCATTTAATTCATTATTGTTGAAACAGCAGCTTAGCAGCAAGATGCTTTAACAGAACAGTAGATTCGCAGCCTGTTTCAATTAAGCATTACAATGGCATACAAGAGTCTGTGGTTTGGCCTTTTGGTTGCCTTCCAAAATACACCAAACTTGGACTAACTGCAATATTGTCCCATCAAAACTACTTTAACCATCTAAGCAAAGTCCCTTTGCCACTAGTGACTGAGACTTCCCCATCTATTACAATAAGACAGCACTTTTAATGGAGAAAATAGGATGTCAGGCCTGAAGTTCAAAGCCCATGGTTGCTGGAAGGGATGACTGGATAAGCTATGGCTGACATGACACTAGAACTGCTCAGGCTGCTATGCCTGTAAATCAATGTGACAACCTAAAGAGACAGGTGAGCTTTTATCACTGTCACATGACATTGGTGCTTTAGATAACACTGTAAAATGTGGAAAAACCTAGAAAACATGCTATTGACTTATGGATGAAGACTGAATTTTTTGACCTTTAGTCTTTGGTACCTGTTGTGGATTGACCCTGGCTGAATGCCAGGTGCCCACCAAAGCTGCTCTATCACTCCCCCTCCTCAACTGGACAGTGGAGAGAAACTATAATGAAAGACTCATGGGTTGAGACAAGGACAGGGAGAGATCATTCACCAATTACCATCACCGGCAAAACAGACTCGACTTGGGGAAAATCAGTTTAATTTATTACCAATCAAATTAGAGTAGCGTAATGAGAAATAAAACCAAATCTTTAAAAAAACCCTTCCCCCCACCCCTCCCTTCTTCCCAGGCTTAACTTTACTCCCAATTTTCTCTACCTCTTCCCCCACAGCTGCACAGGGGGATGGGGAATGGGGGTTGGGATCAGTTCATCCCACGCTGTCTCTGCCGCTCCTTCCTTCTCAGGGGGAGGACTCCTCACGCTCTTCCCCTGCTCCAGTGTGGGGTCCCTCCCATGGGACACACTCCTCCACAAACTTCTCCAGCATGGGTCCTTCCCACAAGCTACAATTCTTAGAATCATAGAATCGTTTAGGTTGGAAAAGACTTTTAAGATCATCCAGTCCAACCATTAACCTACACTACCAAGTCTACTCTAAGCCAATCAAGGGTAGACTACACTAAACCATGTCCCAGAGTGCCACATCTACCCGTTTTTTGAACACTTCCAGGGATGGTGACTCCACCACCTCTCTGGGCAGCCTGTTCCAATTCTTGACCACCCTTTCCATAAAGAAACTTTTCCTAATTTCCAACCTAAGCCTCCCCCTAAGCAGTTCTTCACGAACTGCTCAAGCTTGTGTCCCTTCTGTAGGGTTGCAGTCCTTCAGAAACAGACTGCTCCAGCGTAGGCTCCTATCTCCACAGGTCCTGCCAGGAGCCTGCTCCAGGGTGGGCTTCCCACGGGGTCCCAGCCTCCTTTGGGCACATCCCCCTGCTCCGGCGTGGGCTCCTCCCCAGGGGCAGGGGGATCTCTGCTCCACCTTGGGACTCCATGGGTGCAGGGGCTGCACCAGAGGCTGCAGGGGAATCTCTGCTCCAGTGCCTGGAGCACCTCCTCCCCTTCTGTGTCTGCAGAGTTGTTTCTCACATATTGTCACTCCTGTCTCTGGCTGCAGTTGTGCAGGGTTTTTTTTTCCCCACCCCTTCTTAAATCTGTTATCCCAGAGGCGCTATCACCATCGCTGATGGGCTCGGCCTTGGCCAGTGGTGGGTCCGTATGAAGCCAGCTGGCGTTGGCTCTATAGGACACGGGGGAAACTTCCAGCAGCTTCTCACAGAAGCCACTCCTGTAGCCCCCCCACTACCAAAACCTTGCTATGCAAACCCAATACAGTATGTTAGCATTGAAATAATAAAATAGAATGCATGATCTGTTGGTACAACAGGCTTAAATTCTGCCCAAGCAAGCATCAGTGTGAAACAAACATCATCTCTCTCATTTTCAGACTTACGCGTCTTAGTGAAAGCAGAATATAGCACTCATTAACCTAAAGATAAATCTATTTTTATCCTAGTAGTACACTGGAGATATACATTGGCATTACCAATTTAAAGAGCTATTCAACATCATGCCCCAAAGCAGTAACAAGACAAACTTCAAGAAATAATGAACGTGCACATATCTCATCAAGACAATAGAGGGACATCAGCATTTACACTCAATTATTTGCAATATTCATATCATAAATAACAAGAGATACAAATATTGGGGAATAGTCAACGAATTATTTCACATATATTTTCACAGAAGACCTACACTGAGGCATAGCCTACAGATAATTTAAAAATATTTCTGGAATTTCAAAAGTTTCTGATCTCAGCAGTATCTGAATCAAACATTACCTTACTTTGTCTAGCCACTGTCAGTTCAGCTTTTCCTATCAAAGATGAAATCATAACTCTCATCCCTTATGGGTATGTGCTCCCAGTTAGTTATTTGAGTACAGACTAGTCAAATTAATGAACCCAAGATGATATTGTAGATGAAAATATGTGGTCTTTGTGTTAAAATCTTTTCCTCCATTACAGACAACACACACTCAAAGGATTAATTTTACTTTTGGTGACTTATCCTCACTGACAGCTTAAGCAAATCAACTAAAGAAAAAAGAACTTTCAAGTAGTACTTAGATACTGGCAGACAGCAGCTTGTACATCGGTTCGTGAACTGAAGAAAAGAAAAAAGACGACCATATATGGACCACACCTAAAATTAGCAATAAGCAATATCAGTCACTGGGGGATTTTTGTTTATTTTGTGAAGCGGGGATGGGGATTGTGTGTTTGTGGGTTGTTGGGGTTTTTTTGTCTGTGTGTGTGGGGTTGGTTTGCTTTTTTTACAGTGTCGAGAACCATACCAGCTGCATTTGTATGCTGGTATTTTGGTCATTAGATGCCTTTAGGCTACATTAAAATTATCACTCTTTAGGTTCTTCATATTCATTAGTTCAGCTAAACAGTTGCCATCAGCACACAGTTAGCTGATAGTAACACCTACAGTGTTAAAAAAAAGCAGGGAAAAAAAATCTGTTAAGTGATGGCTCTGATTTAACAGGCAGCTTTTCTGTGTCAAACTTAAGTCTTCCAAAAACATGATACATGGTCCATTTACAGATCTATAACAGTGTCTACTATTGCTTGCTTAAGGCTTCACATCTCTCATCATTTTTTTCTTCAACTTCCAAAAGCATAAGTGTCCGTTAGTGCTCAAACCTCTTCCCACTGAAGTTAATTGAATTTAAAAGATGACTGTCAGAACATGTGTGATGACACAGCAACCTAGCCAGACTGTTCTGAAGTCAGTGCGTATTTGCTTCTCCACAGAAACCTGATCTTATTTTTGGCAAGACCAGATTTTTATTTCACAAATCAGGCAGAGAAAAGAACAGAGGGACTTAAATACATTCATAGTATCGATTCACAAAGAAAAGTTAGTATGAAGGTTTCAAATAAATGTTTCACAGGAGACTATCATTATCAAAATTTATCAAGTGTTAATTAAGAAACTATGACCTAAAATACAGACTCTGATTTAAGGCTAATTTAAAATATAGAGAAGTACTTTACATGTTTTAACCTGACCCCAAACTCGTTGAAGTCAGTGGGCTTTAAAATCAATTAATAGTAAATATGTATTTTAAGAGCCTGATTTAATAATTTTGTTTAGCTATTAGTAAAACCCAAGATGACCAGTACAAGTGGAATGAATGAAAGAATCACAGATGATCTGCACTGTTTCTTTCAAAGGGTCCTTCACAAAAACCAAGCAAGGGGTCCATATATGTTAACAGTGACATTAAAAATGAGAAATCTGTATTTTTACATTCTTTACCAGCTATGCATTTGCATTAGGTGGCTCACCAGATGATACAAATTTTGCAGCAAATCTGTAGAGGTCCAATGACTACGATCTTTTATTTGTATCTGATAATTCCTAACTATGGAAGGTAAAATTTGCCAGTAGCCTTTTGGGTTGAAATTCTTATCTGAGGCAATGTTAATAACACAAGCCTTTAACTTCATAACTGGGAGTTAGAAAACTATTTTATTATTACAAGAAGCATCCTACATTATTGTCATTTTTAATGACATTTCTAAAAAAGTTTAAAAACAAAACAAAAAATGCAGGACTGTGTTCATTCTTTCCTGATAGTTACGTAACAGATAGAACCCGTCCAAAACCAATCAATAATTGACCAAGTATTATTTTCCGTATTTTCCAGCCACAGCTACTAGGACATTTAGTAACTGATTCAAACAGACAAGGAAGAACTTGATCAAAGTATCCAGACAGCAAAAAATTTCACATGTTGTTCACTTCCTGCAGGTTGTTCTGGAACTTTAAGTTTAACCAAATGATGCGGAATGGGAATAGACAGTTTATGATTTAGCATACCAATATGCCCAGACACCTTCATCTGTATGCTGGCAGAGTTTTGCTGCTAGAAGCTGCATTAAAATTGATGAAAGACAACGTAACTTCTGTTGGATGGTTCTGTGCATCTTTGAGTTCAGAAAACAATGCAGCATTCCTAATTTTTGTTCACAAGAAAGTCTCCCAAATATTTTCCTCATTTTGTTTAGTGAAATGCCTTTGCTCCAAGTTACTTGATTTCCTGTTTTGATGTTGTTTCACTATTTCCACTCTTAGCTCTTTCCATACTGCATCTATAGACCTAGTGATTAAGCCACTGTTAATAGCAGGTTAGTGACACAAAATTGTTTGCTAAAGTTGAAGGGCATGGGAGACATTTAAAATCATTCAAGTCAGATCATTGTAGAAGTCTCAGAATCTGTGAAGGTTTAAAGAAAATCATACATTAAAATAAACAAATACCTTCAGTGATTCATTGTTACATATACAAGACAATGTTAGACTTGTGTACTTGATATATGCATACAGGTGCACTGCAGAGCAGGAGGGTAATATGCATGACTGCATGGGACGGTAGAAAGGTTTTGTTTTGAGTTGGGGGGTTGTAACTCCTCTGGATGGCTTCATTACACAGCAAAGGCAGTTGTTCTGTTACTGCTAATTAAGCCTCGGGGAACAATTTGTTGAGGTAGTTGGAGAAAATTTGGACGAGAGCAAAAAGAGGAATTCTAATGTTATAATCCCAAGCAGAAGCAGCAGCTTGCAAGTTCCCAACTTCTGGGATTCCACCATAGGAGCTAGATGACTGATCCTGCAAAGAGTGAGGACCCCCAGCTTTTCACTGGAACTTACTGATATTTGCAGCACATTGCAGGATTGAGTCCTTTTGATGCAGGTCTATTACTACATTATAAATAATTTTAATTAAGCACATCCTTTTTTATAGTTGTGCTATCACAGAATACTCTTCTGTTTGCCAGGGTCACATTCAGGAATTTATGGTTGTATATGAGAAGTACCCCAGGTAGTGGGTTTTAATCACTAAAGATTTTTCTTTTCATTTCTCAATTGCTTGTCAACAAATGAAGGAACCATCACTCTTCAGCAAAGAAGTTCCTGTAACGACTATTTGATTTCATTAATGACAGCCCTCCCAGCAACAGCACTGAAGGCTGTACCCTCATACTGTCATGTGAGCTTATATCAAAGATGGACTTCTAGCACAGGTAATGTCTGATCTTTCACCTAAATGTGAATTTAGGTGTTGCCTGTTTTTTCTTCTAGGTCATAACTTAGAGAACTGAGAAGAGATAAAAGGCAAACAAGATAAAAGAGACTGCTTGTTTCTCTGCTGACAGAAAAAGTGGCAAGCTAGGAGGCTGTCTAGTGATCAAGAAAAAAAAAAAAAAAACCACAACAAACTAGCAACAGTTCTCTGCCAAGGGAGGTGGAGGGTAAAAGAAGGGGGGGGAGAAAGTGTTTTCTAGATTGGCTACCTGATTTAGAGCCGAAAGAGAAGCAGAATAAGCAGCTGTGAGATATAAACACTACCAACTTTGTTAGGGATTTGCAAGGAGAAAAAACAGAGGAGAAGTATAGTGAATCATCCGAGTGCAGACAAGTGAGGTGCAATTATACACAGATTTGTGTATTTGGGGACAACTTTTTTCTCAGATAATATTTTAAAACACTGGAGATGAAAAGCATTACCTTTTTTAGAGTCCCAAGTGTCTCAACACTTTATAATCCAGAGAAAGACATACTTCAGAAAAATAATAAAGTTGGATTCTTTGCTGGGCAACACCATGGAAGCAGATTAAAAAAAAATTCTTTTCTTTTTTCAAACACAGATGTCCCTCCCCATTTTGGGTTCTCAGAGGCCTTTAGTTGCAAAAGAACAGTTCAACACAAATACATATATTTTACCAAATCACATTCTTCTGTTAAAGTATCCTCTCCCAGGATTCCATGAGTTTTCCATCATTTATAATTTTGCAAGCCTCCCACAAACCTCCATTTCTCTTCTTTACTTACTTTCTTACGTCCCCATCTTCCTTCATTCCCATCCAACAAACATCTCTGCTTCTATGTCTCTCCGCAATTCTGTCATTCCTTGACCTTGCTCACAATCACTGATGTTCCTTGCTCTCAATTTGCATTCCTACACACATCTGTGCATTAACCTTCTCCCCCCAGCTTCCTCCTGCTATCACTAATTGCAGCCATCTTTCCTTGAAACAGCTTCTTTTTGTTCCTTCAGGGAACAATGCAAGAAAGTGGCCATCTTGCCTAAGGACAACCTAAGCTTCTCTTCTCACAGGATGAAGGGCCATAGTAATAATTTTAACAGCATATTGGAAAAGGTAGTCTCCAAGTTTGCTACTGAAGTAAGACTTTTCTGTCCTAACCCATAGCATGCACATGTAGAATTAAGAAGAAGTAATTTTAAAATAATGGATGTACTTGTTTAAATAAGACATATTGTATGTGTTATTTTATTATGTTTTATTTTTAGGAGGAAAAAAAACCTCAAAAAAACCCAAACCCAATCTTAAATAAGTGATGTTTTATTGGTCCTCATTACTTGCTAATTTAGATGTAAGCAATTCAACAAGAAACATTTTAAATATGGAAAAAAGACCAAAAGATGATTCTTGTGAAGCTGAGGATCTGATCCTCAACTGAATGAGAACAGAAAAGACTATGTTTGTGTCCTGGTTTCGGCTGGGATAGAGTTAATTTTCTTCCTAGTAGTAGGCACAGTGCTGTGTTTTGGATTTAGGATGAGAAGAATGTTGATAACACGTTGATGTTTTTAGTTGTTGCTGAGTACTGCTTATGCTAGTCAAGGACTTTTCAGCTTCCCATGCTCTGCCAGGTGCACAAGAAACTGGGAGGGGGCACAGCCAGAAGAGTTGATCCAAACTGCCCAAGGGGCTATTCCATACCATATGACGTCATGCTCAGTATAGAAACTGGGGGGGGGGTGGCCGGGGGGCAGGGATCGCTGCTCAGGGATTGGCTGGGTATCGGTCGGCGGGTGGTGAGCAACTGCATTGTGCATCACTTACTTTGTATATTATTATTGCTGTTATCATTATTATATTGTTATTATTATAATTACTATTTTAGTTTATTTCAATTATTAAACTGTTCTTACCTCAACCCAGGAGTGTTTCTCACTCTTACTCCTCCGATTCTCTCCCCCATCCCATCCGGGTAGGGGGAGTGAGCGAGCGGCTGCGTGGTGCTGAGTTGCTGGCTGGGGCTAAACCGCCACAAGATCTTAACTAATATCCATGGAAATAATTTATCTGTTTTCAACAGATTGGGATAACAAATTAACAACCCAACATATAACTGCAAAACATCAGTAAAGCTGGATAAGTTATGAAAGTTTACCTAAAAGAAGTTTGGCAAAAATGCCCATTCTCTTCCCAGAGTTAGAATTCAGTAATTCAAGCCCATCTCAAGTCCAACACTATCCTATCATGCATGTTTTGTTTGTGTAATTAAAGAGATTAAGTAAGTGGAAAAATATTAAACATTTTCGTACATCTTGCTTTGGGTCTATAATTCTCTTTCATTAGACTTTTTCTACTACCTTAAGTGCCTTGTTTGAGCAATAGATCATGTTTTCTTTAAAAGTCAATGTTACACATATGATTTGGGTAAAAGTCCAAGGATTAACACTGAGCTTTAACATCACAGTTTATATATAGCTGAACACTTTTCCACTGGCTTAGAGCAAGAAAGTCTGAAGGAAGAGGTGGTAAAGATGAAAAAAAGAAAAAAAAAAAAAAAAAAAGGATGATTAAGCCTGACATAAGGGTTAGAGGCTCAGGTTCAAGGCAGCAGAGATTCAGAATGTGATGTACACAAAATGTACCAGGGCCTAAAAAATCCTCAGTGAGGGATAGGTGAACCAGCATACAACTGCACATCTAACACCAGTTAGAATTACACTGTCATTCTCATTTTAAATTTAGAGGTCTTAAAGAAGAAAAGCTAGTACCATCAGAAGTTAAAGCTAGAGGTAAGGACAGGGTTAGGATCAGCTGAAGGGCTCTGTTTATAGCAAAGCCTTTTGAATCAGTGCAAAGGCCATAAGCAGTAGCCAAGGGAGTTAAGACAAAATGTAGAGAGAGGCAAGAAGAAAGGATAAGATTTGCTGTTTAGGAGAGCATAGGCTGAGGAGAGCTGAGTTGCCTGGAGGCCCTGGGCAGCTTAGATAGAACATGGTTCATGGTATAGTCTGGCATTTGGATGTGTTAAAACCAGATTTCAGGCTGGTTTAGAGTCAGAGCATAAAGCACCTTGATCCTCAAATGGAAGTAATTACTTCATCCTACAGGGATTTTAAAGGACATTGAAGACTAAAACTGATGTAGGTTTTTAGGGTTAGGCTGGAGTCTGGAAGCAACACAAATCAAAATGCATGGACAAGAGCAATGGTTACTACTCAGTCCCACAGGGTAAGCAAGGGTAATAAGGAAATACGTAGAATGGAAGTTCAGTTCAGACATAGCTGCAAATAAATTTTAGAAGCATTGAGAGATTAGAATGAAGACTGTGAATCACTTGGGATTTGGATTATGTCCCATGTGGGCAGAAGTTCCTAGGTTACTAGGCTGTACAGTTTAGAGTGGGAATAGTGATAAGCTTATGAAATTCAGTGATTAAGAGCTAGATTTATATCACAGTGCTGAAAAGGCCACAGGTCTAGGACAGGAATTTATGCTAGCAAGGGCCAGGATTAAGTTTGAGATAGGCAGAAATCCCTGAGCTTGGCTAAGAAAGAGTGGCAGCTTCCTTAAGAAATTTAAGGCACATACAAGGTTGTAAACTGGTAAAATGATAGTGTAATAGAGATTTTAAAGTGTCACAAGAATGAAACATTTTGGTTCAAGACTTAACAAGTGAGGTACATCTCATTAGACAAGGGAAAACATCAGTCAACATTCAAGAGAATTATGTGAGCACCTAAGAGAATGGGAGTAAAAACATTCTTACTGCATCCATTTAACAGTACTTATTCTGTAGATGGCCTAATTCCCCAGGATAACACTTCATAAGTGGAAAATAAATACAGAAGTCAAAACAGCACTGTACAAATTATGATCCAGAGCTCAGTAAGACTGTTGTAATTAAATCCCAAGTCTTGATTTCTGCATTCTCATGTCACAGTCAATGACTAGAAGAACTAAGATATGTGAAAGACTCTTCATCTTTTCAGGAAACATTTATATTAAAATAAACAGGGAAAAGTAAATAGCATTATAGCCCAAAGTAACGAGACCAGATTCTCCCTCTGTCTAGATTAGGGGATGGGAAATAATACAAGTAAAAACAGCAAAAGGAAGCACTGCAGGCGAAATTATCTGTTCATTCTAAGGTTTGGGTTTGTTTGGGTTTTTTATTGTTTGTGGGTTTTTTTTAAAAAAAAAACTCAGGGAAATGAAAACAATATGCATCATATTTTCCTTCTCCTGAAAGAAGTTATGGATTCTTGCCACTGCCTTTATGCATGTTTTCAGTATCTTATAACTGAGTTTCATATGAGGATAAGTAAATGTCATTATCTAAATTCTGTTAAAAACTAAACCACAAACTTGACTTTGTATTCAAGTCAACCTTAACAGAAAGGAAGGATTTAGAAATAATTCCCAGTTAAAAAAAAATTAAGCTCATTTTATTCAAAGGCCTTAACATGCAGAAAAGCTTTTATTAGTGTTCCAACTGTTTGTGTTCTCCATATCATTTAGAAATTGTTTATTGAGGAATGTTACTGTTGAGAACTTTTAAAGGCATAGTTCTTTATTTGACAAGTTCTAGAATAAGCACCAAAGAAAAGATTTGCACCATCTGAAGTTTAGTAAGACTATAAAACTAGATAATTAAAATATTCATCTTTTAAAGACTGTATAATCAGCAAGATGAACTATTTTGAAGAAAGGAGGAATTAAAATAACGTGAAATTTCCCACAAACACGCAGGATATTTTTTCCATTTAAAGACCCAGTCCAAAAGTAAAGCATTTTGAATTTGTTATATATCAGCAGTCAGGTACTAAGTGTTTTACTTCATCTGGATGATAGTATAAACAGCTACATTTTCTGTTTAGGCAACCTTTCTTTGTGAATTCATTTTGTTTACCTACACCACACAGGTGGCTGAAGACTGTTTCAGTTACATAGGCTGCATACAGCAATCACACCAGGTCTCAGCACAAAGGCAGGCTAGTTTCTGATGAAATGTTTTTGTCCCAGAAATCCACTCTCTTAGAGCTTTGTCCTCCACATCACTGTTTCTCCACCTACATAACATTTAGGCAACTGATGAATCACTAGATCTTGTCACCCTGTGGTTGGCAACATCTCCCAGGCACACTGCATGTCTGTAAGTGGTTACTCAGGCCACACAGCTGCTGAAAGAGAGTTCAGACTTTTATTTCCTACTAATGCCTTTGGGCTTGGTTACAAGCCACAGAGACCAGCACAAAAATTCTTCAAGCGAGTAGGAATCTATAACCACTCCAGCAGCATCGGACGTAGGAAATCCCAGACAGCACTTTTAGGAAGAAACAGTGAAGTGGTTTCACTTCCTTCTAGGCATCTACTTAAGAGGTTGTTAGAAAAAAACAGCAGCACTGAAGACCACATTTCCCCTTGCATACTCTATAACGAAATAGGCAGCTTGGATGGAGGAAGGAGTAAGGGAAGGAAATGCAGAGGAAGTTCCATTTTGTATACTTTATGAACTGTTTTACTATGTTCGGGGTCGGGGGGAGGGGAGGGAGGGTGTCAAAAATATCAAGCTGACAGCTCTGCCTTTTTAAAAGTAAACATATGAAGTTGCAGAAACACCATGCTGCTTCTGTCAGGTTTCCTGGGTAAGCCAGGCAATCTTGCTTTTCAATGCGCATGACAGAGCCTGGACAGTTCACAGCATTGCTCCATTAACATCTGGCTAGTGGATAGTCTGTGCAATGGAAGGCAAGCTGACTGACATACCTCATTGATATTCATCAACTGCAGCTGGTATAGGACACCATTCCTGGTCAAATAAATGTTAAGTCACAGAAGACGGCCGATTTCCCCTCTTTTCCCCCTTCCCCAGTCAACCATAGCCTTCTGGAAGCAGCAATTCAGAGGAATGTTTTGTTGCTTGAGGAGATGACACTTTATAGTCTGTGGCTATTCAACAAACAACAGAAACCCCAAGAACTTTTGAACAACATGCTGCTTTTAAGCTTTGCTAGAAATAAACATTTGAGCACTAGCTTAGGTGTTTAAAGCATGGTATGTGCCTGTCTGTGGTGAAACACTGTTACTGCTAGAGCTGATTAAAAGGGAACAACAAACTAGGTGTAAGAGCATCAGTAACTAACCAAGTTCTGCAAGACTGACTCATTTACACAGAGGGGTTTTTTGGTACCCTGCAGTCAGCGCAGAAAATTGAGAAGTAGTTATGACTGTACACTATGTGTACAGCTGCATGAAAAATAATTATTTAAAATGGGGAGATTAATAGGATAGTTTGGATGCTAAGGGTAAGGTGTGTGTTTGTGAGGATCAGGTTTAAGCCAGCTTGGCATCTGCCTCCCTTCAGAGGCAGATTTCTGTCTGTTTTAATACAGAGGTAGACAGAGTTTATGCCTTACAATTTTTCTCTTTTGGCAGAGATAAACACAACTGACATCATCCACTCCTAAACCCTGGCTCACCGGCAAGTCCATGAACCACTTAAGCTCGCACTGTGTAGTCCTATTCATAAACACAGGGACTTGTTTCTGCATAGGACTGAATTGACTCCAGTTGACGATAAGTAATAACTGTTTATTACTTGACTAACATCTCAGATAAGACACTGTCTAGATCTGAACATCTCCAGAGCATTCCTTCAAGTAACAAATTCTTTGGCTGTTTATCTTCCGTGGTTTTGTCTCTGTTTTCAAAGTGGGAGCTCCAAATTTGAAGGTGCTACCACCCAAGTGAATTCTCAGAGGCAGAACTCCAATATTTATAACCTGCAATTATCCTCTTATCTGGAAACAGAAGGAGAAACAACAGCAAGGTCATGTATTGCCACAATGCAGCACAGAAAATGTATCAACTCTGAAAAGACAGCCTAAGCCATCTGACCCCTTCTTTTCACAGTGCCAAACATCCCTCTTACTACTCTGTCTCTGAAGGAAGCCTTGCTGGAGAAGCCACTTCACACCTGCGGAAATATCTTTGTTGAATAATGGGGTGGGCAAAAGCATAAAATATTTTTATTGCTCAAGTTTCCTCACGGAACCAGTATCTGGCTGCAGGGCACTTCCACCTACGGATCAACATAAAAAAGATCCTGCTGTCTATATGCTGTCCTCCCCCACTGGGCAGGAGTAATGGGAGAGGGGAATTCTTTAGTTACTACTATGCCTAACTGGAAGACAGACATTCCCGTAAAACTGTGTGTGGGAGCATTTCACAGTGAAACCAAAACACTGTTAAAAGTAAATTCAGTGAACTACTTCTCATGCAGTGCTGCTATATGAAAAGACGAGAATATTTTATTTATACACATACAAACTGCCAGACACCAACACCAACTGCAGTGCCAGGTTGCCACCAGAGAGCGATCACGCTTTTTGTCCACAGGATCCCCTTAATAAGGCTGTGGACCAAGTCACACCTTCACACGCCTGTCCCAATCTACTCCTTACTGACCTGAGGGCAACACGTACTTTGTTGCTTCGGATTCTATGTAACTGTTTTAGTCCAATTAAATTCTTGTTTGGAGATTACGCGATCAACTAGCATAAATCAGTGTGGCACCCTTGACTTTCAAATTATACCAGGTTTATAGAATCATAGAATCATTTAGGTTGGAAAAGACCTTTAAGATCATCAAATCCAACCGTTAACCTAACACTGACAAGTCCACCACTAAACCATGTCCCTATGTGCCACAATGCTGCTAAAAGAACAAACGTGGGCCAGCCTTACAATATTGCCATGCAATTGATGAACTTCTGTGCCAAATCTGTTCCATGAGAAAAATTCATCGCACCTAGTTGCTTCATGCAGCACCAGTCCAAGGACATAATGAAGTGGAAAAAAAAAAAAAAGTCTCACTACAACTATGATGCACTGCATTTCTAACAGAGCCATACTGTTGTGATCATTAGGTACCTAGATGATACCAAGAGTAACAAGGTATTGTTTTATTTTGCAAGTTTTATCTTCACTATGACAAAATGATGAAGGTTTATTCTCTGCCTTATACTCAGAGCAAGTTGACAAAACTGAAATACTTGATGTTTAATATAATTGATTTTCCACCCACCAGGAGCAATAGTTAAACACTAAAAATCAATGCCGATCTCTAAACTCCTGCTTTTTTTGATCACATTTGACTGTTGTATAACAAGTTATATTGAAAAGTGTCAAAGTGAAGGGAAAAAGGTAGCAAAGGAAATAACATGGTTAAGACCATCACACCCTTAAACACTTAGAGCATCAAAATATTAATGACAAAATAATGCTGCTTGGCAGTAAAACTATATTGGCTGTTTAGGACACCGGTATCCTAGGGCTGGCCTGTATTCTTACTTCGTACCAAAGGGAAACAAAAATTTACAACATTGCAATTCTGTGAATGTCAATGGAATAGAATGAAGCTTCATACTTGGCCTGAGCACGTCCAGTTATTGCTTATCTGTAATTTCTGGAAGAGCTACGCCAGAAAACATACTCTTCCATTAAGCCTCAAAGTGACTTCATGTCTCAAATATTTGCAGCTATTCCCACTCATATCTCTGTGTCCTTGAAGGCATACAGATTAATATTTGCAGAAAATATTTAAAGAAATGTTGAATTTAAACTCTAATACCATTACGACACTATATTGTTAGGGCAATCTAAGAGAATGACAACTACGTGCATTATGTGCACACTCAGGTATTGTTTATAAGGGATGCTCACTTGTTGGGAGCCAGTTTCACAAGTTACATTCAAGATGCCATTACAAAGGTAAAAATACTAAAGAAACAACAAATAGGTATTAACTATTGATGGACTATGCAGCAGAACTTTCACACTCTTCAGTTTTACAGAGTTGTAGTTCAGCCCAGTTTTATGGAAACCACCACACTGTTGGTGTTTTGCACAGTGCATTACATTGCAGCAATTACGCTAGTGATTAGGCTGTGGGCACACCGTCACTTAACTGGCTACAAGGATACTATAGGCTGTCTAGCCTGTCACAACTTGAGAAGCTGAGCTAGCTATGTTTTTCTCTGTGAAACTGCAGTTAGATTGATACTTGAGTTCAAGTGTGAGTTCAATTTAAACTAGTTAAGAAGACAGTAATGAGCTTTTCTTCACTAAGGCAGACTTTTCCAATAGCTGAGTAGACCTTAAGGAGTCAGTGGTTGGAGCAGGATCAGTGGAACTGAAAATTGGTTTTATTCTACACTTTCTATTCTGAGGCACCTTCACTTCACCACTAATACTAACAAACATACAAAGCTAATATTTACATCCAGTAGAATGAAGACATCATCTTTATGCTGTTACCTAGCCAGGAGTTGTTAATTTTTTGTGCGTGATGTGCACTAGTGTTTTTAATCATTAAATATTACAAGTTATAAAATTTAGACATAATACTGTATTCTGTGAACCACACTGAACTCAGTGTATGTAACACTGAAGTAGAAACAATTCATGTTGATCAGTTCTCAGATTATATATATGAAAAATGCTGCTTAAAGTAACTATTGTGTTATCTGAATTGACACGGGGGAAAAAAAGGCTTTAGTGCTGTAGACATCCTGCCATTCTGCACCGTATTAAATAGATTTAGTTGATGCCATAATGCAACCTGTGCAATCACCTCCAGTATCGAGCACTTCCATCCTGAAGGTTTTACCACTGAGAGCAAGAGGATGGTCCGATGCAATTTTCTCTATGCCAAGTTCACCAAAGTCAGATTTCTCCACTGTGCTAGTAAAAACTATAAACAAAGGCACTCTTTGAGCCTGACAGCAGTACTGCCATTAATCTATACAGTGAACTAGGTCAAAGAAGCCCCAAGGCCTCTCTGAACTACGTAAGCAAGCAGAGGCCTATAAAAGGATATTTCTGCAGCTGAGAATCCCTTGTGGAAAATAACCACCAATTAATAGTCTCTTTTCAAGACACACCCATGGACTGGATGACAGGAGAAAGGACAGTGTCCAAGTTACTCCTTAGTTCAAGAAATATCCTGTTGGCTTGCTAAGCTAGTTGGGGGAGCGGGGGCAGGGGGAGTCTATACAAAAGAGATCCCAATGGATGCAAGAAGAGAGCCCCAGCTTACACTTTACCACCAACGGCAGCAATAGCCAAGCATTTTACCCACTAGGGACTGGAAGGAGACCAAACTAATCTCTCGGAATTGTTACAGTCCAATTACCGTTTTCTTGCAGTGTACTACATTGAATTTTAAACAGCAGCTTGCAGTTAGAAGGTTCTATAACCCACTGTCAAATTCATGGGCCAGCCAGTAATCTCCAACTGTGGTTTTTTTACAGCAGGTTATAACAAATTAGGAATTTTATCAGACAGTTCGTCAGAGAGATAGAGGATGAAATTTATTTTAGATGCAACACAGAATCCACTTGCTTAAATACTATTAATGGTAAGAGTGTGTGTGTGTATATATATACACACACACAGAGGAAAACAAATAAGAAAGAAAACAAAATACAGCCTGGCACAAAGAAAGAAACACTTGTCTTGGAGCTCATCATCCAGGAGTGCTTCAGCCTGAATAAACATTGTAAGAAAGCAAGACTGTAACTTCAATATCAGACTACATTTATGGAAATGATAGACAGATGCTCAAATACCTAACAATTTTCTCTAGAAGCACTGCCTCCTAAATACTAGAAAGTTGTATCAATCAACAAATCCTTTCCAGCCTCCATTGACATATTTAGGAAATATTAGCACCAGGAATAATTCTGCATTCTTGATTACCTTCAAACATATTGTTTCCAAAATGAGTCGTTTCAGCTTTCCCATGCTTCCCCAGTTTTGAAAGGCTTGCCTTTAAAAGACTTCTTGTTCACAATTTTATGTCTAAGTTAATTTACAAGTGCATAGCATGGTGCTAAGAGAACCAATCCTCAAAACAATGGGGTTTCTCCAAAAAGGAATGGTTTTGCTTTATATAAGAAAGAAACCTTCACATACATTGTAGAATATATAGGCATAAATACTTGATTCAGCAATTCTATAAAAATGAGGAACATACTTTGAGAAGTTTATTTTCACGGATAGTGATAAATAGTGTTTTCAATATCAGCATAATTCATGCAAACATTTGCTGATCAAATTAACTTCTTCATAAACTAGCCCTGTGAAGTACCTCTTCCCACACTCCAGAACAGAAAACTACTGTAAGACCCCGTCTTTCATAATCTTGGGAGCACATAATTGCAAATCAGACACGAAGATGTAGCTCATGTCAGGGGCTTGTACCCAGTACTATCCAGTCCACATGCCTTCTTGACACATTTCACATCCCTCTGCTGCATCTTCTCCCCAGGAGTTCTAGGTAGTGCAACTGCTTTCTCTGTCAGGCCTGTACCAATCTGCTCCCTCTGAGAAACCCTGATGGCTCTCTCTAGAGAAATCCAAGATAAGTTAGTTTTCAACCATTAATCTTCCCCCATATATTTTTGCTTGCCAATGCTGGAAAAACAAGAGACCAGCAATCTAGAGTGCATCTGGTAATGCCATCCTTACCTTTTAACAGGCATGCAACTCTAGAGGTTACACACATAAAGCTAGTATCTTTCCTTCATGCTAGTTTCCGAATATCTCAGCTATTTAACTTCAGGCAACATAGACTCATAATGAACATAACAGTAGCACTTGATGGTTTTACAATCATCTTAGTACCAAAATATAGCATAGTATAAACTGATTAGCCCTCTATTCTTAGCACAAAATATGCTGCTTTATAGGAGTACCTATTGCTTTGCACCGGCCCTATATTCTGCAACTGTTAAAGGTAGCTTTACACCTTTAAAGTAGTTTTAAAGAGCCTAGAGCAAAACGTGCTTCCCTCAAAATAATACAAAGAATTAGTTAAATAGTCATGCTTTAGAGTCTCATTAGCTACATAATCTTTCCCCAAAAAACTTAATCCATACCTTAAGACATCATTCCATGCTATGTCCAGCAATCATACACCAAGCCCAAACAGGTACAGGGACTGTCTATGCTTTCTCACATTATTATTAGTTAGCATACAAAATCTACCTCAGTCTGGGGATAGAAAGAAATCAGGCAGTAGGAATAAGCACAAATCAAACACCCTAGACATTCTGAAAACTACATTATTTTTAAACTAAATTTCAGCAATATATTGACTGTGTAGGAAATAAACAGCCAGCTTGTTCTCTTCAGCTTCCCTTCCCTCCAGTTTAACACACCCCATTTTTCCCCATATTTATCTTTCTGGAACACTTGCTCCCCATTACCTCAGCCCATCCCAAGATGCTGTGGCACTATCTGTATTTGCAGCAGTATTTTTTTTTTTTTACCTAGATTTTGGTCAGACCTGTACCTGAATTTTGTTTTTTTCAAATTAATGTCTTCAAGGAAGACATTTTCTTCTATTCTTCATATGATCATGGCCTAGCACAGGGGATGCTAGTCTGGGATAATCCCTGTGTTTTACTAAATAGCACATTTTAAATGGGTTAAATTAATGGGAAAACTTCCTTATGGAATAGTAGTTCAGTATAGTAAAATGAGTGAGAGGAATGCCAGTTAAATCATTTTAGTCTGATCACATAGAGGAATATACTGGTGGGCAATTGAGATTATTTCCTTATACATGAAGTTGGGTGTGGGAAGAGAATAACACCACATTTATGCAGGCTTGATAGGCAATTTCTAGAAGTAAGTGGTATTTGTAGGCTACCCACTGAGAAGAAAGCAAGATATTCTAAATAGAGATTATTATAGATGTGAGATGAATAAAGGTAAAACAAAACGAATGTTTGTCCAAATCCACAGGAATTACATAGTCAGTAAACTCCCTAGAACCTGAACATATCAGGACATCTCCCATTAGTAGTACCAGTACACAGAAATGAGTGAGTTACTACTACACTTTTGGTGGTTTTAGGTAGAACTGGAGCAGTAACTCCGAACATATGCGAATATAACATGCCACAATAAATTCCTATGTACCTGCAGAGTGTAAACCACAAGGGCAAGAACTTACCTAGCACATTACTTATAGTAGCAAGTAGAAGAGATGTGTTATAAGAAGATACATTAGCCATGGTACATCTTCAATGAACCATACAGAAACTAGAGTAATAAACCCTAGGATCTGAGAAATATAAACTTCAACTACAATAAGCAAAGGTAGCAACAGATTACTCACTCTGGTATTTTAGCTGCTTCAGTTCCCAATTTTTAGGCTTCATATCTGCAGGTACATGTCACACAACAGTTCTCCAGACATATCATGAAGTCCAAGTTTTTCAGGAAACAAAGCTGCACAAGCAAAACAGTACCACCCCAATTCCTCATTTATGCAACATCAAGAAAAAGAAGGGAAAAATCACATCTGTTAAGACTCAACATAGAGTTACAAAAAACAAGGTTGGGGGGTGGGGGGAAGTACTGCCTGTGCTCACATGTTCTGTAACCTGATCCAAGAGGTAAATTGGTCACAGGTGACACTCATCTGAGACCCCGAACAAAGGAACCTGCTGAGCTTTACAGAGGCCTCTTATTTTATGCATTTGGGCTGAACTGAATATCTGTTCCTAGTTCCCTATTTTTGCTGTTGAAAACACAAAGTTCTACTATTGTCTGTTTCTTATCTAATCTTGGCATCAAAAAAGTTTGGGGTTTAAAGTTAACTCTACTAGACTTTTAAATTATAGTACACAGATAATTAAAAAATAGCACATGCTTACAGATATGTCAAAGCTCAAAAAAAGAAGTGTTTTGGTTTGGGTTTTTTTGGGGGCGGGGTTTTTTTTGTTTTGTTTTTTGTTTTTTTTATTTTTTTTAACATTATAACCTTTATCTGTGACTACTGGCAACGTTCTCTGATTCCACCCAGTAAACACACGCAGACCCCACACACACTCAAACTCCCTTGATTCAACTTACAAACAGATGAAGAGCTTGACAGATTCAATAGATTTTGTTCCTGGTCATAATCCTTCTGAAGTAATGCCTAAACTTTTTTGCAGCTAGTATCTCAATAGCCTGTCTGTTTAGATTTTCTGTACTCTGACCACAGATTAAACACTCAGCATCTAGCTGCCCGTGCAGCCTCAGAACTCCAGTTCTGCACTTGCAAAACTGATGCCAGGGAGTGGTAATTATACTTCAATGACTTTATTGACTGCAAATGATTAAGCCAAGCATGACTGACAAAGCTTTACTGACCACTTCTATTTATAACAGAGCACCATTCCATACCCATTCGGAGTTAGCTACATGCGGTTCTTGCATGAAGCAGTGCTTTACTGCCTCTTAAGTCTTGGGGGCTTTTACAATAAGGGGGAGTTATCCTTTCATAACTGGTCATAATGCCTTTTGGAAACTTCTCATAGCTTCTCAGATTTTTGGGGAGTACAACAGAACTCTGTTGTTGAAAAGCTGTAATTTTTTTTTTTTATTTTCTTGGTTTGGATTAACATATACTGCCATCATGTGGGCAGAAATAATAAGCAAAAATAACTGTTCAGTGAAAGCCACTCACCTTGAAAGCCTTACCTTCATTTTAAAACATTCTTCTTACTACCAATACAAGCAGTAACTCAAGATTATTGAAACAAAAGGAAGAAAAAACTGATATTTTGTTTGCTTTTTTTGTCACACCACAGAAGATGTCCCAGTGCTTGAGGACTCACTGGAAGGATGATAAAGCTATGTTGCAGCTGGGCAGTAACTGACTAGCACAAGTGGTAAATATCCTAGCTTCAGCACAGTGCTTTAGCTACTCTTACTCCTTGACTGCACATCTAGACACAAGTCATACGGGGCTGGAGATCAGAGTGACTAGAAAAAGGCAGAGCAAGCAAAAGATAAGCCATGAAGCAGCTGTGCAAATGCATAGTTTGTATGGGAGTGCCAATATTGCCAGTATTTCAACCCATGCACAAGACTCAAGAAATCCATCAGGCAAACAACCAGTTCCTTTCTACTTGTCACTCCCACTCTCTGTGGGTTCACCTTCTTCCCTTGGCATTGCAAGAACATATTTACCTCTTTCAGCATTAGGAATTTCAACTGCAGTACTGTTACAAGAGATACAGAGAATAAAGGATGAAAAGGCAAAGAACTACCCACAAGCATAAATGTTCTGGTTTTTACAAACATATCCCGAAAGAAAATCACTACAGAATTTAAATAGATCATAAATTTCATACTATTTTCAAGAGCCTTATTATTGGGAAAAAAAAGTTCTGTTGTCAAATTGTGTGTATTTGTATGGACTAGTGCTATTTAAAAAAATATTTTGTGAGACCTGTACAGTTCTAAAAAATGACGTAGGCATCTGATATTGCCAGGAACTCCAGACCCCACACTGAAATAACAATACACTTAAATTCTAGAAATTATTCTTGAAATACCAGCAGTTTTCAAGTTTAACTACAGAGTAGAAAAACAGAGGAGAGGGGGTGTTTAAATCTATATATTAAATGTAGCTTATTAAAAACTAGTACTTAAGTCTTCACTGAAGTACTAAAATGTCAAAGTTAAGGCTGAATTTGCCAGCTTCATGGTCTTTTTCTGCATAGCCATTATAAGCTGCTTTTCAAGGTCCATCACGTGGAACCAATTAGTGGCATCCGCCTTCACAATGAGTAGTACTGTATTCCAGAAGGGTCCCACTGAGTAACTTGCTACTCATATTGAGCTCAGTACATCAGGATCTAACAATTAGATAGTAAATTATAAATAATACATTGATTGCCCTAGTGTACCAGCTTATCAAGAAGAATGTCTCAGAATCCATGAAATATGATTCTTATTCAAGAATCTTACCTGTTGCAGAAAATAACCTTTAACGCAAGAAAACTACATCCAGACTGCATCAGATCTGAGTCTATGCTATCATCGCTGGATAAACAAACTTATACTGTCTAATGTAAGCAACTTAGACAAAAATATGCATATACTGCCACATAGGTGTTCCTTGAGAAATCAGTGTTCACCAACAAGTCTGAAAGAATATTCCCCGCCCCCCCCCCCCCCCATGTAAGTACAATGGTTACCATAGGTTTTTTGCTTTACAATAACTATTTATAACTATATTGTTAGGAAATATGGATTCTAAAAACTTTGTCAGTGTAACAGTTTCAGTATTAGGCTTTTTAATTATTTAGTATATAGAACTAACTTTTCATTCATTCATCTTCTGAATGTTATTTTCCTCTTGTGTTAAAATCAGATCTGTACCTACAGCAGCCTTTTAATAGTTATTTAGGTGCTTCAGAACTTGTCATGTGATAGCTTGCTATTTTACAAGTTATAGCTAGAGGTGATAGATAATTGAATTTATACCAGGTGTAACTGTTAATGTAACAATAATTCTTTCAATTTAATGCCATTATTTTCGATTAAGATCAGGTTACTTCTCTTTTTCATTAAAAGTAATGGCATTGTTCTCTCATTTGCCTTGTTGTGGTTTAACCCCAGCTGGCAACTAATCACCACACAGCCACTCACTCACTTCCCCGCAGTTGGAAGGGGGAGAGAATCAGAAGAGTAAAAGTGAGAAAACTCATGGGTTCAGATAAAGACAGTTTAATAGGTAAAGCAACAGCCACGCATGCAAGCAAAGCACAATAAGGAATTCCTTCACTACTTCCCATGGGCAGGCAGGTGTTCAGCCATCTCGGCTCCATCACACCTAACAGTTACTTGGGAAGACAAAATGCCATACCTCCAAACGTCCCCCACTTCTGCTGAGCATGATGTCGTATGGTGTGGGATATCCCTTAGGTCAGTTGGGGTCAGCTGTCCCAGCCGTGTCCTCTCCCAACTTCTTGTGCACCCCCAGCCTTCTCGCTGGCGGGGTGGAGTGAGAAGCAGAAAAGGCCTTGACTGTGTGTAAGCACTGCTCAGCAGTAACAGCAACATCCCTGAATTACCAAGGCTGTTTTCAGCACAAATCCAAAACATAGCCCCATACTAGCTGTTATAAAGTTAATTAACTCTATCCCAGCCAAAACCAGCACAGCCTTTAGAAACAAGCTTGACAAACTAGACTAATGGAAAAGAAATTTTAAATAGATTAGCATTAAAACAAGAAGACAGGAGAGTTGCAAAAATGTAAGAGAATAAAGAAAAAAGGGAACTCTAAAGCAAATAAAAATCAAATAAACTGACAAATTAGCCATCTCCAATACATAACAATGTTTCATGACATTACTGTCACTAAGACTGAGATTCAAGCTTGACAGAAAATTCAGGAATCCTCCTAACTCATGGATCACGCCTATGTACAATACAATAAAAAGAAATGGGAAAAAAAGAGAGCAAACAGCATTTATTTCTGCTATTCACTAAAGGTCACTCAGTCTTAACACATTTCATCAACATCTTCATGCTCTCCAGCAGAAAATATCTTGATAAAAAGTAGTTTGAACAGTGGTGCTGGAGAGAGTTCAACATATGTTGCTCGTTTACCAGTAAAAAGTTCACCAGCTTCAGTTGTAGCTCCTCATCTTTCTCACCATTTCCACTGTAAGCAGAAATAATTCTCATGAAACAGTGTATGAAGTTCAAGGAAAACAAATACTAAGCCAAATGTATCATATCCCTCTCCTCATATAATTTCTCTAATACAGAAATTTAAGAAACTCTTCTGACTTGGGCTGGAAGGAGCCCTATAGATAAACACATACTGCATTTTCACATCAACAAATATACTTTCCTCCAGCTTAAGAAGAATTTATGTAAAGACAGGTCAGAAAGTGTGTTTCTAAAATACTTAATATTGCTAACCAGAGTTAAAGCTGAAAGACTACAGATACTATTTTGCAGTTTCAGGGAGATTCATTCTTTCCAGTTATTTACAAGAAGAATATATGATATGATAGCTTGTTAATTATCTAGCGATTCCATCACAAAAGCTGACAGAATATCTGATCTCAAATACACAGTTCGTAACATTTATGTCACTGTAACTTGGAGCTACATTGAAATTAGCCCTCCAGTGAGCTACAGACCAGACAAAAACCACTGCAACCTCAAAATTAAAGAACAACTTTACCAACATGCAGAGAAGCACCAAGCGTTCAGTATTCCTAAGCAAACTGCTACCTAGGTAAAGCATATAACAAAGAAAATACAACTCTGCAGACTTTTTTTCTACATTTCATTGTAAGATAGCAGTCTGTAAAGAGGTTTGGGGTCAGTATCTTCTTACCTTGCCTTAACTTCTAATAGTCATTAAAGGCATTCATTTTTTTTTTTTCCTCAGTCAGACCACAACATGCAACAATGGTGGGATAAACATATGATGTTGGCTGATCAAATCTAACAAAGTATTTCTCCTTTCCATGAGGAAATAGACACATTTCTGTTCTTGTTCCCTAACCCTCCTAGATGTGAGCCCATATTTCACATAGTGTTTCTCAGAGCTGTCTGGCCAGTTCCAGTTAATGATCAGAGCTGGCTGAAAAACAGGCAAAAGCTCAACAAACCCAAGAGGATTCATTGCAGCCGTGGGAACTACAACAATGTTTAAGCTGAAGCACCAGCTGCAGGGGCTGTTCAAATTGGGCTGGGATTAGCACTATGATAAAAACAGGTAGATTCGACAAGCTAACTGTTCAAAGAGCACAGAGTTAGACACCTCTGTTTTACCATACATTTCACGGATGTTTCAAGGATTGGGAGCTATATCCAGGTCTGAAACTTTCTACAGTAAAACTAATCCTCTGAAATCTTAGTTAGACAAATCCTGGGGCAGACGGTACACTCCTGCAAGTACATGAAGAGTTACAAAGATACAGAAAATATGGCTCTTAATAAAAATACAAGTCCATTCTCTACTCTTGCTTTCTCCAAAATCCTGTACTTAACTGCCTCTCACTCGCAAACAACTTAGGTCTAACTGATTAATCTGTTTCCTGGGGTGATGGAAGAGAGTCACAGGTGCTTATGTTATAAACAATTAAGAACTATATTGAGTTGCATACACAAAGCTAAAACTGGAAAGACTGATGAAGAAAATATTTTTTTCAAGCTTTCTGAAATTCCCACCTGGAGAACAAGGTTAATTCTAAGAGGACATACCATACCAGCTCATCTTTATTCAAATCATATTTACCTTATTGTAGCCAATAATTAACTTTTGAAAATCTGTAGTTCAGTTGTTATTATTTATCTTGTTATTAATCTCCTAGAGGTCAAGATCTAAGGACAGTTAACAAAACATGTGCCAAAATCTATTGCCTACACTTGAATACATAGACTACACACACTAATCCATAGAAAGACTATTTAAAAGCCAGAGATCTGAACAAAACCTTAAATTCTGGAGCACACCACCAGAGGGTGCACAAGGCTACTCCATTGTAACCACTCCCTTTATATACAAATATTTATGCTCACAAGGCTCCAAGTAGACTTGTAAGCGCTGTTACTCAAGTTTTAAGGGGTGTGAGCCTAGACTCCAGAGGAATTACATTGTTCACATGAGTAAGGACAGTGCTGGTTCGGAATCAGGCACAAAGCCAAATCTGGCTTTCTGATCTGAATATCCAGCTCCTCCAATGTACTGTAAGATAAGTTTTGGCTGCATCCACGATTTTGTGGAAGTTTTGGCTTTTATACTGTTTCTCCACATCCAGTGAAGAAGTCATCCTTAGCAAAACTTTTTAATCTAAAGTAAAAACTCCAAGCTCTGCTCTGCTCCTTTTGAAGGCTTAGCCACTTTGGAGGAAACAACACAGCCACAAGAAAATTACTGCAAATAGCTTGTCTCAAAAACAAGTCATGATGCATTTGCTCACTCTGGGAGCCCCTGGGGCAAAAATGTAAGCTGAATCCGTCTGCAAGATTCTCCCTGTGGCCCGTGCTTTCTTCTAGCCCCTGCAGACTAGCCCAGTGGAAGGCTTTATGAGGGATGGGTAGCAAAAGGGTTTCTGCATTATTTCTAGTGTGACTGGAATGAAATACAGAAGTCATAGTAAGAAGGGGTGAGGAAACTCCAGTTGCATGAAAATATTTGGCATGGGGTTTCCCTTCTTGTCCTTTCCCTGCTTTGAATTGCATTACGTATTGCTAGGTTTATCCTGCTTTCTTGCACAGGTTATGAAGAAACAAGACTACCCCAGTGAAAGTAAGGGGATAAAACTGTGGCTCTGTAATTATTTTTCATGACTCTGGGAAAGTCCTTTCTACCCTTTTGCCCTACCCCAGCCAAAATATTCAGTCCCACTGCTAGATAAATGGTGTCACGGAACACTGGAAATTAAAAAAATCATCAGAACTAAGGGTGTCTAGGTCACGGTTTGGGCTGAGAACACCATGTTGCTGGCTTGGGATCAGACCTAAGGCTAGACAAGGTTAGGGGCACCAGGTTACCATAGATCCTATAGAGAACATGAGACTGGAGTACATGGCAGAGAGAGCATTAGCAGCCAAACTGGATTAGATTTTGGAGGATGTTACTTTCTTCATTTGTAGACTACCATAGGAAAAGGCACACCAGGGCAGACGAAACAGAAATTAGCAGGTCATATATGGACAAATAATAATTTTATTTCCTATTTTATTCAATTATTAATTGCATTTACAAAACAGAACAACCTAACTCTTAAAGGCCATTCTAATTACCTGACAACAGGCAACAGTGTTTTCTTAGGATAGACAAGAGAACAGGGAAGATGCAGAGTAAAATAAACCCATCCTTACTGTTCCAGAAGATGGGAGGGCAAATTGTTGTTAAGGGAATTCACGAATGAAGATTTCATATGAGCTACTGCATTTAGTAGCCTTTGAAAGAGACCTCTGTCCCCTTTTTCATTTTTTATACTTTAGGCCTGCCTACTTCCCTATATACTGTTGTTTTTTAAAACAAAATTTTATTTAGCCCCTTCTTTAAGAACCTTTTCCAAGACTATTGTCTTTCTCTGTTATTGTTACTTCCACTAGGAGTGTGGGAGTTATCATTGACCATGCTCAGGACTTCATGAAGTAGTATACTAATGATTTCCACTTTTCACAATTCCTTTCCTAAAATTCCTAGCCTTTTATAAATTTTGATTACCACTAAGTATTGAGCTTATGATTCCTGAGAACTATGAGAATTACTTTAACACTTTCTTCGTATGGTAGAAGAGAGCCCAACACTTCATTAAGGTTTGTATCACCAGAACTCTCTCATCTGACTATTCATTCCTTTTTACAGTTTATTTATGTGTAATGGGCATTTTTGTTCAACATTCTCTAAGGGGAAAACTATTTATTACTATGCTTCATATGCTATTGTTTAAGCTTAATGTTTTTCACTCTACAGTAAGAAATGATCTTTTTTCTTTGGTTAGGAACTTTATCAAACATCCTTGAGGTATCTAAAGATACTGTTAACTATTTATCCATATTCATATGGTCACTGGTTTCTATGAAGAATTCTAATAGCTTTTGAAGGTAAGACTTCCCTCTGCAGAAGTTGTGTTTTGTTTTTCCCCTAGATCACTGTTATCTAGGTATCTACTAATTAATACCATTTTATTATAGTTTCGTGTCTTTTCACACTGTATAGATCTGTTGTTCCTTAGATCCACTGTCTTCTTTGTGTTCTTCAAATCCTTGTTAAAAGTTAACATAATCACTTTACTAATATGCTAATACCTACCCCTTTAAGCAGCCTCAAAGAGAATTGACCACACAAACAGAAACATCAATTTCATATTTGATTGCCTTGGAAGTCTTGGGTGTACGTCATCGGTCATACCAATCTGCTAGAGGTCATTTTATCAATTTGTCCTAGGACATCTCCAACTGATTCTTCAAATGAAGACTGTTCCTTGAGACCCATGCTTGTAAAGGATGATTCTAAAGAGGAGAATATCCTTATATTTCTAACTGCTTACAGCTGTGAACTTATGCAGAAAAACTATTTCTTTCCGTCCTCCCTGTGCACTTCCTTCAGAATAAAGCAACTCATCCTCACGAAATGCCACAGATTTGTGCCCACAGATTCGGACAGAAGCAGATTCAAGACTGTGTTCAATTACTTTCTGCAATCGAATCTACAATGTGAAGGTTTTTCATGCAATTAAGGATCACAACCATCTGAAACCCATGAAAATTGTTCTTTTTTTCCTGGCTGGCTGACTTACTGGATAACCCTACTACCACCACCCTGTTTATTTTTCCTGGGGGAAACAACAGTTTACCACAAGAGCAGATGTTCTAACCTTTTCTTTTGCAGCCTGTTACAGATGCTTTTAAGTCAACTGTCAGGTCCTTCAGCCTTTTTTTTTTTTTTTTTAATAGATGCATCTCCTGGGCGATTAATTTCTGTAATCACACTCATGCTTTGATCCAGCTGTAAGTAGAGCTCTGCTCAGTTATAACATGTATTTATTGTTTGTACAGTAAAACATTACTCTCACTGCAACTCCTCTGTTTTGCTAGGCATCATTGTATGACATAAACACTAAAAAGAGGAACAAGGTCTTTACTAGACACTTAAAACCATAGTTGCTTAAGCTTCCTGCCATTGTTAGTTACTGTTTAACTCCTTTACAGCCTGGCAACACAGGCTTCCCTCCTTACCACATTGGTAAGGTATATCCCCTACCTGTTTTCCAGTCAGTCCACTTCATCTCCCCTCAGATCTCTTACGTGTAGACCCAAACAGGCACACAGTCTCAGCCCACACTGCTCAAGCCACTGCTAGGCCTTTTTAGCACTCAGTTTCTCAGGAACAGTGTGTTATCTAACCTCTTTGCAGTTATTATTGCATAGGATTTGTATCCTCCATCACAACCTGTCCTTACTACATTTTTAGAGCACATAATCATAGGAAAGCTCTTATCTTTGCTATTTTACAGCTACAGTGCTCCAAGACAAATCAGCACTACCTCTTGCACAACACCCTTTGGGATTATATGAACATTTGGCCCACTAGCAGTCATGAGCCTCACTTGATATCAATTCCCTCTATGATAGCACCAGAACCACTGAGCAAAAGTCTTTGCCTACAGATATGGGACATCCCAAGTTCAACAGGTAATGGATTTCTCTTGATGTCATTATTTATGAGAAGATAATAATGAATAGTTATGTCCTACTTCTCAGAATACAAATTTGGTTTCCATCTCAGCTTTTTCTTTTCTTTTCCTGGACCAAGAATCGCTTGGACCTCTTCCAAATACTTAAACCAATATCTTATGACATCCCAGCTGTTCTTATCTCTAGAAAGAAAGTAATTGTTGCTATCAATTATGATCACAGAACATATAAATAACTACTGATGGCAGTCTAGATGCTTAGGGGACTTCCACTTGGGCACTTCTGTCTCAAGTGACCTTTTCCTCCCATACTGCTTGCAAATTCATTTATCCTGGTAATGAGTTTGGAAATAGCATCTCAACTTACTGTCAACAATTCTTAATTTGTCTACTTTTTTGGCAATCATTTATTGAGATAGTGTACCTGATGTAAAGGAAATGTTTTCATCAGCCTGCCTTTTAAGATTTCTCTTGCAATAAAAATTCAGAGGAATGCACCCATCCTTTTAAGTGACTGAGATGTGATTTGGGTTATAATTGCCACTCTTACAGTAGAGTCTGAAAGGATGAGAGGCAAAGCAGTAAGTACACATCAACTGATGAAACATGAGATTACCAAAGTAAAACATACTATACTTTCAGGTTTTAAAAAGGAACATTTCCTATCCTAATTCCTGTCCTTAATACTGGATCCTGTTATCCCTTAGGCAGAGAGAAAGAGATAAGTACTTAACACGACAGAATGGCACAATGAGCTCCAGAAGGGCATACACATGCCTAAATGCTGTTTCCAGAGAAATGAGAACATAACATTCTATGCATGTTGAAGGGCATTATCTAATACATTGCATATAGAAAAGAATAAACTGGTTGCCATTAAGTATATTTTCATTCTACTAGGACTATTTAAACTAAAGGATGCATTTTTATTTTCTTCATGATATACGTCTAGGGTGACTTTACTGAAGGTTATAATCCCATGCCAAAATGAAGTCTTCATGAAGTATGAGTCAATTATGCCTACTTAGAGCAGAATTTTGGCCCTTCACGTCTGTATTTAGAAAAAACAGGTAGAAGGTAAAATCTGATCTTTGGAAGATACACTGAACTAATGATTCAGATTGAACTAATTCAAACATTTAGAATACTGTGATGAATTGAGATCTAAAAAGAATTGTCAGGTAAATTAAGGCAATTATTTCAGTTTGGTTGAGAATGCAGACTAGATAGTGACAGGTCAACACAAAACCAATAATGTAAGAGATCTTATGACAAATCCTCAGGGGGACAGAAGCATTAAATTTAGATGGTGGACAAAAGAATTAGTTACATGACAGTAATTGAGATCAATTGGAACACCATGTCCTTGCTTGAGTCACAGTTTCCCTTGCCTCTCAGAACAATTACTGTTTTATCACCACAGGGATTAAGATAAGAGCTTCAGAGCTGTATGTCCTTAATTGAGCTGATATACCACTTGTATTGTAATGTTTCTTCATGGAAAAAACCTGAGTTTTGTGATGCATCACTTTAACTGGTCATGAAAGAAAATACTTGTTTAAAAACTAGGTCTCTATTCAAAATCGTATAAAAGAACAGCAGGAAGGCTACAGTTTAGTTAAGAATAGAAGTACTTCAAAACTTGGTTTTACGTCATGGTGCTTTCCCCTCACACAATCCCAATAAAATATCCTCAGTCCCACAGTCCAAATAAAACATTTTCAGATTTAATTCATTGCATTTTTACATCTGTGACCTTCCCCATGGAACTGGACAGAGAGTAAATTCGCCAAAACAAATTTTCAAGGGAAATCTAAGTTTTCAGTCAAGCTTTGACAAAAACAAAAAAAAAAAAAGTAGAAAGAAGTAGAAAGAAGTTTTGAAACTGTTGAGCAAATACACCTTGTTGAGTAGTAGGGGGGGTATTCCCCCTGAATAAATGTTTTACGTAACACAACTTTTTTTTTTTTTTTTTTTTTTAAAAAGCCTATGTTATTTATTTGATCTAAACCACAATTTTATGGGTTTTATTTAATTCAATAGTTTTAATTCAATGAGAAAATAAAAAGTTTTCTTTCCTCAATTTTTCAGCATGTGCATACATCTACTGAAAACACAAAAAGTCTCATGCATAGCTAAGTTTTCTAGACTGTTTATTATAAGAACTTATTTTTAATGACTTATGCTTTGTTTGATGTTTTCTGAACCATGGCTGTAGCCCCCTGATTGTAGGAGACTTGTTTCTATCTTCCATTGCTTTGTGGGCACTAGCAATGAGAAAAAAGCATTAGCAGAGATGCAGGGAAAAGGAGCTTCAGCAGATACAATTTGGGAGATGTTGAGGTAAATGAGGAAAGGGAGAAGTGAAGGGGAGAAGAGTGGCTTATGGGAGAGAACAACTGCAAGAAAGCTAGGAGCAAGAGAAAAACATCTGACCAGCATAAGACGTGCATGAACTTGAAGGATGCAGTTGGCAGAAATAAAACAGGCATGAAACAGAGTTGAAAAATAAGAGAAGCTGGAGGTGGTGAGAGGAAAGCAGGGAAGGAAGGGTGTATAACCTTTTCCCTACTTCCACATGCTGTTAATTCAGGGTAAAAGGTGAAACGTACTGTGGTACAGCCAACTTTATGATCGCAAGAAGCTTTCTCCCTGCCTGTCTCCTTTGAGTGATGTGCTGTACCAGTAAACATAACCTTCGGAAACTTGATGCTGCTTTGATAAGAGACAATCAAAAAAAAAAAAAAAAGGCCAAGAAGTATGGTCAGCCCAATGAGGAAGAAAAACCATTTATCTGCCCTTGCCTGTCATTCTTCATTCCCTGAAACTCCTCATCCAGGAAAACAAATATGGCAGTATCTGTCCCTGGATTGAAAGGCACAGATCAACTCTCTAGAAAGGCAGAAATGAGTGGAGAAGGGTTGAGTATAGTTGATAGAGAGAAGAAAATATGTGAAAAGTAAAGGAAAAGAGAAATAAACCTAGTTCAAATGAACACGCACTTTACAAAATCAAGTAAAAGTAAGGAAATTTCAGGTGTAAACTTTCTTATGTGATCTTAATTTGACTTTGCCACATACAGGCCAAAATTACTTTTAAACTTAGTTTATTTTTAAATTAGACTTCATGAGTGAAATTAGAGTTCAAGCACTTCTTTGCTATCATTTGTATAATTAATTAAATCCACATTAACAAACCAGCAGTGAACAACATTTCAAAATTTGCTGCTTTGGAGCAACTGAAGCATGAATATGGTTTTGTTGCCTCAAGACTAGTGAATGATAAATAGTTGCTCCCAATCAATGAGACTCATTTGAATGTGGCATAAATATTTATACCTGAATCATGAATCTCTGAAAAACAGATTTATCATGGAAAGTATTGTAGATAGTTAATTGCAGTACTATTCAAGTTGTCACAGAAGTAACATAAATTACACAAATGTAAATTACTACTTTCAAAATGAAAGGACAGGCATTTTTTGTTGCTGCTTTCAGATTAATTTACTATAAATATCAACATTTTCTGGCAGTAAAGTAACATGGAAGAAGTGTGATGGATGTGCTTAATTATCATAAAATTACCTGTGGACAGTACCTCACAGAAAATAAACTTCTTTCCTGGCTGATGAAATGAAGTCAAACTGTTAGCGTTTGTAAACAAATCTATTTCTTTACTCCTAGAATGGAGATGGATAGGCTAAAAATTATGAAGACACATTGCAGATTGCTCAGTTATTCAGAACAGAAATACGGATGTCCTTTTATTTTCCAAACACTTTTGCCATTATATACAAAGAACACAGATGAAGAAAACCGTATTATTCATCTACTTAAAGTAAAATCAAATCTACAAGTTCCTGCCCCTTATATCAATCATGCTTTCCCCAGTCATATGTTAGGGAGTCTCCCTTCCCGAATACCTTGTATCCTATGCTGCGTTCATTGAAGAGAACCTTTCACTGGTAAAACACGCTAGATTTTATATCTCACTTCTTTGCTGGGATCCTCTAAAGCTTCTACTTAGAAGGAAATGGCTTCAAGCTGCATCAGGAGAGGTTTAGATTGGATATTAGGAAACATTTCTTCACGGAAAGGATAGTCAAGCATTGGAACAGGCTGCCCAGATTGGTGGTGGAGTCACCATCCCTGGAGGTGTTCAAAAAATGGGTAGACATGGCACTTTGGGACATGGTTTAGTGGGCATGGTGGTGTTGGGTTGATGGTTGGACTGATGATCTTAGAGATCCTTTCCAACATTAACGATTCCTAGTTTTTACTTTCATTAAAACATAATCCAGCCACCAAGCCAGGAACCATGAAATTATGACTCTACCCTTAATTGGTTTAGTGGTGGACTTGGTAGTGTTAGGTTAATGGTTGGAAGGGATGATCTTAAAGGTCTTTTCCAACCTAAACAATTCTATGATTCTAGAATTAAGTGTTTTCCGTATCACAATTATTTATTTTTATTCACCCAAGTAGAAACATGTTGAGACCTTTTTTTCTTCAAAATCTATATTGCCTTTTTCTGCAAAAACTCTAGTTTTGGTACATTTGGCAACATTAATGTGGCCTTGGAAGGTCTGATGCCATGATCTCAATTTGGCCTATTAACTGTTGATACTGTTTTTTTTCCACCTGGTAGCAGTGCTTGAAGCTCACTTTCAACAGTCTTTACTCACTGAACTTTTATTTTAATCTTTCCCTTTACACTAGCCACAAATAGTTAATGTACCTACTAAATACAGATGGGGCTAATGCTCACACCTGGCTCCTTACTGACATCAGACACATTAATTAACCACTGTGAGGAGCATGGTCTTGGGATGCTTTTGCCTACATTTAAAGGATGCCATAACACAGGTACTAAAAATTAGGAAAAAAAGCAACCCAGTGCTTCTCCTTTGTCCCAGAATCTGCAAGATTACTAACTGCATGTTTATCATTTTTCAGTGTCAATGTGCTTTAAATACAGCATATTATAGCACTTAAAAATTATTTTGAAAATCACAACCCTGAGACTAGTGAAATTTTTGCCCTAAAACTACTTGATATCCCAGAGAATTTTGGAATTAATTGCTAAACATTTCAACACCCTCACAGTAAAAAAGATAATAATAACTATTATTACGAGTTTTAAGGCACTATGTAATTTTTTTTTCTTCTAAAAAAAAAAAAAAAAACAAACCCCAAAGACAAGACTCTGGACTTTTAATTTAGTGACTATCTAAACTATGACTGTGAATATCATTATGCAATGCTACATCAGACAATTCCAGAGCCCTGGAATTCAAGCAAAGGTTTGAAAATGGAATAATAAGACTTCACAGAGCTATGTTTGCTTTCTATTATTTTTAATTCTTATTTGCAAAGATCAGTAGTATCTAAGTAACAGTACCGCTTCAGAGCAAGATATACAAATATTTTTGTATATATAATGTGATTTTTATATTATTAAATATAGTGATCTCATTAGCAGCAGAATTTGGGATATAAGATGTGAAATCTTCATACATTTATGGTGGCTTGGTGCCAGCCAACAGCCAAGTGCCCACACAGCTGCTTGCTCACTCTCCTCTCCTGTGGGATGGGGAGAAAACAGAAGGAAAGCAAGAAGACTTTTGGATAGAGATAATGACAGTTTAATAGGTGAAACACAAGCTGTGTGCTCAAGCAAAGCTTTAAAAAGTAATTTATACCCTACTTCCTATTGGCAGATAGATATTTAACCACTTCCTGGAAAGCAAGGAATCAGCGCACACCTAACACTCACTCAGGGAGACAAATGCCATAACCATGAATGTCTCCATCCTCCTTTCCCTGAACTTTCATTGCTGAGCACAATGTCATATGGCCTGGAATATCCCTTTGGCCAATCTGGGGTGGTTTTCCTGGCTGTGTCCCCTCTCCCCAGAAAAAACCAACAAAACAAAACTTACCCGTGTTGCCCTTCTCCAGCCTATTAGACCCTCATGAACTTCAATAAGTTCTTAATGAAAATTATTAGCATTCCTAGGATTTCAGCAGCCAAATTTTAAAGAGTGAAGTTCATTCTAAGTAATTATTCTACAAATATATTCCTACCAATAACATGCAGTTGTCCTTATGGAAGTAAGAAAGACTTGGCCACACAGAAATTATGACTGTAGAATACCTAATGCACGAAGGCTCACAGAGAAACAAACTATCCTATCTGGACAATTCTTGATTTTTCTTGTCTGAGCATCTCCCATCAGTGTTTAAAGAGGTTGACCCTGGAAAGGCAAATGACACAAGCTCTCCATTCACTAGAAAGAACAGCTGTTTTTAATATCTTTGTGCTATTTTGGGATAACGTTCAACAGACACTGAAAGAGTTTTACAATGTGAAATTAAGAATTTACTCTGACCAGTCAAAATGCTGGGTACCACCTGGCAGCACCAAACTGTACGATGGAGGTATAGCTTCTTCATCTGGATACAGGGCTGGTTTTGAAGGTTAGTTCTGAACTGTGTGCCAGGTCACAACAAACTCTAGAACTTCCATCCCTTTAAAAAGCACCCTGTCACTTAAAAAGTAACTTAAAACAGAAAAAAGACACAATTGAAAATGTGCAATTTCTTTCTTTGATGGGAAAAGGAACCACACTGCACATGATATTTAATGTAGTCACTAATTACTTCAGTGAAAAATATTTGGGGAGAAAAAAAATATGAACCTGCAGAGAACAGAACAGAGAAGTATTCAGTTCAGTGAAATACCAGTAAAAATGAAAGGAGAAACGTAATCTGAAATCCATTCCATGGAACAAAGCAAGAGCTGGAAGAGTAGGCGGGATAATAGCAAATTTATTTGTACTGTAATGTGAGTATCAAAAGCATACATTTCTCATACACAGTTTGGCATCTCTTAGAGTTCTGATAAAGAATCAGAATAATTGTAGCTTTGATTTAATTTATTTCCCCAAGAATATTGATAAATTCTATCAAGAAGTTTCCAACTGGAAGGTTAAAATGTGAATAAGCACTAAGCAATGTTAAGCGGTTTTTCAATCATTAGTGAATTCCATAAATAGGTTGTAGAATTCATGTCTGTCTGCTTAGTTCTGCCTTTGGGCTAAAAAATGAACTGTAAACTTGGATGAATTCAAGGCTAAATCCAGGTACACTCTGTACGGATGGGAGAAGGCAGAGAAAAGGAGAGGTGTTCTGTTTTGATTAGTGAATTTCATGGTGACACCAAAGGCAGGTCTAAGTAGAAGATGAATGTGTTGAACCAGATTTCGTTTACAGATGGCTATGTGTTGATTAACTGTTCAACACAACACTAAGTAAACAAACAATTTGGAAGAAAATATCTTAGGTCTCACTCTATTGTCTTTAACCCTGAGCTCAGCCTTCTGGATTCTGGCTATCATATTTTCATCTGGTCTGAGAATTGCAAATCTTCAACTCACTCATGTCAATGCAAATTTAAGGTTAGAAATGCTGTTATGAATTCTGGAAAAAAATAATGGCACCATATTCATTTTTTTTGCTTTTTTTTCAGCCAGATTATAAAAAGGCCGCATCCAGTGAATACCATAAATATGTTACACATCCACTTCTAACTTGAATATTTTCTGAGATTAAATCAATGGAAAGAGTATCTGAGGAAGAACAGAATCTCAAAGTCTCCAGAAATTCGTACAGAGCAGAAAATAGCAGTTCTGGAAAAATAGCTATCATCTGTTTGAAAGAAATGTTCTGGCTAAGGGAGGCACTGGAAGAGTATTACTGTTTCTAATAAAAAGATTAAGCTTTAAGTGAGGTCATTCACTGCCTCATGGGAAAAGAAGATGAAAACTCATGAGAAACCATTAAAATGGGTGGATTTAGTTCTGTTTGCCTGGATATACTGGACTTGGTTAGCTTTTCCTGATCTTGCCATGTATTAGAGTAAATAGTGTAACAGTTATTTCCAATATTAGTTGCTCTTCATGTGAATAAGTGATTAAAAATATTGTGTGAATGAGTGAATAAAAATGCTTCATTTTTCTCATTGCTTACCATTTCATAATAACGTTCCACAAAGTCATGCACTTTTAACAGCTACTACAATAGTGAGGGGGTGAAAAATGTCTTTAAATTCTCTCCTGGCTGTTTAGTAGTTGCAGTGAAACAAAGCATACAAAGGCAATGTGATAAACTGTCAGAGAGACACTGTCTGTGGATCACAATGGAGTTGGGATTGTTCAACTCTGACTACATTTGTAAATAGTGCTGGTCAATAAAAGTGGACAGACACAATGGAGCAGTGTTGAGGAGACTTCTCAACCCCTCCATCATATGCAGATTGGAGGGAGAGGGGAGTTACTTCTGACCAGACTTATTCAGGTCCCCTGAACCTCTTGCTACACATATGGTTTGAAGTTTTCCAAAGGAAAACTAGTCTGCAAACCTTTGCTTCCTGGGCTGCATGCCCTTCCAGGAAGTATGATGCTGTTCCTTCATCTGTATCTCAGAGATGACAGTAGAATATCAGCGATCTCAGCACCACAGCCCAAATAAGGCCTCACATGTGGAAACCTTATTTTTGTTCCATTCATGCAACCATTTGGCCTGTTTCCTAACTCATTTCCCTACTCTGGGTTTTGCACAATGTTCCATATCAGCTTATGTTTGGGGTAAAGTGGGGTGGGAACATAAACTTATTCCTGGCAATGGCATCAAACCGCCATCCAGTCTCCTGGATATCCTTTCAGATGCAGGACCAACTTTCAAATGAAGAAAGATACTGTTGAGTTCATGAGCTGAAACTGAATGGCAGCCATGACTCTGATATCCTCATATGACATTTTGGAACCATACTTGGGTCCAAGAGAGCAGCTATTACTTCATGGTGTCTCATGTCCCACAGCTCCTAGTAGGCAGCGTATATCCTCTTTGGTCTTAGCAGGTCTGCCAGTGGCAAAATTGCAATTGAGGTCTCTGAGGCCATTCTTCAAATACTTGTCTTTCAATCAGTACAAACTGAAAACAGTTAAGAGTTTGAACCCTGATTGCTTCCCAGCTTAATATGCCAGGTAAGTATATTCACTGCTGCACAAAGAAAGAAGGCAGAAGTCACACTAGGGCAGAACAATGGTCCACTGAAAACTGTATACTCGATACCCAAAACCACAGCCCAGTCTTTCAGGAAACCATGAAAATTCCTCCTTATTCACATGTTCTATCATGCAATTTTATATCTTTGAGAAGAACAAGCTGTTGGAGAGCAGGAATGAAGGAGGCACAGACAGAGCATAGAGGATTTTTCCAGGGTCATCAAGTTGCTATTTAACTTACAGCACAAAAGTTACTAATGTTGTTTGTAATTCTTCCTTTTGAGTCATCTGTCCAGTTTTTTTCTCCTTTTTGTTTTTCTTTCGTATTTGTATACCACATGAAATGTAAATGAGGAAAAAAATATTAATTAAGAATTATATCTAAAAATGAAACTAGGACCACATTATTTTTAACTAAATATAGAAATGCTATAACTTTGGTTATTGGCAGCCTTCCCCAGAGCACGGACAGTGTGAACTGTAGGTTAGGGACCTCAGTAATCAACAAGCAAATTGCGAAAAAGTATGTAAGCGATAATTTGCTGCCCTTCCCTTCAAAAGCAAAGGATGAAAGTCACTACTATAATATACATGTACATTGAGATGAGAAAATAGCTCAAATCTTGTTTGGAAAATGAAAAATGAGAGTGAAAATTAAATGCTGGAACAGAAAGATTAACAATTCTAAGGTCTCACATAGCAAATTTTATCTTTTGTATATAGTCTAGTAACAGTGGGAGTTTTCTAATGAGAAAGAGCTGTCAGATCAAACCTACTGTGTTTCCAGAGCTATGTACCAATTGCCTAGAATGGCCACCTATTCTCATGTTGCTTCCCCATAAACACAATTACTTAAGTTACGCCAATAAGCAGTCGCTGACTTAAAAAAAAGCAGGGTGGTAATATGGTAACATTATAGAATCATAGAATCATAGAATGCTTTGGGTTGGAAGGGACCTTTAGAGGTCATCTAGCCCAACCCCCCTGCAGTGAGCAGGGACAGCTTTAACTGGATCAGGTTGCTCAGAGCCCCGTCCAACCTGACCTTGAGTGTTCCCAGGGATGGGGCCTCCACTACCTCTCTGGGCAACCTCTTCCAGTGCCTCACCACCCTCATTGTAAAAAATTTCCTCCATATATCCAGTCTAAATCTATTCTTCCTTAGTTTAAATCCATTATTCCTTGTCCTGCCACAACAGGCCTTGCTAAAAAGATTCTCCCCATCTTTCCTATAGGCCCCCTTTAAGTACTGAAAGGCCACAACAAGGTCTCCCTGCAGCCTTCTCTTCTCCAGGCTGAACAACCCCAACTCTCTCAGCCTGGCCTCATAGGAGAGGTGCTCCAGCCCTCGGATCATTTTTGTGGCCTCCTCTGGACCCGCTCCAACAGGTCCATGTCCTTCTTGTGCTGAGGGCCCCAGAGCTGGACGCAGTGCTCCAGGTGAAGTCTCACCAGAGCAGAGCAGAGGGGCAGAATCACCTCCCTCGACCTGCTGGCCACGCTGCTTTTGATGCAGCCCAGGATACTGTTGGCTTTCTGGGCTGCAAGCACACACTGCCAGCTCATGTCCAGCTTTTCATCCACCAGTACCCCCAAGTCCTTCTCTGCAGGGCTTCTCTCAATCCCTTCATCCCCCAGCCTGTATTGATATCAAGGGTTGCCCCGTCCCAGGTGCAGGACCTTGCACTTGGCCTTGTTGAACCTCATGAGGTTCACACAGGCCCACCTCTCCAGCTTGTCCAGGTCCCTCTGGATGACATCTCGTCATTTGGGCATGTCAACCACACCACTCAACTTGGTGTCATCCGCAAACTTGCTGAGGGTGCACTCGATCCCACTGTCTATGTCACTGATGAAGATATTAAACAGCACTGGTCCCAGTACGGACCCCTGAGGGACTCCACTTGTCATTGGTCTCCATTTGGACATCGAGCTGTTGACCACTACCCTCTGGATGCAACCATCCAACCAATTCCTTGTCCACTGAACAGTCCACCCATCAAATCCACATCTCCCCAATTTAGAGAGAAGGATGTTGTGGGGGACTGTGTCGAATGCTTTACAGAAGCCCAAATAGATGACATCCGTTGCTTTTCCCTTGTCCACTGATGCAGTCACCCCTTCATAGAAAGCTACTAGGTTGGTCAGGCAGGACTTGCCCTTGATGAATCTGTGCTGGCTGTCTCGAATCACCTCCCTGTCCTCCGTGTGCTTGAGCATAGCTTCTAGGAGGATCTGCTCCATGATCTTCCCAGGCACAGAGGTGAGACTGACAGGTCAGTAGTTGCCAGGGTCCTCCTTTCTTCCCTTTTTAAAAATGGGCACAAGATTCTCCTTCTTCCATGCTCCAGGGACTTCACCTGACTGCCATGACTTTTCAAATATCATGGAGAGTGGCTTGGCAACTACATCAGCCAATTTCCTCGGGACTCTGGGATGCATCTCATCAGGTCCCATAGACTTGTGTACATTCAGGTTCCTCAGGTGGTCTCGAACCTGATCTTCCCTTATAGTGGGAGGGGCTTTACCCCCCTGGTCCCCATCTTGCGCTCCATCGACTCGGGAGGGGTGAGGAGAGAGGTTGCCGGTGAAGACTGAGGCAAAGAACTTGTTGAGTACCTCAGCCTTCTCCTCGTCTGTTGATGCTAGGTCGGCATTCTTGTTCATTGGGGGGGTACGCTTTCCTTAACCTTCCTTTTCTGGTTAACATACCTGTAGAAGCCCTTCTTGTTATTCTTTACATCCCTTGCCAAATTCAGTTCCAGCTGTGCCTTGGCCTTCTTGACCCCCTCCCTACACAACCAGGCAGCTTCCCTGTAGTCTTCCCAGGACACCTGTCCCTGCTTCCACTGCCTGTGCAGTTCCCTCTTACTCTTTAGTTTAGTTACTGCAGTTTGAGTTCAAGCTCTTTTTTCACTGCTATGCCTAATTGTGCCAGAGGAAGGCAGAAGTTGAACATTTTTTCTATACCAAATTGTAGTAAAAGCGTACATGACTACTTCATAAACAAGCTGTGTATAACAAATAGATTGTAAGGAGGTTTCTTAACACTAAGAACTGTATTTAAATTACAATTTTCAGCCTTGAAAAGAAGCAAATGCTGCAAAATGTTCAAGACTAAGAGAAGAAAAAATCACAATAGGAAACCACGAAAGCACTTTGCCAATGTAATGCCTTTCAAACTTCAGGGCATGCATGTGCACAGAGAAACCATCTCTTTGGCATATGTATAATAGTATATCAGCTTACAAATGACAGGATATTGCAGGTGTTGAGGCCTTATTATGATTATGAAAAAAATGCTTTGCAGTTATGGAATTGGCCTATAATTGACAATAATAGACTTCAGTTTCTACTTCTGATACAGAATTTCTATGGCATGTCACTTTATCTCTCTGTGAAGAGTTTATAGAGTTCATAATTTTGCAAAAAACATTTAGGAACCTGTTGCTATAATAGTACAATCAAAGAACATAGCTGAGGTGTTAATTGCAAAGAAAAGAAAAAAAACGAAACAACCCACCTTAAAAACTAATTTTAAACTAGTTTTTAAAAGGACATTAAAATTCCCACACTTGATTTCTGAATGCATTTATCACAGGATGGTTAAGTGGGGTTGCACTGAGTCATATTAACATAGATGATCTCAAAGGAATTACCTATTTCAGATAGCACTTGACATTCAGTAGAGAGCACTCTTCTCTCTCTGTTAGTCTTGTTTGCAGGAAGGTACAGGGAGCTGTTAGAGAAGCAAACTGTTAGATGCCATTTCAGAAAGTATTCCTGATCAGAGATTTGAAGGAGGTAAGAGAAACGGAAGTATCGACAGTGTTGCTTTTAATCTGTGTCTCATCAATGCCTTTGGGTGACAGCTTTCAAACCTGACCTTGTCCCACCTACTTGTGGCTGTTACAGAAAAAGTAACCTCTTCTTCACTCCACAGTACCCTGAACAACCACCTTTAAATAGCATTCTTTACCACTCCAGGTGACACATCTCCACCTTTCAGGAGGACTGAAAATGTAAAATATCAGTATGTGAAAGATGGAGGGAACGTGGAGTTTTTTACCTGAAGTTTTAAAGTTTTTAAACTGAATCAGCTGTGGTATAACAAGCTAAATACAGTGGGCTATGGTGATTCTTTATTGTGTTTCCATGTACATATGTACATAATCCTCAGAAGGGAAAAAGTTATTATTTCAATGCTGATAGCTGTGCTCACTATAAGCTCATAATGCTGGATGAGTAGTGAGGTGGATTGAAAACTGGCTGAAAAGCCAGGCCCAAAGGGTGCTGATCAGTGGGACAAACTCTAGTTGGAGGCCAGTAACCAGCAGTGTACCCTCGGGGTCAATACTGGGTCCAGTCCTGTTCAACATTTTCACTAATGATCTGGATGATGGGGCAGAGTGCACCCTCAGCAAGTTTGCTGAGGACACAAAACTGGGAGAGGTGGCTGATATGCCACAAGGTTGTGCCACCATCCAGCAGGACCTCGATAAGCTGGAGAAATGGCCAGACAGGAACATCACACAGGTCAACAAAGAGAAGTGTGAAGTCCTGCACCTGGGCACGCCAGGCACCAGTACATGCTGGGGGCTGACCAGCATGAAAGCAGCTTTGCAAAAAAGGACTTGGGGGTCCTGCTGGACACCAAGATGAACATGAGCCTGCAATGTGCCCTTGCAGCAAAGCAGGCTAACGCTTTCCTGGGGTGCATTAGGAGGAATGTTGCTGGCAGGTGGAAGGAGGGGATCCTTCCCCTTTCCTCAGCACTGGTGAGGCCAGTGGACTGCTGTGTCCAGTTCTGGGCTCCCCCATAAGAGAGAGATACACAATTGCTCAGCTTCAGCAAATCCAAATATACTCAGGCCATCTAGAATATTTACTTCCAAGAAAAAAACAGATGCACAAGACTGGGAATATTCATTGTACAAGCTACCAATTTTCTCTTAAAGAAAAATGAAATTACAGTAATCAGAAGATGTATAAAAATATAATTTTGCAGTAGGCACTTTTATTTACTTTTAGTTTTGCTTTTTGTAAAGAAAAGTACCATAACATTCAACAAAGCATATCACATTTTCCACTAAATAAATGGATGTCTGTATTTATATTGAAAAGGTTTAGCTGGATTTAATATCAGATATTAGAAACCATCCTTGAGTCCTTTCAGGACTTAAGGATATATCCAACAGATCTGATGCCTTGACTAATAGAAGGGTTGCAATAATAGTGCAAAGGGTTGCAACAATACTGCAAATTTAGGCTAATGTTGCTGATCTAGTGCAATGGTCAGCATGTGGTCTTGTAGTCTGTAGTAAGATTACCTTTCTGCTTAACATTACGCCAATCAGGATTGGATTCAAGCTAAGTGGCAAGATTACACAAAGATTTTGTGTTGTTACAGTTAAGCCTATAACAGTAGAGTGTTCATGAATACATCTTGACTGAAGGAAAAAACTGAAATATATAGAGAATCCTCAAAGGTGGGCTGTTACTTGGACAGTGTAGGTATTGCTCCTACCACTCTTGTTCCATTACCATTTTCTATTACTTCATTCATAGAAATATACAGCTATTTCTTGGTAAAATTATTCTTAATATAATTATCAATTAATACATACAATTAATTCTAAATGTTATATAATAAAATAGTTCATTAATACTTACGATCTTAATTATGTTTATTCTCACTAAAAATAGCTAAAGTAATATTATAATAGTGCTTCAGGCATGGCTCAAAAATTAGAACCACATAGCATCATGTGCTGTATAAAAGCAAGGATGATGCTGATCCTAGAGAAGAAACAACACACAAAGAAACATAAAAATGGACAGCAAAACTAAACAGTGACAAAAATATGGCAATCTAATTGGCACTGTTCCAAGCACTTTGTGTACCAGCCACTTACAATTTCATATATCACTCACAGAAAAAGAAATATGGGGAGGAGAAAAATTAACTAGCTTGACCGAATAGTATCCAGTACTTGTTCCCACGTGAAGGAACTGAGGTAAAGAGAACTAAAGTTCTCTTTACCAAGAGACCTCAGTTGGTACAGTAAATGTAGTAGAATACGTATCTTACACGTATTCTTTTTTTCAGTAATAAGATCCAACTCCATCTAAAGTAAATGTCAAGAAAGAAGGTCATAGGAGAGGAAACTATTACTACTGAGTGAGTATCTAAAATACCTAGAATGTAATATTATAATGTTCTTCTATTTCTCCTCCAAGTGAAGGAATAATTCATAAGAAAAATACATTCATCTTTACTCATAACATGAAAATCTATATCATAATAAAAGATTTTGAAGTCCAACATCTAGGAATGGAGGTAAAACCCACAGTAGCATAGCAGCAATGATGTAGTAATAATATTGTCAAAAGTTGGGTTTGGGATTTTTTTCACATAATAAAGCATTGAACACTTTTTTTTTTTTTTTTTTTTTTTTTTGGCAAGATGCAATTTCCTGACAAAGGTTTCTGTACTATTTAACTGTATTAAACTTCATGAAAGGACACTCTTTGTTCTTTTTCTATTTTTTTTTTTAATCTTCACATCTTCACTGAATTACCTTTTTTACTGAAAACTAATATTTCCCCCAATTTCAGGCCTCACTACGAGGCTAGTCACAGCCTTTCATATCCACCATGAATTATGTTTAATTAATGAAGGCAATAAATAGGATAGTAACTGCATATAAATGAAATCATCACCGTTATTTATTTTAAAAAGCCCAAAATAAAACATTGTAGAAGAGATTAGAAAATGACAATATCCGTGATTGAATATTAGGTCTATTTCTATCCCTATTGTTTCCTATTTTGAATGTGTATGAGGTTTTATAACTGAAGTGCCCTTCCAAGGCTGGACTCTTAATAACTTGTACGCTGAAGCACATGCCAGGAACATTGAAATGATACTGATAAGCCCAAGCAAATAAAATGAAATAAATGGCAGAAATAATCATCTAGTTGTTTGCATTTACACTCCTATACAGCAGGAGAATCAGACACTGTTTTCTCCATTTTGTCAGAGCAAATGCAACCACTATTTCCTGCATCTCCCAAGCACAGATTATTTGATTATCAGTGTTTTCACCTCTGCTGTACACTGCACCTGCACAGGAGAGACTGTGTAATCTTCCTCTGCCCTCCAAAGTTTCCATAAAACCTCTTATAATTTATCTTCTGTGTATCTCAGTTACTTTTCCCTACATGTTTAACTAGGCATTTGAAATTAGTCTGATTTGCTGAAGTAACTAATTTTCTACACTCTCAAAGACAGTAGAATTAATTCCCTGTATTAACTTAGTAAAAGCTGGACATTTAGGGCTAATTGCAAAGCTTATCAACTTGCTCAAACTCTCTCTAAAGAGATCAACACTGCAAATGGAAACCAAGTTTGAGGACTTTTTTTCTTTGCACCAATTGAGGTGTCGTTTAGAAAGAGAACTGAAAGTGAGCAGATGCATCACTGACCCAATTTTCCATTAATCATGGACAACAATGCAGTGAACACTACATTCACAAAGATCCGCAACATAAGCTCAACAAGACAACTTACCCCATATGTCACAAAAAAGCTTGTCAATGCCTTGTAAGAACTGCAAGGTTATTAAGACAGATAAGAAAGGATCAAAATCCATTAATGGACAAAGGGCAGGGAAAATCAAGGAAGGATCAGGTATTGCCTTTACTATAATCATGTTTAGAGACAATTTAGTACACAGTAAGCTATGCACACAAAGGAAAAAAAGCATAAATAAAATGCCAAATTATATTCTTTCTACAGAGGATTAATAACCCAACAGTGTGGAGTACAGTACAGTGCAAACATTACACACAGAGTTCCAAAGGCATACACCTCTGGGAAGCACAAACTGTGCATCTCAACAAGTCACCACAAAAGAACTTAAGAGTATTTTATTTCCCCAGGATCTTAGCATTTTGTCTTCTTATGTCCATTACAGACAAGAGACCCTCTGAAATTTCGATAAAATTCTGGTTTTTGACTAACTCTTCTGGTGACAGAAACAGTAGATGCCTCCTTTGAAATGGCAAGAATCTTTTAACTAAGCTCCCCACGCTGAGAATGCACAATCTTAGCTCCTTTTTTTTATTAAAATATAACTTGATGAAAAATTGGCTAAATGCTTAAAATTTGATGTAATATACAGAGTATGAACAGCATCACAAAATGGTATTATGCTCTGTAACCTCTCTTGACTTTTAGTTTTAAATTAGCAGTAGTGGCCAAACATGCTGGTGCCATCAACTGGTTCCACTGTGGTTATTACAGCTTAGATAAAATCGCCTTCGCATCCCTGCCAAAAGAGACGAGTCTCACTCCCTATGCCATGCTTCTCACGGTGTTTCTGCACCATTGGTCATGAAATTATTTGATGATCAAGACAATAAAGGTGATGTAACAACTCAGAAGTTGGAAAGCTACTATTTGAATAACATGGGAGGCCTTTCTATAGCATTGGAGCCTTTTCCTTCTAACATAACCGAAACCCAGCAGAGCAGTAGTGTGCATCTGTATTTGGAGTATTATAAAACTCATCATAGCTATTTCAAGACCAGTGTGCCTTTGTTATTTTAACCTGCTCTTAACAGCAGGTGGAGAGCAATAAAGGTAGGATCCTAAAGTGGAAGAAAACATGAAATAGAGTCATCCTGGCAGTATAGAAAAAGTGCAATTAAAATTAACATTTATTCAAGGCATGTGTTTGAGTAGTAAAAGTACAGCATATGATCATGTGAAATGCTGATGTGAGTTAATTTAGTTTAGTGCAAATATGAAAGCTAAAGATTGCTGTTTTCACAAACACAGCTCCTGAACAGACTGTAAGTGACAATAAAACCTGGTTCGCACCCAGAAAGTTCCAATTACTTGTCAGAAGAAACAGTATCAGACGAGTCAAATCAGATCCTAATTTTTCTGCAAGAAATAAATATACGGAAAGACATTCAAGCAAGGGATCTGTGCTGTAACTGCAGATAAATATCACCTATAAATACAATACTACAAATTGCCTACTGGTCTATAAAAATGCAGTACTTGTTACTATGAATTAGAAAATAGGCACGCTCTCTACTGGATGTAATGTAATACATTCAGCTGGACTGTTATAACCTAAGGTGCAAAGTTGCATTCATATGACAAACCAGTCATGCAGGACACACTGAACTATTCAATTTTCACCAAGAAACAGCATCCTAATAAAAGACTAGCAAGGCTAGCTTGTAGTAACCTGGAACACAAACATCTCTCTGCATTGCTCATTGGAGTTAACACCAAACATGCCACAATAAGGTATGCGAACTAATTCTTTAGCTCAAGATCTGCAGAAAATTGGTTGTATGAGCTGACAATCATATTCACAGACAGAAATTTCTGATAGGTTCAGTGACCCCCTACAAGCAGGAAATTCTGTTTATAGATACCAACTACACTGTTCCAGGTAGACAACTGATACCATCATGATGTTACTCAACAAGAACTTAAAACTCAGCTCTCAGATGTAAGTCATAGCTCATCTTATATTGTGGGCAGTTCTGATGATTTAGACTTACCATTCTACACTAAAATGATAGGCGTAGTTAGAATGCATCAATGAAACAGTGTTCCTCTGATTAGCCTGTGTGCATGCTTACTGGGTATTCCCGTCACTTACTGTTGTAGCTACAAAAATCCCAGCAGGACACCAGTCAGTAGATACAGTTAGATGTCATATTGGTTATAGATTAATAATTATACAGACTGAAAAATTATCATAATTGTTTGTGTAGTTCTATTTGAAATAAATATTCTTTAGTCCATAGGGTATTTAAAAGGAGCAGTGGCAAGCGGGTATAACACTCTCTGCTAAATTAGATAGCTTAAATTTTTAAAAATTGACATGACATGTCATAACAGGTTGTTGTCAGAACACACACAGTGATGTTTTTAAAAAAAATTCTCAACCTACCTCTATTACTTTACCATGCTTTAGAACACATCGCTCAGAATTAGTCATTTTCTGACCCAGTTCTTCAGGAGAGATACAACAGGTCTATAGCGATTTGTACCCAATGTGGATATAATGGATCCTATTCCCCCTGTTAATCTTCATGTTTATGTTAGTTCCTCTCTTTGTTTATCTTGAAAGTTACCATCAGCCTCCCCAGTCACCTTTTAGCCTCTGAGCACCTGCATGACCTTAAAAGTGAAAATTTCTCCATTATCTTGATGAAGAAAATCTCTACCTCTTTTTCTTGAGCAGTCTGCCAGTTTACTCTGTTTCACCCTTACCACCAGTCCCTAGAGTGAGTCCTTTGAGATCTCTAAATCTCCAGGGCTCATTCAGTCCCTGATTCCTCTATTAAGACTGCCAAGATGTACCATCTAATACTTTATTTCAAATCCTCACACTTTCTTAACCTGATAGCCTACTTCAGCAACCTTATCTTACACAGGTAGATACTACTCACCTCTGTAATCCCATTCCAACCAATTGCACAAATCCTTAAATACCATTAAAAAGTCACTCCATGGTCTGTGGAGCTATATCAGTTTACATGGGCTGAAAATCTAGTCAATACCACTGCCTGCACAAAGTCTACCTATAAGTAAGCATGCATGATTTATTGTTGTTTTAATAGTTATGCATTTTTTATCACTCATTTACATTAAACCACAAAAGGCATTCAAATTCACAGACCTGTCTACATATTTTGCATCAGCTTTATTTCTCTTTTACCAGATTTTTGAAATATGGTGAAGAATGGGCTCACATGTAGGTCAATGCAATAAAGCATGAAGTTTTTTAATAGGTTTTGTTGAAAAGTTGTAATTTTTTTTTCTTAATAGCAGAGTATATGGAGTTGGTTTGGTAAAACAAAAGGTATCAAAATCACATCTTTGCCTTTTATGAAAACTGTATTTGAAATGGGTCCCAGAATGGTAATATGCCATTCACATCATATAAATACTTACATGAAGTAAGTGGTCATATTTGCCAATTACACCTGTGGACTAAACCCTTGATCTTATTTCATTTATAATTTAGAACTCTAATAATTCTAGATATAATAAAACCAGCCATAGGCAATACAAGAAAATAGAATTTCATGGGAAATCTAGTCCCTTTTACAACCCTTAAAATGTCCTCAATAACCCATATCAAACTTAAAATAACTTGTCCAAAAGATTCCAAACTTTACAAATTACAATATACCCTAAGAAGAGATTGAGAGAAATAAGAGTGTCTTTATTTTGCAGAGGGTCCTCCAATAAGGAATCTTTTTGGTGAAAATGCATAGAGGAATTATGCTAAGATCAAAGCAGACAAGCTGAAACAAACAAAACCTAACTTTTCCCTGCCTGAAGAAAATTCTGTCCTGATTCTAAATCTGGCGGCTGCTTTAACCCTGATGTGTGTGAGAACACACACTAACCAAGTACCTGAAATATTTTTATAACCATTAGAGCAACAAGCTAACTGTGGTTTGTCTCTGGTGTTTCAGAAGACACCAGACAAACTATGCACCATGCCTTCTGCTCCCACATTTAATATCATCACTGGTAGCAAGCATTAGTTCAGTCAAGTAAAACGTTCATTTATGCAGAGATTGGAATATCTCCATTTAGGCTATATGTTCTTTCCAAGACCATACTGCCCAAAGGAATTATAGAAAAATTTGTATTTATGCCCTATTGTGTCCAGGTTAATTATTGGAGGGCTGGAAGGAGAAGGACAATCAGAATGATTATATCTTAAATCAAACTCAAAATTCACCAACAATTAATGAATTATCTCAGAGGAATTCCTCTTTCTTTACAAATTGGCACATAAAAGTTTGTCATTTGCAATACATTTTCAGTCCTGTAGCTCTCATCAATAGCCCACAGTCAGAAAAAAATACCTTTCTTGAAGGATGCAATGAACATTCTTACAGGACATAAAAATGCTAAGATCGTGTGCAGTGAAGTTCTAATATGTGGGCCCAGTGACAGCAAAAAAACATGTTCACAGCTACTTGTAATTTAAATATGAGTTTATCTCTTAAGCTTATCTGTTTAGTTTGGACAAAACTAAAGCGAAGGACTCCATGTAATAAAACAAAATTCTGACAACCAGCTGGCAGAAAGATCATTATCCTGTTGTTCAGTTCTGCATTAGCTCCCTATGGAAATCAGAATTATATCAGTGGGCCTCTTAAATGTCTTTCTGGATCTTTAACTCAATTGGCAACTGAGCAACTAGTTTCATTTATAAATCTCCCCACTGCTACATTCCATGTCACATTTTTAATTTTGAAGTTTCCTAACAGACAATGACTATTCCGGTAGAGTTTTCTTTTTAAGATTCTACAAAATTGAGTGAGTATTTGGGCAACAAAACCCACATGGTTCATTGAAAGAAATAAAATCAATTAAATATGTTCACTTACCATTTCAATAAAATAGATTTTCTGCAATGGGATTTTCAAAGAGGTGAGTATATTTTTTTTTTTTTTTCCTGTAGCAATAAAAATTGTCAAATACTCCATGGGTGGTTCTAATAATAACCAGTGGGATTCTCAACTATATAACAAAACTCTCTCTATTGACAGTGATTGAAAAGATTGAAAAGCGTGAGGAGAAACTCATGCCACTGAGAAATACCTCAACAGTTTGAAGATGCATTGCTACCATGGTGATGACATGCATAGAGAAAAGCATTAGGAAGAAAGTGTAGACAGATAGCAAGACTTCAGTTTGACCTAAATTTCTGCTTATACAATTGGGTAAGCTCATGTACCTGCTCATGCATTTCTGGGTAAGAGCAACTCTCATTATACAGAATATCATTCAGTATTTCTGTATCTACTTCTGTAAGTGCAGGCATTCTTACTCATAAAATGTAACTGCATAGATAGCCCAAGCAAAATTTTTGTTCCGCAAAATCAGCACAGTAGTCCAGGCGCTGTGGGTCTCCACAAACTACTTGTACAGGAGTGAAGCCATGAGAATTCAATTTGGATTGTTTTGCATGGTTTTCAACACACATTTCTTGGTAACAGGTTTTTACTAGTGTTTAGTAAAATCAGTTACAGACTTAATAATAATTGTGCTTTTAAGAGCAGTGGAGCTTCATCAAGGTTTGTCATCCACGTGAAACACAACTGCATTTGTGTTCTGTTGCAACAGAAGTTGATGTGGTTTTATCACCTGATCATATTCAAGTCAAATCTTGGTGCCAGCATGCTCATACATGTGCTTTTTCATCACCGTGCCTGTCCTCCCTGTCTGCTTGCATAGAGACAGCAAAGGGGAACCTGCAGTCCCTGGATTCCAGACATACTGAAACAACATGAGTCCAGTAAATTTACCCTTGTTGCGTGCAGATTAGGCAAGCATAGTGGGAAACATATGACTATGTATGTCACTTTGATACTGCTTTTAACCTGTAATCCAGGGATGTGCATATATGTTTTACCTACCAGTTTGATGCAGTTAACCTTCCTATTCAAACAGTTAATGAAGATTACATACTCTATAAATCCAATTAAAGTCTTATTAATTAGTGTTTGTTATTCTACATCTCTTTTTTCCAATTCAACTAGTGTTCACCGTGATATTTTGCCTGTGTACTGTTATAAACTAAAACAAGTATGTGAGATACGGAACAATAAATGAAATTTTATATTATGCATATACACATGCGGAACTCCTACTACACCTGACCTGGGAAGACTGTATTGCTGAGGGTTTTTTTTTCTTTTTTTACATGAAATGGTCCTGTGCATGTAGATGGCCAAGAACACTGGGGCAAAAATATCCATTTCTTTTGTTGCATTCACCTGCTTTAGCAGTGGGAGCAGAAGTTATGTAAACAACCAACCTTTATCCGGATGTTCCAGAAAAATTTCACATGACAGTGTTTCATGATAAGGACAAAGAACAAAGCATTTTTTACCCCTCTTATTTCTTGACACTTAGAGGACACAAGGAAGACAGAAAGTTATAGACCTTAGGAAGGAAATAATGATAACTTCAGCTGCTTTGAAGGAATACTTAAAAATATTTTGTATTTGCATAATAAACTGTGTTATTCAAAGTAGATCTTCAAACTTCAGCAGCTGATGTATATGTCCCCAGTAATATTTGTAATGAAATTAGCAAGCTTATATTCTAAGTAAAGGTGTTGAGAAAGTAACATGCCTGGAAGTGTCAAAACCAGAACTATTAAATTGGGTTTCACTGGATACCCAGAACAGGGTATTATTTTTCACTACACATTGTGAATTATATCCAATGCCAGGGCCCTCTTTTTCTATTTGTCACTGGCATCATTTCCATTTATAGGTTCAATACTCCATTTTTAGTGGAGTAAGCATGAACCCCTCAATAGAAGTGTTACTGAGTAGCATTGCAGAATAATTGATGATGCTCAATAGTTTTAATAATTTTCCAGTCTCATGTGCATCCCTACAGAAATAGAAAGGTAAAGGAAAGCACAGGAAATAAATGAAAGAAGTTGACTCTTATTTTCATAGTAGCCAATTCTGTTTTCATTGATACTGAATTGGATTTGGGGAGGTAAAACAGGCTAGCAAGCTGGGCAACATTTAAGCTTTAATCTCACACACTCGGTTGTTCTCTTCCAGTTATACAGTTAGAAAACTTCTGTATATTAGCAAATCCAGATAACAAAGAAATGCCAAAGTTTCCCAGCCACTATGGGAATGCATGCAGAGAAGAAACACAGATGTATTTTAGATAAAGAAACCATACTGTCTGGTCATTTTTTATAGTCTGGCTGCCTGTAACTCATCTGCAACTTCAATCCTTTTTAGTGCTTCCGTGTGTTTGCAAGAAGGGATATGTTCAAACAAACACATAGGAGGTAAAGAAGTAAATTAAAATTATATTTTAAGTGGGAGGTTTTCCTGAATAAAATAGTTTTGAAAATCTGAGAGTATCTGGAGCTAAATATGATTTTCAGCTGAAACCTGGAATTTTCATTAGCAGCAATTAAAATAACAAAATTGACTACATTAGCTAATCCATGTCCTTTTGATAAAGTGAGCATATGTGTATGCATATATGTAGACGATACATGTATTATTTAAATAAAATGATGTTCAAATTCAAAATCAACATAAACTATGTTAGTTCCCCACCACCATTACTGATACTGCATCTGGCATTTCAGACACATTAAGTTCATTTGAAATTGCATTCACTGATATTCTCCATTGCTTCAAAGTCTTAATGATATTTGAATTCTTCCATCTTGCTACTCTGAACTACATCTGACATACTTTAAAAGTGACAAATGATCATAAGGAAAAAAAATGTTTAATGTTTATTGTCACAGCACCATTTTTTCAGCTGGTGTGAAAATACATTGAGTGGCAAGGCCAAGAGGGAATTGTATATCTAGAAACAAAGACATTCATTACAGGATTCAGAATGCTAGCCAACTTATTTTCAACTGCTACATGCTTAATTCATTCAGCAGGTAATAATATTGGCATTTTACAGCCAGCTCCATGGCAAGATTGACTTCCTTAGTTCTGTTGTTTGAAAACAATTCAAATAAGGTGGGTAAATGAGAAATACTATTGAGTACTTTCAAGCTCTAAAGAGTCAGATTCTGCTGTGTTTACACATTTCAAGTAATACTTCGTACATATTTTTGCTGATTCCTATGACTCCCTTTGTAGATGAAAGCAAAAAAGGGAGAAGAAATAGGCCATAATCTTTTGTCACATTCTACTCTACTTTCAATAATATAGAGTAATTCCACAGATTTACAAGAGCATTACTGAGAACAGAATTATTTGGGCTATTTGCCATCTGCATTTCAAGCTTAAATACCAAAGGTTAGTCATTAAGAAGTACCTGGAACGAACATGCTTTACTACTGGGGTAAATATCTTCAATGAAGAACACCTGGCTGATTTTCATTCAGCATAATGATACTGTTTTTCTATATTTGCGGATCATATTTGTGATTAGTATACAAGAGATAGTGTCAAGCTTATTTTTAAATGGAATTATATCAGTCTATAATTATATATTTATATCTATTTTATATTATTTATAGTACCTTGCTATATACTTGTTAAAACATTACATTCAATTATAGTGCTTTTATATAAAAAATTACACTTCTACCTCAGCTTTATACCTATTAGAATTCACACTGTGATCTCACTGAGGGATTTTAATTCCTACAGGATAATTCACAGATACATACATGCACTGGCAATAAAAATGTTCCATTGATCTTTCATAATTGTGGAAGGAGCTATATATAGCTCATGTATTGTGGGCATATGTTGTGCCTCCAGGAGGATCTGATTAGATGAGATACTTGGAACAATTCCATGAAACAACAAATTGAGATAATGAGTGCACGGAATAACTAAAGCCTTGCAGACATTTATGGACATGCTTAACATCATGCACACCGCTAATCCCATTTAAATCAGAGTACGCCTTTGCGTAGACAACACAGAATTAGATGCTAAACTAGATATTTATACTGCATATCAGCAGAGTATCTGTGCACTCTAGAGTCCTTACAAGTTTTGTCTATTTACCAGCCCTCTGAGATGGAAAGTAATGCATTCATTTTAAACAGGATACACTATGTAGAAGTCTGTGGCTGAACCAGATAATGAACTCAAATCTCACAAGTCCCATTAAACCACTCTATATTCTAGATTATCCTTGCTAAATTAGAGCTCACAAAATATTCACAAGTCATACACAAACGGACACGACTTTGTAGTTTTGTCAAATTTTCCTAAAACATTGCTAATGATTTGATCTTTTTTTGCTGCCTTGAAATGACCCCAGTAAGTATCCACTATAAATTCATACCTTGAATCCTTCAATAAGCAGTCTGCCATCTGCTTATAAGCAATCTGCAGGCAGCTCCTCCTCATCTCCTCTCTCAGATGAGGACTATCTGAAATAGGATAAATGAATGGGACAAACTGACAGGAGAACTTTTACATAGACATTCCTCAAGTGAAAGCACTCTCATTTTTTCTATAAATGATCCACCACGGTTGCAGGTGAATGACCATTTACAACTAAAGTTCTATGTCAATAATGTCTATGTCAATTCAATGTCTAAACTAAACTTCTACGTCAAGATATTCAATGTCAACACAGAAGCACATCTGGAAGCAAATTAAAATAAAACCTCTCATTATTAATATAAAACATTAAATTTTTTAAAAGACAAGTTTCAGAGGAGACATAAATCATTATGTTTTTATCACATCAGTGGAAACCTAGCAACTGTTTCAGAAAGAAGTTTCTGCTGAAAGCAATTTTTTTCAATCTGGTCTGCAAAAAAGTGTGCCCATGAATTGTCTGCCACTGTGAGAGATGGTATGCTTGAGCAGATGATCTACTCTACTGCATTTGGTCTATGACAGCATGCCCAAAGTGCCTAATTCTCAAGTTTTATTTTGGTTTGTTTCATTTAAACATTTTTATATGTGGCTAAGATAAAATACAAAGTGGTTGATGCCTACTAATTTTAATAAATTTCAGAAAGTCTGCATATTTCCCAGATGGAAACACAGCTCTGCAGGAGAAATAACTTCTTACTTAGAAGTTAGTGTGTTAACAGGCAACTCAAGAATAGAACTTCTAACTTGTATGTAACATTAATCTCGGTATGTGTTTACCAACTGTAAAAAATACGAACTTACCTAATAGAGCCACGGGAAGATGGATTCAATCATACTTTTCAACATATTGACATTCAGATGAAAAGTGATCCTATCACCTCAAAAATTAAGTTTGATAATGATTGTAGAAAAGCTTCGCACGAGGTCCAGCTACAATTTAATAAATAAATAAAATGAAGCTATAGAAGGTCAATACTCTTTATCATTATCTATTATCATGATCTATTGTGAAGGCTCATAGAGATTGGCCTGTACTTTTCTAGTCACCACTTTAAAAAATACATTGTAAGAAGAGATGATGTCAGAGAACACTGATGAAAATGATCAAAGGAGGTATATAAGAAAACCATACAGGATAAATGGTGTAGAGGAAGCAAATTAGGGTCTGTTTCTTTTTTATGAAACAATGAAAAGGAAGCATTCTTTTGAATGAAAAGAAAGGTGGAAAACTGAAAATAATTGTATTGTTTTAATTGTTGCAAATGTCAAGAATTTAATAAAAATCAACATGAAACTGTACAGTTGTGTAAATATCCATGTGTCATGGTTTAACCTCAGTCAGCATATAGCCGCTTACTCACCCTCCCCCCCACCTCAGTGGGACGGGGGAGAGAATAGGGAAAAAAAAGTAAAACCCATGGGTTGAGATAAAGGCAGTTTAATAGGACAGCAGAGGAAGAACAAATAATAATAATAATAATAATAATAATAATAATAATAATAATAATAGTAATAATAATAGTAATGATAAAAGAATACACAAAACAGGTAATGCACAGTGCAATTGCTTACCACCCTCTGACTGATGCCCAGCCAGTCCCCGAGCAGCAATCGCTGTCCCCTGGCCAACTCCCCCCAGTTTCTATACTGAGCATGATGCCATATGGTATGGAATAGCCCTTTGGGCAGTTTGGATCAACTATTCTGGCTGTGCCCCCTCCCAGCTTCTTGTGCACCTGGCAGAGCATGGGAAGCTGAAAAGTCCTTGACTAGCATAAGCAGTACTTAGCAACAACTAAAACATCAGTGTGTTATCAACATTCTTCTCCTACTAAATCCAAAACACAGCACTGTGCCTGCTACTAGGAAGAAAATTAACTCTATCCCAGCCGAAACCAGGACACCATGAATATGATAAAAAAAATTGCAGGAAATCATTAAACTTCACATTTTAAGGTTGAAATTCTAAGTTGATTTAATGTATTGAAGATTCAGCGTGACCTAATGTGGGTCACATTACTCCCCATCTGTCTTCAGAAGCAATCTTACAGCTTGCTTTGAAGCATCTAGTCCTAGTTACTACCAACAAGCAGGGAACTGTTGGAATATCTTTTATTGATATGTTATATAATATAATTTATAGAATTATAGAATATTTTCAGCACTTTAGTAACTCTATAGGACAGATAGAAAAGTTTAATTAGATGGATCTGTGTTTTACCACAGTTACTAAATAAGATTTTAAAATCTTCTGTAATCTTACTTGAAATATGCAGGTCAAAATTGAAAAAATAACTGGAGTATATGCCAAATACACTTAAACATGAAAGTGTAGCTGTTGTAGCAAAAATACTTTCCCTATAAGGAAACAGCATTAGCATCCACAGTGACATGGGAATTAGAAGTGGCTCTCTGGTTTTACGATGTGTTGCCATTTCTTCAGCAGTATGTAAAAGACCACACATAAATAAATTTATATCATTAGACCCTTCTCTTTAGATTTCAGAATAGGAAAACATTTGAGATATAATACTATGTTTTAAAATGTATTTCTCTCTTTTGTGATTTGGTATTTTGAAAGTCTTTTTCAAAGATCTAAACTCATTTTAAAGATGGGTGAAAATGAGTCATCTCAGCCACTAATCAACTGAACTGGAAGAAAAACAAGTGACAGTTGCCTTGGGTTAACCAGCAGAACTGATGTACATTCAACAATAGAGAAAGAGTCATCTGAAATGTTTACCTCAAAAACTCTGTAAAGCCTTCCAGTGTTCAAGGAAATAGTGATAAGGATTATGGTTTGCTATTAACCTTTTGCTGATTTATCCCAGTAAGCCACAGAACAAGGGATCTTTGAATACACAGCCTCACTAAAGACTGATTTTTAAAATGGTATTTAATGCCGTTGATGATTTTCATTAACAACACTATTGCAAATATCTTAATTTTGCAATGATAAACACAATTATGAACTAGCCAATAAAATAGTATCTGCAGAGAATCCCTTAATATGAAAAATGGTGCGGGCTTCAGTTAAGGAGGTATATTGATTTTAATCAGTATCTGCCACAGACTTGTAGCTTTGTCAAAATATTACAATCTCTTCAGGCTTTATTTGCAGCAGAAATCTAATGCAATACAGAAAGATACAGCAAGGGTAATTCAGCTACTGAATCAGAGCTCAGTTTCAGTCTCATTGCAAGAAACTATCAAATCATTTTACAGATGTCACCTTCCCCACACTACGCACATTGAACTCAGTAGTAGACTGCAAATTGCTGTTGATCTTGCAGAAAACATGCCATAACACAGCTGCTTAGTTCAGAGAGGCACTGTTAACCTCCATGTCTTTCCCAAAAGATACTAGCTCAAATAAGGTACATCATTAACTAGAACAGGTAAACTCAGGCATTGCTGTTATCACCACATTCAGGATTTTGATTCAGGTAACACAACTGTTTTACTCAAGGTCCAGAGCCACTTCCTAACAGAACAGCAAGGTATCTTCACCCAGAGACATTCACTACAAAGTGTTGCTTTAGTAAACTGATATGGAGTTGTGGTAAGGTTAGCAGCTAAAATCTGGAAGGGCATTTCTGTGAAAGCAGTATCTGAAACTGGAATTGTCTTCACTGTGAGAAAGAAGGTATTTAGGGGAACAACAGATGATTAAGTTACTACAGTAGTCTCTTTCCTACTGTACTACCTTCAGCCTCCTTAGCATGTAATTAAAATTCATTGATAGCACAAATTACACCACCTTGTCAGCTACACAGACTTCCATGTGTAAACATAACTTGTATCACAATTTACATCATCACTAAATTAAATGACATACAATAGTGGGAAATCCAGAGGGATGCACAGGTTAAAAGAATTAGCACAACATACCTGTTTGTCTGTTACTTGCATGTAGGATAGGGTCTAAGTAGCCTGTACTTCACCTAATTCTGCTGTTCACTGTTTCCTATTGGTTAAGGGTATACAAAAGTCCAATAAAATACATAGCCATGGGAGCCTATATGACATATCAGTCATTTCAAAATGGCACAAATTATGAGTACTGAGGCAGTGGACAGGTAGTGCCACATGAATTACACATGGTTTATATCATGGCATTCATCATGGAACTTGAAATGAGTCAGCCTTCATTCTACATTTTCACTCATGAGGAATTTGTCCAATAAACTTTATAGGTTACAAAATAATACCTTCATTCAACAGGACTTTTTTCTTGAAGAGATTTACATTGCATGAGGGAGGGTGTCAAAACGGTCTCTGTAACCAAGATTTCTTTTTATGTTTTTTTTTAATCTCTTACACATAATAAGATGGCAGAGCTGAGGACAGAAATTACAGCTGAACAAATATAATAAATGCAATACAGGAAGCATTTCCCTTTTGATTACAAAATTTCAGTCTAATATTCTGACACTTAAGTGATACCAATTAAAGGCCAGTGGCTCTTCAACTAGGCTATGCAATCCCTAGAGGACTACAAGCCCACACATGCTATTTCAACAGAGATACACAAATTAACCTTTTGTATCATCTGACTAGTCTTTTGGAACTACACATCAGTCACTCTTTACTCTTACAAAAGGCATTTCTGGGAATTTCACGATCCCTAAATGGCTTTTCTTAACTTACTGGGTATTGAAGTAGTCATACTAACATTGCCATTGATACAAAACTGCTTGAATTTCATTAATCTGCTATGAAGTTTTTGTGGAATAAGGATTTCATCAAAATAATAGAGGATGCTAATTTCAGAAGGATGTGCAACTGCTTTAATGTTAGTGATAGAAATATGTAATTCAGAATTTTACCAGAATGGGTCCTGTGATTTCTTGCAAATTTTCCATTATTTGGCACCAGAAAATTGTTATAAAATTATGCTAAATACAATTTTTTTTAAAATTCTTTCTTTTTTTTTTCTTTAATGCTGACTGACTTTTTTTCCCTTCCAAACTAGAAATCGTCTCATTCTACTCTAGTGACAGTACCACTATAATCAAGATCGGAAGTTGTCCCTCTTTAAGTTTTCCTTCTTATTTGCCTTGCACTGTAGATGTTTTCCAATACTATAAAATAATTTCCAGCACCACGGTAATCATACGTTATAAGTAGCATCATTGCTTCTAGCCTGATACATTTTCTGCTCGTGTTCTCTTCCTCTTTTTTCTCAGATTGTTACAAGGCCCAAAAAACACTTCAGATTTTTTTTTATTTTTTATTTTTCTTTCAAGAGAAACAAGCAGTCTGGAGTACAGCTGGGTTGTCTAAAAATAATCAGGAAATTTGAAAGACATCAAAACTGATTGAAAGAGAATATATGTTTTTCATTCCAAAGAGCTTTTCTAACAGGTCTGTTTAGATTTTTTGTTTAAAAATTAATTAAGAAACATAGGAAACATACTGAAAACAAATTTCAAAAAAATCTTTTCTTTTTTTTTTTTTCTGACTAGTATTGCTAAGTACTTCTGTTCAAGCAAGAATTCTCTGTGACAGCTGATGAAAGACAGAGATGGAAAGAGAGGCATGTGAATGTACTTATGGTAATTTTCCTTTAAACTTTGAACAAGAGATGGATTAAGTCTAAATCTCAATCCCAAATTGAACTTTAAAGAAAAAGGTATTTGTAATTTGGCTCCAAATTCTGAAATCTTTTCTTGTCAGCAATTTAATCTCACAACTTGATAGATTGCCCTGTTCTATACAGAGCTAATGAAGTATCACTGCTGGAGGTGGCTGGAAATTTGCCAGCAACCTAATAAATAGGCTTGCCAGGAAAAGGTAAAAGGAGACAGAACTGTGGTTGTGGTACATAGTCTGTGGTGTATTAAAAAGTGGTAATGGTAAAAGGCACCTCTGTGGGGGAAAAAAAAGGCCCATGTTTTTCTTTTTGGGGATATCTTGGACTGTTAGCAACATCTTCTGCTCCACTATCACAACTAAATTTTCATGCTCTAATTGTTAATTATATTAATGACATTGTTCAAATATCTTCACATTGTTTCTCTGAAAAATGTTGTCTGGATTTTTACTTTAAAATCATTATCATATTCCTTTTATGTCTATTTCACCAGTGTAAAAGGCACTTAGGGTTTGTGAAATGACTAATTTGTTTCAACTGTTACATGTTTTTTTTATTATTTGTCCTTTGAGATCTAAATCATGTAACTCGTTAGGGACAGATACTACTCTAGTCTACCAGAGAATTTCCACTGACATCAGTGAGAGATGGACCTGTGGATTGATGGCAGAATAAGACTCTTATTGTTCACTTGAGACTAGGTTGGTCTTAGCTTTTAGCATTCTTGGGCTGTGGAAGCAGCTTCTTATTAATCAGTAATGTCAGCCTATTGAAGCTTTTAAGACTTGATTTCTCTGATGGTTTTGAATTCCAGAAAGAAACACAGAGAGAAAATCATATAAAACTCCCCCTTGGTTGCCCACTTACAGTTCAACTGAATTTCAAGCTTCACTGTAAGAGCTTCATTCTTAAAAGCTGAAAAATTTCTTTGTCATTTTAGTATGTTGAGGAAGAAACAGAAAAAGAAATGTTGATTTTTTCCTCAGTCCACAGATCTAGGGTTAATTTGCTCCAGGTAACAATCATGTGGAAGTAAAATAGTATTTTCTTCATTTTCAGCGTTGTGCATAGCTTACAATGTTTGTGATTCTCTGAACAGAATAAACCTCCCAGTTCATAAATTCCTCTGTATGCATATGAAAAGCACATCTTGAGGTTTGGAACTGACATTTTTTGTTTGTTAGTTGTAGGGAAGATTAAAAGTATTTTCCTTGGACACAAGGGTGCCCCCTTTTGTCTCCACATAACAACATAGTTAGTGAAATTAGTTTGCTAGTTAGACAATAGTGAAAAAAGTAAAATATAAAAAAAATTATAAAATAGTTTGCAGTTGAAGAGCTGAAACTTAACAAATTATGATTACAGCTTGAGTAGAAAATGTATGGTTGAAGATGAAAATACAAAGCAAAGATTAGCACTCAGCTATCATCTGTTGGGTTGTTGGTATCATGACATCTCTCATTACCAGTCTCAGCAGTTCTACCTGCTGTCAGATCTCAGTTCTAGTGTCATGAATTTTAAACTCCCTGTTGCTCCCAGGAGGTAACATTCATAGAACAGTACATCAATTTTAACAAAACTTTCCCTGATTGAATCTTATGTTTACTGTATTCCTCAAAAGCTACAAAAATAGCTGCTTTCCCTCTTTTGTCTGATTCTTAATGGGAAAAGAGGTTTTGCCAGATTAGTCCTTACTTTTATGCAGACACACAAAGAGGCACGTAGTAAGTGCAAAAGAAAGCACATCACTTTATTAGTCACAATTTGCATCCCTGATTCTCCAAGATTGGACAGTAAATCTATAGATTAAAGAATAGGAAGAAAATTAGAATGGTAGAGAAAAGGGCTAAGAGCTCACCATTCCCTCTCATACTGTACTCCTCAAGAATAGTCATGCAGAACAGAAAGGAGGAAGAAAGAATTAATCTGTGAGTTTCTCCTGCTCTGCATCTGTCTTCTAGCTTCCTTGAGAAACTATCCCAAGTTCATAACAGAGGGATTTAACAGCAGTGAAAGGTATTAATTCATGCTAGCAACCTTGATTCAAGAAAAAAAAAACAGTACATACATTAAATGAATCTTTAGAACATATGTCAGTATAGTTTTTTATATATATATGTGGACATGCAGGCACACATGCACACACAAACATGGACACACTTATGCACACAAATTTAAGAGATTTAAGAGTTTGATTTGGTTGATGATGTTTTGTGACCAGCAACAAAAGTGTGCCATTGGGTCCAAAATCCTTCATTACATTCAAGTGCCAGTCTAACCTCCTCAACATGTTCTTATGTTTCAAAAGTTTTCAAAAATTATGATCATGTTAAACAACCAATGCGTTGTCTTGGTTTCTAATGTTTTCCTCCAGTTCCAGCTGAGAAACTAAAATGTAAAACAGAGGATTATGTAATTCTGAATCAGACTTGTCCTTTAATTTGTCGACCTAGTGAAGATTTTAGGTGCATTCTCAAATACTTTGGTTCTCTGATGATTTGCTGAACCATAGGCTTCTTGGTCAAATATCATTACAATAGGTATATGTTAAAAAACACCAATTAACACCAATTAGTATTTAATTATTACAAATTGTGAAAAATTCCTTAGTAAATACTACAAAGGCAGTATTGTGCCTTATTCACTGTTTTTGAGTTCAGAAATCAGAAACTATGGTTTAGGATATGAATAAATTATTTAGCCAGATGGCTTTTTCTAATATGACTTTTTAACTTTAAATGAATCCTGATAGAATTCTTTCAATAATCTTCCTATAAACATTAGCAACCTTTCTGTTGCTTACAAGTCCTTTTAAGAACCAGATGGATCAATTGAAAATGTACTCCTCTCTCAAAAACCTGATTAGTTACTTCCAGCAGTCAACAGCAATCTCCCTGTATTTTTGTGCTTAAGTGCACTACACAGAATCTCTAACCAAGCCAGAATATATGGACCTTTCACCATTCCTTTTATTATGTGATCCAAATGTCACCCTGATCTGTTTTAAACTTGCGGCACATTAAATACTTGTCATTGTTTTAGATAGTAAGTAGGGCAAGTTATTTTCTGAAGAAATAGTATTTACTGTGCATGTGGGCGGTTGGTTTTATTCCTTGATGTATTCAACAGTTCAGAGACGTTGGGTTTTCCAGCCCTGTGGAATATGGCATAGGGATTTGCATCTCTTCAGAACTCACAGCAACTGTCAAGAGCGGTGATCCCTACTTGATAGTGACAGCTGACAAAGGTCATTCAAGAGTTAAAGGTGAATAAAAGGTTCTAAAATATGAATGTGGAAACAGCTTTAAAGGAGGGAAGTGCATTTGAAGATGTGACATCCCATTTAGCAAAAATTATCCTTAAAATTGCAATCTGATGGGTAATACCCAAAGCAATTTCCTAAAAGAAAAATTATTACAGAAGATATGATAGGAACAGAAGTAATCCGGTACCTAAAGCTAAGGGAAACTTGTTTTCCTACATGCTGTGATTTGAAATTAGTCAGTCTTGATAGACTGTTGCCAGCACAAACTAAAAAAAAAACCACCACCCAAAATATTACCAACACAAGACCAGTTATTTCAGTTATTCTTCTCAGTATTCCTGCATATTCACCAGAATGGCTGGCCAAGCATAATTTCCCTGAGGGACTCAGTTATGCTTGACAAATCAGAAAATATATGATCTTGTTTATATACTCTTGAAGCATCAACTCACTCTATTATTTGCATTTACATTCTTGTTTGCTGAATTCCAAGTCTTTATTAGCTTTTCAAATGTGGGATAATATTAACCTTTACAGAACCTGAAAAAAACCCCCTATAATCATCACTTTCCTTGTCCCCAACAATTTAGCAGAGACTCTTATAAAGTGAATTGGAATAAATACAGAGAGACCGTTTTAAAGCACACCATTTTATGACTAAATAGACAAAGGTAAAGAATATAATAGAAAATAATTTCCTTCAATGTACTCTTTTAGTCTACTACTCTACCAGTTGAACGATAAAATGGACATCACAGCTGCACCTCAAGGAAAGGCTGCATAGGTTTACACAGATAATGCAAGACCCCCAGCAGAGTATTCTTAAACAGCCAATATACTCTCCTGATTCTACTGAAATATTATGCAAAAGATAAGAAAATACTTATTTTAATGAAAGCAGCAAGTAACACAGGCTTCTTACACTGAAAATGCTCTTAATACTCTACCTTCTCACAAACCACTTAAAGACTGCTTAAAATTAATTTATAAGGCACAATTATGGTTGAATTGTGGCTGACTGCAGATGAGAGAATGGTTGATTCAAAAGACTAAACTACTTCCTACAATGTACTGTAATATAGTATGCTCTAAGTACCTCAGCTAATGCTATAGCTCAAAAGTAAAATCACAATAAAATATATGGACATTGTCAGATTTCAGACCTCTATGTCAGTAGGGACAGATACATTTTGACTAAGGTCAACTTACCTCATATTCTTTCCCAAATAAAGAGACTGAACAAAGTTCAATCTGCTATTACAAGCCATATTTACCAGACCTTTCAGCTTTTTCATAGCTCTTCTGAACCTCTTTTAATATTTTGCTCTCATTTTTGATGTCTGGAACTAGAAATGGAATTCCAATAATGTTCTTGTCACTGCAGGGATAACGCAGGTGAAGTATTGCCTCCCCACTTCTAAAGGATATTTCTCTAATCATTTAAAGACTACAACTGCTGGTTTTAGTATAAGTCTAGAAAATGTGGTCTTATAGCTCCTGACAGTTTCATTCAGATTTTTATTTCCATGAATGCAGGGCATCCAAAAACAAATTATGCATCACAAAAAATGCATTACAAAATCTTCTTCTTGGTGTTACAGATGCCTATACAAGGCATTGGATTCTAATGCATTCGCTATCTGAATGAGTTTTCCTAGCGCATACTAGCAAAATAAATAATCCTGTGCTGCTTATGGCTCATGAAAAAAGGAAAATAAAACAGATTCAAGGCCATAAAACCTGTTCCCAGAAAGGACAAATGCCAGTAATACAACCTGACGGGCCTCTCTGTCTCCACAATGAATAAAACAAAGAATTCTGAAAGAACCAGTTTGGCCTTGCAAATTTCAAGTGACAAGTCCACTGTCTTTGTGATAAGTTCAGTCATCAGTCATGCTTCATCAGTCTCACTGCCTGAAATTATATCCTGGACAAAGGGTTGATTTACCTGACTTCAACTGTCACCATATGATTCTCATCCACTCCTTACAACATGATCAGAAACTTCCTTCACGTTTCCCCTGTCCATCATGATTATTCCTGTACCATAACTGAAGCATATGGAAACTTTCTAGAGAAGCAAAGTTTCTCTAGAAAATACCTACAGATTTTGTCTGAATTCTTGAGTTTGATGAGTTCACACAGAATTAAAGACAAAGTGCCTATGAACGGAGCATGCATTCTTTCAAAGTGCATGAGGGTCCAGATCCATTCAGAAAACCTATTCAGCATCAATCTACCTCAAGCTGGTTTCAGGAAACATCTGTGAGACACTGTGCTGGTTTTGGCTGGGATAGAGCTAATTTTCTTCATAGTAACTAGTATGAGATTACGTTTTGGATTTGTGCTGAAAACAGTGTTGATAATACAGGGATGTTTTCGTTACTGCTGAGCAGTGCTTACACAGAGTCAAGGCCTTTTCAGCTTCTCACCCCACCCCACCAGCGAGTAGGCTGGGGGGGCACAAGGAGTTGGGAGGGGACATGGCTGGGACAGCTGACCCCAACTGACCAAAGGGATATTCCACACCATACAACATCATGCTCAGCATATAAAGCTGGGGGAAGAAGGAGGAAGGAGGAAGCGGGGGATGTTCGGAGCAACAGTGTTTGTCTTCCCAAGTAACCTTTACACGTGATGGAGCCCTGCTTCCCTGGAGATGGTTGAACACCTACCTGTCAATGCGAAGTAGTGAATGAGTTCCCTGTTTTGCTTTGCTTGTGTGCACGGCTTTTGCTTTACCTATTAAACTGTCTTTATCCCAACCCACAAGTTTTCTCACTTTTACCCTTCCAATTCTCTCCTCCATCCCACCAGGTGGGGAAGTGAGTGAGCGGCTGGGTGGTGCTTAGTTACTGTCCCGGCTTAAACCACGACAGTCACCTTGCTACAAAGCTAAGGTTCAGGTTTACCAAATTATAAGGCAAATTCACTTGGTGAATTTCCACATAAATTATTCTTGGCTTGCAGGCTTCCCAAACCAGGGGAAACCTCAAGATGCTTTAAGCAGAGGGGCCACGGGGACCCGTTCCCTGTTTGTCATAGTGATTAAGAAGCAGGTGACAATGCTATTTGCTTTCTACCTTTTTACTATAAAACCAGGAAGCCAAAATCCTTGGATCCTCAGTATCAATTACAACCCCAGCTTCGGGATTTCAGGCAGCCAACAGCAACAATAACACTAATAGCTTCAATTTCTTTTCTTTTTTCAATTTCCAGAGGCCTTAGGAGAATATTTATTTAAGAAATAGCATATATTTGGTTTCCACGACAACATTTTCTGCATGGTAATAAATATGAAAACACACAAATTAACCCTGCAAGTCCCAGTGTTCTCAACCAGCCAGCTCTATCCTCAGAAAGCTTTTTTAATCTGCATTTAAAGAATAAGCTGATTTTCTACATGTCATACCTTAGGGTTTTTTTAAAAAATCCTTAGACTATGGCTTTTCTGAATTTATTCCATTTTTTTCTCACAGAGATCAGACATATCAGTTCAATACATCTCCCTTACCTACATCATGCTGGGTGTTTCAAAATATCTTACTATACGTAACGAGCAACACCATTTCTTACATTTCTTCTGTTCCTTGTATACTATCTTAAAGGGCACAGATTTTATTCCAGTGATACATTTAAGAAGATTTAGCACAACAGCCAGGATGTCTAATGGTTCTGATTAGATTCTAGGTTCATTTTTAGAAATATTAAATGTACCACATTTACTGTAAGTGCCAGAATTCCTGGTTCAGCTATTTCTTACTAAAATAAAACTGGGTTAACAGAAGGTAGCATGCAGCTGGTGTCAGAAGAATGACGTGTTCAGAAAAAAAAAAAAGTAATGACTTGTCCTAGTCTAGGCTTTTTTTAAAAAGAGACAAACTATTTCTTTCTTCTAGGAAGTGCATAACCCTGTCACGTATACAACATCTAAGACTTGGAGTGTGCTGTTAGAAATGTTCCATATACAGTCATGGCAAGGACATTGGTTTAAATTTGGACTTTCAAAAATCTGATCCAAATTCCCAGATATGTCATAATCACAAGGGGCTCCATGCAACAGAGTCCTGCAATAGGGTCGTATCTCTTTTTACCTACTGATTTCCAGACCTGCCCCAGTGTGGGAAAGATGGAGGATGAATCCCAGATATAAAATGCATCATTACTGCTGTCTTACACTGACTTTTGTTAAGAAGAAACCAAGCAAAGAAATGAAAGAACCTTGTCTATCTTCAGTTTTCTAGTCAAGAAAAAAAACACTCATAGAAACTGATAACAGAGCAGCAGCTCCTTGGTTTAGTTTCTTAGAAATACTACATCGCAATGATTTTCCAAGTAGTTGTTGCAGACATTTACCTTATTGTGAACAAGTACCCTATTTAATATCTGCCAAATGGAAGCTTATTTCGGCACTTACAAAGTTTTCCATGTGTTTCCCAGTGAAGCTTTTACAGAATATGTTCAGCTACATGAATAAGGCCTCCCACGAGTAAAACACTCTGAGATCCTGCCACCTGATGGATTCTGTTCTCATTTGTGAAAGTGCTGCCGCCTGAGAACAGTTTGCACATGGAAATGAGGAATAAAAAAATTAAAGTCATGGTCATCGCAATCAAAACCTTCAAAATGCATCCAGAAAAGAAGCAGTGTAAGAAACATCTATGTCAAAGAAAGCTGATAGCATCCGCTTATGAAGGGGCCGAATACACTAAGCATGCATTAAAGAAAGAGAATCCAAGCACTTACTGTCTCAAAGAAAAATGAGATTCACATTCTGTTTTCTTCTTTTACTGATTGCCCCTTCCCAGAATAGACATTTCCTTTGTCAGCCAAGAATGACATTAAACTGCATAAGAAAAATTGCAGCTTCCCTAGTAAATGGTATCTAAAGGATTTAGAGACTGGATAAGGTGTAAAAGAGAACCTTCAAATCTGTTGATTATACTGTATTAAACTAGTTAACAACCCAATCTATTGCTAAAAACCACTCAACCACTGCTTGTGACTTGTAATGTTCTTCAGAATTCTAAGCAGAAAATATTCTCTTTATCAACTGAACATTTCCATTAGCTTTCCATCGGCTTTCCTGGGGTCTTCCCCAACATTTAATTTTCCAACTGGTTTAGTATCTATTTCTATCATATTTAATATTTATAATGGGAGTTGAGACACATTTTACACAAGTGCAGTGGTATGTAGTTGCAGCAGCTGAGACAGGCATCAAAACTTTATTAAGTACAAATTGTTTACAGACAACTTTTATATATATCCTGTTTTCATGAAAAAAATGGTTAACTGCTGATGCTGTAAAACAGAAGGGGGAAAATATAAAGCAGTGACCTAAAGTGAACAGTGAATGCCATTATCATCATAGGGCAGTGTAGCAATCATAGAAAAAAAAAATCAATGAGAAAAAATATTCCTTTTGTATTTCAGAAAGCGTAAGAGCATGTGTGCACTCCCTGCTGTCCTTAGCGCAGCTGACACAAACAGCCCTTTTCTCTCATATTGCTAATCAGAGTAGTGCAGACCCTCTTGCATAAAGGAAATTTAAGGGAGTATGTTATACATATACAATACATATTTCTGTAACTTCAATACAGACCAACACAGCATAGAGAATCTTGCCTCTCACCCACAAGTACTCAGGCACACTACCTGTGTGCAAAACAGAACTAACCAAATACTTTTCTTGAAGTGGTAGGGTTCTCCAGGAAGACAGAACATGCTACAGATATTTATATAGAGAGATACAGATTTTGTATAAACCATGTTAAAAGCTGTATCATTACAAACCTTAGTCACCTGGAAGGATGGAAGTTAGCTGAGGCAGGGGAGAACAACCTCAGAGTAAAACCTGTTTAGTATGGTACAACTGTTGAGACTAAGTACTAATTTCCAGGATTTGGCTTTGGGTAAGTAGACGTAATGCCATTTGCCAATAATTGAAATTATTTAGAATCATAGAATCGTTTAGGTTGGAAAAGACCTTTAAGATCATCCAGTCCAACCATTAACCTGACACTATCAAGTCCACCACTAAACCAATTAAGGGGAGAGTCATAATTAATTTCATGGTTCCTGGCTTGGTGGCTGGATTATGTTTTAATGAAAGTAAAAACTAGGAATCATTAAGGTTGGAAAGGACCTCTAAGATCATCAGTCCAACCATCAACCCAACACCACCATGCCCACTAAACCATGTCCCAAAGTGCCACGTCCACCCGTTTTTTGAACACCTCCAGGGTTGGTGACTCCACCACCAATCTGGGCAGCCTGTTCCAATTCTTGACCACCCTTTCTGTAAAGAAATTTTTCCTAATTTCCAACCTAAACCTCCCCTGGCACAGCTTGAGCCCATTTCCTCTCATCCTATTGCTAACTACTTGGGAGAAGAGACCAACACCCACCTCACTACAACCTCCTTTCAGGTAGTTGTAGAGAGTGATAAGGTCTCCCCTCAACCTCCTCTTCTCCAGGCTAAAAAATCCCAGTTCCCTGAGCCGCTCCTCATAAGGCCTGTGCTCCAGACCCTTCACCAGCTTCGTTGCCCTTCTCTGAACACACTCCAGCAACTCAATGTCTTTCTTGTAGTGAGGGGCCCAAAAGTGGACACAGTATTCCAGGTGCGGCCTCACCAGTGCCGAGTACAGGGGGACAGTCACTTCCCTTGTCCTGCTGGCCACGCCATTCCTGATACAAGCCAGGATGCTGTTGGCCTTCTTGGCCACCTGGGCACACTGCTGGCTCATGTTCAGCCAGCTGTCTACCAGCACCCCCAGGTCCTTTTCTGCCAGGCAGCTTTCCAGCCACTCTTCCCCATTTGTAGAAACAATCTCCTGTACTGTATGATTATGAGGACTATTTTCAGTCAAAATCTCTGTATGATTTCCTGGAATGCTGAAAATGAAGGAGACTTCACAGAGCACAGCTCTCCTCTATGCTTTCTCCTATTTAAAACCAGCTGCTCACCAGAGAGTTGTAACCCTAGGAACTACTAGCACTTTGAGGGCAATCAAAGATAAATCCATTCTTCAATGCTTCTGCAAACAAACTCTAATAAGCCCTTTATGCCATAATCTGTTATGCATAATTGGCTTTTTGCATGTAGGTGGATGAAACATTTCCTGATATTTGTGCTATTTTGTATTCAGACCAAGCATTTATTATACCATTCAAATCAGAAACGTGTATAGCAAAACAGCTGATTTTGCTGGGAAACCAGTGCTGCAAATAGTTTTTAACATCATGATCTGGATGTGGACAAAAATCATAAAGGAATTTGCAATATTTCCAAGTATATTAAGGGTCACAACATCTTAATGGGAAGAAATAGATTTTTCTTACTACCTACTTCTACTTCAAAACAAGTTTGCCACACCAGAAGAGCAGAGTGAAGAGAGCAGATGGTGAAAAATGCAGCCTTTCAACTTTTGCGCAGCAGCCCAAAGTCTCAATTTAAACACTCCAGAAAAGGCAAGGCACTTCAGCAGCTGCTAGTGAGTACAGGAGCTTTGTTATACAGGTTGAAGTAATCCAAGGATCCTTTCCTAAGCTATGTGAGCAGAGCTCTTCCAGCACTGCTTGCTAACACAAAAGGCTTCTGATACACCTTCAGCTCAACCAGGCTGACAGATGTTTAATGTGTTTTACTCCTGGGTTAAGAATTCTTCATCTTTTACACTCTGTTGGTAATACTGCTTAACTGAGGTTAAATAAAATTCATTACAGTACCTATATTTAATGCTTTGTGCACTATGCAATGGAAAATTCTTATTTTAGAAGAATTAATACACTTTTAAATATCTTAAACACGGTTAAGACAATGTGCTGTCCTTCCCAGCTAGAAATATTTCAGATTTCTCTGCAATTCTTCAAAGTATCAAAGTTGCTAAGACTACTGTCCATATAGGAAAATTTAGAGCATTTCCATTTGAATACAGCTCAGCATTAGTGTATGCAGTCCTCAGCCTGAAAATGAGGTTGCCAGGGGATTACAGTGCGCTATTCCAAGAGAAAAATCAAACAGTAGTTCTACATGTTATATGTTTCTAATTATAATCAACTACAAGCATAAAGGTCTAGTCACAAAAACATCTTTTCTTAATGAGAAAGAACTATGTAAATAAGGATTTTTCTTATGCTTTAACAGCAGGTATTACTAACTCCACAACACAGGTATTGCTTTAAAAAGGCATAAAGCATATTCTTTTTATTATTTTCTGTTGATAAATTATCCATGGGATGTTTATTTTGATACTGAATGCATCAATGTCATTCTCAGTCATCTGACCATAGTCATGAGTCTCACCACTGATTACAGCAGACTTTGAATCAGTTCTTCTGCCCGCTGACTCCTGCTTGCTAGCTCCACCTGTTATATTTATTCCAATATTATTTTCTATTCTTTCAACTGGGTGTGCACTGGACCTCTAGGACTGCAAAGAATCCCACTGAAGTAATTTCTGTGAATAAATGCTTCTTCCACAGTTTACTTGGGAGCATAGCATTCATTCACCACTCAAAAGCTGAAATTTTGAATACATAAGAACAATATAATCTCCTCTGTCCCTTGACTGGATTAACACAGTTCTTCAAAAAAAGCTTGGAATAAAAAAGATTGAAAACAACTGCCATCTGATGAAATGAAAGGATTATTCTATTTATAGTCATGAGGATTTTTTTTTCCGTTTTTTAAATTAGTCTCTTAAGATGGGACATGATTTTATTTCTCTGAACATTTCTGAGAGTCAATACATTGTTAAAGTATCTTAGAAAGAAAAGCATACCAAAAAAGAGGGCAAAAAACTCAGTCAATTCTAAACTGAGCAAATGTTAACAAATGTTTTGGCAGATATTCCTCAGTTTAAGAATAAGTCATGTTTAAATATCCTTCTGTGTTACAAACAGAGAGTTCCTTAAAAATGTAGTCTGTGTGTATATACAACATATATGCATATCTAACACTCTCACAAATGTGTTTTTTCAATATAAATCTGCTGATAATACGCCATATTCACAAAAGTAGAACAATGTTCATCTGGATTCCTGAGAGAAAGGAGATGTGTTATTACCATGTAATGCATTTTCCTTTTCAGAACAGAAAGACAAATCAGATTATTTTAGATAATACTCTGAAACCAAGGATAACTTGCATTATTGTATTAAAACCTGGAATAGAATGGCCTTAAAGAACCATTTGAAATTCTTTGATATGAAGAAACTGTAGTCAGTGGTTTTCAGTTTGCAGTCCTTCTTTCCGGGGATCTATGGACTATTTATTGAAGGGATCCACAAAAAAGTAATTATGAAAAACAAATTTATTGTAAACACAATATATTTGTTTTTATGGGCATCCAAAAACTGGCAGAGGCTGAAACCCATTAATACTTCCATCAGATGAAACAACAGTTTTGCAAAAATAAGTTTAAGAAGTTATGATAATATTTTACAATATGCAGATTCCTTACTCTCAAAAGGAAACCAAGGCTTTGTTTCATAACCAAGTTATGAATGGTATGGAGACTGATAGTGGGATACAGAGTCCTTCAAATCTTCGAGCTGTGTGCTAGGAAACATAAATGAGGCCATGTTCTAATGCTGGAAGGTGATGCTTTCCTGCTATGAAACAGGGAAGTCACTAAAGGCAATGACTATTAAGTTCCAACACAAAGGTCTAGGCAACAGCAGCTCTAGAGAGAATCTGACATTATGCAGGGAACACAGAAGAGAAATGCTGCCTATATACGTGATTTCAACCATAATTTGTCTGCCTGTCATATTTTAATCTTTGATACTTGTGGATATTAGAAGTAAATCAATTAACACCCTAAATTTGCTGCTACCAAATGTACACACCTATTGTTTAGACACTATAGTGAAATATATAAATTACCAGGGTTAAAGCTATCATCTGAGCTCAATTGACAGAGATACATCCCTCTCATATGCAGTGGTACAAACAATTTTTTTGTAGTATGACAGGGAATGTAGTGTTAGATGAGTTGCTTCTCATCCTGCTATAGTGTGCAAGTGTATACCTACTGCCCATTTTTCTACTTCTTTTCTTCCTAAAAAGCCTCACTTTTTCTTCACCTAAAACATAACTCACTGAATTACAGTGCTATATGTTTACTTGAATGGGTCCATTGAAAACACTGCAACCATTTCTGCATGTAAACCTGACCATATGCGTTTCCTGGCAGAGTCAAGATTAATGAGTTACATTTTTAGAAGGGATATTAGTCACTTAGGCTTTTCTGCTTTCATTTTTTAATGAGGTAGCATTCTATCTTTGTACCTTCATTTCCATTCTATGAATTAATCATAAAGTGTTATCAATACAAATGCTCTCAATGTTTTGCTAGTTTAGACATAATTTCAATATCCACCCTTACATTCAGTTATCAAGAAATTACTTCTGCATCACAGCTGTATTTCACGTACAAACGTGGGCAAGAACTCTAGTGTAGACAACTGCAGAAGTCTAGGTATTTCACAGCAAGAAATAATGTGAATTGTTTTGGTCCGTTGTTGTTCATAAGGCAAACAAGAATTAGAGGTTGTGCATTTTAATGACTTGCTGATGTCACAAATATATTTAATTTTGACAGGGCATGCATCTTGGTCTTGTGTTACTGGTATTATGTTACACTTTTTTCTGCAGTATTCTAGTGAGTTACTGCAGTTTCTACAGTATTCTATTAACATAATCTTCCTACAGGAGGAGGAAGATTATGGTGGGGGAAGCAATGGATCACTTTCTGTGGAAGCACAAAGAGCTGTGCATCTGTCTGACAGTTGCGGGGTCTTATGATTAGATTGTCTCCAGAAGCAATCATGTATTTCAGTCTCAGTACTGCTATTTCTTCATGACAGTAGTGTCTACTAAATGTCAGCATCTCAGTGGCTAACTCTTGAGTGTGACCCAAATACAGTGAACTCAACACCTCTTCCAAAGGCGGGAAACATTGTTTGTCAGTAGTTGTTGTTGAACTAGCAACAACAGGCACAGGAGACCCTTTTCATTCTGCAGTTAAAGAATGTCCTTCAAAAAACTACAGGAAAACTAAAACCAGGCACTATTTGGTTAAAGAAAAAGAAAGCATATTCTGTTTTCACAGTTGGATGCCTAATACAAACTGAAAGGAAAGTCTGAAAACAAATTAAGTGAGAAAGAATTTTTAAGGGGTATCATTTTTTTGCCTAGATGGCTACTCAAATCAGGTTTCTTTGCCTAATGATTACATTTGTATATTTGTACTTATACTCTCACATGCAAATATTATGCTTAGAAAACTTACCATGACAATTTGTTGCCCCCAGTTTCAAATTATTTGTCAGAAAAGATGACAGTCAAACTCAACTCACTAGAGTTTGTTCCTACTCCATTCTCTTGTACAATAGGGATAAAATGTGCTCACTGCACCCTTTCAAACACTGAGAAGTAAGCATGTCATTTACCAATAGTCATGTACAACTGACACATATTGATACATGTACATAAAGTTTCACCAGCCAGAAAGGGCACACAGCCTGCAATACACCTGCAACAGGGAGTAATACTGTGAGCACAGGTGTGCTTCCACAGGTGTTAAGAGAACTCCTATAAACTTCAAGGTGTGTAGTTTTCATTACAACATGACGTAGTGAAATGACTTGAAATGACCTTCTAGTTATATCATCTTATCATTATGTCTTTAAATCATGGAGCACCATTTGCTATCTTCTGCCTATATCAATCTGTGTTTAATAATACACCAGCCAGGAAAGGGTAGCTTCCACAAAACCCATAATTTACTGGTTTGATCTATTCCTTTACCCAACAGTTCAGAAAATAAGACAGGAAAATATAGTTTAATCATAAGACAAAACAGACACAGAATGATAGAAATCTTTACCTGCATCTGGCACTGAACCTGGAGAAGACGGTTGCATCTTTTTACATTCTGGTTTGGCTGTCTCTAGTACAGCAATGCCTAATTCACATGGTTGCAGTGAAGCTTGATGAGTACTAGGCACGTGGAAGTCCTTGGATGAAAGACATCACATAAATGTTATTCAATGGCACTTGAACTATTGGTAACTCAGTATCCACAAGTCATAAAATAAAGACTTGGTTACTGTCAGTTCCAATTAATCTGCTAGGAAAAAAAATAGTTCAGATAAGCAGAGAGAGAAAAACAATAAAAACACTAAGAAAAAAACTGATTTCTAAAACTGAGCACTGCATCTTTTATTACAAAGCTTATGGATGGAAATACTATCTGACTTAACTGATAATTACTGAAGATAGAGATCATCTGTGAAACTTATTCCTGTTGAGTATCTTTTATAATCATAAAAAGTACCCTTACTATTCCTACTAACTGACTCCTTGCAGCAGTATCTACAAAGAGATCAAAGAACGAGATGGCAGTGGAAGCAGAATGGCTACATACAATGTTTGAACTCATTCTTTCATTTTAGGAAAGATGGATGTGAAAATTGGCAATGCACTCTATCTGCATCTATGCCAAAAAGCACCGTCCATCTAGCATAACTGATCCAGAAATTACAGTCGGAAACTAGAACCTACAGATGAGACTAAGTCATAAATTTATGCATCAGTGTCATGGTGATATGGCATCATACGGTGTTAGGCATAAGAAACATTCCTTATGTACAGACTACCTTGTCAACAGTGTCACACAAAGATGAGGATTTCTCACTCTGATTCAGCTTTTAGCATAGAATGAATACATAGGACTTTATTACAGATATGGGCAAAGGAGAATGGAAAGATTTTAATCTCATAGTTAATCTCATACCGCTTTCCATTCATAAATGAAAAAGAGAAAACTCTGCTTTCCATTCATAAGCGCTTTGTGCTAAAAGGATTGCAAGTAGCATAAATTAATATCATTTAGTATTCATTAAGACTGGCTAATAGGATATGTTATACATGAATTATGATCAAAAAGTTAGATGAGCTTTGAGAGGTTAGCCACCAACATGACATAAAGATTTGTGCTTAGTATCTTACATTTAAAAATTTTAGAGATAAAACCCAATACATTATGGGCTGCTAACTGTAAAATGGAGTGGCGAAGCATTCTGAGTCAGCAGCATATTTGTTCATTCATTTTGTTTTCACTCCCCCTTAGTAGCTTTGTTCCTGTAGTGATGCCTAAATGGTAGGCACTAACAGTACCAGATTCTGTAAGCTGCGTCCCAAGCCTATGGTAAGACAAGACCAGTCATGTACCAAAACCCCTTCTTTCCTCCATTTCTATAGTCTCTGAAGGAAAGAAATCCAGGCAACAGACCGGAAAGACCACAATGACTGGAAAACTAAGATTGTAAGCAAACCTCTACCATGCAGTTTGGATGGTGCCTATATCTATTCAGTGCACGAAGGTTGCAAAAGGCACAAAACAACAATGTTGGAATCATTGCTTAAGTATTACCCACACAATTCATGTGGGTCCCCTTTCCTAGAACAGCCCCAAACTTCTTGTTAAGTAAACCTCCCTCTGAAGCATATGGGAGTTAGAGCAGGAGGATTGTGCTCAAATCATTGCGGGAGTGCTGGAATTAACAGGCTTCTACATGCCCTGCTCCTATACCCGACACTGCAAGGCCACACAGTAAAGAATCTGCGCTGAATGTTGTAAATACAGAGACTCAGAAAAGGAGACAGATGAGCATCCTCTATCCCTGCATACATCAGGCTGAAAGGATGCATGATTTTTTCCTGAATATGCTCTGCAGTTATCACTAAATAAGTTAACACAATCATTCATGGTTCAGAGCATTCATTTCCATGAACTGAAAGTCAGCAGTTCACCCTGACTTCTGACTCCATCTGATGAATTACCTTGTCTGCAGTGCCTGATCTATAAATAAACACAATATCTGTTGGAATGCTAGGCCTGAAAGTCTGGCTGAATAAATCACTCTCCAGAAATTCCCAAAGCTGCTAAGGTTCTTTCCACTGCTTCTGTCCTTTCCCCTCCCCAGCCATGCATATATCTGTCCTCTTTCCCATCTAGTGGGAATAATTTTAGTATTGTTGCTTTCTCCTTTTCAGTTTCTTAAAGACATTCCTTCAATTAGGTCAGCTGAGAGGGCTAGCGGTGGTGGTGGTAGCTATTGCTCTGTACTGTAAAGCATAGAAAGTTCAGTTACTGCTTCCTCAAAAAGATTATTAGCGTTGGTTTTTAATATCCATGTTTGGTAAGAGCATTAACAAATTAAAAAGAGAAGGTATATAAGCTAGTAATTTGTGCTCAGTTCTTTGGCAGTGGTAAAGAAAATAAAAACATATTTGGCAAGCTCTCCTTGTCTTGTTAGGCTTTGCCTTCTGATATCTCCTTTTTTCAGTACTCCTCTTTGCAGATTAAATAGGAAGACTCTCGCAATTTGAGAAGACAATTATTTGGTTTCCACAGGGACTGCAGTTTGTCTCTTGCAAGTTCACATACTCCTCAGTAAGATACGGGACTCAATCAAATTAAATGTCTGTGTTTATAGAGGGAAGAGTTGCAACAGGAAGTGCCTGATCCCAAACATCAACTTTCATCAGGCACTGCAGCATCATATTTTGACAGAAATATTTCTGTTTTAAGACAATCATTAAAATCCCAGCTCCACTACATACAGCAAAAGAAGTTTTATAAAATAATATTGTTTGGTATTTAAAAAAAATATATTTGACCAGCCCTAAAATTAGCATCAGAATTATGTATGATTTTAATATTAACCTGAAAATTTGAAAGTGACACCATCCATCCAGAGGCAAACATCAGATGGTCATTTTACAATCTATCATAAATCAGAGCATACCCTTTGATGATGAATTACTTCAGTTAAAGATTCAGCAGAAAAAAAAATTATGCAGCCACTTAGTCTTTTGGCCTTTGATGCCTTATTGAACAAGTGCAGTGTTATAGTGCAGCCCGGCTACCCAGGTAGTATCAATTAATTCTTTCTCTTTCTTTCTGAAAGAACAGAAAATATGACATTTCAAAAAACTCTGGTTAATAACTGATGTTGCTTACTATCCCTTTGTACACATTTAACCTTCTATTGCTTTTGATAGATGGAATAGAAGATCCAACAGTAAAGATAATTTTGTCATGTCATGCTATATTTTTCCTGATTTTTTTTGTGATATGACCTATAATTTTTCCATCTCATCAGGCCAACTCATACCTTCTAACTTCCATAACCACTTGTGCTAATCCAAAAATCAGATAGCTTAATTCTGCATATGAGTTAATACACTAGAATTCTCTCAGGATCAGCAACAGCAGCTACAGTTGCACACTGCAGCACAGAAAGTGGAGGCAGAGAGAAGAGTTGACAAAAAGCAGTAGCAAACAAATGTTGGTAGTGAATAATATGGGATTCAAAATCCCAGTACCATCTTCTTGGGCTGACCGTGCTCTCTTACATTACAGGTAGCAGACTGTATTTCCTCATTAAACATTTTGATGAAGGTAAGTGAAATATCTTACAAATTGAAAATTTCCAAGTTCCAGTACATCAAAAAACTTTTGTATCTGCATACTAACAAACACGTTTAAAATAATGTTTGTCCATTGAACACTCATTGCACACAACTCCAGTTTTTCAGCCAAACTATGTTGTGGGGTAAAATATTTATAATTAAGTTGGCTTGTGTGTTCCTGAGAAAGTAGAAAACTCATGAAAATTATTTGAAAATTCAATTAGCAAAGCTTACCTTTTAATATTTTTCCCCAATGATTTTTTTTTTGCTTTCATTAATAAGTTCAGAGTGTAGATTACAAATACTGTAAAATGTTAAAAAATAACAACACTATCCAGGCTTCTATCAAAGTGTAACACAAGAACTCATTTCCTCATTAGGAATTTTAAATTGAGAGCACATTTTTCCCTCTGTACTAAGGAACTTAATATGTAACTCTGACATACACTCCACAGACCTATTCCAACTGTTAAACTTAAAAAAAAAAAGCTAATGAGGGAAGAATTATTTATAGCTTAGCCTTTGGCAGTAGGAATTCTAGGCAATTTTTGAATCAAGCTTTATAACTGTAGAAGTGGGAAAAAAAAAAAAAAAAAAAAGAAAGGAATCCCTGAAGCCAAAAGGGATAAAAAAGGTAAGCGAAGATCTTTTTTTCTATGAAAGTACTGGCACTTATGTTCCTATTGGTCCTCTTTGTCATTTTAACAGCAGCTCTTGTACTTTACGTTGAAGGCCTTTGATGCACTTTACCAACCATAACGAATATATCTTAATATTTCTGTGAAGTGGTAAGATAGTGTCCTCAAACTTAGGATGAGAAAATGAGACAAATATGCAGAAAAGATTTATGACCCAGTTGTTGAACACATTGAGCCACTGAATCAGACTGTATGTAACTTTTAAACCACCTAAAAGCAAGAGGTTAGACCAGCTCAGTGAGCCTAATTGCATCATAGGAGAAAGACCTCCCCAGGAAGCTGTGATGCTGTCTATTCTAGTAACTACTGCCATAATGAAAGGGGACACTGCCGCATTTAAGAAGATAATTACACATTTACCTTCTCGAAAACATCGTATACATACACATAGATATGTATATTTCATATTATCATTCCAGCTATTTTAAATCAGTACTTTCTTATGGTACACTGACTCAAGAGGAAAAAATTAATCAGTTATTCCTGTGATGCTCATACAGCAGAATACAGGGCTGTGAGGTAGGAAACAGAATGCAAAAAAGTCAAAGCTATTTTTGTATTTATTTACCTTTTTTTAAGGCATTGAAGGTTTTTAGAGACGTTGTGTGGTGTGACACCAAGGAGGTGCACAATAAAGTGTATGTAACTAAACTCTGCTTCCTTTCTACCACTTGAATTACATAAATGGAGCATATGCTCTGCCCCCTGTATTTTAAGAACCTGAGGACATGCTGCTGCTTATCCTGTTCATATGCTGTAAAGAGCCACAGAAACTGAAAATTCTCTATTCAGGAAAATAAGTGATTTCTTTCTCCACTAATGATTGTTTAGTTGCAAGCTGAACAGAAACAAAATGTAGTAAGATTCAGTTTCTGACAGCCTATGTTAATTCAGTTTCTCCCTTGTGTTCCAAAAAGACAGTGTGTTTATCACTGTGAAGATTATAACAGGCTAGGTGGTAATCCCTGCTGGACAGTCTGGTTCTAAAATAGCAAAGCATCTCTTTATTTCATGCTACTTATGCTGGACTGATTTAGCCTATTCATGGGCTTGTGCATGAAGTTTAATCCTCAGAATTCTCAAAACAAACAGTCCATAATAATCACATGCAACGCTGATTTTTTTTCGAGTGCAACTGAAGAGATTATTTTAACCCTAACACTATTCCCATAACACACTGCAGAAGTCAGACAACATGTTCTGATACTAAAAAGATTAGACTCTGAAAACATCAAGGTGTAGTTTCAAGAGAATCATCCTGCACATTCCTTCAAAGAAAGAGAAAAGGAAAGGAATACAATAATATCAAAAGTTGACAAATCCATGTTAAACTGAAGATTTTCTGCCAACTGTATGAACTATCAACATCTCCAGGCAGGGGGACATGACAGTAGAGCAGTCAGTAGTAGTGGAGAGGAAGCACTATTGAAGGACCCCCTTGTCTGGACATAAGTCATACAGGAAGTCAACAATTTATGAGCAGTCCTTAAAACTTCAAAAGCTCTTTTCTTACAGCACAAGTAATATCTGGTATTTTTTTGTGCATTGATGGATTCCATCAGTCTGGATTTTCTGACTCTCAATACTTGATCGTGTGTCTTCAGATTATACTTATCTTGGTTACTTTTGAAACAGCCCAACACTTTCTAGGGTCACGAAGTACTGTTCACGAAGTATTGTTCGTATAAATAAGACAAAGGTGAATAAAACAAGAAGGATTTGTTCACTGGAATCTGTGTGGCTATATTGCAGAGAATTTTGGGACTGTTTTATGCTGGTGGAAGGTGTTTGTTCTCTCTACACATTCAAAAGCTGAAGCTAAAGTTATGTCTTATAGGCTGTAATCCATTCCACAATTTCATCAATGAAGAGCCTGATTCTTGATCAATGAAGAGTCTGATAAGCATGTTAAATTGGCTTCAGCTGGCAGTCACCTTAACCATTTGTCAAACAATAAGAATTTAGAGGCATAACTGGTATTTCCTTCCTAAAAGTCTTCCTATATTTCATCAAACCTTGGCTACAGGGCATCCAGAAACCATTAACTAGCTGGTGACTATCCACAACTGTTCAGTTTGGTCCTTGTTGTGGGCTGCAAAACCCATCTGAAATGCTGAGCAAAATATTTAGCTTCACATTGTCATAATAAATACTATATAGAGTTGTATCAGCATTCACTTGGGTACCAATGTCTACAGAAGGTCTAGGCATACCTTTCACTTGTACAACATAGCTATATCTAAAAAGAATGTTACTAGAGTAATATTTTCGGGTTTTCAGCTGTTAAGTGAAGCTCAGACTTGGTGATGTGTGGTATCAAAACATCTGAAGGGCTCTTCCCAGAACAAGATTTTTATGTGCAAAAATTATAATTAAGAAAAATAACCTGTCAATCACACTGAAATACACAGTCCCAACTGGGATTTTTTCCTGTTTATGACCTTCCATTACATCTTAGCCAATTTGCTTTGGACAGACTTATTCCCCTTAGTTGAAGAAGAGTACTAATGATGGCTGCACATTACAGTCAAAGATCTAATTATCCCTGCTGAAAGGAAGAGTGAATTCACAAGTATTCTTTCGAGAAAAAATTACTAAGATATATAGAGAGACATTTACCTCCACATGTATAACTTTTTTCTGGTTTTCTCAATGTTATGGCACAGTGCCTCGAGTATTTTAATATCTGAAGCATTGAGGGCCTTTCATTCCAGTTCTATAGCCTGCCTTTTACTTGTAACGTTTCACCTGTACATCCTGACCACACCATGGCAGTGCCTTTACGCTAGTATCTCCACGTGCTCTTATCCCCACGGCCTTGCACTGGTGGATTCTGAAACACTTTTACTTGTGTTGATTCAGGTTTCGTGTGGAAAGTCCTGACCATGTTTCAATTACCCTTTTCTCCCTTCATCTCCCCATCTTGTGGCTTATACTCAGTAACTCCGTAAGATCTCTTCACTCTTCCCCTCGTAGCTTTCATTTTTTTAACTGTAGAGCCTTATAAATAGCAGGTAATGTTAATTTACATATCCAATAATATTACCCAATAATATACGTTTGCAAAGCTTTACTACCAAATGAAAGCCTTCTTACATTGTGAACTGATGGCATTTCTCTCCACATGTTGAAGTGTCTATACAGTACAGTACGCTCATGATACCTTATTCATTTTTTAATATACTTTAAGGGAAAATTTTCTCTGTCTAGAATTAGCAAGCCTTTCAGTAGGTAGAGAAATTGTTAAGAGCTTTTAAACTCAGAAAGACTGTAAAACAAGAAAGCCAGTCACTCAAGGACTTGATAGGATTGATTGTTAACAAACCCAAAACCCAACCCTCCGGTAGCTAAAATCCTTCTGAAGTACAGTTCCTAACTCAAGTAGCAACTTAGTCTTTCATTTCTCTGTCACTATTTTCCATCATTCATAGATGACATCAATCACTGGGTCAGAGAGATTGTAATCAGTGGAAAAAATTAGGAATTATAGACAGGTTTGAGAAAAAGAAAGATGATGGAACACTGGAGGGAGTGGAACCACCCCTTGGAAGTTTTCCTTTTCCAGCTTTTCTTAAAGTCCCAGACATGTAGAAATGTAGTGATATAGAACCAGCATCAGTTCAGCAGTTCTTGAAGCAGCTTTCCCCCTACCTTATTGTCCTGGCAGATAGAACTAGATAGCTTATTCCATGAAATGCAAGGCTGTACACAAATAATGTAGCTACACAAAGCTTATTCTCTGAAAGACAGGTGACTGCTGCCAATAGATATAACTGTCAGTCTTAAAGTGTATTTGGAAAAAATAATATACTGCACACAGATGGGAACTGAAGATCCATGGTTCTGCTGAGGTTCAGATCATGTCTTTTTTAAAAGCAGTCCAAATGATTTTGGTTTTCCTTTTAGCATTGGCACACACCTCATTTCCCACTGTTGCAGAAGATGGAACTGTTCTGTTATCTATACAGGTCTTCAGCTTGCATGGCCTCAGAATATTCAGGAACATCCACACACATCCAATTCTAAAAATTGAACCAGACTTCCAGGGCTCACAGAGTCAAGAAATATGGTCTCTATATTCTCTGTGTGCCTTCATTGTGTCCTTCATGATCTGGAGGGTCAGGTACATTAGGATCTTGCATTTCTTAACAGGAAGAAGGCCTATTAAATACATCAAACACATAGTCTCTGGCTCAGGACGACCCTGACTCACAAATCTCAGAAACCTGAGCGAGTATGCAGGGGAAGTATGTTGGCACAATGCTATATGGTTCCATTGTTACCTTAGAGTCCACCGTCACAGATAGGATGCTGTCTATGGCAGACGAACTTTCATTCTGACCCGGTAAGGCCTTTCTTAGGTGCTTGCAATTTGCTAGATTTCTTGGCAATACATTCCTATATTAGACATTTCTTCATAGTATAAAAACAGAAAACAGAAAAAAAAAAAAAAAAGGACCATCTGTCCAAAGAACTTACAATTTCAGAAGACGAGACAAAAAAATTCAGACCAAGAGTTAAAGCAACTCTCTAAAGACCACGGAATGTGCTAGCAAGAAAAGCTGGCATGAGGTCTTCAATTCCCAAACCAAAATCAACACCACCATAAAACTCTACCATAAAGTCAACATTTAAAAAATGACAGAATCCTGTAACCCAAATTTAAGAGATTAGCATACTATTCTAATCTGAAAATAGATTTTAAAATGGCATTTTAGAGCTCTGTAGTGGTATTAATGTAATAATGATTCTCAATTCAAATGTGTTTGAACTTTTATTTCAATGACTATTCTTTCCTCTGCATTTATCAAATTTGTGCAACTGAGAATTGACCTTGGCTATACAGCTGGGAAGTTCATTAACCTTTCATTGTTGGTGCATAAGCCACACCACTTGAATAACAGTAACTGCTGCAATTGCTGTAAGGAACTGAGGAAATTTACAGCCAAGCCATGCTCTGTACATCTGCACAAAACCTGCTGCATTAGAGCACTCTAGTCCTTGCAGGAAGGGAGGACTGGGTCTCTCTGACAGCCATCCTCTTCATTGTTTTTTTTTTTTTTTTCCTCCCCTCCCTCTGGGAGTCTCAGTCAAACACAATGAGCTAAAATCTCCACAACAACTAGAGCCCGTATGCATTCTGTGGCAGAATCTCATTTTGGCTTGGCACCTTTCTTCTATTCTTTTGTCAACAGTTGTCCTTAGAACTGACAGATGACATGCAAGAGCAGAAGAAATTCAACACATGTAAGATGGTTGGGCCACCAGTCCAACCACTAGTGCAAATATGGTCCACTAGTACAAATTTACTGCAAAATCTGAAAGCCACATGGATTTGGGGCCCTCACGGACAAAATTATATTATTAATAATGTTCATTGCTTAATCACAATGTCTCCACACTCCTTATATACAGGATGGAGTGCATCTATATTCTTCTGAATTTTCTCTCCAAATTTAATTGATCCTCTTTATTATGTTCATATATAGTGCATAATTTATGATTTATAATACTGGAAAAAATAGTGACCAAAATCACCATCAGAATTTATCTCCTTCATGAATCTTCATTTTTTCCTTTGTCTACCTATTCCAGTCCAAGCAAACCCCAGCTGTGCACCTGTATTGCTTACATTTCCAGATATGTTCTCTTTATTCTAGTGTATTATAACAGTGAAGTTGTTAAGGACTATAATATAAAAATACAAGAATAACAAGGTCTAAAAGTACAAGAAATGCAAGCTTTATAGGAAAAGGTAATTAGACCACTTGCTACAGTTCAAAAAAAAAAAAAACCCAAACCCCTGAACAGGCAATAAAGACCTTTGCGCACAGCCTCTGCAGACCTGCAAAATTGCCTGTGTGACCAAAATCCTCCTGTTTTACCAAGCCTTCCAATGTAACTTAATAAAAGATATTATATGTCTCTTCAGATCAGGCCTAGACAAACAACATATGTAATACAATTATTTGAAGACTGCCTGCTTCTGCTCAGAGAAAAACTCCTGAATATACCAAGATCTATACAAAATATTTAACAGCTGTTCCATTAGAGAAAATGCTACTTGGTTTTATTTAGTTTTGGTCAGGTCTCCTGCTAAATTGAAATTTTTATATGCCTAGAAAGACATACTAGAGGCAGTCACCAATTGTTCTACCACAAAAATGTGATATATGACCCATGTTGATAGAATAATTTTGTTTACTTAACACAATTGTGTAACTTAAAAAGAGCTGCAAGACCATATGGAAAGTAGGGAAAACAGTTATTTCATGAAAAATTTATTTCATTTTTTCCATCTCTTGTTTTAAATCTTACTTTCTGAAAAAATATCAGCATCATAACTGAATCTGTGTTGGTTTACCCCCCTATTATACACCTGCTGAAAGATATTCTCCCTAGCATTAATGTTTTGCCAGCTGAAGAAATCATCACTAAGCTGGCTGACTCCATGGAAATTTTGCTGACTTTTAAGGTACTCTTTGAAAGGAAGGCAGACAATATCAGACCACATTTAGTAAAAGAAAAGATTTAAAAAATACAGGCTTAGGGAGATGTATTTTTGAAGAATATATGTTGAACTTACTGAAATATGAAAATCCTTCACATTACAGATATTTAAAAGGCTTAATTTTTCCTTGAAGTTCAGGCCTGTTACAAGCCACATCTAAAGAATTCCTAAACACATTATTCCAGGCTACACTGACGCCTCATTTGACATCGTGCTTAAGCTTGAGTCCTCTTCAGACATACATGTGGCTGTATCTACATCGGCTGCAGGAACAGAGCTGGAGTATAAGCCAGTCTCTCTTCCTTTCAGCCCTTTCCTGCACAGTGTCTACATTTCATTGCCTGGAGAGACAGTTGGACCACTTCAGTCTAAAGCCAGTGTCTGCCAACTAGTGAGCAATCAGAAATTGGGCACGAATATTAGTTCAAACACTGTGCCAACACAGCAATATTGAGCTACCACAATAAATACAATTCTCTTCAAGTTGCAGACATATCTTCTGATCCAATGTCTCTCTAAATGCTCACTAAAACATTGGGCCTTAAAATCTAACAAAACTAATGTCTTTGCACTTCCAGGGTGTAATTCTCCTTGATTCCTAGATTAACACCACTTCATATCCCTCTAGGAGCTACAGCTTTCCCTTGATTACACAGGAAAGTAAGGTCACTTACAACTTGAAAAAGAAGCTGTAATTTCAGCTGGTGATTGGCATAGTTCTGCGTTGTTACATCTATGCCAGAGCACATCTTACCCACTTCTCAGGCTCTAAACTAAATATGGGTAATGCTTATGCTAATGCATCAAGGGTTTGGGGTTTGCTTTCATTGTCACCACTCTTGGTTTTTTCCTCCATTGTCCTCTGGTACAGGGTCAAAAGTAATTTCTCAGGATTTCCAAGTCACACAGCATACCTTTGTTAGAGTACTCTCAGAGTTACAACTCAGCCTCTGCACTTCCTCCCTGAATAAACCTTCTTACATTTCCAATGCTCTACATCTGCAGTAACAGTTACAATAACAACTGGCATGATCAACAGCTCTTTCTGAATCTCTGCCTACTCTTTATGGTCTCAAACACGCATCTTTTGCAACTTGGCTGACAATGCACAATTTGAATCTTGCATTACAAAATACCTCACATCATCTGCACTGCCTGGGAACTCAAGCTCCCAATTCCTTTCCTTACAGGATTACAACTGAGGATCAGAGGAGGAGTAGAGGTAAGTTCACACTTGAGTACAGCCTGCCCTCTGACAGTATATACCAATACATTAACTTACTTGTAACATCATCTTGTTTGCTCATTACTCGTTTCCAGATTAAAGGACTCCTGATGTTACGTAGCACCTGCATGCACAGAAGAAGAAAAGTCCAATCTTGTCATCAAGTTCCTGCTCTGATCCCCATAGCTCCTTGTGTTTCAAGTGGACATCCACAAATACTAAAACTTAGGAAGTCAATTACTGTCCTTAATGCGAGTGCTAGTAGCAAACTGTGATAACATCAGTAAATGAGATGCGCTTTGTCCATTTCACCAGAGTGATTAAAGCACAAAGTATTAATGCCAGAATCATGTCTTTCTAGTTCAAGAGATCAGCATTTACCTGATGCAAGCCTGGAGCAAGGTTTGTGGTTAATTCTCTGAATGAGAACTTTATTGGTGTGTCCCAAATTACTAAAAAAAAATCAATAAAATACATTATTGACCTATTTAACATTCTGGATCTGTATTTCAGGTACCTAAGAACCAAGAAAAAAGGGAAAATACATGGTCCATAATTCAGCCAGGCATAATTAGCAAAGCTCTATAGATTTAGTAGAGCTATTCAAATTCATACTTACTGAGAATACAGTATTGGGTCATTATAAAAAATAATATCAATGACAGAGGAAAAAATTCTAATCAGTTCTGTGGGATCCAGCCACCAAGCACACTGAAAAAATAGGATTTGCTTAGTAAAAGCTACAGTCCTGACTGACATGCTGGAGTACTTCCAAAGCATTGTAGCACACAAGCAAAACACAGTTAACATTGCCCATAGGACTTAGCTATCTGAAAACCTTTCAGGAAAATCCTTCATCGAAAGTGATTAGGTAATGTAAAAAGTCATAGAGTTTAAGCAACCAAACTTAAGATGAGGAAAACAGTCTTATGTTCAATTGTAAATATTAATTCATTTGATAAAAACAAGAGAACCCAAGGATTAATTTTGATAATTCATCTGCAATATTCAGAAAAACGATTACCTCTATGAAATGAGAAGCAGAGAGGAACAAATAGTGATATTTTTCCAAACTCTGCATATAATTTTAACTGTGCCCATTCATGTCACTTTATTCATGTCAGCAGAAAATACCTTAGGGTCTGAACTGTGTCTCTGTCTTACTCAGTCAAGCACAAGAAGAAGGCTTCACTCACATTTTGCTTTTCAGATTTTAAATCTCACATAGCTCCTAGTTTCCAAATACTCTAATCTATGAACTCCTTTAAGTTGTGAAGGAGTATCTTGACAGCCACAGAGTCAAGAGGGTCAAACTGGACTCCAGATGGGTGATTCAGAGTCAAAATGTCTCTAACTTCTCTTCTTCATAAACACACATAAATGTTTGCATCATTGCTGGGTCCTAAGAGAATATCAATTAAAAGAGCAAGTGCAAATCACAGTGGAATCTAAACAAGCAAGTGTGCTGAGTAAGAAAAGGAAATGATTGCACATAAAAGGCTGGGACATGAATCAAGCATTTTTATTTTACAGCAAAACCAAATATATTTTAAATGTAACTCATGCTCTCTCTGAAATTGTATTTTTGTAACTAATTACATCAGTGTGGTAAAATGCATAGCCTGTCAGAGCAAATGAACATTCTCCATAACTGGTTTGTGTCCTGAAAACTATAAAACCAGCACAAAACTCTCACCTAAAACCAACAGGTAATGATCATTAGTACATAGCATTATTATGAAACACTGTCCAATGTGTCAATAATTTCTCTGAAAAATCCATTCCCCTTAAATTTTGTATTTTAAACTGCGTTTTTTAAACTACTAATTAAGCATACTTTAGGCCTTTATGAGACTATACTAATAAGCATTCTGATTACTCACAGTAATAAAGCTAGAAAGAAAATATCTGTAAGGAAAGTGGCACAGATTTGACATCTTATTTCTCTTCTCCTACTTCAATGTTTAGGAAATACTGTAGTAACATACTAAGGCCTTAGATTTTTAGATTCTACTATCAAAACATTTTCTTAAGCAGGGGCTTAATACAATGATAAAAAAATTATACCAACCTTTTTAAATATGAGCTGCAGAAAGTGTTTCTATAGTTTGAAACCTGCAGCAATGACTAGGCAAAACCTGCTGATGTTGTCACCACTCCAGTTCCTGAGATTGTAACAGGGGTGTCAACTTCACCTTAGTCATCTCTAATGTTATTTATCCAGCACAAATCTGTTTCTTTCTGTGCAACATCTCCAAGATCAGCCTTTCCTCTCAGTTCATATTGCTGAAGCTGAAGCCCAGATGACCATTTTCCATTCTGCCCTCTTCAACATCTTACTCTCTCAATCTTGACACATACCACTTTGACCATTTTCAGTGCATTCGCTTTTATACAACTAAATTAATCTTCTTGGCTGTGCCACCATGCCACCAAAAGACCGCTCTCTTTTTCAGTCTATCATAAACTCCTGATCTAAAGAGAAGTTTTATATTGAATGTGCTTTGTAGCCTATAGTACAGTATAGCCTGTGGTCTGAATATGTGCTCTTCAGTGATTTCTATCTCTATTAAAGCCAGCTGTCATCATCTATCAGTCCAATTTTCTTTCAAACTCTCTCGCACTTTCTACCATCCTCTAAATAAGGGATGAATTCACTACAAAAAGAGCAAAATGACTATTTGTCTTTAAATTAATCTTTCGATGTCATCTTTCTGCTGATGCCTATCAAGCCTGAGAATTACCATCTTCAGGAGGGGCCTCTGGGAGACAGGCTTTTGCCCCCAGGCCAAACAGGGTGCCATGTCCAGTGCTAAAAGTCTGTGGCAGATGCAGGAGACTTGCTCAGTATGTATTAAATGGCATTTTCATATGTGCATATAAGACTCCCTCACATGAGCTTGAAGTACAATTATACAAATGCAAGGCATGCAGTGTATATATTATCTGTGTACATGCACTATATATGATTCATCAGGCTTGGTTGTGAATGCACAGAAACAGTACTCACATGCCTTGGCTTGTTTAAAGTAGTTCTCAGCAGCTGTTGTGTTGCTACAGCTGTTTACTGTAAAAAAGAGAAATATTGCTCCCCTGCTCTGTTCCACTTCTTTGTTGCATCCATCCATCATCATGTATTTTCATCCTATGCTTTCTGGGGCAGGAAACACATTGTGATTTTCAAACTTCAAATCAGTCATTTGCCATGATATGTTCAGAGTTCCGAAATGCAGAATCTCAAGGTTTTCTTGCACTATGCAGTATAATTAACAGTCTAGAATGCTTTTTTTAAACTATAATACATAATCACATAATGTTTTTCTCACTTTCTTAATCAAATACACAAATTTTGATGTGCAGGCTAGACACATACTGTTTAGCAAGTTGGTATTTAGGCATTGGAATGAAAAAGAGCAAACATATATATCCGTATATCCTAGCATTTCCTGCACTGTACAATCATTTCAAAACATAATGAAGAGTTCTGGGCTTCATGCCAGCTGAAGCAATTGGCGTTAAATCTCATAAAGTGAAGAAGTGCACATCTTTAGTTTCTGAAGGATTTGTTCACTGCTGACAGTGGGTTGTAGAAACAGCAGAAATAAAAAAAACCCTGACAAACAAATTACTCCATTCCCCCCTGCTTCACATAATCACACTGGCAATTTTGGAAGTTTTCTTTATGATCGCCTTTCAGGTGAATATTATTCATGAGTTGGACTGCTTGATAGGCAGAACTGTATTTATCTGCCAAATATTCACTAGACAAGTAAAATAGTAAAATAACCATTCTGAGCACACAGTAAATAGCTTCAGTTAGCTGAAGAAAGAAACAACTGCTGGTTTAGTATGAAGCAAATATCATCAAAATTTTATTGGTGATTTTCAATACAAGCAGATTGATAGGGTACAGCCATGTTACATGAATACCATCTGCACACTTAGCAAGATTTCATAGAATCATAGAATGCTTTGTGTTGGAAGGGACCTTCAGAGGTCATCTAGTCCAACTCCCCTGCAGTGAGCAGGGACATCTTCAACCAGATCAGGTTGCTCAGAGCCTCGTCCAACCTGACCTTTAATGTTTGCAGGGATGGGGCATCTACCACCTCTCTGGGCAGCCTCTTCCAGTGTTTCATCACCCTCATCATACAAAATTTCTTCCTTACAACTAGTCTAAATCTACCCTTTTTTAGTTTAAAACCATTACCCCTTGTCCTATCACTACAGGCCCTACTAAAAAGTCTGTCCCCATCTTTCTTATAAGCCCCCTTTAAGTACTGAAAGGCCACAATAAGGTCTCACCAGAGCTTTCTCCTCTCCAGGCTGAACAACCCCAACTCTCTCCACCTGTCCTTGTACAAGAGGTGCTCCAGCCCTCAGATCATTTTTGTGGACCTCCTCTGGACCCACTCCAACAGGGCCATGTGTTTCCTGTACTGAGGGCCCCAGAGCTGGATGCAGTGCTCCAGGTGAGGTCTCGCCAGAGCAGAGCAGAGGGGCAGAATCACCTCCCTCGACCTGCTGGCCACGCTTCTTTTGATGCAGCCCAGGATATGGTCATCTTTTCCCCATATTTCCCTATATATCTCCATTTTCTTTATTCTGAAGTAGGCTCATGTGCAATCCTGTATTGACATGGAGAGGGTAATAAAGGGCACTTGTTCCTTTTGCTCTTTTGGAATGAAAAGGCCGAGAGTCTCAAGGGCACAGAAGGCAATGAGATGCCATTAACCGTCCCCAGGGTATCACTCATGCTATTTAATTTATCAGTTATTGTACTGTATCAAGACTGTATTATGGACAACGTTTTCAGCTGTTTCTGATGGTAACTGACTGGGGTGGAAGCCACAAGTATTTGAGCAACATAGCAAGATAAACATAAATAACCCTTTCTTAACAACTTTCATGAAGAGAAATGGCTACATTGAAGCCATATGAATAGGAAACCACATTACCCCAAAAGAAGCATGTTAGGCAACGTGCTTGCAGACTAAACAATTTGCTTTGGACCCCAATTGAGTAGCCATTGTAAGAGCAGACACAGTATTCCCTGGACACAGGGCTGAATTTCATTTCACAAACTTCCAGTGATATGTGGTTTACCTCTACGTTACTGTGACTTTGTCTAATGCTGGTCTGCAACTATGTGATTTATGGATAGTTACTATGAACACAGAAGCAAACATTTTTCTTTGCTTGAAAGTAAAGAAGTTATTTTCCCACCACAGACCTGAAATGGAGATATGTGACTACTAGATCTTTCCAGGTTATCTTCACTTTCCACAGTTGCTTGCTGTTTCCAGTAAAACTCTGCAGAGATTTAACATACAGCACCTCTCTTTCCGGCTCAGGTAGGAACACAGCTTTACATCAAGATCCTATTTAAATGTAAAGATAGACTGGCATATAAACACTACAATGTGAAATATTGGGGTAGGGTTAAAAGTCGGTAATCAGGACTCTGAAACCATTCTGCAAGGAAGAGCGAGCTCTATTTTGTTGGGTCTGTCCCCCACCCTGAAAAACCCCAATAGTTAAACTAAACTAAATTATTAGAATAATTAGACAAGAGAAATAGCAATGCTAATGAATGGCATGCATCATCAGTCTTTTAAAATTATTTACAATTTTCCTACACCATTTGACTCTTTAAAAAATTAACTTATCTATTTTTATTTATAGCCACTGCCAGCTGCCTCTGTGGTATCTTGTATGATTTATTAACTCTTACTTCAATAAAACACAATGTCCAATATTCTAGAATTTCTACATGATGTCTTTCATAATTTTTAGTTTTTACTTTTTTGTAATGAAATATTCCATCTACTTTTAGTCAAAAAATTTTAATTCCTGACATACTTGTTCATTTAATATTTTTCTTTTCCTATTAGTATCACTTATCCTACTTTTACCTATTTTAATTACGTTCTATTCCTGTCTTTAAAGCAGTATATAATACAACAAACTTCTACCCTGAGGACATAAAGGGGATGAATGAGAGTGAGTCAAAGGAAGGCTTTTTCTACTGGTTGTCTGAAGATCTGGGCCCAGGCCTTGAGTTGATTTCAGTAAGAGATAGGTGCCTTGCTAGCTGCCTAGGGGAGAGATGCCGACTGGTAACACATCACTTCTATGACAGAACATCTTCAGTGACTTGAGTCTTGCATAAAAATGCAAGATAAAATCTCCTGCTACTACCTCCATTTTGACCCTGTGGCCTCATTCAGAATTTCCTTCTCTGAAGTCTACATTTTGGATTGGAAAAGGGATTCTGATAGAACTAGTAAGTGCCAACTTGCCTGCACCATTAAGACTTTTATCATACAAATAGTTAATGCTCTTGAGACCTTTGAGTATTACCAATTGGTTTCAGAGGGATTACTAGCACACATAAGGCTGTACACAAGCATAATGCAAGAGGTTTGTAGAATCAGTGACTAATCCACGCTAATTAAAATTTGACCCAGATCTGCGGTATCTAGGTCAAATGAAATAATTGCTATCTGAAGGCTATCTGTTGACACGTGTAGGCTTGTAGTGTCATGGTACTGACTTGTGATATGGATGCCTCTGTCATGAGCAGAAGCCACAGTGTACTAGGGAGACCTGGTCAGAGCTCTAGACAAAACTTTGAGTAGGTTTGGCATGCTAGATATAGCCATGATTTAAGTCCAGAGTCAGAAACAAAGCTCCTGATGGGGAATCGCTGCCTATCACAGAGATAAGGCAGCTGATCAAAAGCATCTCCTGGCAGCCCCTGCTCACTGCTCCTACTGAGCTCCAAATTCAGCAAAACCCCTGCTTTTTCTCAGAAACAAAATCCTCCCACTATGATAGAATGACAAGACATGTAAGTACTAAGATATTTTAAGAATATAAATAGCCTCACTGATTTCAGCTAGCACACCAACAAATAGGCCTGACCTTGTTGATTATGAAACTAATTTCTAAAGGTAACTTATCTTCCTTGATAAGCTATATATACATATGAGAAAGTATGCCCCTAGAGATACAGGTCCAGGGGGAAAATAGACATCATTCATTCAACTAAGTTTCATGATCACAAATTTAGCAATGTTCTTGTTTGTCAATAGATATTTCAGAGTAATTGCAAAATAAAGAAAAAGTTGAAGGAAACATCTTGACAATGTAGGTAGTATGGTATTTTCTGTAAACAAGTAAATAAATTTTGCAATGAAATATAGCTATTTCTTTGGAAACATCTTATATAAAATGTATAGAGAAAATTACAGTCAATAGAGTTGCATCACTTGGCCCCACTCTGTCCTATCAGAAAACATGCACACCGAGCCATTCCACTTCTTTGAATGCATATGGCTGAGAACACCTGGTGTGCACCACAAGAAATGCTCTTCCTGCATCCTTAACTTAGGACTTTTCGTTGTTAACTGAACTGATTCAACACAAATAAACACTTCCTAAGCACTTGCTGGCAGAACCAGCACTTGCTGGTCTCAGAACAGCTTTAATTTCATAAACCGAACTGTTTATCTTCTAATATATTCTTAGCATAGTGTCAACAGCCATGAAATTTACTGTCCTGGTTTTGGCTGGGATAGAGTTAATTTTCTTCCTAGTAGCTGGCATAGAGCTGTGTTTTGGATTTAGGATGAGAAGAATGTTGATAACACACTGATGTTTTAGTTGTTGCTAAGTACTGCCTATGCTAGTCAAGGACTTTTCAGCTTCCCATGCTCTGCCAGGTACACAAGAAACTGGGAGGGGGCACAGCCAGAAGAGTTGATCCACACTGACCAAAGGGCTATTCCATACCATATGACGTCATGCTCAGTATAGAAACTGGGGGGAGTTGCTGCTTGGGAACTGGCTGGGTATCGGTCAGCGGGTGGTGAGCAATTGCATTGTGCATCACTTGCTTTGGATATTATTACTACTACTATTATTATATTGTTATTATTATCATTACTATTTTACTTTATTTCAATTATTAAACTGTTCTTATCTCAACCCAGGAGTGTTTCTCACTCTTACTCCTCCAATTCTCTCCCCCATCCCATCAGGGTAGGGGGAGTGAGCGAGCGGCTGCGTGGTGCTGAGTTGCTGGCTGGGGCTAAACCGCAACATTTACTTAGGAATCATGAATAATGGTTTTCACAAATGGTTAACAGTATGTCTGTCTTTATATCACAGGGCTGACTTTGGACTGGATTACTAAGAAATAAAGCTCAGATACCGGAGTTTGCATCAATTCTGTGAAATCTCTGTCCAATGTATATGTGTTTTTCCTGTAGTCAATTTGTAGTGATTACAATCACTTTGGAAAAGGCACATGACAAAATTTACAAACACAGATCTCATCTGTCTTCTACTTTCCATTTTTGTATACCCTTTAACACTGCTATAGTGCTTATTTTAGTTTTAAATAAGATTAATATATTCCAGAAAGCTAAAAAGACCATGTCCTGGTTTCGGCTGGGATAGAGTTAATTTTCTTCCTAGCAGCAGGCATAGTGCTGTGTTTTGGATTTAGTAGGAGAAGAATGTTGATAACATGCTGGTGTTTTTTAGTTGTTGCTGAGTACTGCTTATGCTAGTCAAGGACTTTTTCAGCTTCCCATGCTCTGCCAGGCGCACAAAAAACTGGGAGGGGGCACAGCCAGAATAGTTGATCCAAACTGACCAAAGGGCTATTCCATACCATATGACGTCATGCTCAGTATAGAAACTGGGGGGGGTTGGCTGGGGAGCAGTGACCGCTGCTCGGGAACTGTCTGGGTATCGGTCATTGAGTGGTGAGCAATTGCATTGTGCATCACTTGCTTTGGATATTATTATTACTATTATTATTATATTGTTATTATTATTATTTTACTTTATTTTATTTCAATTATTAAACTGTTCTTATCTCAACCCAGGAGTGTTTCTCACTCTTACTCCTCCGATTCTCTCCCCCATCCCATCAGGGTAGGGGGAGTGAGCGAGCGGCTGCGTGGTGCTGAGTTGCTAGCTGGGACTAAACCACGACAGACCACCACTGCAATATGTGATAAGGAAAAGGCAAATGTGCTAATCTGCAGTTATAATCACTGGCTGTTATATGACTATCAGGCCAAATCCTTTTTCCTAGGTCATCTTGTATGAAATTATGACTTCTATGGGAAGTTGGTCGCAATCTACCACCTCTGCCTCATTGTTTTTTTCCAAAAACAATTCTTAGATCTCTCCAGGTTACTTTTCATTTTGACATTAAAGCAATGAAAAGGGACCACTTCCTAATGGAAAATTGAGTCTTTCTTCTATCCAAGCTGAATACCATATGTCTACAGAACAAAATAAAATGGGTTGGAAGGACTGTTGTTGTTAATATTTATGACTGGTTCAGCCTTCTTTTTCCATGTATAAATGATTTGTTAGAGGATCACAATTTCTCCAGATTTATACATTATTAAACATCCCAAGGAGTTTTCAGGCCCAGGCCAGAATTCATTTCAAGAAGCTCTCCGAGTATTTTCCTACTGCTGGTATGTCATTCATCATCAAAATTGCATGAAATTGTGCTGTTCCATGGGATGACAACAATTTAAATTAGAAGAAAATGAAAATTAATAGCAGAAGTGATTCCTGATAGACATTAATGTTTGGATTAATATTTCCTAATAAAAAATGTATGAAACTTCATTATCTGCCAAGAAGCTAAGGTTAATTGCAAACTCTGCCACTGGTTCCCATTTTGTACAGACAGTTACTCCCTCTGGACCTCATCTTTAGCAATTTTGGTTAGAATCTGCATTTGGTATCACAGTGATATTGGACAATATGTAAATAGCAGCTTGGGAGTCAGCACTCTTAATCCTTTCTATTTGGTATGACCATAGATCTGCTACGCTCTCCTTGTGTATAAATTTCTGCCAACCAACAAAACCTGATACATTTGGGGAAACACATTCATTTTTATCCTTTATACTGCAACTACTGTACAAATGGGAATACCATTCCTACTGAATACAAGTATATGCAATACATATAAGAAGAGAGATCTATTTGAAATATTCAAGAAGTTTCACAGCTTTACATAATTGAACAACCAACAGATAGAATTAACATTTCTTTTACACTCTCACATGATCACATGGTTAATCTTTAGATACCCAACTAAAAAATAAAATTTAAAAATCTATTCTTTTATCTAGAAGACTTCATTGTTCATCTGTCTTGTGACTGAGGAATGGTTTCATAATGGACTCGTCTTTACAGAATGAACTCAGAAATCTGCTCTTCTCTTGAGACTAATATTCATCCCTCAGAGCAATATTTGTGAGCACCTTTTGGGTTGAATACTACGTGTCATGTCTAAAATACTCAATTATTTGGAAATTAAATTAATAATACTTTTAAATCCTTTGGGAAGTATGTAAAGCACACATTTATTATAGTTGTCTTCAAGGTTTGGCTGGCAAATAGCCAGATGGCTATTGATTCTTGGTGGAATACAAAATGATTTATACTTCCTAGCTCTTTCATGGAAGCTCACTGTTCTGACGTATCACTGGCATAGGAGCCAAATCATGTGTACTCTTCTGTTGTCTAATTCCACATCACATAAATTGACTCATGGTTCCTGAACAGTCAGGTTGGACTGTGAAAAATGTCTACAAATCAAGCCACATATTCTCAGTTGAATTTGACCCATGATTTTGACTCACTTTCAGCCCATAAATAATATAAAAACTGTCACACTTGTCTATAACTGTTAAGAGATGTCACTTTTCCCCTTTGTTTTCATTTGAAGTCATATCCCATCTATTTATGTATCAACAACTTTTTTCCAAAAGTTATAATCTTTGCTCAAGTACAAGAAACATTTTTGCATCATTGCAATGATAAAATACAGAAGATTTTATGATAAAGAGCAAGTAAATTCCACTAAAAATGGTCCTCTGTACCATTCTTCACTCGGGATTTCTTCCACTAGCAAGTCAAGTATTAAACTATACTGCAAAAATTCAAGTACCTAAAACATGTGGGCACTCCTAAAAATTTTCAGAGCCCATTCAGTAAGTCCTTCTGTAACACAGAGAAGACCTGCAGTGGTTTCTGAAATTTACCCTGAAAATATTCAAAGTAAAAACTATTTCAACAAATTCTTTGCTACTTTTGTAAAAGCCACTTATTACAGTAGAACTCTTAAAGATAAAGCAGAAAATAATACATACTAACCTGCAGCTTGAAAAATGTGAAAAGTTATCACATTCAATAAAATACAAGATTATTTCCTTTTGAAAAATACACCTGAGGAAACCAGAGTTTGAAATAGCCCTTAACACTGGGTGCTGCATTGTCAGAGCTTTGAATGAATTAGTTGGCCAGATTCCTGCTGAGGAACCAACTTCAACTTGCTCTTTACAGGAGATTTCTGACCCTGCCTGCAACTATTCACTCACCACAGGAATCATGGAGGAGCAGATATAAAGAAGCAAACTATTTAAAATCACTTCAATAGCAATAAATGCATTTCAGTGCCAGTTTTGGCACCCACATAATTTAAAATATTAAATTATATTTTTTATTAACTATACACTGAGGAAACACATTAAATGGCATATCCAGGAATCAGTCACCCAATTATATGAAAAAGTGTTACAGCTGTGAAAGCTATTCCAACACTGGCTGGGGAAAAGGGTTACAATGCAATGTGTCTAAATCCCAACCTAGAGAAAGGAAACCTAGTTCTGAAGTATGCAAACCTAATTCTATGTATCTAAGTCACGACAACTAAAAACACAATAGACCTTTACTGGCAGTCAAGATAACCTTGTTCTCTGCCAATGTGCTGACACTGGTCTCACAGAAAACTGTTCCTGACTGGGAGAATCATCTTCTGAGGCAGATCTACTGTCCAGTTTCTACTCCATCCAGCTGACCCTCAGGGGTTAAAACAGTCCTTTGGCGTCACTGCCAATTATTGAAGTTAACGACTTTTGTATGAACTGAAGGAATACACTGGGATATTGACATTCTCCCCCAGCAGTACCAGTACAAAAGGAACACGTACGATCAAAACTCAGTCTCATTTGCAGCATTTTAGATGGTTATGTGAGATTATGAACTGCAGTGCCATTCTCACTACCTGAGGGAGTACGTGCACACTGGAGCATACTGCTGGGTGCAAGAACCCTCCAAGTCCTCAAGCTTGGCTTCAGAATCAAGGAAGCATGAGAATGGGCAAAAGTCACCTCTCTTTCCACTCCTTCAGACCTCTGCACTGAACACAGGTGTCCTGGTTTCGGCTGGGACAGAGTTAATTTTCTTCCTGGTAGTGGGCATAGTGCTGTGTTTTGGATTTAGGAGGAGAAGAATGTTGATAACACACTGATGTTTTTAGTTGTTGCTAAGTACTGCTTATGCTAGTCAAGGACTTTTCAGCTTCCCATGCTCTGCCAGGTACACAAGAAACTGGGAGGGGGCACAGCCAGAAGAGTTGATCCACACTGCCCAAAGGGCTATTCCATACTATATGGCATCATGCTCCGTATAGAAACTGGGGGGGGTTGGCCGGGGAGCAGCGATCGCTTCTCGGGAACTGGCTGGGTATCGGTCGGCGGGTGGTGAGCAATTGCATTGTGCATCACTTGCTTTGGATATTATTATTGTTATTATCATTATTATATTGTTATTATTATCATTACTATTTTACTTTATTTCAATTATTAAACTGTTCCTATCTCAACCCAGGAGTGTTTCTCACTCTTACTCCTCCAATTCTCTCCCCCATCCCATCGGGGCAGGGGGAGTGAGCGAGCGGCTGCGTGGTGCTTAGTTGCTGGCTGGGGCTAAACCACGACAACAGGTTACCTAGATCTACCTAGCAACCAGTGGACTTCTTCATCCTTTTGGCACTACTATATGGTTTTGTGGAAGTACCTGTGTCCATCTAAAGAAGGTATCAGAGGCATGGATACTTCTGAACCATGTCAGCTGTGCAGTGTAAAACTAAAATAGAAAATCTTATCCAATCACCATGCCCTACTGCTATAGCTGTGATGGTCTAAGTACGCAAGCAGGACAATGTTTATAAAAAGTTACTTCCACCTGTAAACTTTGCCTAAGAAAATCACCATTCATTCCAGAGCAACAGCTCTGAAAGCTCACTGCTATTCATTCATATTCACATTATTCAATGTCAGACTTTAGGATCTAATTTTCACTTCTTGTGGAACTTCTGGAAATCACACCATTATAATGAACAACTGGGAAATAATAAAATAGTTTAATACATACTGCTAACAGAGCTGAAAATGGAAGGGTACAGCCGGCACAAGATTCTTGACTGTGATTCTGAAGAGCATTATTTCCCCCTCATTACGCACTGATGAAAAAAGATGTAGTCAGTCTTTCCACAGATCAAAATGAGTCTTAGATCAGACTCAGAATCTGCCTACTTGGGTACCAGTTACGCCTCACAGAAAGGCATGCATTTAGAGAGGATCTTACAGATTGGCTATATACTCTTTCACAACACTTTGTAGACAGACTTAGAAAAAGAATTGTAGACGAACGGTCACACACAAGATGAAAGTAAAATTTACACAATTTTTTGTGGGGTTAGGTGTTTTTAATTTATTATCAAGTAAAAATGAACAGTGTATTACTGCTCTGAGTCAGAGTGAGGATCTAAGCCAATTAACACATCACACTACAGTTCCTTACCTGACTGTTCAGAGAAAAAACACAGCTGTAACTCTTTTTAGGCTCTTTTGTTGGAAATGTTCTCTGGTTTCACCACATTTACTGAGACAGACAGATAACCTGTAGCCTGCAGATAACTCTGTAGCCCATAACCAGGCTGCAAAAGCTGGCAGAACAGAAACCAGAACCAAGATCCATAACAACCAGCAAAAGTACTCTAAATAGTCAGCTACTGTCTCATTTCAGCTAACTTGTACTCTCCTTTTAACCAGACATTGCAGTATTGATGTTTTCAAAAGTATGTTTATGTTCTGCAGGGACCATCTCAAATTAAAAAAAAAAAAAAAGCGGAAGTAGTGACGGATACAAAAGTCAAAGATCCTTGACTATGCCTTGCAAAACACTTCAAACGATAAGGAAAATACAAGATCAACAACATGTAGATGCAATGTTGAAAAAAATCAGGGTGTCAGGCCAGTTTGCCATGAAGCTCAGGATGGAAACTAGTAGGGAATGGAGATTAACACACCTGATTAATATAAAAAAGAAGAGAGAAGTGAGAGGCTTTTCAAGTAACTCTGATACTAATCTGAGCTGTGCCACAGATAAATGAAGATCATCTGATTGTCCAATGCTCTGTGACAACTGAAAATAAAGGATTCAGAAAGAGAGACAAAACTAACTCTCCTGCTCGAAGTAAAGAAAAATACGTATTTTGCGTACCTGCAGTCGAAAGATTGGGCAATTAATATATTCCATCAGGTTTTCTGCTGAAATTCTTGTGATATGCATTAAGATAAATGTCAGAGCAAGATACAAGCTGTTCTGAGGTATTAAAAACTGCCCAATAAGCCTGCAGAGGAAAAAATGGTAAGAAATAAAAAACAAATAACACACTGTCATATTTTCCCTTACTGTTGCAAAATTCAAGTCTTGATATTTATAATTTTAATTCTTCTGTACAGTGCTTGATATAAGTGGGCATCTCTGTTCACTTTCATCGCCTGAAGTTTTCATCCTTTCCATATTCCTGCAAAATTACTACTAATGTTCCATAATGCACAGTATACCTTGACGTTTCTACAGGTGGCCTCCTTTAATAGAGCACCGGACATAATCTGCTTGCTATATGAAGCTCACGTTTTCACAGCTCCTGAGTATCTTTTCACACTCCTTGTCTTTCAGTCTTAATCAGGCCAGAATACTTGTGCCTCTGAGTAACTATGTGGAAACAAGAATCAGGAAATACAGGTCCTCAACTTTAGGATTTGTGTTTTTCCTAGATCAAAAAAGAAGATGCCAGATTTGACACAGATGCCATCCACAGACAACACACTATGTCAGCTGAAGCCAGAATCCTAAAAGAACACCCCAAATATGAGGAATATGGACTCTGTTACTGCTATTTTGTACAGTTTGGGGCAAGAGCTCTCTGGCAATGACCTGGGCCCCTTAGACTTAGTACTAGCAGTGAATATGCTGGTGAAATGTTTTCCTGGTTTTTACTATTATTTTCATTATTTATTTTTATTGTTATTATTATATACAGATTATTATATTATAACAATATATTATTATATATTGTGTTATTATTTTCCAATGGAATTATATAAACAGCAGGAAGGAGTGAAAAACAGAGGAGGAAAAAAGAAGGAAAACAGTGCCTTAACTTTCTCCATTTAAAATTCTCTGCCAGAAGAAAGATGCTTTAATATTTCAGCTTTAAGCTTCCAAGACTGTCATATAAATTGTTGCAGGAAGGTAAAATAATCCCATATACACCTACCACAGGTTCATTACATCTTCTCCTGAAATAGCTTGTGAATAATGCAACACGAAGAGTTTTAATCTGGTGAAGTCTGATATTCTTAGAAGCATTTTCATGGTTATAAAACAATGCTAAGATTGGCAGATAATATAGACTGAAAAGTATTAAACATTTTTTCTCATTTTTCTTAAGAAAATGAAGCTAATAAGAGAAAAAAGGAAATACTGTCAAGAACCATTTAAACATGACAGCAACATCTATTTAGTCCATCCTAGCAGGAGTCTTTCTGTCAGCTGTGAATTTTTCATAAATAATGATTACTTATTTTTAAGCTTGTTGTAAAACTTTCTAAGAGCCATGTTAACAAATAATAGTGTTCCTTGCCTTTCTCTGTATAGGTGTCAAGACCCCGCAGACTTTCTCATCTCCCGAAAAAAAAATCAAGAGATGTTTTTTGGTATAATTTATGCTCAGATCGCAGCACATTTGAAGTTTTTGTCCTGGTGCTTAGATAACCTTATCAAATGTGCAGCACACATTTTGCCCACTCTAATACAGTCTCCAAAACATCTCTCATACTTCTTTTTTCTTTGTTCACTGACAACGAAGATCTTTTGGACAGTTCTAACAGGCTCAGCAGGAAAGTGGTTCTACAAAGCCTAACCTTAGCATTAAAATTTTCCCTCATTATTTGCCCTATTAGCTGTAATTCAGAATAAATTTTCTGCTGATTAGACAGTCCTTGAAGACCTGTAAGTTCACAAGTGATTGTTACCCACACAGATATTAGTGAAGTGCTAGCACTTCAGGAACCACTATGTTAAGCATTCACATTGTCTTGTAGCGTGACAGCTATTTTGACATCACAGTATCACCCATGCACTAAGTGTAAGACCCATATTTATTAGTGGCTTGTATTCCATAGCAGGAGTCAGCAGGTTTGATAATGTCACCACATAAATATTTTCAGAAGCAAAGAAAAAGGGAGAAATTTTTGATTAAAGATGCTGTGGGATACCAAAGATCAACACTCAAAGGAACCTAACTGTGTTTATTTTCCTTGAAATTGCTCCTTGAGGAACATACTAAGACTTTGCATTATTGAATGTTTTCCCTACATCTTAGATTATACACAGTCTTTCAATGCCAGTTTGATTGCAAATCTATGGTGGTGTGCAATTTGTGAAGTGATTTTCAGTGTCCAAAACCTACTGTGCAGATTCATAAAATAAATCAGTTATACAGAGAAGTTTTATTGGCACCATGCAGACTGAGTAATCTGATAGCTATCCACCTCTATCCAAAATGCCCGTGTACTTCAGAATCACAATGTAATAAGGTAAAATCTCTTTGCGTTTTAATAGAGTTCATTAACATCTACTTGTTCTTTAAAGTATATTATCGCATAATGAATGATTCAGTATCACAAGTCAGTAGGCCTTTAACTTTTTACTGTGTGATGTAATTGCTTTTTAATTAATCTACTAAATGCAAAAAAAGACCCCATTTTAATATGTATTTTTTAATGTACAAAGGCAAAGAGATAAGCAAGGGAGATACTATACAGACCTGCAGTCAATTAAAGCAAGTAGTTCATTTGAATACCTTCTTTTTATAAGTTTTGTCCTTAGATAACCTTGCCAGAAGATATGAGTAATGTTTGCATGAATTGCCATGAAATTGTCATTCATTCCAGTGGAGCTTTCACGTACTGATGTGTCCCAGTGACTATAAAATAGCACATGCAATTCAGCAGAGATCTCCCTTGCTTTATGCTTACTTTATTACACTTAATGACTCTTTTCACTCTTGGGGACATATTTCTCTTTATATTTCACAGCAAAAACTCATGGTGGCTGGTTGCACAACAGCCAGACAGCTCTAGTAGCCTCCACCATTTCTTTGTATTTGTTTTATTTAATAGGTACTGCTTGGATATTTCAGGTCATTAAAACGTCTTGAAAACAAGAATCCCCAAGAGAGCCTTCAGTGAAAGCATTTCTTTTTACTATCATTTCCAGAGATACGTGGGCAGAGACATCCAGCATCTCTGCATACTGCAGAGTAAGGTCCATTGGTACATTCCCCTTGGTTGCTGTGGCACCCTAGGGGATGCATTTTCCTGAGTTACAAAAGCACTGAGACGTTATGACTGTAGGTCCTCAAAGGTTGACAGAAATTGCCTCATATTTGCATTTAAAAATGCCTTTTGGATGTCACCACTTAAGATGCAATGAAGACTAGGTATTATAGACTACTGAGAAACAATAAGCCTCTTTTCACCGACTCACAGGTCTGAACTATTGTTCCTCACAAAAGCCCAAGGTCAGGATAATCTGCTGATGTTGTAGATGTTCAGAATACTATTTTTGCTCTCTGAATACCACACATTTCTCACTCTTCTGTTGGTCATATCCTTGCAAGACATCACAGAGCACAGTAGTATCCTGCTGTTAGAAAAAGCATATTGTACTATGGGATCTCCTACTGAAGCAAGATGCTACACTGATCTTTGTCAGTGCCAAATTATGCCTGGAAAAGGAGAATCAAATGGATATTTTAAGAGCAGACTTTTTTTTTCCCCTCTTTTTTTTTTTTTTTTTTTTTTCATTAGCGACAGTGTAAAAACACCAACATTAAGGCCCTGAGGGAAGGCCAAGGGAATTGACTAGCAAGACAGTGCTGACACGAATATATGTACTGAGGCTGGATATCTTTAGAGTCAAAGTCAGAGGCAGGAAAACACCCCTAAAGGAGGTTTGATTAGTCTTTGCTTTTATCCTGTGTTTTTTTCTGGTAAAATATTAGACATAACCTTGTTTGTTTGTTTTTTTAAATTCCTCCTTGCTCCCAGCTATTGCTTGCCCCACTTGCTCATTTTATCTTCAATTACAAGATAATTGTAGAGAGCTGAAATCAGGATCATGCCTGTTTGAGTATTTGTACAGCATCTAGGATAAGTGGTACTGTTACTGTGCTAGAATTTTACACTACTAATACCATGTGCTTTAGACTATCTATTGCGACCTAACTCTCAACAGAAATTACACAAAGGAACAGATGTATCACACAGTTTGTAAGCAATATATTTGCTGAAATATAAATACTCAAGTTCAAAAAAGAAAAATATCCAATACTTAAGTTCAAAAAAGAACACTTGCACTTGCTCGTTATTTATTGCACCTCATGGAAACAAACACTGCTATTACTGTGACCCACACAGGGAAATTCTGTTTGAGCTGCAGTGGGTCCATAACCCAGCCTAGCATCAAGCAAAACAGATGGTGCTGCCTTCTCAGAAATTTACTTACATATACATAGATGAAAAGTTCTGGTAATGTTATTGGAGCACATTGTTTTTCAGAAGGGGGGAAGATGAGCAAGGAACGAATTATAATGAGCAACAGCAAAATAAAATTAACTGCCCATTAGGTTACCTGCTCTCTGTGGCTAAAGAGATTTTGTGCTGCTCATCACTCATTTTTGCTGCATTCTTTCAGAGATAAGGTGTATTTACATAGCCACAGCAGGTGTGTGTGTATATATATATGGATCTTTATCTATCTTACCACGCACAAAAGCTCCCTTGAAGTGATCAGTTTCTGAAATTCTCCCCAAAAGACACAATTAGACCAAATAATAATAATGGAGATACAGACCAGGTAGAATGGAGAGCTGAAAAAAATCTCCTTCCTTACATGAGTTGAAGAACAGCTAGTTCAATGCAGATGAAATTTAAATGCAACTCTAAGAAATCTACAGTTCCATAAAAAAATCCCGAAAGAAAATAGGTGCTATATCTATTGACAGGATTTTCATGTTGTTGTCTGTCTGCAGTGTTTTTTGGGTCATGGGGTAGGAGGAAGAAATAGCAAAAAGAATGGGACTGTTCAAGTAAAATAAAAACAAAATAGAATATTTTATGAAATTTGTACCATTGGCAGTAATGCAAACAACTTCTCATGAGCACTTTGATTCCACACTGAGTATTAGACTTCCATCATATGTGATGTATCCTCAGAGGTCTGTCAAGAAGCTTTAAGAATAAACAAGGCTAGAAGTAAAATGTGTATATGAAACCACTCTGAACACATTTGCATACACAAACATACTAACTCTATGTACACGTACAGTCCACATGCGCAGATATGTCCATTATTTAATGACTGTCCCCCTCAAAGTTTTTCTGGAATATTATTTCTTCAAACCCTTCAGACACACAGATCTGTTATATATGTAAATAATTTAAAAATAAATTAATTTCAATAATCATTTATGTCTTACCTTCTCAAATGTGTATTTTTCTTCTTAATTACCTTTATTATTATTAGCTGAAATGCATCTGAGTCAGATAAAGGATGTTATCTCTTACAGCCTGACTTAACAAGGTCAATCAGTTTTCATTCAACCTCCAAACTAATAGAGAAAACAAAGTAGTATAATTTTCCCACATACACTGTAATAACAATAGGCACAAAACGATGGAGAAGAGTTTCAAGTTGGCCATGTCATTCATTCTTCGTTCTTCACTGGACAAGACTAGGCTTCTCAGAAGCCTGTACTTTCTGTCAAAAGTATTTCAGGACATGCACTAGTATTCCCCTTCACTAGTTTTTACTCTTTACTGCTTCCCTTTGCAATGTCTTATTAATTTATCAAATGTGTGGGATACAAATGTTTCTACCTATTAATACTATTTAAAAATTCATGAGGTGGAATGTTTTCTATTTAAACACCAAAGACAGAAAGCCATCATAGCTAATATCCACAAACTTTTTAAAGTTTGGTCTCTTGTACAAGAGGGAAAATACTAAGAGAGCCAGAAAGAGGATGGTCAAAGTCAAATCTCTCAGCACCACGAGCAGGCTATAAACAGAGTTTATGTGCTGAAATATTGATCTTATATCATGCTTCTAACGAGGATATAAAGTCTGTTAGCACATCAATTTCTGACATTTGTATTCTTTAGAGTAGCTAAAGTTTTGCTTCTTGGTTTGCTCAGAGCTAACTTAGTCTCAACAAGACTGACCAACTTAGGTTATAGCTCATACTCAAATGTAGTTGGCTGTAAGCTAGTTAGAGAATCTGGCTGCAGGGAGGGATTCCTGAGTGTCCATGCCAAATTAAACACCTCTCTTTGCCTGTGTTTGTGTAAAACACCTGAGGCAATCTAAGATTATCTTTCTGCTTTGTTTTGTTTATTTCTATATAGCTTTGAAACACCTCATACATTTCTTACTTCCCAGAATATCTGTGATTCCACCCGATTTCAATGCACAGTATTTTTACATTACTGTACTTCTTTCACAGAATGTGAGTATACAAATATAAGCATATGTGTGTATGTGTACATATATACACTTACTTTTTGCCTTTATATCTCTTCAATGATACACACATTTTTAAATTCATATATTCCTAAAGAACCTCAAATTTACTTTAATTCCTTTTGCTCCCTGTTTTTTAGTTGCAGGTTCTCTCTGCTCAAAATATTTAATGTTCATTGTTACTATTTGCAAGAGCTGAGTTTTTTAACTAATATGGACTATAACCTCAAATACTTCAAATTGGACTAACTGCATATGAGTTTGCAGAACCAGGCTGGTATTTTGTCTTCCCTAAGTGGATTGCTCTTACAATTGTTAAAATGTATTTCTGTCTTGCAAAGAGCATGCATGTATATTTTAAATATCTGTTTCCACAGAGGCTTTTTGGTTCCTAATCAGTGACTTCATAGTCTTCAGATGAGCAGGTGTGTCAACTGTGTACCCTGTAAACATATCCATTCACCTAATGAAACTACATTTTGGAGTCTATGTAACTAGAGGGTTGTCATTTTTTAATTTAAAATGCAGTTAGCAAAGGCTAGTCACAGATGGGCTAAGCAGTTGTCTGTGCTTTAGGCAACCATTAGTTTCTGACTTGCCAAAGATGTAACATCTAAATGCACTGTTTGCCACGGTCTACACTAGTTAAGATTAAGATTACATTTCTTTTCATGTTTGATTTAATTTAAAAGTTATACTGAATCTAATTATTGGGCATCACTTTATATAGTGTCATAAAGTGTTTAAATTAATATTAAAATTACAGATTTTTGTCCATAGGATAGCTTGTGCAACATCCAGAACATGAGAAATTCCATGTAATTCTTGTAAATCAGTGGGCCCTTTGGAGTGCTTAAAGGAAGGTAAATGTTATTTTATGTTAATAAAGTAGTACCAGATTTCTGACTTCAGAAGAAGTGTGCTTGCCTACCAAAAAAGAAGAGAGAAGGACAAGTAAACTTGCTCCTGCTCTTAATTGCAAACTTTCCTGAGCTTTCCTTTGCTTTGCATAGGGATTTCCTTGTATGCAGCAATCTCCTGCCTCTGAGCCCTTACACTACAGCTGTCTGCTCCATTAAGAAGCATGCCGGCTCTGTGCCAGAAGTACAGAGCAGATGGAGGGAGCATGCAAGGATCACACACACAGAGATTTCAAGTAAGGACACAGACAGATGACTGCACGTGAAACAACAACTAACACTGCACAGCCATGCCCCTGGCCCATTATTACAATGGCTACCAAAAATACCTTTAAAGCAATTCTCTAATCATTTGGAGTTGTCTGCCACTATCTTAGCTGGCCAGTGCTAAAGTTATAGAAACAAGAGAAAAAGGCAGTATTTTAGTGCAAAGTCTGGAGCAGAAGTGTCAGCCAAAAGACCATCCTCCCCACATGAGAACAGCTTTCTAACACCAGGTTTCTTCAAGTCAGAGTGGATGACTTAGGGTTAGAGTGTCTGGCTCCAACCCCCCACGCTTCTACTGCTGACAGGAATAGGACAGCCAGCCTGAGCTGGCAGCCTTTGCAACCCCTCATAGCTTGAGGTCCCATGAAATGCTGAAATACAGGATACTCTGGCACATGAAACCTCCCAAAATACCAAAGCAAAACACATTAAGAAGAAGTATTTCAATGACAATTGTTTGAGCCTGAGGAAAACCATTTTACAATAATTAATATAGTTATTAGAATAGGTTATGTGAAATCTAAACAACTGGAAGTTGAATTAAACATTTAGAAAAAATAGCTGTCATTTATTTGACCAAAATGTGAGTGAAAATATTCAAAGCAAACACAAAAGAAATATCAACAAATACGTACTGTGAAAGTCTACTGGTCAATATCAATAATTGTTACATCAAGCTGTTACTCAGCTTAGATATCACACAAAAAGTTATTTTGGGTTTTTGGTAGCACCTTTAATTGTCAGAAGCAATAAAGAAGAAAACAGCCTAAATTAATGTGCTCTTAAAGAATGTCATCAGATCAGAAATTCCGTTTAAATAACACCACCATTATGTTTTCCTTATGTTCCTTTCAGAAACATGATGCTGTATCAAGTAGGTTTCTGTAAAGTGTTTGGACTTTACAAGGAAGACGTAAGTTTTCAATAGCTCTGAAATCTCACTAACTGTTCTGTCCAGTATTTGCCCCAGATGCAGATGTCTTGCAAAAGCACCTGATACTGCATCTAAAATTCTACTTTAGAAGTGGGCTTCTTAGGGAAGAATTAGATGGCCTAATAGGTCCTTTTGCATTTCTCAACATTTACAAATTTAAGTCCAGGACCCTAAACCAAAAATTAACATAATCTAGAAATAAATAAGGAATTCAGCACAATTCTGAAATGATGGGACAAATCAGAAAATTATAGAAGTGTGCAGATGTATACCTCTGGAGAAAAACAGCAATAGAATGAAGATTTTGGAAGCTTGGACTATTGAAAACAATTAAAGTCATTCCTAAATGAGAGTCAATTACGGAAAGCAAATGACTTGTTTGTTAAATGCTGAGAATATATTCTGCATCTCCATGTTAATAAAGATGGTTTGGAGACTTATTGAAAAATCCGTTAGTATTAAGAGACAACATTACTTTAATTGAGCAAACATCACTGATTTATTTACACAAAGCAGGAAAAGCCATTGCACCTGCACTTGCAGAGTTAAGAGTAAAAGAACTTTGTTCTATATTGTTAATGAAAGAGTTTTGAAATAGATTCATTATAGCAAACTTCAGAATTTGTAGGCAAAAGAGGTTAATAAATTTAATTAACAAAGCTAAAAATAGAAGACTGTACTTGCAGTAGAAAAATGCAACAGCATGAGAGTGAAGCTGCTCTTAGAAATAAATGCCTGTGTAAATAGAAATAGAGGACCTAACACATATGTATGACCGGCTAAAATACTTGCAACCTTAAAAAAGATTCACAAAAAAAAGAATTAAAAATAACTGAATATATACTAAAAGGCAGTTGAGTGTTAAATTACACCAGGATTTGCAAAAAAATGCACGGTTTACAGTGCACTTCCAAATAATATATAAACTAAAGTGTTCTAGAATATAAGAGAACGTAATTTTGGAAAAACCATTACTCAGAGATTTTTAGACTTTTAGTGCTGACATCAATGGAAATATACAAGCTCAGTTTACACACAGTTTGGGTATCCCAGACAGCAGAGGCAGGGTCAAGACATGAGCAAGGTAAACCTCAGCAACCAGCTCAACCTAAACTTTATGTTTGTAAATCAAAACTTATTTTAAGGAATAGTTACTGTTTCTGTCTTCTCTGAAGATGTTTCCTAAATAAAAATAAATCTAAGGGATATTTTTATTCTGCTCAGATGAAATTTGATTTTCCACTGAGGGAAAAACTGGAAGTTTCACTCCACAGCAACAGATCTGGAGGAATTATGTGGAAGTTTCCCTCTTCTGTTATCTCCCATCCTATCCTGTCTTGCTCTTGCAAGTTGTAACTATATCTGAATAGTTATAACCTGGGGTTTGCCATCCCCTGCAAGGTGGTCCTCAGTGGGAAAAATTTTTTCCTCCTGGTGCTTCCCTCTTCATTCATCTCACATTTGGTCAAAGAAATTTTCATCCAACAGCTGGAACATGACATCTCTGTCATTGTCATTGATTGCTATACAACCCAAAAAGGTCATCTTTTGTCTTACTATGTGTTTTTCTAGACCTCAGCTTCCCAAGGTGTTTATATATTGTGAACACACCATAAAACATGCGTTCTAATAGTTTTGGAGACCCTCTGGCAGATGTTTATAGACAAGAAAATAATGTAATTTGGCTTTAAAGTAAGCTAAGTGGGGCTTCCCAAGCACAGTCTTTAGACTGCAAAAACAAGCAATGTCTCAGCACAACAGCAGAGGGAAACAGAGAGACAGTTCTGAGTATTAAACACTAATAACTGGTAGTGACAAAGAGGTATGGTGGGTTACGTGGACTGATAAGTTTAAACTCATCATATTTATAATATAAATAATGGAAAGCTTGAGTACATCGACTGACAGGCAGAAAGGGAGTTATGCAAATGAGAACTACAATTTGTTAGAATAAAGTAACCTTTACCTTAACCGTGTGCCTTTGCATCATTCTTCTTCATAACTCAACTTCAGTGTTTTAAGAATATGAGTATGTGACATTTCCTTGCACCAGCAGATACTGAAAGTGTGGAAAAGTTGTCTTCTAGACTATTTAGCTTTCTGGAGCTCATAAATTAATTTTTAAAAGCAAATTCCAAAGCCATGTGATTCACTTAAGCTCTCGAAAATATTTCATAAAGTTTTGCCAGAGCTAGTTAGCTGAAGTTTATTTTTACTCCAGTTTCTCCCTAAACATCTGTCCCAGGCCAGTACTATCCACCTAAATAAAAAAGTTATTTTCTCATAGTCACATACATGAGAGGCAGTTGAGGATATACAACAGGGGAAGAGGCCTTCTGTATTAAAGTTTTCTATAGGAAGAAGGGTAATTTGGAACTTGAAACCTGAAAGACTTCTTTTCCCATACTATTTTCTATTCATTTTAACTACCTCATTTAATAAAATTTAGGGACTACATGCTTACAGTAATTTCTTTTTTACTAAACATTTTTAAGAAATGCCTTGCCCTTTCTTCACTCCTTTGTACCACAAAAGATAACTGGCATTTTTTTTTTTCCTAAAGCCAAATGTGTTTTCCAAGCCATGATCATGTCAAAGTCTTTTACTTATAAATATGACATTTTTACAACTGACATAAAGGACTTTTCAGGTCTTAATATGTTATAACAAGGTAATGAAATATTCCCTCATGTAAAAAATATGAAGGTCTTAAGTGTGTACACCTGGGTATACATGCATATACATATGTGCACATACGTATGTGTGTGCCCATGTGCATAGAAGATTATGTATGTATTTCACAATAAAGAGAAGATGCTGACAGACCTAAAGTGATAACAATACACAGACATGAAACAAGAGGAGAAATCATTTCCAATTAACTATTCTGAACTAGATATAAATATAGTAATTATTACTGCCAGCTTTATGAAACTGTTGAATCTCTCTTGTAAATTAAAAGAAACTTTATCTTCAGTGGAGATTTTATAGTTCACAGACTCTTCTCAGGTAATTTATATGGTTTCACTACCTGCAGTGAAGATCTTATTCCCCAGAATGTTTTGCCCAACAGTCCTTGATCTCTGCATTTCATACTCCACTGTCAATTCAGTGTTGATTTCAATACTGATACCATTCTCAATTCAGTTCATTCTACCGCAGTCTACTATGTCATATATCAGTCACAATGACTGACAACATAGTAACTGATTTTTGTACAACACAGATACTAACTATACCATAAAAGTGCTGTAGACAAAAATTTAGGACAGTTCTTTGGTCAACATTTTTCTCTGGCTGACATGGTAGATCTTTCCTGTAGTGTCCCAAGTTCTTTAAATCAATACTCAATTAACTAAATCCATCCTAAACACTACAGATTGCCCAGCCTTTGTGAACATGCTAAATGCTCTGTGTGTGCATGTGTACATGTAACATTCCAGCCAGAAGAATGAAGAATCCATTATAATTAAGTCTGCGAAGATGGAGCATGGCGAACAATCTCCATTTCAAATTTTATCCACATAAATTCATACATGGCATATTAATTGTACATATTATTTTTCTGTATTTGAAATATTTCTCTACACTTCATGACCTAAAACTGTCTTCCTAAATTTAGCTGGAAGAACTGCAAAAGTAAATGGCAATGTATATGTCACAATGTTAAACACAAGCATCCTTTTAAGTGCAAATTTTTGGTTGGTGTACATTCAAACATTACAAAATATGAAAAGAAATAACCATGCTGTGAAAGATTCTATCTTCCTATCAATCAGAATATGGTATGTGATTTTTCCACACTGTACAAGTCCTGTCTGCAACTAGAGGAGACTTGCTGGCACAAGACAGTTACACACAGAACGGACAACTTGTGCTGACCCCCAGGAATTACACTGTTGTTGAACAGCCATGCAGTGATAGCTTCTAAAACGCTCCTTAAAAAAATTCAGTACAGAGCAAGAAAGGAAATATCAACATCTATGGGGGGATAAACAGCTTACAAGATCTGTTAGTTGATTCTCCCTGAAACTCCTACATATCTAAAAGAATAAACAGTATGAACAGGTGTCCAGTTCTCTGGTTTCTAATCCCAGAAGTGACTTAGGAACTTAAAGGTATTTACAGTGATCAGAAGTGATTGTGTTACCACAGAAAAGCATGCCAACATTTGCCAGTAGAGCCCTGATAACTGACTGTGTATATACTATTTTCCTGCCCAGTTAACAAGAAAAACACATTAACTTAAGCCAAGAGTTAATCTTTCTGAATAGGTGGAAAGTTTCTTATACAGGTAGTGAAGTGTTGTATATGATGCCACATCAAACTTCTGTGTTGGACCTACTGTATATGTAGTAAAACTCATTCATTATGGGGGGGGGGGAGGTGGGGGGGTGAAGTTAAGCAATTCATAAAGCCCATTTTTTCTAGGGGTACACTGGAAATGGGAAGAAGGTGTGCTGGGGGCCAAATGATTGTTTTAATGAATCTTTTCTTGTCTGAGAGTTGCAAATTATTTCATTTCCCTCTCAACCTCAAACTGGTTTTGTGGTGAAAGACAAACTTGTTACAATGAAATAATTTAATTTTTTGCAAAGGTACCCTAAATCCACCATTTAGGTGTCACTTAGATTCTCAAAAAAAACCACTTGAAAGCCACTTTAATGTTATTTTCCAATCCTTGTAAAAGGCATTATGACCTCATGCCATACCATTGCAAAGATACAGCCCCAGAAAAATTGTCTCAAAGAGAGGATACAATCACTGCAGGTACCCTATCCTGTAGGTTGTGTTCAGACATGCCAGATGTACAAGGCCTATAGAGATAAGTGGGCATAAATGGAGTGTATTCTGGCACTTACGTTCAATGTAAATCCAAGTCTTCTCATCAAATCAGCAAGACTTGGATTTGGAGCTCAGTTTCTGACCAAAGGGTTGCAATCTATTTTGAAGACAAAGGCTATTTGCAGGCTTTTTCATACTATTTCCAAAATTGGGAATAGATAATTAGATTCCATAAACAAATGCCTGGTACTTCTCTTGATCAGATGAAGATACTTGTTGAAGATACCTGATGCTGATGTCTTAGAATATTGCTAAGAACCAAAGTTTGAATCTGAAATGTGTGAGAGCTACAGAAGTTTTCAGCTTCACTTCTTCTACAAAGGGAGGAACATCTAGCACCTTGCAGCATTAGGCACCCAGGAGCTTTATTATTTGTCAAGTAATTACATTACATCAAAACGTTGGCAAAAATTAATATAGCTCTAAAATCCCTGAGGGAAAAGGGGGAAAAATCATTGCATGAGAAGGACAGAACTGCTCACTCACATGTAATTGTAAGAACACCAAAACGAGACACCTAGAAAACCAGAATCAGCAGTAGAAGAATTTTGTTACCAGCCTTCCTTTCATCAGTGGTTCTTTGTGTGTTCAGACCTGAAAACTAAGTTTCCATCTGGCCCAAAATACTCTAGTGTTCCTAAGAGCCAGAGTAACAAGAATTCAATGGCTACACCTCAGGGTGGCTAAATTCTTGGCAGATTAACTAACCACTCCAGAAAAAGTAAGCATAATTTTAGATCATGATGGGAGGTAAAGACTGGCAAAACTTTGTTGCCGGAAAGACAGATTTGCATGCAGTCAGGAGTTCTGCAGAATTATAACTGCGTACGTTTGTGTCAGTATGTCTTTTAAAGAGCCCAGTTCACTGCAGTACAATGTGAAATGGTAAATTCACAGCATGACCTGGCTTTGGACAGGATACTCACGAGACTGATACAACCTGGAAACATGTTCACTAGTGGCCAAGTGTCAATTCTAACTTTGAATGTTCCCCAGGATTTGCAACTCATAATAATATCTAAGTTAATTTAGAGCAGAAAAATCTCTCTTGGAAATCAGCACACCTTCTGAACCCTTCCTTGAGATAACTTGTGTGATAGTACTTCTTACCAGACATCAGAATTTGATCTCCAGAAGAACCTCGATGAATCTTAAGTACCTCATGATCATGTAAGGCATTCCAGGTCCAAACTCTGAAATCTGAACACTCCATTCAGCTGCAGTCTAGTCTCTAGACAAAAGGGTCTCCATTTCAAGCTAACACTTGAATTTGAAGTAAGTTTTCAAGTATTTTAATTTGGCCAAACTCTCAGTCTGAAACATCAAAATTCCCTAGGCATCTATATGTTTGACTACAGAGCATTCCTTACGTACCCAGCTTGATAGGACCAAAGGACACAGACTTTTTCCCCCATGAAAAGGTACTTTGGGATTCATAAAATAAGTGTTTGTTGATCTGTCTCACCTGCAAGGCTCATCACAACAGATGTTCTCAGAGCTTATCTATGAAATCAGGCTCCACAGAAAAAAAAAAGAAGAAAAAAGCCAACTGCATTAACATCCCTTTTTACACCAAAGGGTGAGTTGCCAGAGTATTCACTGGGGAAAATATCTAAAATAAAACCTTGGTTACTAACCCAAACTATTATAGAAAATTATACCTGGAATGCATTGAACTTAGCCATACAGAAGCATGCCAATGACTAAAGCATATTTTCACCGAAAATCCTATTGCTTATGCTCCTTGCTATACAGACAGATACCTAACAGTTTCTCCCACATATACAGGGGAAAAATATGAAAATGTTTATATTTTTGCTTTGCTTTTCCCTTCTATCTGCAAGTAAAAGTTTCTAACATTTTTTATTGTATTCGTTTTTACTCGTCGTTTCTCTAAGCAGCCCCACCATTTTTGCCTTGACTGTAGAAAAAGTGATGTTGTTTTACAATACCAAAATAAAGAAAGCGTCTGTCAGCACGTTGAAATTACATCTGCTTACATAAGTATATCTGTTCTTCCTCATCTCAGCATTCTGTAGTGAGCCTAATGCTAGCATATAAACATGCCTGTTCAATTAATTTGTAATGCATGCCTCTGCATAGAGAAATAAAGAAATATTTTCAAATGAGGATATCCCCGTCTGGTCCAATAGCTTTCAGTGACAGTGACTAGTACTAGATGCCTCGGAGGCCCACGCTGAATCTCCTGACAATCCAGAATTACTAGGCTGCTAGACACAGGTTTTCAAGCCTAGGTAGCTATTGGTTTCATTCTGTGTAAACATATGAAGAACTTAGACTACTTAATTCAGGTACATTTCCAAAAGATTTCATTGTTCCTCATTCCTGTCCTAGGAAAAATGGCATCTCACACAAACACACACAAAGAAAGGAATAATGATGAGTACAAAAAGGCCATCTCTAATTTATCTCCTCTTTGAAGCAGAATTAGAAGTAAATTCCTGGCTTTAACCTCTTTATTATTTCCTAGGCATCTTCCTTATCTATCATATTTTATTATTGAAGCTGGGTAATGAAAGTGAACACTGCAGTCATGAGAAATCATAGAATCATAGAATGCTTTAGGTTGGAAGGGACCTTGAGAGATCATCGAGCCCAACCCCCCTGCAGTAAGCAGGGATTGAACCTGTGAACTTGGTGTTATTAGCACCATGCTCTAACCAACTGAGCTAACCCAGCTGGTCGATCACTGAATATCAAATGACTAACAGTCTGGTCTGAGTGATATATTGTTCACAAACAATATTATAAATACTATAAATGTTTTCATTGAAAATATTGACTGAATACTTATGTATAATGTCACCTATTTCAAGCAGAAGAGGACTGAACTCACAATAAATTGACGGTAATTAACAGTTTTATTTTTTCCCACCTCAAATAATAATAAATTATTAGACACTGAACTTCAGAAGATCAAAACTCATCTTGGAGGCATGGGTCGTGTTCAAAAAATGTGTAGACATGGCACTTTGGGACATGGTTTAGTGGGCATGATGATGTTGGGTTGATGGTTGGACTGATGTTCTTAGAAGTCCTTTCCAACCTTAATGATTCCTAGTTTTTACTTTCATTAAAAAATAATCCAGCCACAAAGCCAGGAAACATGAAATTAATTATTACTCTACCTTTAATTGATTTAGTGGTGGACTTGGTAGTGTTAGGTTAATGGTTGGACTGGATGATCTTAAAGGTCTTTTCCAACCTAAATGATTCTATGATTCTATAATCTTTAAATCAAATCAGCTCCTCTTACTCCTGAATATTCAGATAGAGGGTCCCCAGGAAATATTCAGAACATCTGCCATCCTGCTTATACCTATACCACTGACACAGGGCTCTTAAGAGATCGTGGTGGTAGTGGATAAGTTTATTAGAGCTCTCCAGTTCTCTTTTTGCAGCCTCTTTCTTCACAGGCAGAGGTCTTAAATAGTGCTTTTGTGCCAGCAAGGATTGTGACTGGCTTTCACTACCTTCGTGGCGCAAATGGACTGCAACTAAACTGAGAACTGGAATGAAATATTAAAATTAAGAGGGTGAACTACAGGGAAAATATTTCTAATTTATTACCCCATCCTCAGCAAAAGTTGAAGTATCTTGTTTTTAACTGCACCATACATAAAATGGCAGAATTCCATAAGCAAAAGAAGGTTTAACTAACCACGTTACTTAGCAGACAAAAGGTAAAATCTCATTACTTCAATTTTCTAATAGTCTGACAAGGTTCTCATAGCTTCCAAAAAGCAAGAGCCATTGAAGATTTCACAGGTTACCCAGCTCTTACATGTTTCAGAAGGCAAATCAGATAGATATCAATGTCTTCAAAAGCCATACTAAGAAGGAAACATAATGAGTGAAGCAGTCCACAGAATACCTCAGTATAAAATTAAAATCACAGAAAAATCACTTGTAGCAAGAAATGCATTTGGTGCAAGCAAGAAATAAATAGTTGCTCCAAAAAAAAAAGAATCATGTTAGTAGCATTAAAACTGGGCCATCTGGAGTTGAGTGCTGCGTTGTCCTCCCAACCACTTGCTTGAGGCTTATAAACATCATAATCATAAAAGCATGCTTCTAGAGGGAATAGAAACTGCCCCAGGTAACCATGCCTCTGTTAAACCAAGATGATTCAGACCTCAAAAGTAAATAGGCCACAGCTATTACAAGCTAAAGAAATTAGGATAAGATAAGGTAACATCAGAAAGATAACAGCTTCAACAATTTGCAAATGAAGAGCAATGCATGCACTCCTGTGGAGATGTTCAAGGACACAGAAAGAAATTTGCGACCTGTAACAGAATTCTGTTTCTGTTTGCATTGTAGCAGGTACCATATTGCAGGACTGCCAGCAACATGCTATTCCTCTTTCCCTAGCCATGAGAGGATATAACTATCAGCTTTTTTCCTAGAATTAGGCCTCCATTAAGTGGTTTCTTACTGCAAGCAGTGAAAATACTCTTAGGGAATCCTAAGGATGGCAAACAAGCAGAAGAGAGATTCCAGTTTCAGCAAGGCAGATGGGTAACATATTTCCCTACAGGCTAGTACATTTTGACAGCTTCTCCTCTCAAAATCTCATCCCAGGTCTGATGTGCTACTCACTAATTACCTGTCTTCTTGCTTTGCCCTGTGTGTTCCCTTTCTCAAAATCTGAGTTTACTGCTTCCTTTTTTTTGCTATTTTAGAATAGTCTGTTCTCTGTGTTCACAGTGAGCAGGATACTTTTGTGCACTGCAAGAAGGCAAGTAAGATTCAGGCAAGATATTAGAAAAAAAATCCAGCAGTAAAAATAGTGAAGCACTGATATAAAAGCAAGGATAAAGCAGGGTCTACTTGAAGCATTAGAGGTTTTGTTCTCCTGTTAAGCCACAAAGAACTACAAGTGGAAATCAAGCACAATTTTATTGAACATAGCTAGTTTAGAAGTGTGATGTATCTGTAAGGATAATTCAGCCCTAATTTGGGCAAGGTTTTCTTTTAGTATGCTTTTAATATACCAGGAGAGAATTACCATCGCCAAAATTACTCAAGCCACCAGCACTAATGGAAAAGCCACTTCTTATATCCAGCATATGGTCCAGTTAATCGAAGGAACTCAATCACCCCCAAGGACGCACTTGCTACTGATGTATTAGCTGTGTTTTGAGACTCCAGTCCTAGAGGCAGTAATGGAAACATCTGACACATCTGGGTACCGACATCTATGAAACTGAAAGGAAATACTTTGCAGATATGGAAATAACCCCAGAAAATCACTGTCTAAAGATCTTCCATGTAGTATTCTCATCTATTTTAAGCTAGAACAGTGGGAAAAACAAGGGGTGAAAATTGTTCCTAGGAAGCAAGAAATATTTTCTGAATATTATTGTCTTTTTAAAAGGAAATACATTGTTCGTGTTATCATAACAATTTCAGGGGATAAAATCTTCTATTTGCCCCAAGCATAGAATAAAGGCCCAATTCACATATACCTTGTTCCAGATGTACACTTGTGTATCTCCTTTGATATATGTGCATTTTTCTATGGACAGATTAATGGTGGGCTTATTCAGGACCAAAATAGGCAAACACAGCAGATTATTTGTCTTTTAACCTAGTTACAGAAGAGCCTGGGTTAGAGGTAAGTGCTTATTTAGAGGTCCACAGTTGTTTAAGCCTTGTCATCACTACTTCTTGCCAGACTAAACAGGTAATTAATTTTTACTTAAACTGTCAGATTGGTTTGATACTTATCACCATGGAGCAGATTTGAATTGATAACAGAACCTTGCAGGAGAAGCATGAATCTGTTCTACAAAATATGTTGGAAAGACAAATAAATAAAATGCGAATTTGACACTTTTTAATACTGAACTACAACTGCAATGTTTCCAGATATTGGAATCCTGCCAGAAGAGCTTAGTACATCACCTGCAAGGCAGGCAATTCCAGTGCAGTTATTGCTCTGCTTAACCAAAAGTAAGACTGTGAACATGGATTTGTTACATCCCAAATATGCATTCATATCATTGACAGCCAGAGTCTGAAAAATGCCTTCCTGAATTCAAGAAGATTTATCTGACCAAGTCCTCTAGCAGCCTTAAAAAATATTATGTATTCTTTCAGCCACACAGACTTCTTCCTATTTTCTTAGGTCCTTCTCCTAATTAATTTTCTAAATGTTCTTTTCCAACTAAGTCACTCCAAATGTTCTATCTTGCCCATTTTTGGCATACGTGTCACAGCTCTAGTCCTTCAACTGACCCAAAGACATTTCAGAAAGCATTTGCTAACTAGGCAAGTTGACTGCAGAAAAGATTTGTACAGAAAGTGACTCTACAAGCAGAAACAACAGAAGTTTATTCTTAGAAGAAAAGAGTCTTACCATGTGCAAACAATATAGACAAAGCACGATTAATAATGCTTTTCCTATACAGATGCATAAATGGTGTGATACCCATTTAATGCCATCAGCCCTGAAAATGAGAAACAAACTTAAAAAATGCTAAATAAAAAAAGAGCCAGTCAAAATGCCTGTTTTCACACACCTGTGTATAGCATTTAAATTAGCCAACATATACTCAGCACTTCTAGTATTTTCATGGCTTTACCTATAAAACCTTTGCAAAATAGAATGCATTTAGAAATATAATTGAGATACAACTTACTTACTTTACAAACATTGATATTAGCAGAATTAGTCTTTGCATGCCCTCTATGACTACAAACATTTCAAACTACTGAATGCAGTTACCAAGATGAATGTTGCTACATTGAAGGTTGAAGAACCTGGATTACTTACTCTCCAGGAAGAGCTTTGTCCTAAACTACCCCACTACGCAGTGAGGGTGCATGCTAGATTATTACCTGACGTCTATATCCCATTAAAGCCTGAGGTCTGTTTGTAACCATAACACTAACTTCTAAAATGATGATTTGATCCCTCTTCTTTTAAGTTCTGGGCTTTGATTTACTTTTGGGTTTGACTTTTTTTTTTTTTTTTTTTTTTTTTTGAGGTGGTGATACTTCTGCATCCTACTAGTGGTCAGTTAATTACTTGATCTTTTAAACACCTAGATTCTGGTGTCCAGAATAAATTGCTAGACACCGTCAAAGAATGCAAAGGGGAATGCTAAATATGATTAAAGAAAATGACTATGCCTGGGGTAGAAGAAAGGAGACATAAGCAAAGCTCTTTTTGCCATACAAACTTACTGTGTTTTTCACTGTGCTCATGGAAACACAGGAGATGCTTATGACACCTGTTGCTACAGAATGAAGATAGGCAAATGCAGAACCTTGAAAAGCTCAGCTTGATTTCTCAGCTGGGTACATTAGCCAAGGTAGAGTTCTGCACTCAGATAACTATACTGTTTTCAGGACCTCAGTTAATTCTGATATTACAGATAATTCTACATTCTGCTGCATTACAATTTAATATTTGATATCATATCTGAAAAATCAGAATAATGGGATTACTGACATGCCTAACTTTAGACATACTTGTTAAATTGTATCCTCATTCATAAGCCATACAATTACCATTACAAGTAGCCTGTTTAATAACTAAAAATTAATATATTTTGCTGTGTTTGCATTCTGGCTACATTAGTAAACACCCGAAATTTACAGCACATGGAATAAAAAATATAAATGCCTGGGAACAGAAGCTATTTGCAGAGAAGAACTGAGTTCCAAAGTGTGTTGCCTCACTTCTTGCATTTGATCTTATGGTTTCAATTTCCTCATACAGAATTTTAAATCAAAAGTAAACACACAGAAGGCAATGGAACAATGCTAGAGGAAAACCAAAGCAAGTGAAAAGAGAATTCAGGATCCTCAGTCTGACCTTTACAACACCATAAGCACTTCCTTTTATATCTCAGGGAAAAAATAGCAGAGGCTGTTAGGCATTCAGCCCTGTTCTAATACAAATTGAACTCTAGTACATAAATACAGTGAGAAAAAGGAGAGTTAGGAAAATAAGGATCCAAGAAACATTATTTTTCCTCTTTTGCTTCTAGAAAAGTATTTAAGAAAATATGGTTTCTGTTACAACTATATACTAATTTTGACACACGCACAATCAGAAAATAATAGGAAAACTTTATTTGTGAATTTATTTGATTAAAATTTTGCAAGATTATAGATATTTTGTGTTGATTCCACAACATCTACTATTTCTTTTCTACCTGAGCCAAAGGAAGTAAAAGCTTCTGATCATGCACAGAAAGATCACAAGTGACATGGAACTGCCTGCCCAGCCAGAGTTTCCTCTTTGTGTATTCTGCCATTTCTTCTAGCTGCAGTTCACTGTAGAAGGCAGCCTATGCATCAACAGCTGCTGTTAATGTTGTAGGTGGCAAGCAGGCAAGGTTTTAGTTTGAGGTGGGTAGGAAAAAAAAATCTCATGATGGAGATTGCAGGAATCTAAAACGGTCCTTCCTGGTTTTGATCAAACAGATATTGTTCAACATACTGACATGTAGGCAGAAATTTAGCCTTCCATACTAGGGAAAGAGTCTAAGATAAATGATCATCATTTTCTCTGTCAGATTTCTCTCACTGCTTTGTAAAAATAAAATACAATTTTCTAAAGACACACCCAGTATTTCATTTAGCATTATTTCAACTATGACATCAAGAATGACTGATCCTATTGTTCACCTCTCCTACAAGGACAGGCTGAGGGAGTTGAGGTTGTTCACCCTGGAGAAGAGAAGGCTGCAGGGAGACCTTGTTGTGGCCTTCCAGTACTTAAAGGGGGCCTATAGGAAAGATGGGGAGAATCTTTTTAGCAAGGCCTGTTGTGACAGGACAAGGAATAATGGTTTTAAACTAAAGGAGGGTAGATTTAGACTAGATATATGGAGGAAATTTTTTATAATGAGGGTGGTGAGGCACTGGAATGGGTTGCCCAGAGAGGTGGTGGAGGCCCCATCCCTGGCAGCACTCAAGGTCAGGTTGGATGGGGCTCTGAGCAACCTGATCCAGTTAAAGCTGTCCCTGCTCACTGCAGGGGGGTTGGGCTAGATGACCTCTAAAGGTCCCTTCCAACACAAAGCATTCAATGATTCTATGATTCTATGGATCCTACTATAATTGGTTGTAGGCTTCTTTTATTCAACAGCAAGATTTGTTTCTTCCTCAATCTTTTCAAAATTAATTCATCTCCATTAAACATGTTTTAGTTGCATCTAACATTACTTACCCCTATGGTTCTGTACTCATACTGCCAATTCTCACTTCACATTTTTCAGGAAAACATCTATCTTTATGTCTTTGCTTCCCTGACTACCAAGATGCCATTTAGAAATCATATAAATTCTGGCCTTAGGTACAGATTCCAGAAAAGTAGTCTAAAAATAATTTGAGTCTTTATGAAACTGTGTTTTCTAAGGATAAGGGTGCTACACAATTAAATCTTGATCACTTAAATTAAAAAACAACCCAAACCATAAATTTAAGGAATACACTGCTGTAAAATATAGGTATTTTTAAGTGGTGAAAGGATGCCTTATTGTATTCAGTTAGCAGATAGTGATTAATCATATAAGCAGAGTATATATTGCACATTAAACAGGGAGCACAGTCTTCCTTCATCTAGAGTACAAGTTCAAGATGTAAATTTATATCCATGCTTCAAAATCCCCCAAATCTCTATGCACTTCATTATGAAATATTAATATGCATAGCATGAACCAGCCTGCACTCTATGGCTCATTTGGAGCATGCTATTCCCTGTATGACTGCTTGGAGAACGTATTTCTACAGAACAATTGTTGAGGCTGGCAGTGGTTCATAGAGTAAAAGCATACAACAGTTCTCTGTTGCCTAGAATTTTGCTGAAGTTTTGCATTATCATTTCCCAGGTTATCACCTCTCAGGCTTGGTCTCTCCTTCAGGGCAATTTTAAAGAAAATTTCAGGGAGAACTGTTCCACCTTTTTCAAGAATGATGTTAGGGAAAAATAGGTAACTGCCAATTACCAAGAATATTCTATGTATAAACTTGAAGAGGTCTCAGACTTTAGGGAAGAAAAAAAAAACTACTGGGGAAAACAAAAAAATCCCCAACCCTAACATCTGCTTCTTGCTGTCAAGTGAAATTGCACCAAGATTTGATCCAAACTGAACTCTCCAGATATCACCAGCAAATCTTGTGGTATGATACACATAGCCCTGCCTCTGACTCAGACAGTTTGCATATATTATTAACTAACTATGCTTCATGAAGCTGATCAGGAATTTGCTGTTGCCTTTTATTAGAAGTTTTTATCAGAAAAGTTACTATTAAAACCTAAATGTGACAGGGTTGCCAGTTTCAGTGCACAGTCAACAGAATGACTTTTATAGATCCAGCATGGTACAGCTCACCGTGATGCAAGAAAGACCACAACTGACTCCCTGCTTCTCTTACAGAGCAGTCAGCAACATAATGGCTACTAAGCAAAGTCATGATGAAAAACAGCCCAGTATAAATCCACGGCCACACTTCATATCTTGTCCCATTAATACTATCTAAACACAGAGGAGAAAACCTCCAATAAGAGATTTTGTAAGGTATGTACAGTTTCAGAACAGATAACATGAATCTGTCTCCAGAGCATTCACACACTTTGCATCAGCCCTAGTGCTGCAGTAGCTATGCAGTCCATCAGCTCAGGAAACTCACCCTGGTTCTCAGGGATCCAGATCAGCTCTCCAGTGATTTACAACAGAAGGGCTGTCACAGTTTGGTCCTCAGCCAGATCTGCTTCCTGACCAAGTGGACTGCAGTTGCCTGTGTGAAGGATGAGAGCGGGAACCAGGACCTCTTTTGTCTGGAGTTAAATGGGCTTAATTTTCATTTTTTTTAAACGAGGTAAGTAGCTGAGAAATTGGACAAGAATACATTTGGCAGAACTGGATATAGAACTCTGACATCACTACTACATCCTTCACTCATATTTACACAATCCGTTTTAAATAGTCAGGTTGGCATATCCGAGTTCTAGACTGAGAATTCCTGTGTTACAAGAAAGCACAGCACCTTCTAACTTGACTTCCAAGTGCAAAATGCAACATACAATTTTTGAGCAGTCACATGATGATAAAAAGCAGCTTGTAGTATTCTCCATCGTTTGAAATTAAAAGACAACATTCTCTTTGCAGGCTCCAATATAAATGCAGAGTAGCCCTATATACTACTACTGTTTTGGTGGAAATCAGGATCTGGCCTACAAGTCTGTGATATTCACTGACTACAAAATGAGAGTCCCAATCTTATACGGTGTAGACAAAGGGAGAAACAGGATCTCAGGGGAGCACGCAATTTGATGCTGGGGGGGCTGAGCTATTAGACCTTCATGTTCTGACTGGTAGGGTCTGTTGCAAGAATGTGCATGTGTAAAACTCACAAAAATATCATTTAAAATGTATTGCTTAATATCCCAAGAAGCTTTTCCAATACAGTATCATTTGATTGACTGATATAGCCGAAACACACAGAGACAGCCTGAGGAGATCCGGCTGGCAATGGCATATGCATGATTACACCATCCATTTCTTCCAGTTATTTTTCCTCTGTGTTTATTACAGTTGTTTCTCATTTGTAAATGAATGGCAATATATTCCATCATTTTAAATTAAATTTATTGAATTTTAGTACTCATGAATCTCAAAGACAAATTCCAGCAGCTGGAGCCACAGACTGAGAAAAATAATGTTAATGGTCTTAAATTATCCCATAAAAAAACCCGGAGATGCCACTCCCTGAGAACGGCTCCTGTGGAAACTGTCATAAAAAGAATGGGAGGAAGAATAAGACACTATCACAAGTGCTTTTATTTCAAAGCATTGAAATTGAGTCTTAGTGGTTCTTCCCCAATGCCTTAAGTGTGAATGTCAGCATTTGTTATAGCTCTGAATAGCTAAACAACAGATTAACGTAACCTTATGGCTTCTTCACTCTTGTGTACATTTCTAATTATTTCACTGGAAAACATAAAGAACAGTATTAGCTTTGCTTTCAAATCAAAAAAGAGTTATGTGAACATATGAACATTTTTAACAAAATTATTTTTCTCATTTATTCCACTCTTATTATTGAGATCCAGTAGAACTTTTACTTTAGGTATTATATAAAGCTAAGTAAGGTTTTCCTTTACCAATAAAGTACTAAAATATCTAAGAATATATATTGATTTTTTAAAAATTTATTACAATAATGACTGCATTTCTTCTAGAACTTTAACTTTGCTTGCTCTAACCTGAGCAAGCAAATAGAACAGGTTAATGAAAATTTTATTTCTTCCCGCCTCCCCCTCCCCTCCCCCCCCCAAGTTGGGCAGTAAAGTGAAATAAACATTCTAGCTAATGAAATCTAAATTTCACCTAGGCCTGAACACTCTAGAGATGAGAATCTTATCTATAGGAAGATGTCTTTCTGCTAGCTGAAAGGTCTGCAATATTTATTTACAGCTTTGCTTCTGGCCAAGATTTTCCAGGTACTGCTATTCTGGCAGACAAACAAAATCTACTTTTGAAAAACAGACTTGGAAATTCTAGCAGCAGGCAACATGCCAGTGGATTGTCTGAAGAGAGGTGGGCCCCAACAGATGACAGAACACGGATGGTACTGTACTCCGTAATTCAGCCCCTACAGGGTTGACAGGAATCAAAGCCCCTCTTAAGGTTTATCTTCTTGGCAGTTCATAATTTACAGTGTGCTAACCATCCTGCACTAATTCCTTCTGTGGGCAATTATTAAATTAACGTGGGATCTTAATAGCTGTTCAACCTGAATCACCTTAATACTTTTCCTCAATGACCTTGCTGTCTGCTATATCTCTCAGATATGCTCACCACCTCACCTTATATAAATGGTCCTTAGTATGCTGAGCTTTATATCTACCTGAATTACCATCAAGTAAAAGGACTTTCTGAAATTAAGACTAGTTTTCATTTGCAGAAATAGTCTCTACCTTATTATAGTAACAGTTAAGAAATAACAAACAACTAGAGGCAACAGAAAACTGTTGGGTTTATGCTAACGCTACTTACACAAAATATGGAACTATACGTTTAAATAGAGTTCAAGTACTGTAGGAACTTGAGATAGCTTGAGTTCTGTAATTTTTCCACACACTGATATGTCACTATTTTGATAAACATTATAATTTTGTCAGACGTTTATAAAATCATTTTTGTTTCTCTAGCACACATAGAACTGTTGTAGAACCCTTAAATGGAGTTCCATGTCCAGTGATGAGACACAAAATTAATGAAAACACATGCATTTACTGATAGGAAAAAACAAAGTGTTTATAAAAAAATGTATAATTACATACAGATTATATATATAAAATTTTGAATATCAATTAATTTATTAGTTCCAGTAGTTCTGAGGTGTGACAGAAGTCTCCAGTTCAAGATAGACACAGCAGTTTCTGTTACTGCCATTGTTCCTCCTTTTGCTTCTGCCAATGACATGATTCTGTTGGAGAGTTTACCATTCATTTGGAATGCTGCTGCATTTATTTATTAAATTCACACCTTTCTGTCCAACTTTTTCAGAGTATTTTTTTGGAAACATTCATTTTTATGCTAGCAAACTTCAGACTATGTAATCTAAAGCAGCATACTCACCAAGCGGATAGACAACACGAAAGCATAAGACCCTTAGCCAATAAAAAAAGGCTTTTTTTCTCTCTCACAGTGGCAGAATTAAATATACTTTAATAGAAACCAAATCAGATGCTTTGCCTAACAAGATCTATTTTAAGTGTAAATTTTCCACTGTATCCTCCATTATCTTTTTTTTTCCCCCCTCACTTAGAGCTAAGCAGAAAGTTTCTGGTTTAAAATTTTTAAAAACTTAGGTTTTTATGCACTCATATATCTTCTCAGACCAACTATCTGGAATCCAGCAGCCCACAGTGAAGAAATCCTTCCTCCTCCAAATAAACTGAATTCATTACTTATATTTTCAAGACACAGTCATTAAATCTCGGGGTGAATGAAGCATGGTTAAGGGCAGCAAATAGTCATTTTTCCCCCTAAAATGAAGCAAACCTACATTTGTGTAATTTCTCATCTGCCCTTGGGTAGTTCAGCACTACCATCTGTGGGGAAGCAAGCTGCTTTATCAACAAACATTTAGCTATAGTCTCAGGGAAAAAAAAAAAAAAAAGAAAAAAATCAGTGATGGGTTTTACGAATAGGCTGTCTGAATTAACCATTATGCAAGCATCCCCTTTTTCCTGGATAAACACACAAAAAGAATGCTTGTTTACAACTATAAGCAATGTGCTAGTTCTCTCTCCCACCAAAAATTTGATTCTGAAAGATAAGAAACAAATGTGTGTATTTTCACATTTAATAATGCTTGTTTATTCCACAATATGTGCTCTAGGTTGTGCACATCATCTTTAAAAACATAATTTAACAGAGGAATTAATTCTTGAAAGATTAGTTGCTTTTTCAGATGGTCTTGATTTTTTTTAATAACTTTTCATGAAAGATAATGACATTTTTCTTTAGAAAAATAAGGATTTTAGGAAAAGGGTTTTTTTTTTCTTTTTAATTCTATGTATCTGAACAAATTGATCAATTGAATTTGCACTAAGAAAAAAAAACTTCAATATACCGTGGCCAAAATATTTCCCCAAAACATTTTCCAAAGGAGTACATATTTTCATTTAAAGTTGATAGCAAAAATTTCAGTCCTGATGAAGAAAACTCAGAAACTTCTTATGAAGACAAAGGCGTTTTTGGAAAAGAGGCCAACCACAAAGTACAACTGAACAAAGGGTTACTCTAACCAGGCTTGGCACAGTGGGGAAATATCAATTCACTCATTCCCTTAACTTGAGCAATTTCTACTGCTTTATAATAATGACGCAAAATGTTAGATATGAGATTAGCTTTGCTCATGTGACAACCCCATAGTTATTAACAGGAAATTTTCATAGAATTATAGAACGGTTTGTGTTGGAAGGAACTTTCAAAGGTTATTTAGTCCAACACCCCCCTGCCATGGCAGGAACATCTTTCCTGATGAAACATCTTTCCTTCCTGTTTCCTTGACCAGGTTGCTCAAAGCCCCATCCAACCTGACTGAACACTTTCAATGATGAGGCACCCACAACTTCTTTGAGCAACCTGTTCCAGTGTCTCAACACTCTCATCGTAAAAAATTCCCTCCTACCTTCAGTTTAAAACCATTGTCCCTTGTGCTGTCACTACACTTAAAATGAGCCATACTTATGTACGGTCTTAGAACCAAATAATGTAATTAATAATAAAGATGTATTTCTCTCATTGGATTTTGTTGGAGCACAAGAAGAAAACCACAGATGATGAAAATCAGATTGCTCCATGGGAAATGCTTGAAACAGTAGGAAGGATGATAAATGCAACAGTAATTACATACGAAACCTCTAAAGGAAAAAAAAAAAAAAAAACCAAAACCCAAAGAATTATCTAAATGTCTGTAAAAAAAAGAAATTTCATTTCAATTCCAAACTGAAGCTGTGAATGACATTTCTGTAGCTCCAACAATATTTTGGTGAATATTTTTTGGATTTAGTGAATCAAAAATCCCTTTGTACTACTCTAGATAGAAAAAAAAGCTAGAAAGACTTGTGTTTCCTGTCAAAGAAAGACAAAGTAGGCAAAGCAGAATCTTGCCTTAGAATTTTTCACTATATTAAGGGCCAGTCCCTGAAAACCAGTACCTAAGCACACACACATAGCAAGTTAATTGCAGGGACTAAACATAATCTGCAAAACCTGAAGATTAAATCCTGGCTGCCCTAAAGTCAATAGCAAGCACCCTACTGCCTACCTTTCTTCAGTGTGTTTGTACATTAACGAGAACACTAGGCTGAGAAGCATCCTGCTTGTCTGTCCTACCTCACTGAACCTGTACGTTAATGAAATACCCAGACATATGGCTTCTGTTGGAGAAACAAGTGCTGATAGTGAAATCAGGGAAAGTATAATTTCTACCAGTTGGAGAGCGAGCATATGATTTCGTAATTTGTATTTTTAAACACAGAATTATGATCTTTAATTGACTGACAGTGAAAAATGACAAGCTGAATTCAAACTTTGGTTTGAATATAAAATGAATGAATATAAATGAATGAATGAATATAAAAATTTGGTCTTGAAAGCAGACTATCCAGCATTATAGGCATTCATAAGTATTTACAATGACGGTGCCGTATGTGCAGGGTAGGGTTAGAGTAACGTGAGGAGCGGAAGGGTGGTGTATATATAATAAGGTGCAAATAAAAGTGTAAATACATTAATAGAAATTACTACTGAAGTCACGTTACAGTGGAAAGCTGTCAAATTAAAACCAGCATTAACATGCAATACTAGGCAAAGATAGGCTCTCGAGATGTTTATTGATATCTTTAGATCTAACAGTGAACAAAAATTCATTTCAGCGAGCCACTCCTCCTTATACAGACCCTTCACAGACCTCCACAAGCTGTTTTGCACAATTTGTCATATGGAAAGCAGTGGAAGAGCAGACATATCAAAAAGCTTGATTTTTTTAACAGCAATATTTAAAAAGTGAAAGGTAAGAGTTATTAGAAAAAGAAAATTATGTCAGAAGTTAGATAGAAGCAGGAGAGTGAGAAAGAAGATTAAACAGGAGATTAAAAGAAGCTATGTAAAATGGTTTTTATATTTTTTTACTGCTTAATTTCATGGTTGCCTTATTCAACAATAGTGATTTTAATTTGATACTCTTCATACAGGAAAAAAGAAGTTTCCTTATCAGACATCACTGAGAGAAAAGGAACTGAGAGAAAGAGTAACTTCACTAGCAGAAGTGACAAAAACAAGTCCTCCTTGTTGTTTCTGAACTGAGTGCTAGTTGATACCAGGTTTAAAAAAAAATTAAAAAATAGAACTCTAACATGAAAACAGAGGTTTTCTACTGAAAGACTTCAGCTTGTTTAAAGAACTGCTAAGGAAGATTCCTGGGAATCTGCCATGAGGGAAATAGTACCAGTAGAAAAATTTTTAAAGAAAACTTATCAAAAGCTCAGGAAGAAACCACCTGAGTGTGGAGGATGAGTGGGAAATTTGGAAGGATGCCCACTTGGCTAAGCAAGGAGCTTCTCGGTAAAACACCAGAACACAAAAAACAGATGACTGGAAACAAGGGCAGGCAACAAGGGTGGACTATAACAGCCATGTTTGGACACTTAAGGAAAAAAAAAAACAAGGAGGCCAAAGCCCAGCTGGAGCTCAAACTATCAACAGACACTAAGAGTCATAAGAAGGGAGTCTACAGGTATGCCACTTACAAAAGGATGTTGGGAAAAGTGAAGGTTTGTTGCTGGAGAGAGGAAACAATCTAGTGACAGATTATACAGGAAAGACTGAAATAGTAGACAGCTTTTTTGCTTTGATCTTCAAAGGAAAGTCGAGCCTCCACCTCCAGATAAATCAGCACATTTTGGAAAGGAGAAGGTAAACTAACAGTGAAGGAGCAACAAGTTAGAAACTCCATGAAAAAGTTTCTTGCATTCACATCCACAAGGCTGGGTGGGATTCATGTGAGGGTGTTGAAATGGTTGGCTGGACTGAAAAATCACTTTTAGTTTCCCAAAGGTCACATTCTTGTCAGCCACATCCTCAGAAAACTCTGAAATTCACTGTAAGTCAAGAGACATCAACAGAAATGAACCTGAGACCAAGATTTCCAATCTCTTTCAGAAATTATCACAAAAGATAGGTTCAGAAAAAGACAAGATGTATCCCTTCTTAAATAAACAGTAAGACAGGCTGGAAATAGGATAGCTGGTGTGAGGGTGGCAGCTGAAAGTGATGTGTAGGTCAGACCAGATGCAGCAGATGACTCATTTCTTTGGCCTTCTATGGTGTCTAGCATGCATGGGTAATTAATTCTGCAAAACCCGCTTGCTAAAAACATCACATTTAGTGTGCCCTCCAGGAACAGATAAGATTTAGGACATTTTCCACTGATTTCTGTGGTTTTAATGCAGAGAAATGTTACTTTAATTTTGGATAGGAGGAGCAATAAGAACCTTGCTGGAAGGAATAGTTATTAACTCAGTACTGAAGGCTAGTAACTCAGAGTCAGTGTGTCACTTTCCATCCAGTAAATCTGGACACCATGTACAAATCATTCACCCATCAAACTGAACTTTTTTTTTTAATTTTAATAAAACATGATATACACATCTAAAAAACAGTTTAACACTAATTACTTTCGCCCTCCTCTAAAAATGACAGCTTGGTTTTGAACAGGTAAGACTTTATAGAAGCTTTCTGCCAGTGAGGCAATCTGTGAGCAATAACACTCACTTGACTATGTGTCAGTGTGTAATACATAACATATTAAGCTTCTGCAAGATAAACACTTGCAAATTGTACACTGGATGTTGGCTTATGCATTTGTTCTCTGTAATGCTAAATGTAGCAGTGTGAACATATGAGCTAGTGTTGACACAGCCAGATTCAGCTGCCTTTAGGGAATATTGCATCTGGATCCTTTATGAAGTACAGCAATTGACCAAGAGCAGTAAGCTTAGTAGCCTAAAAATAGAACACCTTCTGTTTTGTTTCAGGAGCTACCATTATGCCATAACACACTTCCATAATGTCTACATAGCATTGGCAACCACACACTGACCTCCCCTCTCAAGATGGATAAAGAACAAGAGCTATAGCTGCAATAGATTGTCCTACACAACAAGCAGAGGTGAGCGGGACTCACTGACACACTAGCTTTCAGCTGCTCCCTTTTCTGTAGAAAAAATAAATGTGTCTGCTTGAGTTTCTACAGTAAGCAGTAAGTCAAAGAAAAGGACTTAGTGACACCGGTATCACAAAGGGAATTGAAAATTTCAGCATCATCCAGGGAAGAATCAAGGGGAATTACTAAAAAAGTGTTGTTGTACATTCCACAAAATGGTTTCATTCTGACTGCAGATGAGGCACTATTTCTTGGGGATAAAAGAGGTGGCGCATCATATCAATACCACTGCCACTATTGCAATAACGCCCAGTGACATTTCCCTAGCTGGATATCCTCTGCCAGTCTAGAGTATCAGGTTCCCCATAGAGATACACACTTCTAGAAGGTGTTCAGATTGGGTGGGATCATTTGCTCTTTGGAAGTGGCCAGTTCTCTCCATTAATTATAAAAGGAATAGGGCAATGAACTGAGATTAGCTCTGTATCTTTAAAAGACAAAATTTAGAGGTATTGTCATCTACCCAAAATGATAGCCTTTATCCCAACATAAAGAATAAATTAAAGTTCTGAGGGTTTCAAACAAGGGAAGGGATAGGGTCAAGCATAGAAACAAGCAAGAGGTCTAGTTACATGAAATAGCATAGCCATGCTGGATTGTTGTAAAACATCACACACGAAATGAGATCAAATGCTCCTGACTCCATTTACCCCACAGAAACTTTCGATGAATTTTAAAGAACTTTTACTAAACAAAGAGGGCAAGATTTGCCCCCAAAATCATCCTTCTGCCCCTCCCATGAAGAACATTGAATATGTATCATTTAGGTACTTGTTCCAGTGATGCCAGTTATTTGTAAGCTCCAACAAATTTCTTAAGAGGCTTAAAACCACAGACCAGCAAAATTTAAAGTGCTTATCCTCAAAGGGATCCATACACCTCAGGAAACGGGGAACCAGTGGGATCTTTTTACAGAGATGATCAACACTGAAGAGACTGTTGGTCCCCTTATCCTGTATCAGCTGTGATTGCAGCCATCCAAATTCACACTAAGGCCTCAAAAATACTCTCTCTTCTATCAAAGTTCTGTAGTAAATCCACAGAGATACTGCTCAGACTACTCAAAACCAATTCACATATTGAAGGCTACATATTAGCTCAGGAATTATAACAGGACAAAATTTTTAAAAATTCACTACTTATTGCTATGTTTTTAGGAATGCAAAACTTGAACAACAAAAGTCCTATTAACTTATTCTATTCTGAGAACAGGTTCAACCTGTAAATACAAAAAAGGGATAACATGGAACAAACCAATAAGCTCTATCACACCATAAACTATGCTTACACTCTATTCCAGGGGGAGAACTGTAATAGCTTTTTTTGTTCAATTAGCAGCAAGCCGTCTAAATGCAGACAAGCTTTTTAACTTACCAGTGAAGAAGTTTCTGTTTCTTTGTAACCTATAGTTCCAATAGAATTCACTCAACTGTGCACCTAATCAAGGAGAGGGAATCTTATGGCAAATTACTCATGTTGAAAACTATAGAATTTAGTATTATCTAGGGATCTCAGTGTTTCAGGAAAGGGAGAAATATCCTTTTTTTCTCATTCTGCAACTAAACTAATTAAAGAATGCCTTTCTGTGAAATGGAATATGAATGTGGCTAGAAGTTACAGTTTTATTTCAAAGAACACAAGTTTATATTGCATTTACAGTTTTCTGCATAGTTCTCCTACTAATCATTGTATTTCTGTATACACAAATATACAGCACATAATTCAGTGGACTCTTGCAGATATTGAGGATATGCCATGAACAGCATGGATGTCCTGACTGACAGCAAATGTAAGCTAGAGGCTACATGCACACATTTTTTCCAGCATTGATTACTTAATCTTTTCTGTATAAATCATTTCACCATCTCCTACAATCACATGCCTGCTAAGGAAAAAAAGTTTTGAGCTCACAGTGCAGCTGACCTTTTTTTATAAAATGGCCTGGAACCAATTTCCATGATTATATGATGTCTTACAGATCACATAAAAAAGTTAATGAAATGAAGGATAAGACTTGAGATTTGCTGTTTCACATATAAGATGACAGAATTAATGGAGCACCCTGGAGTAGTCTGAGGCAAGCAGACATTAGAAATCCAGGTGTCAACAGGCATTTAGTAATTACAGGCAAAGAAAATCCAAACAAAATAACGTAACAGGTTTGAAAATACCTTTTGGCAGATTTTAGAAAAAAGTCAAGGAGAACTAGTACAAAGAAAACTAAAGGCAATTTTTTTCCTCCCCAGCAATCTTCATGTCTGTCTCCCAAACCTGTTGACCATCTGTTATCACAAACAGTTAAAGAATGATCTTGGGATCCACCTTCTACTTATTCTTATATCTTTAAAAAGACTTCAGAGGCACATTCAAGAGAGCATGATCACCATGTATCCAAGAAAAACACTTAGAATCAAAAAGTCATGGCTGTAGATGTGCTCCAAAAGAGACACTAACAAAATATCTTCAATACCAATGAGATGACAGTCTGGTTGCACACCCAGAGTATTAATCCCCACCTCATGTCCTTTACTGCCAGCTAACCCTGTCTCCGATTTCTATGGAAGAACACACAGTGGCACTGGTGGGTGATACTATAAAAGAAGAAAGTTGAAGGATGATTGGAATCAAAATTGGAGTGAAAGGCAAAGAGTTAAAGCTGAAATACTGAATCATAACAAGTCTGTCTTGCAACACATATTTTTATTGCAAGAGTCCCTTGACAACCAACAGCCTTCATTATTATCATAGCTTTACTGGTCTGTCCTTGAATTGACTTGTAACCATCCACTCTAAAAGAACACATAGAGTTGAGATATTATTTATGAAAGGTAGCACTCCAATTTATATTAAATGGTCCTATACTTCCAGTATTTTGAGAGGACTGAATTGATCAGCAGCTGGTCCACATTCTAGATCATAAGCTTTGATTTTTGATCTCTACCTATTTACATCTACTCTTTTTTCCAACTATAGACAACATTCTTACACACTTCAAATATATTAGATTTATTTGCACTCTGGGTGATCTCAGCATTGTCTGCAGCTTCACTCAGCATTCATGAAACACTTTGATCAGCCAACGAAAGACCCTCTATGAAAATACAACTATTATTATTATACTACACAACATGGGGGAAAAAAAGAAAGTGTAACTCTTCACTTGTGCTATTAACCATTGCCTCACTCACCAACAGTCACAGTATTTAACCAACAATGCTTTAATAGATGGAACTATACTGTGCAGCTTGTGGTTCTCCAGGTTCTGGGAGAAGCCCACCACACTGTATGAAGCAACCGTATATTTCTCATTCCTGCTTCAGGTTGCTCAAAGCACCCACTTAGTCTAGTATTCCCACAGTACTAGATCACTGAAATATCAAATCCCTTCCCTCTTTTTGCTCTCAATGTGCCAATACAAATATGTTGCTTCAAGTGTACAATTTGAACTAAAGCATAGGAGTGATTCTACCTGATGAAACATTCAAAACAGATGTTTCTGGACAGCTTGAAAGAGTAACATATCCAGGTTGTGAGAGACAGCTACTGCAGTCTTTAAAAAATTTTGTGCTCTCTACGATTGATTTACTGTCTTTTTATAAGTGCTCATCACAATTTGGCATGAAATTTAATTCATGGGGAAAAAAAAAAATACTTCTTGGTTGTGCCAGCTCATCTAAGATAAGGAGTGTCAGTGGTATCTCCAAATTCTGCTAACAACCTCCTGGTGTGTCCAAAAGAGCTCCACTGAAGGCTAAGTAAGCTTGCTGTTTTCCCACATATAGTTTTATGGTATGCCACATCCTAACAGTCCAGGCTGGGGCTTACAATTCAGTTTAGATCTGTTTGTGTATACCAGCAATGAAGGATTTACAGAGCTTCTGTTTAATCCTTTCCCAGACATTACACTATTACTTCCAGTAGGAGACTACAGCCTACCTTCTTGGATATCACCATTGACAAAGTAGGTCACAATTCCATCCCACAAAGATCTCTAAAACACAGGATATCTAACTAGAAGTTAGTGATAAAAAGGAAGCTTCTGCTGAGATGTCCTGCTTTCTTTCGTAATAAGCAGTTCATTTAGGGAAGCAACATAGAGTACTGGTTACCATCTTCAAATCCATGGATAATTCAACAGCTATTTATTTCTATTAAGTAACACTCTAAGATAACATTGGTTATCTTCTCTTGTAACTCCATGGCATAACAACCTCTGGATCCGATGGCAAATGCTCTGCTGAGCAAGTGATGAGTCTGACAAATCATGAGCCTGACAAATTTGGTTTGGCTATGCAACGATGTAGCAATGATGCATTTTAAATCTGAAGGCAAAAATCAAGCTGGAAGGGCCTGCTAGCTCTTCAAAGGCCATGGCGAGAACTCAAAATCATCATGATTAAATAAGTGCCCTGAAGAAGTAGGACAAGAGCAAAGTATCGCACATGGAATACACTGATCTACTGCATGAATGTAAGACAAACAGCACTACTGAGGCCTGTAAGGTCCTCGGAAAAGAATCTGGGGTTCAAGCAATTAAACTGAACACATATCAACAAAATCAGGCTGTTAAGAAAAAAAGCAAACCATACTGTGAAAGGAAAAATAGAATTGCTCTATATAAGACTCAGAAAGCATTTTGTTTCTTCTGCTTGATTCTGGAAAGGTATTAGCTAGAATTCTGTATCTGGCTATGGGAAACGATTTGCAGAGGTTGTGATCAATAAGAGAAAATCCAATCCAAAGGAGGACAAAAAGGATCAAAAGTGCAGGATTCATAAGCTGTCAGTAAAGACTCAAAAGATTGGGGTTGTTTGGTCTAGGGAAGAGAAAACCGAAGTAGAAGATACAACAGCAATCTCAAAAATACAAAAGGTTGCTAGAAAGAAAAGGCTAATAAACTGTTTTCCAGGTATAATTAAGTACAGAAAATAAATCATGGACCTAAACTGCAGCAAGTAAGATTAAGTTCAACTTATATCTTCTGTGTAAAAATTTGCACATTAGAAAGATATAAAATGTGAATAAATTATGATGAGGACTGAGAATGTGTCCAGTATTGGAGGGCTTTAAGAAGAAGCTACACAAAAATCTGTAAGACAGACACACGTATGGTTGATGTTGCCCTGCGGCGAGCAGGAATCTACACAGAAACTTCTTCAGGTCCCTTCCAACCTTACAATTATGTAATTGAATCAGTCATGTACATTTAATTATCACTATATCATTAGTAAAGTAGATCATATAATTTATAAGGTTTAATAATAAAATTAATTCAGCAGTTAATTTTTCAGATTATCCCTAAGAATCTTCAGAGCAAAAGCCCCATTTCAAAGATGACTCACAGCTTCTTTACTTTTCATTCTGCATCTTTTGGGCCAGAAGATGAGACCATATTGTCATGTTCGTTTTGTTTTAAGTTGTCTGGAGGACAAGGCAGAAATGTAAAACAAATGAATTAAATAACAAAAATGCCCATCTTCCCATTTTGAGGCATTATGTCATGCTAAAACATCTTGTGTTATTTCATCCAAGACGAGCAAAAGAAGGGGGGGGAAAAAAAGAGAAAAGGAAAGGAGAAAAGGAAAAGAAAATGTGTAGCATACATAGCCTACCTGACAGTAAAAGTAGAACAATTTCCCTATCACTGTCTAAAGAAAGCCCGAATTCAGTAACACTTGTTAAAAGAAATTTTAAGTCAGTATAACTGACTACCAACAGATCCTACAGCAGAAAGAGAGTAACTGCAGGCTGACATCACCTATTCTGAACTATTTTGAGGTTTTTAATTATAACTTAAGTATAAAAATGGCCTCTAGACAAAACCTTAGCAGGTAGACCCAGAATTATTTATACTTTTTCCTAAAAAAAACCAAGGGCATTACTCTGTGTCTGTAATGGTAAATTTTCTGCTTGAATGATTTTCCATGACAATGTGAAATGCTTCAAAATATAATAGTCATGTCAAGTGTGTAGCAAGAACAGTCATACAGGGGAAAAAAATAACCTCAGTGGAAGCTGCCTGTGCTTCATTCCCTAAAGAGGCTGTTGTGAAAGCATATCTAATATCACCTGCTGTTCAGGGACTGCCTCAGAACACAGAGAGAACAGGTAATAACCTCTTTTCAGTCTTGATTTAATTTTTTATTGCTCTTCATGAAGGAATTCGTATATTGAGTCATGGGAAATAGGAGGTCACACATCATTGATTTGAATGAACATCATTCTTTGAATTTCACAGGACTATGGACTTTTGTAGATACAAACATTAAATGGGATTAACAATGGGAATACTATGCAACCAAAGAAGCATCCTCACTGTTTCTAGAAATGATTGGTGAATATTAACACTTGGTATTTTTAGTTCAATACAGTGAACTATTATGTCAAGAAAAGAATATTCATCAGCAAGATATACTTCTGAAACTACTGGATCTACAGGAAAACAATAATGATGAACAACCAGCAAGTCTGACAAGGTTCAAAATGGAACATCTCAGTATGGCATAAAAATTAAAAGTACCAGATGATAAACATACAGAATATTCATGTAAAAAAAAAAAAAAATCCTGAATATATTTCCAAAGCTGTGAAGCATATCAGCATACATTTGCTTAGAAATACTTGTCTTTCCTGCTACTTACACTCACAAAATAGCAAGTTATACATAAGAAAAGGATAGTCTTGCTCTATGTGAAGTAATAAAAAACAGTTTCAGCACTGCAGTTTCTTATGCTCTGCAAGTCACTTTCAAACTTTTAAAGTCACTTTTATGCTTGGCTTGACGTTTAAGAATCAGTTTAAGTATATGCTCCTAATACAGAAATAGAATCCTATTTGTTATCTCACAGAGGTCTCATGAATGTTCTAAATAGGACTAACCTGGGATTTGCCTAGCTGGATGGGTGCATACAGTTATATGTGCGTTCTGCCCATGCTGAGCTGTGCCAGAACATGAGCCAGCTCCAGCATGAAAACAACAGAGCCACATTGTCATGGCTCTGAGCTGGAATGAATATATCTACCTCTCAACAGGCCTTAAAGTTGAAAGAACCTTTTCTGTTTATTTGATTTCTAAATATGATTTGTATTGGCAAACTTGAAGTAGAAAAGCACATTGCAGGAGTTTCATTTCATTAAATGGTGAAAGGATAAAAAAGTCAATTTAACTGTAAATCTTTAGAAAATTTAAACTGGCAGCTACCATAATTTTCCACAATCAAAAAGAAAAAAAAAAAAAAGGCAAAAAAATAGTAGGGTTCTGCACCAGTTTCTTTAGCCAGCAAGCATTCTCCTAACTGTGATTATATAGCATCACTGCTAGTCCAGTCAGGCATATAAAGCATCATGAGTCATATGGTTACTTTTTGTACACTGCTTAAGACAGTATAGATGTAGGGTGAGCTAAATTTGGCTAAATTCTCACTTCTGCTGGTTGAAGACTGGCTTCTCCGGCTGGAATTTCAATTGAACCAATGGAAGTTTGGCAATCAACTCAGTTGCAATGAGGTCAAGTGCCTAAATCCATCAATCTTCTCTTTAAAGTGTATACGGGCAAATGCCTACGAAGAATAGGCTGATTTTTCAGGAACAGTAACTGTATCTCTCACTAATTTCAACAGAAGTAACAGAACTTGTAAAATCTTCTCTTCCCCCATTTGTCATGTGACTTGAAAATCTCCCTCAAGCATCATATTAAGGATTCTAGTTCTATGTTAAAAACAATTAATTTCAGCAACATTTCACTCCGATATATGTATTTGTTCCGTCTTCCAGAGGGATACATATACTTCTCAATTCCTGCAATGGCTTCAAATGAGATGTATCTGAGCCTCAGTTTTCCTCAACACTGGAGAAATCAACTCCTATTCCCAGAATGATTCAGAAAATTCAGAACAAAAGGGAAAAATAATTGATTCTAATAAAGAGGTTGAGGATACTTATTTCAGCAAAAAGAAACCAACTATTCAACAGTGAGCAAGCAGACCAAGAACTATTTAGAAAGTGTTGCAAGATACTGTCATCATTGTATTAAATGCCTCAAATTTACTGTTCGGCTGGTGATTAATTCAGAATTAACATTAATTAGTCCCTAACATGTTAACTACAGGTAGCTTATTTCACTTAATTTTTAATACTTTTCTTGAACAATACATCTGGAGAATGATTATAGTGTATACAATCCTGTGCAACAAAGAACAGTAAGAAGCTAGCCCTTGATCCAAAGAGTTAACATTGTCAAAAAATAAACCAGACATGAAAGTACGAGGGAAAAAAGTAACAGATCAAGCAGAGTTAACACTGTAGAGGCAGTATCATCACATCATCTTACTTAATATCATCTTACTTAATATCATCTTACTTTTTCAATACGGAGGGTGGAAGGTGTTAACCTGGGGGGGAATTAAAGAAAACAAGGCTAGAGAACATTTAAAGAAATGGAATGAGGAAAAAGGCAGGAAGGAAAAAAAGGGAAAAGACAATTGAGAGATGAAATAAAGGAAAATAATTTGAGACAAGACTGAGGCAAATATTACTTTGCTGGACTCCTATTAGACTTCAGTTCTACATAAAGAAGAAAAATCATTCAGATACATTCTTGTGTCTTCTAAACCTGACTGTTGCAGCGAGAATACAGTGATTGTTAAAAGACAAAAAAAGCTCAGGAATATCTTTTCTTCAAGAGAAGAATGACTGATCAGTGTGCTTGAATGATAGGTCTTCCCTTTATTAGTTAATAGGCCACTCAGCCTACAAATTTTTACACACCCTGTAAAAATAAGCAAATAGGTGAAAGATTTAGCTTGACAATGATATGCTGGAATCAAGGTGAATATAATTGATAGTGTAATCCTCTAGGAAAGACTTTCCAGTATGCTGTACTTTGCTAAGACTGTTTTTCCAGCACTGACTCAACTGTCTGCAAACATTCAATTATACCCTCCAGCTATTTCCAGAGAAATAAACAAGGTCAGCCTTCATTGGCAGAAACCTGAAATCATACAAAATGCTTCTGGCATTTGTTACTTGCAATCAACTGTTTGAGTACAAATAAAAATTCAGCCCAGCATGAACAGCAAGAATATGTGGATCAGATGACCTCTCAAGGTCCCTTCCAACCCAAAGCATTCTATGATTCTATGATTATCTTGTCCAAACCAGCAGATGTAGAATTCTAAAAATGTAAAGGGTTAACTGTGATAGAGACTTTCTCTCTACAGAACGTAACACACAGAGGATATTTCCTAAAATATTAGGTTATTGAGATAGGAGTGGACTAGAATGAATCAGATATATTCTATTCACCTCATGCTATAAACAGTAAATTGCCTTAATTGTAAGCATGAAATGTGTAGCTAGATGTGACCTTCCTTCCCCATAAAAAACACATACTGAATATCGTAACTATGTTAAGCATACTGGTTCTTACAGACTGTCAAATAGCTCCCAATGAATTATAAAAAACTTGATCTCTATTTAAAAAATGTTCCCAAACCAATCACAATCATTGGCTTGTATCAGGAATAGTGTGGCCAGCAGGAGCAGAGAAGTGATTGTCCCCCTGTACTCGGTGCTGGTGAGGCCACACCTCGAATCCTGTGTCCAGTTTTGGGCCCCTCAATACAAGAAAGACATTGAGGTGCTGGAGCGTGTCCAGAGAAGGGCAACAAGGCTGGTGAAGGGTCTGGAGCACAGGCCTTATGAGGAGCGGCTGAGGGAACTGGGGTTGTTTAGTCTGGAGAAGAGGAGGCTGAGGGGAGACCTTATCACTCTCTACAACTACCAGAAAGGAGATTGTAGTGAGGTGGGTGTTGGTCTCTTCTCCCATGTAGTTAGCGATAGGACACAAGGAAATGGGCTCAAGCTGCAACAGGGGAGGTTTAGATTGGATATTAGGAAAAATTTCTTCATGGAAAGGGTAGTCAAGCATTGGAACAGGCTGCCCAGAGAGGTGGTGGAGTCACCATCCCTGGAAGTGTTCAAAAAACAGGTAGATGTTGCACTTTGGGTCATGGTGTAGTGGGCATGGTGGTGTTGGGTTGGTGGTTGGACTGATGATCTTAGAGATCCTTTCCAGCCTTAATGATTCCTAGGTTTTACTTTCATTGAAAAATAATCTAGCCACCAAGCCAGGAAACATGAAATTACTACTCTACCCTTAATTGGTTCAGTGGTGGACTTGGTAGTGTTAGGTGAATGGTTGGACTGGATGGTCTTAAAGGTCTTTTCCAACCTAAATGATTCTATGACTCTATAATTTTCTCTAACATATTCACATTTACTATTTACAGAATAAAGTCAGTCAATAATTCTTAGTTCGTAACTTCTCCATGAGTTTTACAGCCAATTTTCACTGGCTTAAGTTCAGGCTGTTTTCTACAGAAAGATCATGCAATCTCTCTGTTGGGCTATTATCACATTGGTAGTACAAGTGTTTATAAGTTCAAATAATTGTTTATAAGTACACTTACACCAACAACCAGGTATCTGTTAACAGACCACATAATGGCAGTCCTGGTACAAAATATACCATCTAATACGTGGTTTACCAGCAGACACATGACCGCTACTCTATTAGTACACATTTACTTTTAAGCCAGTTTTAGAAGAAAATGCAGTTTTCCTAAACCTATAAATATAGACCAAATTTATCTCCCTTGCTTTTTTTTTTTTTTTTTTTTTTTTTTTTGGCATATTCATCCAGCTCTCCTGAATAATCATTAAGACTAAGATATTTTAATGACATTGCTCCAACTGTGATGTCTCTCCTCATCCAGAACCTATACTTTGAGGCCTTGCATAAGACAGACCACAATATTCCACTCACGTGACTTTCAGCTGGAACAATCTCACTGAAGCAATAAAGGTAAGAGTATCTCACATTTTAACCACCAAGGTGCAACTTTGTAATAACTGGAATTACCCCTACAATGCCAAGCCTAGCCCAAATCATGTTTGGTATGTTTGAGGGTTTTTTAATACAGAAAAAGCTTCTGCATTTCTTTTTAGTTTTTAGCCTGTGCTAGGTCTCAGTTTCAAGTTTTCACTGAAGTCCAAGAAATGAGAACTTAGTTTAAAAAATCATGCCAGTATCCTACAAATCACAAGACGACAGGACAATGAGACTTAGAATATTTTCAATATGGCAAGACCTCATAACTTTTAAGAGCCATCAATCTGGACTCCATGCAGCAGAATTAAACTGATTTTCTCTTCTTAGGTTACAGAATTCAGAATAGTGTTTGGAGAAGGTACAGTTACCCGCAGCAACCTTAATTCAGAACTGTCAGAGTCTTGTTTACAAGGATTTACATAAAATACAGGAAAGAGTGCTTAGAAGAACACATCATTGGAAACTAGTGGCACTGTCTTCCTGTGCTCTATAACTCATAAAAGACTGCTGAAATGAGATGCTTTAATTATTGTTAAATTTGATAGACTAAAAATTTGTATTTCTGACATCAGTAAGGACAGCTTTATATTTCTCACAAAGAGCATTAAACATACATTATTCTTCTGTGGTGCATTTAATTTGTACTCAAGCATTGTTAAATCTCTTAAACCCTACTATGTATCAGGTTGAACTGACCAGTGTTCACCTTAAACGTGGGGAACAGTTACAGGCCTCATAGAGCCAAGAACTGAGTCGGAGTAAAATGGAAGGAATTGTCTAAATGCCTTGGGTATTTGGGTACTGAAGCAGTAGCAAGACTGGTCTTATGCTCAGGAAAATCAGCCTGACTGATATCTTCAAAGATCGTTACTGGGAAGTTAATCACTGTTTAACCTGTTGTCAAACCTTCAAAAATACTTTGGTTCAAAGAACAGCTATGAGGTTAGTTCAGGATTTGCTATTCTTTCTCCTACAGAGCCAGATTTTCTAATCTGTGATTATGATCAAAATATTTGTAGTATCTATGTTTGGTTTAAGCAAAAAGCACCTCAAAACATGGATCAGCTCTGCAACCAAGGTAGAACAGGTCTAAATTGAGGACTACCATTAAGCAATGTCAGTTTCCATTAGCTGAGAACCTGGCACATCACACTTCATAGTACACAATATTTTATAATACATCAGACTTTTTAAGAAAGAACAAAAATGTAGGAACCTAAAAGAAAGAAATATGTACAGGTACACACCAGAAAAAACTGCCAACCTAAGATCATGTCAAGCACAGCATATTGCACAACATCTGGAACTCATGCACAGTGAAACGACAGGTGCATAGTTTTTGGTTTACTTAAAAGACATGCAAATTACATGTTAGAACAGCATGGGAGACAGACCTTAAAAGGACCATGTCATAGTGAAACAAAGACAATTCAGGAAGCAACAGACTCGAGGAGGTGATTTCTGCTATGTATCTTTATAATTCAGTTGTAGTTCTTTAGCAAGAGATGTTCTGTTTTCCTTTTTGAAACTAAAAGGAATGGAGCAGCACACAAAAATGGTCTTACAAAAAATTAGTATCATCATCTCACTGGTATTGATTTACCAGAATCAAAATATCTCCTACAATTCAAGAAATTCTAGACCTGTATCAGAACTACATTCCAAGAATAGTGTTAATGCTTCCGATGATGCACAGTCATGACAATTAACTGTTGAGCAAGACTGCAAAGAGTGCTTCTGGCCATTAGTCAAGAGGAGAGAGGTCAATATTTGCCTGGGGTTATCATGCTGTTTGGTCTTGAATACTGTGATATTCTCCTATGGCTTCTAAGAAAAAAGAACAAGACAGTTTTGCCTTGTGAATTAAAATAGGCCCAGCTACAACCTTGTAATATCACATTTTGCTTTGAACATTATCAGTATTTTGATTTTGATTCGCAAAAATGAAAAAAGTTGTGGAAACATGATCATCAGTCTTGCAAAATTAACATCAGTTTAGATAAAGAGCTAAACTGAGCAATGCCTCAGTGCCCAAAGGATCAGATGATATAATGTTTCTTTTTCCATGAGAGAGGCTTCAGGAAAGAATAATATTCAGGCTTCATACTACAATTTATCACACAATTTATCTAGAAGGGAGGTGGGGTGGAGGAGTTGCTATTAACTACTTTTATCAATATTGCCCTTCTATGTTTAGGCTGGACCAATAAGGCAAGAAAGATGAGGGGATCACACTGCACATGACCTAGCAGCTGCCAAATGAAAGACGATAGTTGCATCTGTATGCCCGCAAAACCTAAAGCCTATGACTAAAATAAAAGATATCGAAGACACAGAACTTGGAAAGCTCAAAGAAGAAAAAAAAAATAAAAAAAAAAAAATTAAAGTGCCAGTGAAGGATTTCAACTATGCATATATAAATGGGTCACAAGATACTTCAGGACAAAGGAATAAAAAAAAAATTCATCATTTTAAGTGATCTGCACCTTAAAATCTTCACTTCTAGAGGAACTACAGAAAAGCTATTCAGAAGTTCATGTCAGAAAATATTGAGAAATTAGTTCAAGAAGTTGAAGTATTTGCATTGTGGAATAATAATGATTGCACGTACTTAGAATGTGGCACCCACAAAGACGACAGGCATACAGTTTCCTTTAAAGGTAGTGCTAGATCCAGCAGTTTGCAGGCTAACAGAAGGATGGTCCTGAACTTTACACAATAACAGCAACACCTCACTGCGTTTTTGCATGTCTCTCCTTCTGTTCAAGTCAGAATATCACCTTGAAAGAATTTTCCTTTCTTCTGTAAAAAGTTAAGTAGTCCACACGGTCCTTAGTGTTCATAAGCTAACTGGGAGATGGCAGTATAAGATGTATAAAATATTCATTTCTATTGAAGATATCTCTCCTACCATCTCCAGTCTTAATGCTAAAGATTAAACCTAATATCCAAGTCATACAAGCTTTGTATGTATGACATAGTGTAAACAGTATGCTGCATCTTTAAAAACAAAGATTTTTGTGCTGTTTTCATTTATTGCAGCACATAGGTATTACTTGCTTTTCTTATAAAAGCTTAGCAAATGCACCAAATTTAAAAGCATTAAAGAGCTTGATGATTAATAAAGAATATGACCTATGGTGGGAAAAAAACCCAAACAACCAACAACAAAAAAGGCATTTCAAGGAACCTCTAGCTTGTTAATTCAGTAATAATGGAATTTTTCTTCAAAAGCACACTTTGCAGAGCTACATCTTGCCAGTCCCACTGTACCCTCAGCTGAATGTACAGTACCTGGTACTCCTATAATGCTCTACAGGCAAGAAATAAAAATTCAAGGTGTATTTCAGAAAAGCCCTACAGGCTTCTAAAACATTATCCTCTCTCAAACAATTTTATGAATGGTAATTTGTCTTCTTCACATTCTCTGTTGGCCTTTCTTCCGCAGTCAGTCTTCCTACAACAGCTTGTCAGATTCATCACAAACAGATGAACAAACGTTGAATCCAAAGTACTTTCCACCTATGGAGAGAGACAGAACTCAAGGAGCAGACATCTGACCTATTTTTTATGAGGCTGTGTTGCAGAGCCCTTTAAAAATATCATCATTCCCATGCTCTTTATTGTCCCCATTCCTCTGAAAAAATTGCATCTGTAGTATGCATTCAAAAAAACCCAGGGTTTTGGTTTGTTTTTTTTTTCTTTTTGTCAATGGACCAACTAAACATGCTACCAGAACATTTCCAAAACTTTACATTATGCCATGCCATTTATATTGGCTGTACTCACAACACTCTGTGCATCACATTTAATTAGCAGGAAGTCTAAGAAAGATCACACAGAACCCATTAACTTGAAATTGCTTTCAGGGGTAATTAGAAAGTGTGGCAGCTCCCTTCTCAATATTTTAAAAGAACAGTTTAATCCATTTCTGCAAAGGAACAATAACAAAACCAATGAATGAATGAACCTTTTGGTAACATTTAAAAAATAAGAAATCTCCTAGCCAGAAAATTAAAATGCTTCAGTCCCTCTAAGGCTTCCCCAGGTTACTGTAATTATATCTGTTCACAGCATCTAAAAAGTAAAAAATTAATCTTCATTGTCATTTTACATTAGGTTCTGCTGATCTGAAAATTACTATCAGAGTATATCTTTCAGTTATATTTTATACTGGGATGTCACAGACTTGCTTTATCATATCAATGCAATTTCCAACTCTCAAAATTTAAAGGAAAATATGCACAATTATTCAAGCAAAAGTTGTCTTCTAACTTAAATACCCACCAGCCTGGTACAAAAGAATCAAATGAGTTAACTTCTACACTAAGTTAAACTACTGCTATGACACTCATAATAAAGAATCAGAGGCTTTTTTTGGTGCTGTAGTTAAATAATAGCATGATTTTTAATGTTGGTATGCTTGTTAACTGCAAATTTTATCTACATTTGAACTCTGACATCTGCCGCATCCTACCTCAAAATGACTGTGAAGCTGATGTTCACCTAACTATCTGCAGAGTGGCTTTGAAGTGTGTGATATTAAAAATGACGCCTCTTCCATGGGTGAGAAAAAAATACAAGTTTTCAAAAAGTAATGACTGGACAAGTGTTGCCTTGCATTTTTTCCTGTTACATACATACAGCCTGCATGGACTAATGAGGGTGAAGGCACTTCTTTTCTCTCATTCCTTCCTCCATCTATCCTCCCATCGCATACACAGTAGAGAGAGGAGAATCTACTTCAAGAAGGACCTAGGTTCTCAGAGAGTGTAACAGACTCCAGCCTGCTGCTTCTAACACTGAGTCATTGATTCATGCTGAACTTGTTGACTGGTTCTCCTACTGCTTCTAGGAAGTCATTATTTTGAAATGGGCTTTGGTCACACACTTTCTTTTGTCTGAGAAGTCCATCTGATCCATATAACAGTAGCTGGTCACCAACTATGTTTAGGACTGGAAATGGGGCAGGGTTCAGAAAACAATATGCCAGATGTTTTTTCTCCTTTCCTCTCTTCTTCCGCTTAGAGCTGTGTGCTATAGGTAAGATGCAGTCTTACAGTTTGGGACTGCAGTAAAACAAAAGGGTATTTCCTCTTACCTATTCCTAAATTAGTAAACACTCAGGGTCACTGGAACTGGAAGCTAAATCCATTGAGGACTAGTTCCCCACTGATTAATAGATATCATGAAGTTGCACACTCATCTGCTTGTTTCCATAACTGCATCACGGAGTACCAGGTCTGCTTGCACCAAGGCAGAATTTATTAAATTGCCCTGGCGTTCTTCCCAGAGAAGTATTCTGTGTATGCTATTACACAGATGAAAAAACCCAAATTCTTTTGCAATGCCCAAGATCTATCATGCATAAAGGTTACCTTAAAACGTTCATACCTCAAATATATACACATCCAGAAAGGTTACTAGCAACCAAGAGTTTAAGTGAGGACAATGATTGCCAGGAAAACTGTCTAGAAAACAAGCATAAGCTCTATTGCTTTCAATTACTTCAGTACACTCAGCAGATGGACTACAAAGAATCCAATTCTCTTTTTTATTGCTTACTACATATGTATATACCCACTTCTCAATCAGCATCAAACACTTTCCAACAGATAACTGAGATCTATTAAGCCTGAAACTCACATTTACCATGACCTCAGATACGTATTTCCTTAGAAAACTAACATTTTGTACACAGAACTTTAAAAGCATTAACTTCAGCAGTATTTAACACTGACTTAGCTGACCAACAAATTCTTATCATGGAAAACTAGCTTAACACTACTAATGACTCAGATAACCAATTGTCCTTATTTCACTTCTTAAATTTTATCCGTGTCTATACAGCAAAATTTAGAACGTTCTCAACAGTATTTCACATAATGAATGAAATTATGCAACCATTTCCTCCTTTCCAAGATACTTATCTGGATACACATCGTAAGAGTGAGACTGATTGTCCTCTGATATTCATCTTCATAGTCTAAGGAGGAATATTGGCAACTACATGCCATTAGCTATCGTCCAATACGTACAGAGACACACAGAATTCATTTATCAGAAAGCCAATTAATATTCTCAACTTTTCCTTCAGTATCTCTTTTTGCTTCTCAAATAAAACAGTTATTAAAGTCTAAGAAACAGAGTGCCAAATGATTTGTGAAAAATATGTGTATCTCCCATTGTGTATCCTAAAAGCATGCATTTTCAAGTATTCCAAGACTAACTGAAGTGCTTTTAAAAGAGTTAGCAACTTTATTCTTCCATGAAATATCAAGGGATGACATGAATAAACAACAGGTAAGATGATTTATCTCTGTTTAGAGTGAAAAATGTGGAGTTTCTGAATGATCCAATGTCCTAAATAAGGAACACAATGTCGTTAGTGGTGGAAGCATCTTATTTCATCTTCCTCTTCTGTAAAACAATACCTTCTTATAACTGAAGGGTGCACCACATCTACATTTGTAAAATGTCTTTAGATCACCACATGAAAGGAGTTGTACAACTGCAGAACATCATCAATACTGTTTCCTACTCTTTCCGTAAACAGTCACATTAATTACAAAGGATAGTCAGAAGGCAACAAAAATTCTTCATAGAGACTTCAGCATTACATAATTGATAAACGTTTCCCTTCTTTAAAAAATCATGATGGTATGAAAAAGATTGCCCATTTTAGCAATGCGCTTAGGTACTGCAGATACAGAAATAAAGGTTAAGGTAGTCGTATACAACTTACTGAGTTACTAAAGTTACATTCTGGGAAACGTGAGCTTTCTTAGTTTTTAATAATGCTATATTTAGCTACCGAATAGAGATAAAGAATTTCAAGGGTTTAAAGCTCAAAGGTGAGAAGTGAAGCAGTTTGTTAAAGCTAATGCCAGCTTTCTGGAACTACTTTAGGGAAAAGGTTGTTCTGTTGTCTAGCCTACCTAGAAGTTGCTCTTGTCTGTTTCGCACTACAAAAGACAGTACAATAGAGTTCACAGGACTGTTGCTTAGAAGTACAGTATAGTTCCAAACAATATTTTTAGTAAAGTTAATTCACGCTTTTGCCTGAATGAGCCATGGGTACCATATGTATTTTTGTTACAGCCAGCCTCCACTTTTAGTGAGTCATTCACAAGAAAAAAAACAATTTCACTATAGCTATGAAAGCTGACTACTTTTTACATGTGCTGGGATGACCGCAGTTTCCTCACCACGGATAAGTAATTGAAATTCTGCCTGTACCAGCCACTTAGCAAAACCTTTCAAATGGAAAGACAAAGTTGGTGAGAAAAGGACACAGTGATACAATGCTGCTGACGACTCTCATTATGTAAGCATCCTTACAGCAAGGTCTGAATGGCAGATTTTAGCTGTCCGGATGTAGAAAAAGAATTTGACACAGCATGACCTTGTATCATTGTTTGTCCTGTTGAGAATTCCTAGAGAAAGATTATACGCTACAGCTGCCCCCTCCCTTGCTAAATACAAAAAAAGGGAGGGAGACAATAGAAACAACTCTGTGGGGAGAATCTTCTTCCACTACTGTGGTTCCTGGTGGATTAAGCTGGTCTAAGTCCCTATGTACTTGAAGTACTGAGGTGAAATAGGCCCTTTGCATGTAAACTATGCCATGCTTTTCCTGTTTTCAAAATGGCACAAATGGAAGCTAGCTAACTGGCAGCTGCTATAGATGTGGAAAATATAGTGGATTCAACCTTCAGCATTTGTGATCTCATAATATACTTCTGTTAAGTGTCAGCTTATTTTTTGGAAAGGAAGTACCTTTAAGAGAAACCTTTTGCAATATCAATGCAAATCTGTGGAGGCTTCTTCTGAAGTCAAAATAAATCTATGTCAGTGCAACTCTCTGGTGGGTACATCATCTTATCATCATGACACAAAATGAAAGACCATACCAGGGCTGTGGAGTCTGTGGTACGACATCACAATGGAGTGTCTGAATGAGTTACACCACCACTGCTTTAACAGAAAGTATTTTAAGTATTTTAGGTCTTTCCTTTCTGGATTATCCAGCTTTTGGTCTCAGTCATTAACGGCTAGGTCTGAGACAAGAAGTGAATTCCTTGTCCTATCCTTCTATTTTTCAAAGTGTTTCTAACTCATCTTTCACACTCTTCTTTCCTTCATTCAAGTGTTGTTTGTAACACTTAAGCCTCTAGACCCCAAAAGTATTTTGTGGTCATTTTATTCATACCCCTAAAAATGGGGGCCTGGATACCTGTCTCACCTATTTAGACTTACAATTTACATAATCAACATGTGCATATCAGCTGTTTACATTCCTGAACAGCTAGAAAAATCCTCAAAGGATTTCAGATGGAAAGAATCACCACCCGGAAGTGGTTTAACTCTCAATTCCTCAATTCAGACTAAGCTTCTGACTTAGACCTTAAAGCTAGGTGGGATTAACTTGGATTTTACAGCCTAAATGGACAAGAAAGAAAAAGTGTAACCAGTCCTATTTTACAGATAAGTAACAGTGACTGATGTGTCCCTTCTAAACAGTTACATGCCCCCTCTTGAACTATCTTTTCCCAGTGCCTCAGAGTTAGGATTGGCTCTTCCATATTTCTTTATATCAGCCTTTTTAAAAAAAAATATTTAAATGAAATGGAAAGTTTTCTAAGAAGTATTCAGTAGCTTGTAAACATACAGTTGAAACAGCTGGCTTGCGCAGTCAAGAATTAGTCTGGTTCTGTGGGATTATGTCTTAAACTAGCCAAATCTGTATCACAACAAACTTGTTCTCTTAGAAAACTGATTAAAATTAAAAAAAAAAAACCAAACCAAAAAGCATCTACTTACAATATATTCAAAGACAACTGACAATAGACCAAATACTTTTTTCACCTAGAACAAAAAGGAAGTAATGTTTAAATAGGCCAATGTTAAATATTTTTTTTTATCAAAGAGGATCATATTTTCTAGCACCCAGGTTTCAGAACAGCACGCCCATATTGGAAAAATAATCACTAGGTGTCTGAATTAATTGCCAGATCAATTCAGAGGAAAGCATCCAACAGCCAGTCACATGTGTTTCTCTAGGATAAAAGAACAACTACAAATTAATTGAACTCTTTTACTAAGGAATAATGACAACCTCAGACTTGTTCAGCAGGCATTGGTGTAAAATCTTGTTTGTTTTTCTTAAAAATCCAGTTCTAGCTCCAGCTGAAATGCAAGAGAATACAACATATATATTTTTTTCTCACAACAGCAGTTTGAAAAATGCTGCAAAGTACTTTAGAATGCTCCACACATTAATCAGTACCTACTCTTCAATATCTTACACACTCATCACTAGTTTTGATCTCTGACTGAAAATATGTACACTTTCCAATTTAAGAGGAAAAAAATCAAACACCTCCAGAAGAGGTCCAGAGGAAGTATCAAAACTTTGCACATGTAAAAATGACTCGGCATCAGTTTAGGCTCAGTTAAAAGCTGAGAATCATGGCAAACCTAGAATGAATTTCAAATCCAATACAAAGTCTAAGACTGTAAAGAAAGACTCAGAGAATTTTCGCGTATTTTCCATTCTTGATATCAGTAACAGGGCATGCAATCCTCTTCAAATATCTTTTCTTTATTTAATCTTCTAGATTCCTATGCATGCTACCTTCTAGTCAAGCCAGAAAGCAATGAACAACTTAACATCCTTGAGATGGGGGAGAATCTGAATTCTGTGCTCTGACAGTTGCTAACATACTGCAAAGTCGATAGGAGAAAAGTTTTCTACAGAACTGATTGCCTTCCCTCAGGAAGAACTCAACAGAAATGAGGGCATTTGAGCAATAAATTCCCAGAACCAAGCTTTGGAACACTATGAGACCACAAATAACCACATAAACTTTTGAAAGAACGTGGAAAGATTTTTCCATCACAATGTCTGAAAACACATAAGATAATACCAAAAGGGGAAGGACTAGAAACATGCTATTAGTAATAGGTCACATTCTAACCTTTTCTTCACTATTACCAAAACACATGCAAAAGAACAGTGAAACCATTTCTTGAAGTCTTAATGGCAAACGTTGATTTGAAAACCTACTTTTTTAAAAAAAATTTCTATACAATCAGCATGTTGAGGAATGGCAAGTTATTGCTTAATATTCATAACCACTCAGTGTTATGGCAAGTGCACTCTAACACAATTTATGCTTGCTTTCATAGAAATTTTGAACAATTTGATTTTATCACAATATTCAAAGCAAACAAGCAGTTTTCAAGCAACACTCTTTGAAGTAATGCTAATCTGTAACTTGATTTTGGTGTTTATACACAAGCATGACTGATTTATTTGAAGGACAGCAAGAGCTAAAAGACTGTTAATTGTAATTATTTTGTGTAAGGAATATTTTGCAGGTTATCTTCCACTGAAGGTAAGAATATTGTTGAGAGCACTGACTCCAGCACTGTTCTGATCTCTACCCGTAAAGAGCTATCCTGTATCATTCTCCACATGGACATTAAATAGATACAAGATAACACTGCAGCTCTACAACAGATTTTCTCCTGTCTTGAACAAATGTATTTTGTAGTTTAGGTGGCTGACAGACAATTTATAAAATAAGGAATGAACGTGAATAAATTAGAATGGAAAGTATGGCATAGTACACATAACAATTATTTTTTGCACAATGCCGTCAAGTTCTTCCTAGTAATCATCATCAGAGGAGCTTTTCTAGAATGGCTAAACACATTAACTTACATTTCCCATACAAATTTTGGAGTTGAAAATTTTATTTTCAGCTCTTTGGTTCATCTTATGTGCTGTGTAACGGATAGTTGATTCCGGCTCTGTCTTATTTTAATACCATCTACACAGTTGCATATTACACAACCCAACAAAAATCCATCCCAGACAGAAAAGTCTTATATCTTCTTATGTTTTTCATTGCCTGTATATTGATTTTTCAAGAGTATTCTGCTATTTATACTTAATAATGCAGTAAGAATCTAATTATTTGGTTTCAAAGATGCTGAGAGCTTGTAATTCTCTTTTACAACAATCTATCTGTGGCTGTCCAGCACTTATAAACTCAAAACCCAGGACTTTAATGGAAGGCACTTAATTCCTTAAATTAATAAATTAAAAAAAAAAATCCACTTGGGTTTCATTGGAAGTGAATTTTTGAAGGGCAAAGTAATTCTGAAACTTAGTTCTTGCCACCAGTCATGCAGCTACTTCTGAAAATTGCAATTCCTTGCATCTAAAGTCTAAAAAGTTCTCTATAAATCAATATGGATTTAGTATTTAAGTATTAGGCATGCACAACTGAACAGGGAAAAATATAGAAACAAACACATATGACAACCAGCATGTACAGTATAGACATCATTATGCAATCTGCCTCTCCCATGGGAAAAAATGAATAAGAAATTGAAAACCAGCAACTGGTGAAAAGTAATTAAACTGCAACTGACAAAATGGTTGGAGTGACTAACAGTTGCTGACAAATCCATCCAAAGCAAATTTCAGTAACTCACCACCAGAGATTCCCACTGAACACTGTACTATCCATTTCTACAATGGCTCCCTCTTGTTTCTGAGGTTTTTTTGATTGAATTCAAATACTCTTGACTATTATACCAGGGACAAGTAAGTGGCAGTTCTTTATTGATTTCAGAAGGTTTTGGATCTAGGCTGTATAGTATATTAAAAGAGAACAAAAGGGTCAAGATGATAATAAAAGAAATTAAGATTAGCTATTTCTGTTGTCACGGATCCTTCAGATTTAGAATTTGGTCCTGCCTTCATCTGTAAGAAATGCTTTTTCAATAGAGAACTCCAAACTCAACACACACAACAGCAGATGTAAAGACAGATCAAATATCCACAGGAACTTAACCTGCACAGCAGCCACCTGTCTCAGAAGTATAGATGTATTTTTTTCAAACTGTCGTGGTTTAGCCCCAGCCAGCAACTAAACACCACACAGCCGCTCACTCACCATACCCCAATGGGATGGGGGAGAGAATCGGAAGAGTAAGAGTGGGAAAAACTCCTGGGTTGAGATAAGAACAGTTTAATAATTGAAATAAAGTAAAATAGTAGTAGTAGTAGTAATAATAACAATATAATAATGATAATAACAACAATAATATACAAAGCAAGTGATGCACAATGCAATTGCTCGCCACCTGCTGACCAATACCCAGCCAACCCCTGAGCAGCGATCACTGCTCCCCAGCCAACCCCCCCCAGTTTCTATACTGAGCATGACACCATATGGTATGGAATAGCCCTTTGGTCAGTGTGGATCAACTATTCTGGCTGTGCCCCCTCCCAGTTTCTTGTGCACCTGGCAGAGCATAGGAAGCTGAAAGGTCCTTGACTGGCATAAGCAGTACTCAGCAACAACTAAAACATCAGCGTGTTATCAACATTCTTCTCCTCCTAAATCCAAAACACAGCACTATGCCTGCTACTAGGAAGAAAATTAACTCTATCCCAGCCGAAACCAGGACACAAACATAGTCTTTTCTGTTCTCATTCAGTTGAGGATCAGATCCTCAACTTCATATGGATCATCTTTTGGTCTTTTTTCCATATTTAAAATTTTTCTTGTTGAATTGCTTACATCTAAATTAGCAAGTAATGAGGACCAATAAAAACAGATCTGCAGAGAGAAAGAGCTGGTGCTGAGGGCCCAGTGTCTACATTATACATGTTCTAAGGGGTTTTACTTCAATAAGCTAGATGGTAATCTAGATGAATGATCACCTGCAGCTGGAATGCATTAACTGTGTTCCTGAGTGCTTCCTCTAGTTTAATTTCATTTGAGAGGAATCCAGTTCATGCACACTGAAACCACTCCACAATCTGAAACAAAGCACTGGAAGTGGGAAAAATTATGAGATTTAATTCAAAAGTACACTCTTCATCCAAACAGAAATCCTAATAGAGAGATCTTTACATAGGAATGTCCATTTTATAAGTTGTCAGGAATTGTACATAAATGGAAGTAAACTGACTTGAAGGCTGTATAGCTGAAGCCTGAAGCCAAGGGCAGGGGGGCGGTTGGCAGGGAGAACTTTTTGCAGAGGGATAGAGAAGGGCAGTTAGATCACAGCCTTGGAGACATCATCTGATAATTTTTCAACTTGTCCTGGCTCACAAAGTACAATGTGTCAAACTCACCCTGTGCAAGTGACAACTGCTCCATCTGTTGTGTCTAAGATACATTGGATGATATTAAGAAGACACTGTCAACATCGAAATAACTAACACTCCACTTTCTGGAAAGGACAAAAAGCTGTTCACTAATGCACTGGCAAAGACAAGATAAACATAGCATTCATCTTTTCTCATGGAAAACTCTTCACAAGTTACTTGCTATTTTCCAACCACAAAAGATTATCACACAAGCTCTAAAGGAAAAAGCAAACTCTAGGCAAGAAGAATGACATTTTAATACTTCCTTGGAACAAATTAAATCCTGCTGAATACAAAACCAGAAGAACTGCCATATCAGAACAAGACAATAATCCATCCAGTCTGTTATTCTGCTTCCAGAAAAGGCTAATTGCAGCTTTTGAGGGTAGCTTACGTTCCCCATAAACTGAACAGTTCTGTGCAAGTTTGAGAAATCATTTTTAGCCCGACTGCAGCCTGACCATGAAGTCTAAATGTAGCAAGTACATGTGATCACAACAGGACAGCTCTGTTGTTTATTTCATTTAACATAATTACCAATACCAGTTTTAACCCGCAATGTGATCATGTCCCACAAACCCAGTAAGTCAATATCTGCAACAGATGCCTCTGAAGAGGCAAAGACACTGCAGAAAGTGTCTTGCCATTCAGGATTTTTTTTCTCTTCCTCATCCCCAAATCTGCTTGCCTGCAGAACTGTGAAACTCCACCTTTATTCTTCCCAACCCATCTTCCATAATTTCTGTTTAGGGCCATGTTCCTTGACCCACAGGGAACAGCACTTACTCCTGGGAGTAATGGCATTATCATAACTACAATCACTCATGTAAGTGCTATGAAATGTGAAGAGCAATTACAGCACCCATGGAACGCATGAAGTTTTTCACAACAGTGTAAACTTTTATTAAAAATTAATATAACAGTTAACTCATTAGAAATAAAAACTATGTTTCACAATTACTTTTTAAGACATTTCTATCATGCATAGCAGTTTTTTATTCCTATTAATGACAGAAAAAGTTTTACTTATAGTTTTTGTATGTTCACCCTCATGCATGCATGCATGTGTGTGGTTGCAAGTGAATAAATAAACATACTATGTGTACTTAGGTTATCTGAAAATAAAGTTCTTGATGCAATTTATTCTTCCTTTGACGTGGAACAGCTCTACTTACCAGCACCTTTCCAGTGCTAATATTTCCTCAATATTGGCACCTCTCCTGCTCACTACTGTTATTCACTAGCACAACTTGTGATGGTGGTCCTTGTGATATGGACAGAGTCCTACTAGAAACAGGACCAAATCCACCAGCCAATTTCACAGGCATTGTACAGCAGTCAGATGGCCATTAGTGACCTGACCTGTCCAACAAAAAAACTCATCTCCATTTCCAGTACCATCAGCTTCTTATCTTCCCACTGCTTTACTGTGCAACATGCAAGATGTTTTCCACAATTCTACATAAGAAAGTTTGCATTTATGTCATGATTCTACACAGATGGATATGTGGAGTCTCTTTCGAGAGTTCTCCTTCTGGGTGTACTAGTCTCATTAGGTAAAATGTTAGGAATTTCTAGCTTTAGAAGAAAAGCATTATTTTTATATATACTTCATCTTTAACCTCAAATTAGAAAAAGTCATAGGTTTTCCTGATAAATATCAGCACCATTTCATACTCCTTTTTGTCCACCTAGTCATGAGTGTATTCACCTCTCTATACGTACACCGTTTTTTTTCCTAGCCCTATTGGTTTTGCTAGGTTATTTTTCCCCACTTACTCTTCCTTAGTTTTCTTTTTTCTGTTCCTTTTTCTATACTCTGCATCTTCTTCCTTCTTTTTTCCTATTCTGATGCATTTTTAGTCCTTCTCTTTTCTTTCAATCCCTGAGTTAACAGGAACTTTTCCTGTTTGATTTCAGAAGCTTTCAGATCTTTTCCTCCTCTGTGCTCTAGTGTTCTCATCTCTTTCTTGACACTCTTTTTCTTCACACTACTGCTCTTCAAACATTACAATACCTTTCAGCACTTGAGCAAGGTGGCCAACAATCATGTCACTGGACTGAAGACTGAATAACTGTAAGCAATCTCTGTAGACCAAAACAAACCATGATGGCAATGTATCTGCTAATCATTTTAAATCCAAAAGAAGTGTTCAGCATTCAGAAACAAGGATCAATCCTCTCTATTCACATTCTCATATTTTCCTAACCTTCATACCCACATTACCTTGCATGTTGTACTGTTACTCCCTAAATCTCTTTTCTCCTTCATTTCTTAGCACCTTCATTCCCCTGCCTCAGCCCAAAATTTGAGCAACTGATGTAAAAGGCTTAGGCAACCATCTGAATATTAGTCAGAGACTCTGGAAAGTAGTTTGCAACTTTCCTACATGCCAACCCCTAGCCTTCAGTGAAAACAACACTGTGAAACAGTAAAAGCAACCTCTTCAGTGTCCACTGAATTCTACTAGGAAACATAAGGTCTATCTAAATACATGGTATTTTGCCTGATTAGAGTGCATAATAGCTGTGTGTATTAATTCTCTTCAAATGAAGCAATATGACTGTATTCTTTTGAGGGCCCACAGGGACTAGTCCAATATAGCCCACTTTTAACTTTGTCTAAAAATACATATTTGCTTACTCAGCCAGCTTCTACATTTATTTCCCTAAATGTATAAAATGGCTGTGGTGCTGCAGTATGACCTTGTGTGACCATGCAGTGTCTTGGGGTGCATTCATCAACTTACAAAGGCACTACAGTCAGAGACAAAGCCAAGTCACCCCAGGCAGGGAAGTTTCATGGGAAAGCAGTCTTGACAGAATATGTATGTAGTATTAATAGGCTATTAATAGGCTGTATTTAGCAAACAAGACTTGATCTTATTTTGTGTCTTCAGAATTTAAAATCTGTTTCTTTGGAATTCTTTGGGATTTTTGGCTGTATATGCCCATTATATTTTCTTAGCACCTGATCCAAACAGAAATGCACAGCTCCTTCTGCCAACAGATATCTCAAACCTTAGGGAGATACAGGAATTTTTATACCTCTTGACCATAATAGCTTTTACTTTCGTAACTCTCAACCCGATGTGGTCATAGCATTAGGTGTAGAAAAACGTAGGACAGAAAAAAAAAAAAAATTACCAGTGCAGAAAGTTTCACATGAACAAAAAAGAATTTCTTTATAGCATTAGCAAGTGTATCTAACTCAAATATCCTGACTCTACATTTCCAGTGCAAATAATTTATAATAGTCCAAGTAAGCTAGGGGGAAATGCTGTGAAGGAGACAAAAATCTCAGTATCAAACAAAGGGGCAATCACTGCTTAGGACAGACAGACAGATCAGAGCAGACGCATGTTCTGTCAATAGTTCCTAGTTTATAACCACTAGGTTAAGTGCCAAGCATACAAATTACCCATTTATTGCTGAATTATGCTGCAGTACTAAGAATGAGAAAAATATTTTGCTAAAATTAGAATATATAGAATATATTGTGCTTTGAGATCTTACACATATATGTATTCAACTCAGAAAGCCACCATATCCATAGTACATCTCTATGCCCTATCCAGTCACTGGTTCAAGAGTAAATCTTCTGAATTCTTTTAAAATTATTTTAACTCTTGTACCAAATTACTGATATCCTAAAATCCGCACATATACCTGTCAAAAACATTACTTTTTAGGCTGTCATATAAGTTGCCTGAGTCCTATCAGCTATCCTGTATTCATACAAATATATAATTTCCAAAATTACATGTAACTACATCTGCTGTGTATTCTTTTCATTTGAGGGGAAGGTGCAGGCCTTTTTTTTTTTTTTAATATCAATTACCTAAATCACACTAAGACATACTTAAAAAATGCACAGAGCAATTTAACTGCACCATTCCTTGACTTAAATCTATGATGGCATCCAACATTTCCCTGATATAAGACAGTTATGTGCAAGGGGTTTAAACAGCACTAGCCCAAGCACTACAGAGGTATTCAAGGGGTACCAAGCCAGCTAAAAGAACAAACAAAAAGCTGATACACAGGATCTTCATTAGGGAATATCAGAAATACACAACTAAGGCTTACAAAACAAAATTTCAACTCCTATTACACACTCCATAGTATTACACAGAAGTCTTACAGTCTCTGTAAGCATGCTTGGGTTTGGGGTGGTTTTTTTAGTTGGTTTTGGGGTTTTTTTTGGACAAATTAAATTTTAGTCAGCAATCTCTCTTCTACCAGGCAGCTGTAGACAACTTTATAAAAGCCCCAGGAGTTTAGCTGTTACAAATTAGCAGAAGTGGACAGATTTTAAAGGAGATGTGCTGATTTACACCAGATTAGGGTTTGGCTCTTGACAGCATTGTCTGATTTTTTTTTTAACATTTTACTTTTAATATGGCAGTTAAATTTGCCCATAGGCTTCATTAAAAAATAGTATTTTAGGTATGAGGACACAAAGGAGCCCAAGAAAGACAAAATAGACTTCACTGTATGTAACAGTTGGTATTAATCTCAAGTAGTAAACTAGGTCAGATGCATGATACTACTACAGTATCCCCTAAGACTGAATTGAGATTAGTATCAAAGGTCCAAGAGTATGATTGCCATAAGACTCCAGCTGAGTAAGACAAACAACGAGTGAGTTTGAACAGTGCAGGACAGTACAAGCAAAGAATCACACTTCTATGTTATAATGAGACTGGATTATTGAAGTACATATTAACAAACACTTGAAATTCTTATAGTTTTGTCAGCTGTTCATGGTTCTGCAGCCTGCAAATGGATACAACTCAAATCCTGAATCAAAAGGACAAATCCTGATCCCACTGAAGTTAAACAGAATCATGCTCCAGGAGAAAGAAACATGGATGTCAGGAAAGGAAAAGTTTCATTAGCTTTCTAAAATCCATTTCTGCACATGTGTTTCTATTGTGTTATGTGCTACAGTTTTAAGCAAGTGTTTCGTGGGTCTGTTTTTAATGGAATTGTTCTATGGGAGACTTCCCTTATCTAGCAAAGAAATTATAGTGATATCTAGTGTCCCTGTACCTTGGTATATAACCATAACATAACCACACATGTCCACAATATAGCATCACTCCACAGCTTTGTTCCCATCTTTCTTTCCTACACGCATTGCAAAACCACCCTCTTTACACAGAGCAACTGACCACTGCGAGGTCATTCCATCACCATACTGAGCTGTGTGCCATCAACAGCTACACTGTTGAGGATATGATGAAGTGGAATGCCCCTTTATGAGAATCTTTATGCAGAGATCCCACATCAGTGATTAATCGTTTACTGAACTTTAATCATTGTTTGAAAATTACCACTTCAACCATAGATAAGCCTAGAATGCTGTGCTGGAAAGGGCTTTCATAACCTCTTTTACAAGGGAAATACATTTGAGGAATATCTTTGGGGAATACATAAGAAACAAGGGAAATTCTAACTAGATCATATTATACATTTCTAAAATTAGAAACATTTAGTCTTTTCCCAAAGGGCCTTGATATATCCAGTAATAGCTATTACTAGCATTTCAGATGCATGCAGCTGGGGAGATGAGGAAATTTATTTCCACAGCTTCACAAAAGACACAATTCAGAATACCAAATTTGAATGGGATCAAGATTAGTCTTCTGACTCCAGTCAAAGGGGTCATCTAATTCATTCTCTTGTCCTGTAATATAATCAGTTGCTCCAACAGCATTAGCAGCTAGACGTTTGTTCAGTCAGTTCCTAAAACTCTAAAGATGCAGACCCATAATATTCCCAATGTTTTTCACTACCTATATTACCAGACAGGTTTTCTAACTTCTAATCTGAATGTTCCTTACTGGCATTTAAGCCCATTATCTTTTGTCCTATCAAAGATGGACATAGAAAAAGAACATTTCTACAGTCTTTGACAGTTTTAAATATCAGAAAACCATTATAATTTCTGTTCATATTTTTTCAAAGTAATCCCTTCATTAAAAATTTCTTTTCTGGCGATGTTTTCTAGATCTCCAATCACTCTCAAGACTTTAGAAAGGTAGTTCAGAATTTGGAACTGAAATTGGGTGACCAGAACTGTAATTTCTTGTGTTATAAACAAACAGAATTAAAATCAGCCAAAAAAAAAAAAAAAAAGCTAAACTTCATGCTTAATATTTCCTACTTCATAGGTGTACTATGGTGACAGTTTCACATCTAAAACAGTAACTGAAAAGAAAATATACAAAAGCTAAAGTATCCTGAAATACACAATGATAGAACTAGCAGAGTTAACAAGCCAGTACAAAGCTGCCTAAAGTAAAGTCAGAAATAATTACTGGTTACAAAAAGTCTTGTTGACAGCATTTAATGCTGGTCCCTTGAATTATGAGAAGCATGCCTTTAGGGCAGAATGCATGTAATGCTTGAAAGTCAGGAGCATACTTCCAGTTGGCAGTTTTAATAGCACACTTCCACGCTGTACTCATTTTTACATTGTTAGTAAGCAACTTCTTGAGGAAATCACATTGCAGTCAATGTGCTTGCGTAGGAATTTGTTCTTGTCCATATCAATCGGCAGAATAGCAAGTATACGAGAGCTGGCCATGGGGTTCAGCTTCATGCAGATAAGAAAGAGGGCCTTCCTGGTTTCAACTATACCTTTAGAAGGAATTCAGATACAAAACCCAAAGCATGCTAGACTTGAATACAGCAGCAACTTAGATGTAGCCAAGATTCTGCAACAGTACCTGAGAAACAGCAGTTTTAGAACATGGTACATAAAAAGAAGATAGCAGGTTTGGGTTAAGCAGTTTGCAAGAGGGATTCATTGATCTAGTCACAATAGAAAGAGTTTCTCCATGACTCTGTGGGATGACAACATGATGTAACCTAGAATATACAAAGAATGGTACTAGTGGTACTAATCCTGAATCTGGTAGCTGAGAAGCGATGTGACCTATCAGAGTAGCACACTTCCTCATCAGCCTTTCTCCCCTTCTCGATTTGGTATAGGCCTTGGAAGATGCCGAGTCATTACTTGCAATTATTACTACCCTTTTCTCATTGCACCTCAGTTTAACTTTTTGCAGAAAGAAAAGATACAAATCTTGTCTGTGAACAGCTCTGTAGAAAACACTACTCAAAATTAAATCTTATTGCTAATTGTACGTAAAGCTTAGATTAAAAGGTGTTTGCACCATACAAATACAGATCAAAGCAACCACTATTTGCAGATGAAAACAGTACAGTCTGATAACACTTTTAAACAGAAATTGTTAGGCAGTAAATCCATTGGGTTTTTGCATGTAGATATACTCAATTGGTTGACATTAACCATATTCAAATAGAGAGAGCACAATATTGATAGAGCATCACCCTCATATACCGACACATGTAAATACAGTCCTCTGATCTTCATTCAAAGGTAGTATCTCAGTTTAAACAGCACATCCATAGTACATCACAAAGGGATTTTCCAAAGTTTTTGAAAAGCGGCATCATCTCAAGCTTTTGTAAACAAGGAAGGGCATGGGAAGGAGACACAGAGTGGTATGAGAACACCGTTCAGAAACTTTTAGGATGCTTCAGTCAAAAGCTGCCTGCTGCCTCCTGGGGCATGTTGATTACATGGTGCTACTTTAAGGAAATATTTTTTTTTTTTTTTTAAATGTATGTTTTCCCTATGCAAGTAGGGTGTCTAGATCTCACTGACAGCAAGCAGTAGTTGTCTGGCTTAAAACTGCTGTTTAGCCGGGCTGCATTTCACAGATGTTTTTTGTGGGCACTATTTTCAGATCACACAGTACCAGGTTTAAAATTATGCCTTCTTTAGAAATCTGACAATATTTTGTCACCTGAATGTGGATCATGTTTTCAGGGCACAAAACAAGGGAAAGAAACAGTCAGTTTATGTATATTCCTGGATCTTTCTACCAGAGATGTCCTGTTCTGCACTTAGCAGGTATGCCAATGCCACCGAACTCTACATCTCTTCACAACTGACTAAGTGACACTGCCCTAGAGGCTTCACGTGTTGTATTCTAGTTGACTAACAGAGACTGTCTTGTTTTTGGAGAAGCTGCCTGCGGCACTGCAATTGCTTCTGGTTGCATTATATTCTAGGAAAATTCTCCTTCAGGAATTTTAACTAACTGTTGGAGCCACTGGGTTAAAAAGCCTAGTCTCAGAGCTGGGGGGGGAAACAAACCAACAATAGGAATCATGTTTAAAAAGAACCTATAGCTGGTACTGATATTAAAGGTTTCTATTCTTTAATTTCTTCTTGTGCTCTTTTCTGCTGATGATCAAATGTTCATGCGGGCAACCTTTTTTCCTGCATACATTGCAATCCGAAAAGAGACTTATCCTTGACAACTTTATCAGAGCACTGAAATTTCTCAGTCGTAAGATGCTTTCTTTTCTTCAGCCCCTTTAGTCCCTTCTTGCTCTTGTCAACATGTCCTTAGCCAAAATGTTTCTCTCGCCATAAAGAAATAAACATGGAGCCATAGAAACAGGGGAATTAAATAGTATGTAGGGCCTTCATTGTATTGTCTACACCCCCAAATGGAAAAAATTGAAATAGCCAAGTAGACAGGATGACTTGAAGGAACTCTGCTTTCCTGAACATCCTTTCCTCTGAAAGGATTTCCTTTCTCAAAGGTTTATTCTTCCACAAATATTTGTCTGGTCTTTCTTTGAGTGCATCCTCCAACTACTCATAGCAATAAATAAGATACTATTTATTGATAAGAAACAAGCATAATCCCTATTCTTTTGACATAAAACATTTCTATGAGAGAATCCTTCTCATTTTCAGTTGAATATCAAAGTGTGTGGATTTTACTTTTGATTTTTGTGTCAAGTAAGGAGTAAGCATTTTGTTAAATAAATGCTAAAGAAAAGAAGTAAAGCAACACAAAAATCAACCCTAAAGTGACTCAGCTGAACAATTAGCTACATACAATTTATTTCACAGAAAAATGCTGCGAGTTTGGGAAGAAAACTAGTTCAGCATTTGGACAGTAGAGTGTAAAAATATAAAATGAGCTAAACACTGAAGTTTAATCTGTATCATTGTTGTTGTTATTATTAATGTCATTATTACGACACAGCTGTTATCAGAAGGCACAGGGATAACGTTCATATCCCTCCTCTGTCAGCTTTAAGGTATTTCCAGTTTTGCTGTATTTTCTTAACAAGTGAATTAATATTGTTGTTTTTAAATAGAAAAGACTACAATTTATATATTCCCAAAGCATTCTTATTCTTAAGGGTTTTTTTAATCCGATTTAGCACAAACAAAAATGTCAAGACTATTTCTTTCCACTAAACAACATAACTTATTCTCTTGATATTACCTCATTTGTTTTTAAACAGCTTCAGGCTGGTAAAAACTGAGGAAGTCTGTTTCATAAATATTTTAAAAACAAGGTTCAGGTGCAAGTAATTTCTAATTTTAGAACATATACATACAGCAACACATATGTATGGATTAATGGCATATGGATTTAATGTGGTGTTAGCATCTTATTCAAAGTAATTTTTGTTTAGCTTGGGCTAAACAAATTCTGCTAGGTAGAATAATTTTCATACTTATGGGGAGTAATCTCCAACAAATTAGAAGAAAAATAGAGTGAAACAGGAGACGCTCCCATCCTTCCCGACAGTAGTCTTACAATGAGATAAATTTCTTTTCTTCTGATACTTGAATCAGGTCTTCTGTGTTTATTAACCTTCTCCACTCAGCTTCCAGCACACCTGCAAATAGTGCCACCTCCATCTGCTGTTTAATGTCACCCAGCTATATCCCTATGGGATTTTGGGGGTTTTTTTGTAACATCTTTTTGAAGTCTTGCTGCTTCTCTCAATTATGTTCATGCTAAAGATTTCATTGAGTTCAAAGTGAGTAGGGACATGTTACCATCTGATTATAAAATAATTAGTTCTCATCACTAGATACACTACCTTTTGTTAACATGATGCTATGGGTATTTCCTTGTCATGTGAACCTATCTAGGTAGAGAAAATCACCCTTTCTGGAATGGTAAAGGATAGGTCTCAGTGAATCATTGCTCTTTTTCACTAAAACGAACAATTCTAGCACTAGGAAAATAAATTAGTGGAAGCATACTCAGAAAAGATCTGCAAGTTGCAGTGTAGTCTCTAGCCTCTTAAAACAGTCTCTGGTCACTGCTGGGTCACTGTCTCCCCTAAGTGAGCTCCATTCAGTTGTATAGCTTTAGTGCTAGGAGAAACTTTCAACAAATTCCTGTAATTTATGTTCTTTTCTCTCAGCTCCTGATATAAATGCTATTAGGGCAGCTTGACGCCTCTGGCAACAGGCATAGCTAGTAAGTTCCACTGGGAAGGTAAATTATCATCCACCTTGAAACATGTCATGAGTGGATCCCTCCAAAATGAAAATATATATTTTTATAATAACAACTTCGCTAATATTGGCCAGGCTTTGTAGCCTACAGACCAGAACAAACACACTCATGATCTCAACTCCCGTACTTGCACCAGTCCACACAGTCCATGCAGAACATGTTAGCTATACATTCTAGCTAAGACTTATGTATCATGGTGTTGACCTTAAGTTGGTAAGTTGTGAGCATTAACATCCTCCTTAAAAAAGAATTTCCAGACTTTATTTATTGCCTCTCATACAGTCAGGGAAATACAAGAATTTTTAAAAGGAAATACAAAATCTACAAAAGGTCTTTCTGTATTTCAGGACATTGATATAGTGTGGCTTTTCACAACAAGCACCTGTGTGCTTGCACCTTGGTGACCTCCGAGTCATTAAAATTTAAGAGGCCTATTCAGAAGGCAGCATCTCTTACCTCCCTCTGTTGTAACTGTGGACTCTTTCACAGTACAGGTGTTTATAAAGGAGAAATGCATACCTGAGAGAGATAATAATGAGCTGTACTACCACAGACCCACTTTTTATCCATTCATTATTTAGCATATCCACAAGAAGACTAAACATTTAGACCTAGCAGATAGCCACTACATGTATGAAAAGTATAATAGTAACTTGTCAGCTGCATACCTTACTCTGGAAAATTATCCTTATTATAAAATATTTATTTCTCTGTATAGACATAAAGTAATAGAAATAACGATGCTTGTAAAAGATTGAGTGGAGAGAAGATCAAAATATCAAACACAACACCACAGCATGAACAACAAAAATCTACATAAAAGTTACCGATATATAGCACTGACACTAGTTAAAAATATTTGTGCGATAGGGACTAAAACGTAAGACTAAAGTTAAGTACTTGATTTCATAGTTTCCATGCAGATATTTTACACCTGTCATCTTGCTGCCTTGGCTGGCAAACTCACAAGGTGCCCTGAACCCCTGTGGGATAGTGCTGTGGGAAATACAGCCTCATTGGCAACAAAAACAGTTCAGCATGGTTGAAGAGAAATAAGAGCTGAGACATTGTCCGATAGTTGTCTTAAGTTACAATCATGAGAAATAAAAACTATTCATGGAGACAACATCAGATGTAAGCCAAGTAGGCTGATACAAATAAGTGCATTCTACAGTTACACAGCAGAAAAAAGATAGGCTTTGTAAACACTGTAAGTGCATTTATGATTTACTAACCCCTTTGCATTAGTTAATTACCATCTCTGTTTTCCAAAGTAAACAGTCTTTTCCTAATGAATCATGATTCAAGTGAACTAAAATTGTGACTAAAATTAAACTGACAAAATATCTATTTTTAGACCTTCTGCTGTTCTTCATTTGCATTACAAGTTGCATGTACCTTTTAAGCAAGCTTTACTTCTGAAGCCAGAGTTCTCCCATGTGAATACAGTAAGTGTGATAGAAAAAATGTATAATTTAAAAAATCTTCAACTTTGGATACACATAGTTCAGCTTCCCAATTGCTATGTAAATAAAAATCGAAGTGGACATCCTCATGGATTTTAAGGACTCTAAAAGCAAATGTGAATAGCATTTAATCAAATTGATGTAGGACATGAAAACCAAAGAGCATCTTTCCTTACCAGGCACAGTCCCAGAGAAAGCACTGACAACTTGAAGAATACAACTTACATATACTTATGTATCTGTTGTCTGAAAAATTAATCTGTAGTTTATAGAGAGAGAATAGTCTGTCCAGAAAGATGCATGTTAGCTGCCAGCACCAAAGCTCCTGAGAGATTACACTGAACTATTTAAAAAAGGATCATTTAAAGTACACACTGCAAAATACCCAGCACTTCTGATCAAGCGGAGTACAGAACCACCTCCTACCTTGTCTTTGCAAAGCAAAGTTCTCAGGGCTCCTGAACCTTATTGGTACCAAAAACAAAGGGAAGCATTTCTTCCTACAATGAAAAATGGGAACCACCACCATGTTTTTGCCTTTCAAATAAAAAAGGGATATTTATGAAATAAACAAACACAGAGATAGTTCCTCACCAGACTTTGAATCTCATTCCTCTTCAACTTTTTTCCTTGTAATGTCTTTCCTACTGCATTAAAAATGTGTAAATTCAGCTTGCACTTCATGCTATTTGCTAGACAGAAACAACAACAGGAAAAGAAAGGGAAAAAAAAAATTCATTGATATGTATCATGGACATATCTTCACTTCTTTCCTAGGACACTGTAAATGTCTCGGGCAAACTCTATGCGTCTAACTTGCAACAATGAATCCATGTAAGGAATCCTATATATCTCTTGATTTGCATGGGCCAAGGTTTTATTAAGGGTATTGAGGGACTAGTGCACATTGGGGCATGAATACATTAAAGCAGGGAATGAAATACAGAAAGTTTTGTGAAGCAAGTATCAATAATTAATGCTTTTTTCCATATCATATTAAGCTCTCATATGCTCTCACACCATATTACAGAGAGGGAGTCCAAAAAAGCATTGTCAATGACCATAGCTTGTCCATAGACTATGTAACACAAAGGAAAATGTATACTGTATTTAATACAATTAGTTCTGATATTATCTTATTTGCTGTGTTGGGTATCATGAATTGTACTACACCGCACAGTCACAAAGAACCTTCTTGTAATAGGAGCAGGTAGGAAGTTCTTATGAACAGCTTAGTCCATAAAAGTCAACATTAGGGCCCAAATAAGAAAGACAAAAATATGATGCCTCACAAATCAGTCACAGAATCATAGAATCATTTAGGTTGGAAAAGATGTTTAAGATCATCAGCTCCAAGCATTAACCTAACACTACCAAGTCCACCACTAAACCATGTCCCTAAGTGTCACATCTACACATCTTTTAAATACCTCCAGGGATGGGGACTCAACCACTTCCCTGGGCAGCCTGTTCCAGTGCTTGACAACCCTTTCTGTGAAGAAATTTTTCCTAATATCCAATCTAAGCTTCCCCTGGCACAACTTGAGGCCTTTTCCTCTCATCCTATCGCTTATTACTTGGGAAAAGAGACCAACACCCACCTCGCTGCAACCTCCTTTCACACAGAAAATGATACAGGCTCCCCTGAGCCTCCTCTTCTCCAGACTAAACAACCCCAGTTCCCTCAGCCGCTCCTCATAAGGCCTGTGCTCCAGACCCTTCACCAGCCTTGTTGCCCTTCTCTGGACACACTCCAGCACCTCAATGTCTTTCTTGTATTGAGGGGCCCAAAACTGGACACAGTATTCGAGGTGTGGCCTCACCAATGCTGAGTACAAGGGGAATAATAAAACCCCTTATACTTTTTAATATGAGTTGTGAGGGAAGGAAGCAGAGCAGGTTTCTGGGGGAGAATTAACCAATTACTGATTAAAAATTATCAAAATTGGCTTGCAGCAAGTTATTTTGCCTGGAGCGTGATATAAGCAATGGTTTATATACAAGTAACAATTTGTAAAGGAGACAAATATTCTGGATACTTATAGTTTTGTGAGTTATATTTTTAAATCTATTTCTATAATGCATTCCATATGCCTCTGAGGTATCTGAAAGGTTATCACTCAGTGGGAGGTAGTCCCATGTATCAATGAGACAATTTAGGGCTCAAAATGTAGAACTGGTGATGCGATTAGAAAATGAGATTATTTCCAATACGGAATAACTTCCTGTTTAATTATAGCTAACTCATACAGAATGCCACTCAATAAAAATTCTAATATTAAAGAAAATTTATGGGCAACAAAAAATGTAAGAGGAGCATGCAAGCCACTATGCTTTGATTTGGATCAAGATTTTGACCACCTTCAAGTTTGAAAGTGTTAACATAAAAGCTGTTATTCTCAGAAACTGCCATGTCTGCCCATTGAAATGAAGGTTTCACTGGCACATGGAACCCTTCATTGTTTTGTTCTGGGGTTTGGGGTTTTGGTTTGGTGTTTGGGTTTTTTCTGTTTTTAACAGAGCTGTCTCTCTCTTTTTTTTCTCTTCTTTTGTAAGATGGCAGACTGCCCTGCTTTTACATGCAGGAAGAATCTGCCTCTGCAAAAGCTTATTCTGTCCTGCTAGCCCATCATATTTGCTCACCTCTAATTAATGAACCAAAAATGGCAATGGATCTGAAATGGCTGTATCAGCTTTTTATCAGCTTTACTGATCTGGAAAAAAAGCAAACACCACTTCAGCTCATGACAATATCAATCAGAGTTTTATGAATAACATCTTGAGGAACTCATTTATAAAAAAATAAAGGACCACAGAATTAATTTACTTGGGGATTAAAGCTAGATGCACTTAATTTTATTCCAAAATTACTGCCTTTTCATACTATTGTGCTGTTTTCAGACACTTTGAAGACCAAAACAAAGCCTGTCATGAAAGGCCATTAGCCCAAGCACTTTCTGACAGCCCTTATCAGCCAAACCATGAGAAAATAAGCCCAAAAATTAGTTACCTAAAATTGGGCAACAGACCCTAATTTCATGTACAAATTTCAGGAGCATAGGAAAAAAGATATTACAAAATCTCTTCAAATAGAGAAAATATGCTAACATTCACTACCCAGAAAACATGGCGTTATTAATTCAACGAGCATACTATATTCATTTCTGAATACGTAGCATTTCAGGGCATTTATTAGAATCATTGGTAAATGAGGAATCGCAACATTGCCTCTTGGCTGTTTGCCTCCTGCCCTCTTCCTCCACTACTGTCAATGTCAGTTAAAAGCAGTAACAAAGTCACAGTACATGCCTTTATTAAAGCAACCCATGCTCACATTCCTGAATGTTTAAAGGCAGCCACCCTGCCTTTTTAATACAAAAATAGTTATAAACTGGAATTCAGTCATCTCTGCTTGTAAAGCACCAATACAGAGAGAACAAAATCCTGAACGATGTCTTTGGGTGATAGCATAATATAGACTATTAGAGCTGTCACTAATTTCCTGGAGATTAATAAGGCACAGATAGTCCCTCATATTGCCATGGGGAATTGCTGAAACATAAAACTAACAAAAGATGTCTGTGAAACGGCATGCATGTTCATGTCTCACTCTAAACATGTTCAATATGTCAAACATTTCAAATGTCAATTTTTTTAGATGTCACTAACTCACCACTCTACATACACTCTACATGTACCCTGTATCTGATGTAAGCTTCATGTAAGACAGACTTCTTTTTATCTTGAGGAATTCACATAAGCTTGGAGCTAAGTCTGCATTAAATCGCTGAATATACAAGCAATATAAACTCAAAGTTTTTCTTATTGGTAAGCATGTAGACTATATGATTTTAAAGCAGTCACAAGGGAACTAACAGTGTCTTGTGGTATTATACAACAAACTGAACTGTGGGTTCCAGGCATAGTATGACCCAAAAAAGATAAATTAATTGCTTTAACACTTAGGTATGATGAACCAGAAACTGCAGAGTTTTGATAGGAATTACAGAAAGAAGTATATGAAAATGTCAAGTAAGGATTTCACTTACACTAAGTGCTAGCAAGAAATTCATATTCCATCTCAGAACATGAATGAACAGGTTGTACAGTGGTGAATCTTGATTAGCAATATTAACAATAAAAGGAGTATTTAGACTGTATTGGACATACATCTACTCCAATTCAAAAGAACTGTTACTTGAAAAGGATGATATTTACAAGTCAAATGTTGGCACAACAGAGTCACAGTAGGTTAGGACTTGAAATCAGTAGGTTCTGTTCCCATCTCTGCTATTGATATGCAATCCTGAACAAGTCTTTTCCCATTTTCATGCTGTGTTTACGTACTTGTTAACTTACACTATCTATGATACAAGACAGAGTGCTGTATGTTTGTTCAGCACACATGCCCCTTGGCTTGACTAAGGCCTCCTTGCTAATACAACAGAGATCACCCATTAATAAATACCAAGATCACTAGTGATTTCAGAAGCCCTTGATCATGCAAAACAAGTGAACTACTGTGTTCAAGTAATCACTCATCTCAGTGGCTCTAGTTCTTGATTTGATATACATGAGTTTCAGATATGAGCTATGCTTTCTGACAAGATTAAAAAATATTACAAAACCATGTCAGTTCTTTGAAGAAGAAATTAAAATAGCCATGAAACCCCCTATTTTACCAGATTTGTGATTTTAAGGTCCTTGGAATAATTTTGTCTAAAACTGTGGGAGCTGAAGAGTTTGTGCTAGTACTGAATATTCCATCGTGAATCAGTTTATTTGGCAGCTGCCTGCAAGAGTTAGAACTAGAAGAAGAAATCCAGTTAGAAATAAACTATTGCTCAGAAAACAAATATGTCATGGAATACAGGTGATAGGAGAAGCTTGAAGCAGCTAAACTTGTCATTCACACCCAACAAAATAGCAGTACTTGAAGATACCAAATCAAGACTGATTCAGTAAAAAGGTCATAGAAATAGCTGAACAAAAGTTACACATTTTGTGTCACGAGCTGATACTTGACAGAAAAAAAACAAATTTGAGTCTGATATGCAATAAACTGAAAAAAGCCAGAGGTATAGCACCAGTATGCATGGATACAAAGAAAAGTTGGCAGACAAAAGGCAGAATGCTGCCAAGAACTTGGAACAGAAGCAGGGGTAAAGCAAAGCAACATGAAGGAAAGAGTTAAACAAATGTTAGTCAGTCAGCTGTTGTAGGTCTGTAAAACCAAGAGACATCTTGATAGTCTCAAGATATAGATTGAAAAACATGGCATTTGTCTTCTCTAGACAATGTCCTTTGCTTCATTTTATGTTTAAATAATTGAGAAAGGCATCTAGAAAGAAGCTGGCACCTTTTGTCACTGTAGACTTCTAAATAAAGAACAAAATGAATCAAGAATCTGTAGTTAAATTTCCAAATTTAAAGTATCAGTAGCAACATCCAAGCTGTAATTATACTCTTTCTTGCTAGCAAAACTGTTGGAAGATACTGATAAAAAGACATGATTATTCTTCTAATTGTTATTTTACTGTACTTAATGTACTTACTGCATTTAGTCAGCAAACACATGAATTTTTTATATATGTATGATCCACACACATTGTAAATGCAATGCTCCAATATACAGTGGAGTATTAGGATAGGTGAACATGGAATGCTGTGCAGATATACCTGATAGAAATCTCTCCAAAGGAGCATAAGAGTTCTAAGGTTTGGTCTTCAGCTGCTGTAAAATAGCCTGCTTTGCTTCCTTCTTTGTGTCTGGTCTTGGATCTGTACGGCAGACAGTCAAGAATTTTTCAATGTATCCCAGAGAGGTAGAGTTTTTAACCAATTTACCCATAGTGGATGGCATTCTCCCTCTCCCCAAAAGCCATCCAAAAATGTAGACAATGATTTATGTTGTGGGATAGGTGGCTGGTGTCTCAGTATTGCACAACAAAGTCAAGGCAATGGAGGTTAGGAAAAGAATGGAACACAGCTCAGAAAGAGGAGATAGAATTGCCTACTCCATTACAGCAAGAAAATTGTAGTTTGAATTTGAGAGCTGAAGAAAGAGTCATGCAAGAACAGGAAAGTAAGCAACTTGTTATTACAGCTGGTGGCGATCTGTATTACAGAATCAGCTCTCACAAAGAAAAGGAATAGGTCCAAGCCATGATGGTTTGATTAGTATCAGTCCTTGAATCCTCAAGAGCTCTCCACCAGTATTCAGTGGTATGAGGGCACAGAATCAAGCTCATCTAGTTTTCCTGCCAAAAACATATGAAATGTTTGAGTTTTCTTTTCAGGCCACTAGATTAAAGTCAATTGATTTGAAACATTTACATTTTTCCTTTCAGCTATGTCACTAGAAACATGTAGTGAGACTGCTAACACAGACCTGAAGTTAAACAGCACATGAGGCAAGAGAGGCAAGGCTGAAACACTGGAGTTACAAGAAGGAAAAATAAAATGAGAAAGCTACTAGTTTTCATCTTCTGTACAATGTTAATGCCTTTAAAAAAATATGCAAACTTGTCATAGGCCAAGCTAGACTGGAGTTATGCTAAGAAGGTCAGGAGGAGTTGTGTGAGGAGCAACACATGAAGAACATGTTCATGTGTTCTCAGGCTGACACAGCCAACTATGTCAAAGCTCATATGATAAAGACTGAAATTTCTGGGCTCATCTGTTTTTTTCTTCCACCTGTCAGCCCATCACACTTGTAAAGAGGTATCCAAAACCTAGAAACAAATGCCGAGACAATCATCTATAAGATAGGAACAGGAACAGGTTTTCTTCATGCGGTCACACAATATCAATGGGACATCTAAGTACACAAATAGCATGAAAAGCAAAAGCTGCAGAATACCTTTCCACATGCCTCAAATCATACCTTGACACTTTCATGTCATGGCAGCAGTTTTTTATTTCACAGTGAAACCAGTCCTAAAAATCATTATGCCAAGGAAAAGAAAGCAAGGCAACAATCTCCCTATATTTAACTTAAACATTTATCAAGTTATTTATTTTGATGACATCTGAATGATATTGACATGAGCAAAATCTAGCCATTCATCTTCCCCTTTCCTCTACACTTAAGACTGTGTATGCAAACCCTTTCTGTTTTCTTCAGCTATGCTAATTAACACACATCTACTTAGTTAAATTTTTATGCTCTCTTGTAAATATCTCGTATTAGCCAGAGATGGTCATACATCTGAGTCAATAGGGGCCTTTACTATGAAAGCCGCCACTGATTTCAAGCACTTTTGTTAAGCACTCCACCAGCTTCTGGCCTTCTCACTTTAGAACCAATCCTGTATCATACCAAGGACTATAAAAACAAGAAAACATCAGTTCCAGAAAATATGATTGCGTGTAAGAAATAATGCAAACATACAAGAGATGACAGCTATGAATCCATATAAGCCTGGGCTGAACTACTTTACCCATGAAAGCCAACACATTATAACAGGGATTCTTTGCTTATTAAATAAACAGGTTATTCTAATCTGCATTTAGAGAAAGTTCACCACCTTTTTTGGTTGTTCACTAACCTCAAGCTTTTCCATCATTTATTGGAACATATTTTATTCAGATTTTATTTTATAATGGTTATAACAAAATTTAAGCCTCTCCTGGATACTTGTGTTTATGCCATTGTTAAAGCAGCTTATCTCTCCAGAGATTCTGGGCATGAAAATTGCTTCTACAGGGGGCCATACTTGAATTTTGGGATCAGGTGAAAAAACAGGCATGCAGAAACCTCCTGAGCAATCTAACAAGGTCTACCACTGTAGCTTTTACTTCCCCTTTTCCTCACACAACTGTGCTTTCAGCTTATCCAACAGACCTGCTGACATCACAGATCCTGAGATGTCACGGAAGCCACAGCTGCCTGAAGAGCTGCAGACCATCCCTCGTTAAGCCTACTTGCTCACCACTCAAATGAAAAATAGAAAAATAAGAAAGATGTAGATAGTTAGATGAATAGGAAAAGGAAAGGAGTAATAAAAGCCCTACTGCCATAATTAATTCAAATTTTTCAAGCATTCTCATCTCTAAGAGAATTCTAATAAAAGAGATGAGCATATTCCATCTCAAGCAAAAAGGGTAGAAAAGACTGGTTTCCTAGACTGACATTTTCTCTCTCTTTTTTTTTTTTTTTTTTTTTTTTATTAGCATCATTCAAAGATCTTTACATTTTTAAAACAAGTAAGGTTAATCCTATGTGAAGTATCATTCACTCTTCTTCCATGGTCTAATTTTTCTTCTCCTCAGTAGGGACAGAAAGCACAGCTACAGACTATGCAGCTAATTATTGTGTAGCTGCTGCCTCAGCTGTGCTGTTATGACTGGTGGGAGAACCACAGGGGAGAACTGAAGAGGTCCTTTTCAAGGATGGCTAAAAGCCGCTGGTTTTAGGGCCTCCCTGTGGCAAACCTCAGGATTCTGCTTAATTTTTAGGTTTTATTTTGTACATTATGTACACCCTGGAGAATGAGGATCTGTAAAACATAGAGTTCATTTGTTCTACTATATACTTCAGTGCTGCAAAAGGGTCATTTCCAGGATCACTGTCAGTAGCATGCACATCTGTAGTGCCATGGACAAAAGATTTGGACATCAATCCAACAGGGCATAAGAACAGCGTTTTAACACAGCATTTTACTGTGTATTAGCTGCAGAAATAAAAAAATGCCCTCTACATCTATTAAATTAAAATTTATAGTTCTAATGGAAAGTCTGTGCTCATCATCTTACAACTTAGCTGTTCTTGAATCCTTGCTTTGTTACAAAAACAGTCTTTTGAGACTTAAAAGGATACACATCCATAAATCACATTTAGCTATATTTACATCAACAGCCATTATTCACTTGTTTCTCAAACAAACCCCTGAAAATAGACATTTATATAATCCTTAACATAACCTTCATGTTTATTTTTTCACAGCCCCCCCGTTCTTAAAAGTTAAAATCAATGTAGCCACTTAAGCAGACATCTAGATAATTTTATTTATGTGAATTGAGTGCTACACCAAATTCTTGGAAATGTTATGCTGCAAAGCTCTGTATCATCTGTTACAAATACTACTGTAAGAGCACATAGTGACCCCATCCCTCCACTATCTTTTTCCTTTGTTACTTTCAACAAAAGACCATCTAAAAGCAGTGAAAGTTAATATGATAAAATGTAACAGAAAAATCACATCAAATTGAAGTGTCTTATATAATAGCAAGTGTTCTGTATCTCAAACAGTGGGTTGGAGTAAATTGAAACTCTGAACATTATCATGGGCGTGGAAAGAGAAGAAGACATAGCTTATAAAGACTGTACTTTTCCGCCTGAGAAATTCAACGCAAGAAGGTCAATCTAGTTTATACAGTCTGCATATTAAATGCTTAAAACATCACATAAGCTACCAATTCAGAAGAATCAGAGTATAAGACTACTTCAAGAAGCACCATAACGTAAACAAGAGTACATAAATTAAGATAAAATATTCTAACTCTGTCATCTTGTGTTCATCAAGAGAGAATGCTAGCCTTATTTCATTATTTACAGCCTAACCTAATAATTTCTGATCATGTTTTCTATTCCTAAAATGTGTTCCATTAACACCCTTCCTAGTAATAAGGCTTTGCTGAACACCTAAGAACACATAGGTATATCCTAAGTCACTGAATATTTTAAACGGTCAAAAACTCAGTGGAACCAAGGGATATTTTCTTATTATCTCCCTTCAGAAAACTGGTTTTTTCCCCCTTACTACAGCTAATAGCAGGCAGATTCCTGGCACCAAAAGTATATGATGTGAACTCTTTTTTTCAGCTCCCAAATTACCTTCTGCTGCTTTCAAGCAGTGGATTAGACTAAAATGAAGCTGAACACTGCCACAATGGTGGAAAATATGTGGAAAGTAGCATATACAGGCTGCATTGTTTAGGCTAAAAATAAGAAACTGAATGTGTGAATTCTTTCCACAACTATGTGAGATTCCCTGCATCTATTTTATACATTTTGTAGCTCATTAGAATGTTTTTGCTTACTAAATGCCCAGTTAGTTCATATATATTCATGGACCATTTCAGCTACTGGTGACTGAAACAGATATAGTGAGCCTCTCTCTGCATAGTTTATTATTGGCATAATCATAGAATCATAGGACAATTCAAGTTGGAGGGGACCTCAGGAGTCCAACCTCCTGCTGAAAGCAGGGTAAACTACGAGATCAGACCAGGTTACTCAGGACTTGATCCACTCAGGTCTTGAAAACCTCCAAGGACAGAGACTGCAAAGCCTAAAAGAATATGGCTAATTACACGCATTACATAGTATTTTCTTTCCTGACTGCTTGACTCCTAAGTCGACAGAGAAAAATTTAAATATCTCCAGTGGGAATATATATGTATATATAAGCACATACACACACATACATAGCAAAATATGCTTCCATAAATGTATTCATAATGCTTTCTGCTCCCATAATATGTTTTCAAGAAAAATACAAGTTTTTGAATACTGTAGGAAGTGAATAAATGGATGAAGGAAAATGTGATGCCTCTATGAATGAATATTAATTCATACTTTGCCAATTATCACAAGGGAAGACTCCTGACTGGCATTAGTATATGTGTTAGCCCTGAGTCAGTGCAAAAGGAAAAAATTATTTCTGCTCAAAGGCTGAGAAAAAATGTTTTGCATTTCTGCACCTCAGAAGCTATTTACATTTTGTTTTTAACAGCTAACTCAGTCTCCTTAAACTTGTGACATAGTTCAAGCTACACAGTGGTAAGCGTTAACACCTGTTATCCAGCACTGATGGATTCATCTTATATTTCATGCTTGAAATCCAAGCATCTTTAAGTATAATGAGTGTAATATAAAATACTAAAACTGATTCATAGTAGCTCTCAAGAGAAACATTCTAGCTAATTGAGAATGTCTTTAAGTCAAGTGTGTTTGTACTCAGAATGCTACAGCAGCTTTAAAATGATTGCTTAAGTAGATTTGTTTATTGTAAAAAGTTCTTAGCACAGCTTTCATTATTTCATTTATTTCTGTATAGCTTCTTCCATTGCATCTTTCACTTAAGTATCTCAAATCTCCACTAAAAAACACATGACTAACCATATTTGGTTTCTCTTCTCTCTATTACTCTCTCTCCAGGAACACTACCACATATACAACCTGGCTAAAGAGAGTGGGAAGAAAAAGGGGGAGTCTAAGCATATGTGGTGTTGCTTGTTTCTGTTAGAGAAGAAGCATTTCTCATTTTGTTAAGCAAAAGGTAAGGTAGGCTGTTACCATACTCAGCTCTTACAGGAGTCTGTTGCACAGATATTGTGCCATTATAAATTTTAATAGTACTAGTCTTTCCCGTATTGCTGTAATTCTGCAATTATATTACCATCTTCATTGCTTGCCAAAACAATGTGCACAGTTTCCTAAATTAGGCAGACTATTTCATTTAATTAAATGAAAGCTGCCCTAATATCTTTCATGGATATTGCTATTTAAGGCTACAGAATACAATATTCAATTTACATTTTTGTGGTCACTTATGGTTAATGTTCTAATAGTCTTCATTTGTATTACATTACCATTACTATGAGAGGATAAGTATAGGCCATTAATATGAATAATAACCATTTACGTACTATTAAATCTTGCATGGGATTACACTTAGATTGTAAGAGAAGCCAGTAGTATTTTACAAATATACTATTGTGTCTCGCAGTAAGTTCATCTCCTGTATCTAAGGGGCTTAATTAAAAAATATGATTTGTTCAACTGACAGTCCTCCCAGACACTGAGAAACAACTACTGCATCTCTTAAAAACACTTGCAAAACAGTTTGCCAAAGAGATAAAAACAGATGAACTTATTAAGTCTTTATGGTGGAGAAGCACACCAAATGACAGAATTTCAACAGTAATGAATAAATATGAAGACCTACCTGAAAGAAAAACAAAAGCTACCTGGTTCCATAAAATTATATTATTTAAGTTTCCAAGCAGCAAAGGTAGTAAGTTTCAAGCATGCATTCACATTTACATTAATATGTTACTTTCAAAAACATGGACTGGGAGTCAGTTTCTGCAAACCCTACTTCCACTCAATAGTACTTACTCAGATAGTTCCACAGTTCTTATGACATTTCCAACTTAGCACAATATAATACATACTCAAAGCGTTTCCTCTTCTCAGATAATTCCATGATGCTTCCATCTCACTTCCCCAAAGGAGATCTCATTAACTATTCTGAGAATAATTTAGGGAAAATTCTTACATAAGGACCAACTACTTAAAAACATTTCACCTGCCTCAAAACTAAGCAATAATAGTTCTGAATGAAGGAATGTTCTTAAGGGCAACAATTTAAAAAAAAAATCTATATGTGATATTATGATTTTCAAAATAAAGTAGGGTAGCATAAAAACACTCATCTTTCAAAAGTAAAACTAATAATACTTCTGTGAGCAAAAAACTTGGGGGTAACACATTTCCAACTCACATGAAAACTAATGACATTAACCCTGCCTTTTAGGAGCACACAAACTACTCCTCAGAACTATAATTAGCAGAACCTGAGCTAAAAAGGCTCATTGGTTGTTGAGGTTTGAGCACCTGACTAAAATCAAGAACCCCTAGTGGCACAGATAAAGGAATAATTTTATTAGTTAAAGGAAGCATCTAGCCTGTTTTGACAAGTGTAGAATCTCTTTCTCCAACTATCTGTGTTTACCTTGAATGCCCAAGGCATTTAGCAAATTTGTACATACACGCTTTCCAGGACAACTGCCTGTCAAGTTAAAAAGCATAATTTGAATTTGGGTCCCTCAATCCTAAGTGTCATCTATCAACTCAAAATAGAATGTCATTATCTCCTATTAGATTCTTCTTTTAATTAGACTAATCACTGGCTCAAAAACAAGGACCACCAGACAAAAAAAATACAAACTATATATGTATCATTTGATAATTTTCAAGGAGAGATGACAGGGTCAACCAAGCCTTTCAAAAGGCTAACTTCCTTCTACTAATAACAGCCCTGTAACACCAGCTGTGCTTCTAGAAGCAGCAAGCAGTACTGCAGAATAATTTGCACAGCCTGAGATCTGATCAGAAACACAGAGAGTGATGTACTCGTCACAGGATGCCTGGACTGTGCTTCCCAGCAAAGGCAGATATTCAGGAGAAAAGTTGTAATCAGGACCCGTTGAGCAAGCAAAGACAAACTTCTTGAGCACAGAGCTCATTGGACTGATATGCACAGCAAGCAAACTGTCAACATGTTTGCTTCTATCCTGTCAAGGGAAGCAGATTTTTGTGCCTTTTTCTGAGAATTAACTAAGAACATACCTCAATCATTTAATTTGTGTAAACCAAGAGAATGAATATCATGAAACTTTAGCTACCTGAACTGAAAGAAAAACATTATGGTCTCTATGGATGATCAGAGAAAGAAGACAGAAGAGTTAGTTACACATCCATCCATCACATTCATTAGTCCATTACACATATTGATCCTTCATTTACTAAAGTAAATACCATATGGTGTTGAACGTCTCAATGTAAAGTTCAGTAAGGAACACAGTTAATAACAGCTAACAGGAATAATTAGGCAGAAAAGATAGCTACTATACATTCCCTTTCATATATCTGGGGCCCGTAAATGACTCTACTGCATTGCAGATGAGATGCAATTCTCTAAGGAAAAGGAAATCAAACTGATATCACAGTATTAAGCCAGTTACATACATAAGAGTTGTGAATAAGCCAAATAATCCAAATAAAAAATACTGGTTCAGCCCTTCATCTGGAGAAAATTGCCAATTTCTGACCCAAGCATCCAGCCCTAGCATTCATTGTTTAACACGGATCTGATATAAAATAAGGAATAGGTAATTATAACTGAGACCAAGGACAGCTACACTCAAACAATTCTTATGCATGAAACTACTGGAAAGTATCAGGGGCAAAATTAACTACTAATGATTTCATAATGACAGTCACCAGCTCTATTAGCCTAATGGTCCATAGTAGCAGAAGACAACTGCAATGCACTCCAGAGTTTCAGATATTGGAGGACAAAGCTCCAGTTTGTGTTCATAAGTAAACTGCTGTCACCTGTCCTATAGGCTTACTTCTGCCTGTGAATACCTAGAGGGATCTTTTATGCTTGCAGTGAAAGAAAGGTTTTTGACTAGGGATGTGTGAATAATTATTCCTATAGTTAATTGGCCAAACGATGATGCTGATAAAATTAAAAAGCAGGAAAAGAAATTGTTTTGAAGTATAGCACTCTCATTTAACATAAGCATAAAGTTATGTTGATGAGATTTTAGACCAACGAGGGTTTAATTTTACTTAAACTCAGCAAAAAAGCTTTTTTTTTTTTTTAAATGTACGAAGATATTTGACTTTCAAAGATATATATCATTTCAAGGGGGAGGGAATTCAATGCATTCAATACACAAACTACTGATCAAAATATGTAATCTTTTTCTGAGAAAAGTTACATCAGAAAGTTTTGCTCAGGCCTAGCTAAATGCCTTCAACTGCACCCTTGTATGTTTGCAAGGATCAAACATTAAGTACTATCGTTGTCCTGTAAACTTGTGCGACCTGCTTTCTCAGATCCTTGTTCTCACCATTTTCATTAGCTTCTTTAACTCGTGAACATTGTCAGTCTCAGAAGTCCCTCTCCTTTTTCTCCCACTTTATGTTCTCCACACTGAAGGGATTAATTTCTAAACTTACAAAGCCAAACCCAAACATTCTCCTCCTAAATATTGTCTTCTTTAAGATTACACATACACTGACATATTCCCTTCTGGAACTTTTATAAAACGAAAGCAGCAGAAAGTAGCTCTATTAGTGTCAGAGAACCTACCCTGCATGTTCATCATGTAAGCTTATGGAGAATTTAGTCCATAATTGTTAAAACCCTGTATTTGTCACAGCTATAGAAGCAAAAGGGCTTCTATACTAAAAGAGTATCCCTCTGCAAGGTTGTATCTACAAAGATACAAGCTAAACTAGGAAGAATGAAACTACACCATAATCACTGCAGAAACTGCAAGTGTGTCAAACGTGTAAAGCAATTCTTCGGAGGTACAATGCTGGAGGTTGTCATGGCAACTTTTCTCACTCCTTCCCACTGATTTTTGGCAAGCACTTTTAATTTTTTTTAAAGCATTTTTACTCCTTCCCTCCTAGCCCTTTTTCCTCCCTTCACACAATATGAATGATATCGCTGAAAGTGAAGAGCATGCAAAAATATCAGTGTGCAGCCGCTTCAGAGAGAAGGTACATCTAGCCTATACATGTTGTGGGGTTTATACTATCACAAGCACAACAGGCCAGCTAGCAATAAAAACATTGTATGTTGTTGAGCTGTTAATGTTTACTGAAAGACTCTAGACAAGAACCAGCTTAAAAGGCCTGGGAACCCAAGAGGTCTATGAGTTTATAATCTCCATTACACCCGCAGACAAATTTTGTGCCAACAGTCTCCTCTCATACTTGTCTTCTAAAGACCTACCTTGTTGCCCATGCATCTTTCTACAGTCAAAGTATTCAAGTGTTCTGATTAGTAACAGAAGGATTCTCAAGATTATGCTCCCAGAGTACCTTTAGGAAACAGATCTAGGAAAAAGGCAATTTTCTCCATCTGCACTGCAGTCACAATTTGTTCCACTCACAGTATTTGCTGTTCTCTCCATACTATGGCACAACATGTGCCATAAGTATTCCAGAGTGCCTGACTGCTCACCAGCTGAAGTTAAGCAGTCTAAAGCCCCTTTAACTCAATGACGCCCTCAGAGATGTCTCTGTGTGATGGACCATGATGTGTTGAATACATGGTGCAATCTGCCGATAGGATTCTAAGTCAGCAAATAGGATTTCTGCCCACAACTTTGAAATACCTGCGGTTTTGCTGCACAAGAACAATTGTCTTAAACTTTTGACTAAGTGGTAAAAGGCAGCGCCAACATGCCATTTCTTTGTGCTCAAGCACAAGGGTGAAATTGAAAGCTGAGATCTCATAGGATCAGAGCTTGCCTCTGGCTACCCTGGGAAGCCCATGGAGGGCTCCCCCACATCCAGCGATGTGTGCGTGCCCATGGGTATTCTCTGTTCACAGCCAGCTTCTATGGAAAGGAAACCCATTTTTAAAGGCAGCTGTTGAAGATATATGATTTCTATCCAATTTCCTTCTCCAGAAAGAGTGTCTGTTTCAGACCGTATGTCCTGAGTTTGAACACAATGACTTCACATTAAATTGACCAAATTTTTGCGTGAAGAAAATATTTTTATGGCTTGGTCTTTCGAGGAAAATCACTCAAACATGCTAACAGTGTTCTGGGATATATTCTTTGTGTTCTATTTTGTTTCAATAAAAGTAAAATTATTTTAGCAAAGATAAATGGTCCATCTAGTCCAGTGTCCTGTTTCTGGTAGTAGCCGGTACTGAGGGTGACTCCAGCAGCTATGGACCATATTTCTGTGCAAACCCAAAGTCTATGCATACAGCTGAGAGAAGACCTCAGTATTTATCAATTTCGGATTTAGGGCCTGTGAGCATTTTACAGACCTTTCTATGGGAGAGTTGGGGCGGGGGGGACAGCAGAACTACTCTACAATTAACGGTATCCACAAAGTCCTATAAATATCCTCAAAACTCCAGAGGATAGTAATCGATACCATGCAAATCCATGCTGGCAGCTTGTGAAAGGCAGATACTTTATCTCCACACAACTCACATTCAAATGCAAGGAAAGTACTTGTGTTTTTAACCAAATGACCAGACCATACTTACCGCATTATAATAGCATAGATACAGTTACAGACCTCACGAGGGTTAGCAAAGGAATAGTCAGTTATGAGACACTGCTGATGCTTGAAAGAAGTTTCTGCATAATATATGTACTACGATAGCAGTGTCACCAGTCCTTCAGAGGAATGTCACATAAATACCTACTATATTGCCCTCTACAATTACTTCAGATCAGTTAAGGTGATTCTATTCTGTTTAACACAGATAAATATAAACTAAGTACAAGAAAAGGTACCAGATAATAAGTATCAGTTATATTTGCTAAGATGCAAATGAAAGAATTTTACGTTTGTCTTACTAAAAATAATAAAACTTGTATGAACTGGAATAAAGCTGTTTTACAAAAAAGTCTCAGTTCTTCAATCTTTGTACTTGCTATTCCAGATTTTAGCATTTGAGAATAAAATGCAGCACTTGAAGATTTTTGTTTGGTAACATTACAGAATTTTCAGTAATATAAGCATTATATTTTTATCTAAAATTTAATCAGTTTACTGTTTAGCATAAGAGTACAATCTGAAAGAAATTACTCACAAAAACAGCTCAACAAAACAATTTTCTTTTCAGGTTTCCCTTGGTGTTCCCCCTTTCCCCAGCCATAACCCAGGTGAAGAAATGGGATTCAGTGGGTCTAAATGGTTGTCACCCTACCACAGTTATTCCCCATAGGAGGTGAGACTTGTTGCCAGAGACACAGCTGCTCCTTTAGATCATGTGGCAAAGGCTCATGCACCAAGATCTACAATTCTCAGACTCAAGCCTGCCCAAAGACTTAAGGATACAGGACATGCAGCCATCACTGCCTGACTAACCGCTGAAGAATCAAACACGGGGAGAAGTTCACAAGTTCTACCATCAGAATTTCCACAAAGTAAATACCCTATCAACATGCTTCATCTCCATCAGGTATTACCATACTGTGCACATTTAGTAAGAGTAACACAGCTGCTGCTTTTGAATGCAGAGTCAGAGCTGGCTCTTCCTCTTGTTACTCTTTCAGTTCTTCCACAGTAACTAGGAGTGGATTCTTAGACAAGCATTTCAGACTATAAAGACCAAAAGTAACACATGGACCAAAATACATTCCCAGAGCACTGATACAACATGCTGCGTGAAGCATACCTCAATAGGTACGTGGCTGCCATTCCAAATATTTCTTAAGTGTAGAAAGACGGAGATTAAGTTAGCTAACAGTGACCAGAACTGAATGGAACAAATGCCATTGTAATTTCCAATAGTTCAAAAACCTCTGAAGATTTTCCTGGTTTGTCAGTGCAGGTTTATGAGCATATTTGTCAAAGTACATATCGCATTGCCTAAGCTGGCTACTCTTCACTGCTATGAATTAACTGCATCACTCTTTTCTTCAGAGGCAAGTGTGTGCTGGAGTCAGGGGGAAGGCTACAAGAGGGATCAGTAAATATTTTACATGAGCAGCTCACATATATTTGCAGGGAGAAATCTCACTCCTACTGTTGGGAGTTTAGCTCCTAGAAGTTACAGAGAAAAATTAGGAACTGGGACGCTTCTATTATTGTAAGTTATAGCTTTATTAACCATACAAAAATGGTAAAACTGGAAAAGTTTGTGTGCTTACGCACAAGGAAAACAGAACAACTAGGTAGGTATGTTTATTTCTGTATCTACAGTAGAGAATGGCAGAGCAACACAAAATGTGGAAAAAAAGCAGGTGAATATATTTACTCATAAGCAGTGTTCTTTCAAGGGCCAGCATAGGACTTAAAAGCCATGTAAATAAAATGGATGGAAATCCTAAGCTTTATGGGCTTCAACTCATCTAAATAATGAATGAGCTTGTGTCAACATTCTGCTCATTTTATTCAAAAGGCAGGGACTGGACTTGATCAACACTAAAATATATCATAGACAGAATGGGGTATATAACAGAATGGGAACCGAGAACCGTATTGCTATCAATCAGTTGCTGAAAGCGGTATTCAAAGCATTGGCCACAACCTCCTTCTGTTGGACAGAAAGCACAGCTAGTAAAAGAGGATGAGATTAGTTCACTAGAATAGACACCCTGTGACCACAAATGGAGAACTGTTGCGCATACACAAATAAGTTAGTTTGGTTTGGGTTTGGTTTTTTTTTTCTCCTTCATGTCTTTTCATTTACAGTAAATCTAGAGATGCTGTTGCACTGGATAGTTAAAAAGCTGTCATGCTGTATTGCCTCATATTTTCATGGGTAATTTAACATAGGATAGGACAGTGCATCATTGTGTTCAACATGAACACGCAGGAAAACTCTTCTGCAGATTCAGCACACTTGGAAAATTTGACATCTATATCATGTACAAGACATTTCCAGTTGTATTTACAGCCTCCTCTATGGTCACTATCCAGCCACAGGGAAACTGAGAACAGTGCTAACAATACAAAATTTGCAAGGTCCAACTCTACTATAGTACAGACTTAACCATAATCAAATTTGCTTTAAAGCTTATTCTTCCACTGTCTGTCTTTTAACTTCTGAAAGAATTTCATACGATCACAAAAAATGTAAAGTTAAAAAAAAAAAAAAGAAAAAAAAGAGAAGTATAAAGATATAAAGTCTTTTGGAGAGCAGTACTGTGTAAGTACTCACAAGCACTCTTGGGTAATGCAATAATGAGTCTAACGGGTCACTGATATCAGAGTAAGCATAGCATTTTATTGGAAGATGATAGAAAAGAATAGGACTGATATGATATGGGAAAATTAATAAGTACATGATAAAAATCTGTAAAAATACACTCTTTCAGACTTTTTCTGTAGTCAATAAAATTGTTGCTGCTGATTCATCACCTGCTGGAAGATAACTGAACTGATTTCAGTAGGTCTTTATTGGAACCTACTTGTATTTTCTTAGGCTATTTATAGGAAGGACATGAGTTTGTGCAATTATCCTTTGGCATTGAATAAGCCTAGTGGATTTGCAACTCTACTTTTTTTCTTTATAACCTGAGAAGCATGCAATGATATAATCTTTTTTCTTGATTACACCAATCATTCAATCTCTTAAGGAAAACAAGAATATAATTTGTTATGATACAAAGATAGTGTGTTTTAAGGAAAAAATTGTATTCATTTATGCAAATGAGGCCTGGTTTTATCTGAGGGGGAAAGAGATAACGATCATGAAAAACCTCACAACCACTTCCTGATTTCATAGTAAAACCCACCGCGGAATCAAAAACATGTCAAAGGTAACAAGAGAATCCATGACATGAGTTAACTTGTAAATACAAGTTACCTACCTCTGAGAAACATCAAATCTCCATCTGTTTTGCTTCAAGCACTGCAAATGGTTGCTTATAATAAGAAAGCAGTGGCTGAGAGTATCTCATTGTCTCTCCTAAAAGAAAAATGGGCAAAATCTGCATTTATATCTATGCTGTGTTCATATCTTACATATGTCTCTATTGAGCATTTATACCAGTACAGGTTTAACACCACAATCGTAGCCCAGCATTAATAATTCAATGTAATGTTATATACAATTTCCTGATACAAATGAGCCCTGATTAAAGCCATTCACCTTTAGATTCCCACACATCACTTGGGACTTCTATTCCATTAGTAACTTTTTCTTCAGGTACAATGCTGCATTGTAGAAGCAGATCTATAATCATCTCCCTTCACAGCAAACAGTGGGAGCACCCCATGCATTTACACATTTCAATAATTGTTCACTCATATACATTAATACTGAATGTATGTGCCCACTTACCATTTCGTTGTAAAAATTTAAAACAACGAATGGTAATTTGGATAACATTGCATCTTTAAGAAAGGAAAAAAAAATGTTCTGAAGGGAGGGCAAACCATTTCTTTCAAGAGCATAAAGCTGTCACGACAGGTGACTCATGTTGGGCTGCATTAGTCATGTCATGGCACATTATATAACCAGAGGCGATTGACACAACATAAACTGACGCATCACAACATAGCTTGTCAGCAGTGATATGTATAAAGCTAGGCTTTTTAAAGAAAACACAGGGAAGAAAGTATCGTGGGTTTTATAAACACCACTTCGGAAGAAAAAAAAAAAAATGGTGTGAAACGTTCTGCTGCGAGTTATATTTTTGCAAGGACACATTCTGCTACCCCTAGTTTTTTGGAGGATTTGAATTGAGTAGACTCATTGATGTCAATGGGCCGAGTTCAGCTGAACCTCCAAATAGCTTAATTCTTTTCCTCAACATGCATATTTAGCAGTTTTATAGTTTTCCTTTCGATACCGCATTCCTACCTGCCCTCTGAAATGACCCGGTGAGGTTCATTTAGGTTACAGTGTAACTACATATAGACTAGCGCTCACTGCTTTGAAGCGCACTCACCAGGCGCCCCACCTCACGTTAACCTGCGCTATTGTAAACCGTACACCCGAAATTCCCCCGGCAGGTGTAAATCCAGTCAGGATTTGGCACCGCCTGCCCCCCTCGGGCAGCCATTTTGAATTTCCAAACGAACGCTTCTGCCACTTGGCCTTCCTGCGCACCGCGGGAGGAGGGAAGCTCCTATGCCTGTGTGGGAGGGGCACGGTCAGCACATTCGCGAGCTTTACAGAGAATTGGCGCCGCACGTAATTAGCGGAGGCTAAGGACGGGGGACAGTGCCCCCGCGCTCCTCTCCACACACGCCCCTCGGCGAGGCACCGCCAGCGGCCGCCTCAGCCGGCAGCCAGGCGCCCAGCGCGGGGAGGCCCAGGCCCAGGCCCAGGCCCAGGCCCAGCCCCAGCCCCAGGCCCAGGCCCAGGCCCAGGCCCAGGCCCGCACCCGCCCGGCGCCGCCCCGCCGGCTGCCCCGGCCCGCACCGCTCGGCCCGGCGCCGGGGCCGCCCTGCCCCGTGGCTGCGGGCGGGAGCCGAGACTGGGGACCTGCTGGGCAGGTCTCTCCTGGTAGCTGGAGGGCAGCGCTGCTGAGCTGGAAGCGATTCCAAACGGGTGGTGCCGGCAGGAGGAGCAGCTTGCACGGAGCTTGCTGAGGCCGCTCCCTGTTTGCGCTCAGCCAGGTGTTGTCCTGCCAGCTCGCAGCCGCTGAGGTGCCATTGACGGGCGCGGCGAGGAGAGGTGAGGCAGTTGGGGATGCATCGCTACAGCCAAAATCCAGCTGGGGCTGGATGAGCTATAGACAGGCTCTTACTCAGGTGGCTCAAATACCACATCCTAGCTAGGCAAACAGGAGCTGTGTGAAGCTCACTTCTGATGGAAATAACACCTACAGCTCAGGAGCAGCCGGTCCCCCTCTTCTGTGAGCCGCGTATCAAAATTTTCATATGTGGCTACAATTCAGACAGCACAGATTCCAAACGGATGTTGAAGCAAGAGTCTGCAGATCTGCACAAGCATCTCTGATAGGCTCTGAAAGGAACGGCCACGTTTCAGCTGTATCAGGGCGTGACGGGCTCTCCTCAGAGCCTCTCTTACAGCTCACTAGGCTAATACGGGTGCTTAGTAAAAAATATACTTTGACAGCTCCTGCTCTTAGGATGATGAACTTGAAATAGTTTTATCATTACTACTATTTCTGGCATCATCACTGAGGTCCATGAACACAGATACATGCACGTAACTAGAAGGCAGACTGGTGGAGGCCAGGTTTGCATTGTATGTTCACACTCATGACCATACAAAAGGGGTTTTTTGTTGTTTTTCATTAAAAATCTGGCATCTTGCATAGTCTTTTCAGATGATTATAGTTAAATGCTGAAATACGATTAAATAGGAAATAGTGTGTAAATGCAGGTGTTCAAATTGCAAACCAGAGCACACGTACCCCTCTAGAGATTAAACACCAGTCTAGTTACATTTTCCAAACCTGGAAAACTACAAGCCTATGCATTAACACATCAAGCCACTTTTGAAGGTACACCTGACATAAGAAGTGAGGGGCCCAGCTTGGGAAAGTTGTTTACTTGATCCATCCCTACCATGCACACAGCTCCAGTGCTCAGTCACGGGGCTCTGGAAATGTCAAGGATCAGTGATGGGACAGTGCAGGGCCGCAGTACGTGATACATAATGCTGAACCTCAGTGTATTCTTTCAATTTCCCATACAGCAATCCATTTACCTCTGTGCAAATACAAATACTTAAGCAAAATGCCAGTTACTATTGTCCCTACTCAGGTAGAAGGTGAGTTGAGCTAATATCTAGAGAAGTGTCTGATGAAGGAAAAGAGTTGACCTCTCAAGGTCCCTTCCAACCTAAAGCATTCTATGATTCTAAGTAAGTAAGTAAGTTGGTACTACAGTGAAACCTGTAACTGTTGCATGCATACAATAAATGAAATAAATGCAATGCCAGTCCAGGTGGAGTTTGAAGAGAATCTGAAATCAGCCTGAAAGTTTGCAGGGGACACTGCTGTTTCCAGTGAGAAACTATAGCGGAACCATTTCAGAACAAAGAGACCTGACTACAATCTCTCTGTCCAGGTAGAGGTTTATTTACTAGGACATCCATGAGATCTGGGCAACCAATGTCATAATTAAACAATGATTCCCCTATGGGCCAGCAGGTCTCTCAGTCAGATCATTCTCTGAGACATCCTCAGGCCTTCATACTTCGCACACCAGTTGACAAAAGCAGCCCTTACACTACTTACATATTTTACATATGAGTAAATTTTCAGGGTACTTTTCAACCTCAGCTATTTATTTAATGACCAAGACAGTTCTGCCACTGGGACCAAGCTTTGTACCTACAGTCTGTATACTGCTCCAGGCTTAACAGAAGTACTGTATTCAACCCACAATTCACCCTGGAAACTTAATTTACAAGTGGACATGCCCGAGCCATGACTGGCATGGGACATCCTTCCCAGCAGAGGCAAGCATTTGGAAGGGAGGAAAGATTTAAACTATGGGATGCTACTTGGAACACAGGATGTCACTTCTAACGTGGTAAGCAGTGGCAGTCACTGAGGTAAGTAAGATCGACCTTCTTATTTGCAGTGCTTGTCACAGATCCACCTGTGGCTGGATTTGCATGCCCCAGGCTCCTCTCTTCTTGCTTGGAACTTTATAAATCTGGTAGCATTTTTAATATAAATAATACATTCTTAATGTGAAAAGATACTTTTATGCGTGTTTGCAAGTAACATGACATCTCTTCCGTGTTGTTTCCACTTAGACTATGCAGAATAGTAATTTTTGGAATTACAATTTGTTACAGAAAAAGAACTGTAGAGCTGTATTTAATAATCACATTAGTTTTCTTTTTTGCTTTTATGAAACCTTTTTTCCAAATCAAGAGTACCAACATGCTTTGTTTTGAAAATTCTCCAACACCCAAAACATTGTGAGTGCTGTTCGCTTTTGTCAAGCAGAAACGAATTGCATGGTTAGAAAATTCCTATCTGTAAATCGTTACGTTACAGTCTATCCGTTTTAAAGCGCATGATGTTCAGAGGTAAGATGCATGCACGCTTTGTGTGTTTTCCTCATCCCTCCATCATGTACACAGTAAACACATGGACACAGTAAATCTGTGTATTTGATCATCTGTACAATAGCACACTTCATTTCCAAACATGCTTTTAAAGATGCACACTAACAAGCAAAAATAACCTGAAAGAAAACTATGTCACCCTCACATAAGTCTTCATCATTCTTTGTAACAATGGGAGAAGCTCCTGAGAGAAATAGTTTTCCTTTGGTTTATTTTTTCTTTTTGGTATTTGAACTTGTAATAGAGAAGAGTAAAAAAAGGCTGTGGCAATGTGATCAGCCCAACCTAAGGGCACTGTCTTTGTACTCTTCGGGCTATATTTAGAACTGTCAATTGTTAAAAACAGTCACCTAAAATGAATTATACACATGGCCTGAAGCACTTATACTGCAACATCACAGCAACCAAAATAAAAGGAAAGTGTGATTTTACAGTCTAATATTGACTAATTTGTACCAGTTTCATACAAATTTTAGCATGTAGCATTAATATGCTGTGTTGCTAAGGTGCTCCCCTTCCATTTCTTTCTTAAACAATGAGTCTGTTCTTGCTTAAAGTAGTATCTACACCAAAACACCATGTTCTTTTGCAGGCAGAAGAATACTAATTTCAAGATATCAACAAAATCAAGAATTTCTATAATAATAACAGTGCTCAGATATAGAAACACTGGGCTTATTCTTTAAGTTTTTTTGGGTTTTCTCCTACAGCAGGACCTAAGAAAGTTGAAACTAAATAACTAAACTCCCATGGAGCTTTACTGATACCAACGTGAATTTGACTGCGTATTTCTGTCTAGGAACCTCTCTATGAATATGTGGATCAGACGTATCCTTTAATCATAAAAGAAAATAAAAATGGAAATCATTGTTGTCCAAATGCACAATGTTGTCCACGTCTCAACATCCTGAGTGCTTGGACTGCATGCCAGAAATGCATGGTGCCCATTTCAATTGCTGAAGGCCTTTGACAGGCCATAAAACAAAAATAGAACATTCTGTGGTACATTTTAATTAGGAACAAAAGGTATTTTACATAGATAAACACATCCCTTGAAACACAAGCTCACAGAAACAGGGGAAATTACACCCCCAGAAATCATAGTTTAAATTCACAGTGTGGTTTCCATTTCATTCTCAAGGCAGGGGCAGCCATCTCACTGGTATAGAGGTACTATGGCTTTTCTTTGGGATGAAAGAGACCAGACGTAGTATTGTTTCAGTTAACAAGGACAGAATAATTCAGCGTAGCCATGTTTACTCTTTGCCAGTCACATGTGTTAACGAGGCTTGAGAATCTAACCCTTGCTGAAAAGAAAGCTTATGAACTACTGAGCTCACTGATGATTTGAAAGCACTGCATTTGTCCTGACCTTTATGCCAATAACCTTCTGTCCTTATTTTCTGGAGACACTGTTTATGCAATATTTCACTTCCAAAATGAAATAATTCACTTGAGGTACTGTTCTTGAAGAAAAGATTATGTAGTCTGTAGCCCAATTCTAGCCCAATTCATAGAATAAACTCAAGAGCTTCACTAGGCCTTAACCTATTTCTGATAAAAAAATTATTAGAGGCCAGTATATGAAATCATAGCATTTAGTCATGCTTTAAAACTTTTTTCTTACAGTGACTAGGTAAATTTACTTCAATACATATATTACCTCCTATACAAGAAGTAGAGCATACAATTGAAACAGCAAAGTTTGGAGCATATTAAAGTAGAAATTGAAGGATCCCCATTTTAAGCCCATGGCTTTGCAATTGTGATTTGGACCATGGAAGAATTGTCCTGGGGATAAGAACTACTCATTTATGCAAAAGACAGTAAGTGTTTAATACCGAAAGTTCACTGTCCTACAGAAATATCCAGATTAACACAGAATGAACTGACTTGAATACCAAAAGTTGGACAGTTGGAGAGGAAGTATCCCTTCAGTCTGTGTGACCCTAGTAACATAGCTATGCCACTTCCAGTACCCAGCTGAGCTCTTTGAGATCTACCTTAGATAATTCAGCATATTGACTTCATTAAATAAATTAAATGACATAAATTAAACTGTAACACTGTCCCAAAATAACACTCTTTTATGCCAGCCATATCAAGTATTTTCCAGATTTTCTCCATGCCCTACAATATTTCAGACTGCAGAATGATGGCCTTTCCGTATGAGTACATCACGGAAAAAGCCATAGGCAGACACTCTTGTCACAACCAATGTTATCCTTTTATGTAACCCAAACAGGACTAGTTATCTCTTGTTTACAATGAAAATGTTTAATGAAAAAGCACAATATACAACATACAGATGAAACAGGCTAGGATCAGTAAGAGATTAATTAATGTTTTATAATAAATTCTGTATTCCAGTACTTAGTACATCAATGTCACTCGCACATCCCCTTCTGTCTTTAAAAGGGGCTAGAAAGCATAGGAGTCAGCTGACTTCTGGGTCCAGTATTTTCCATAGTATACATCAGCCTTGTGTCATCCATTGAGCCATGCTGCAAAAGCCTTGAAAAACAAATCTCTTAGGGATGTTGTGATGTTGAATGGACTGCCGCAATGAGGACTCTTCCCCTTTGTTTTAATGAAGCCCCATTATACATGTTCACCAAGCATTAAGTTAGAAGACTGGATTAGAACAACTGTCCCATGATTTTAGGGGGAAGTTACAAAGTCTTCAACTTGTTCCAGCAAACATTTTTCCTAGCGCAAAATAAATCAAGATATGAGGCTCTCCAAACTGTCAGAGTTTTTTCCTAGACTTTTATATCTGGGTCATACAGTCATGTAACATCCTCGGGTGTGATCACAGCTATTGATTCCAGTACTGAAAGTGACAGACTAAATGGTATATAATAACAACAGTGCATGAAAGAGCAAGAAGGGTAGACCAGGTCAGTCTTTAATTGGTAAGCACATGCTTGCTGAGAGTATGCTTGCTGAGAGTAACACCGCCTTAAAAAATGAAGACTTCGTTTATGACAAAGAAGTTTACATCTAAAAAAGTGATCTCCTGACTGAAAAGGAAATCAATTATTAATAATATTTGTCTCTTGTATGCACAACCACACTCAAGAAAGGTAGTCTAAATTAATTTCTAAAATGGATTATTTAAACAGTATTAAATCCCTGTGCATACTCTTTCACTAAGAATTAAAGAAAATATTTCAAAACTGGTTCAACTGATTTCAAAAGAGCCAAACCAATGCTGTAGAAGGCTGCATGGCTTCTCAGGTCTTTTCAGAATCAGAATACTCCTGGAATAGAAATGTCTGGATTTGATTTTTTAGTTTTGCTTTTCAGAAAGGAAAAAAAATTCTTAATTGCTCCATCATAAAAGAGATGCTTGGCCTGTGTTATTAATGGTGGAAATTGTCCTATTTCCAGTTCTCATGTGTTTTGTCTTGGTCTTTCTCCCAGAAGTCTGTAGATGCTATGGTGCTTCCCAAACTGATGTTTGGTCTTTGATGCGTCTAAGATTTGATCTATTGATTGCTCTGAAAATGAGGACCAAGGTTCTAAAATGTTTTTTTGGGCTAAATAAGATCAAATCACTTGGGAAAAGGACTTTATGGGCTCCGTGACCCATATCACAAAGGCAATTCTGTACTAGGTGTACGTGGCAGCTGGTATTCAACTTCCATGTATTGGATGATGGCAATGGGGGCGGAAAGTAACTAATTTATAGATTACAGTGATCTCTGATTTGGACTAAAGAGTCAAAGTTTACTAGTCAGCAGGAAAGATTTAGTCTTACCATTTATACAACCACTTTAACTTTAGATATACTATACCACACAGGTGCCATCAACCCTCAAACGAACTAACTTTGCTATTTACAAAGGCTTTCAGTTATGCATAATATATTGAAATAGAACTCACTAATATGGAATATAATGGTGATTCCTTCAGAGCTTCACTATCTAAAATATAATTTCTGTCAAAATTTTACTATCAAGAGTTGTACAGAGTGGACTATAGCCAGAACTATCCTGGTTTAGGGCATATTTTTAACATATGATAAAATAATCACAGTTAATAATTACCTTAAAACGTAAGATCAGCAAATATCATTCATTAAATTCCTGTAATTAAACTAGCCTTCCTTACAGAAAAGTAATAGAAAAAGACAGACAAGCAGCAGCTCAGGCACCTCTCAAAATTGTTTTGTTCAGGACAGTGCTCATATTTCTATTAATTATGCTGGATGAACACAAGCAGCATTGATTAGAGACATTCTGCTGAACATACTGTAGCAATGGCACAATGGAATCTAAATGCTTTATTTTATCTTTATTACCTTAGGGTAATGAATTGTAATGTAAAGCGCTGATGAGTAATTAAACTCATCAGCTGTGGATTTAGAGATATTTTTAGTATCATATGATGGAAAATCCTCTCAAGAGTAGCAAGGATATATTTTCACAGCATATATTATATTCCTTAACAGGTCTCATGAGGGAGCACTTCATACTGTTTCTAAATGCTGAAATTATGAAAGAACACTGTATCTATCTTCATTTTTTTATTTCTTCCCTGCACAAGATCAAGAACTTTACATAGAACTTCTTGGTGAGCTAAAGCCATTTACTGCTTGCTGAGTACTATCTGGGATACAGTATGTCTTCTGCCCAAAGACACCATATACATGTCATCAGATAATGTTACTCAAATGGTCAAGGTCCATTCTAAAACTCTTTTTTTTTTTTTTTACTGCTCCAAAGTATCCTTTCTAATTTCCATCTTAAATTCTTCCAGACTAGTTTACACCTCTTTGTATGTATGTCAGCCTTTAATTAAATAGTTAATTAAAGTTAGTTATTAATTTTCATTCCTTCTTCTGAACTTCCCAAAGCAATGAGACAGCACAATCACAGGCCCTTTTGGCTTCCAATCTGCTGAAATAGAAAGGCCAAACTCTTTTAGATTCCACTTAGATGAAATGCTCTGTTGATCACAACTGGTCTTTTCAGAACATACTCTACTCAGCCCACCTATCCAGTAGTATTCCAAGTAAGATCTTGCTAATGCTCTTTACAACCACAATTATGTCTCCCTCATCTCAGATGGAAAAACCTGTCCTTAGGCATTCTGGATTTTTTTTTTTTTTTTAAGCTAAAGAAGATTGATTGCTGAAGGTAATTCAACAATCAATTAATATACTTCAGTCCTTTTCCTACTGAGTAACTCTGAGATTATGAAGAAAAATGTTTGTGGTTAGTCCCGAAAAGCTTGCTTGTGGACTATCTATTACATTTTGTCCCAGTTCTACCAAGAGAATTACTTAGAGCATGCAGATCCAATATTCCAGTCTTCCTTTGTACTGACATTCCACATTTGGTCATTACAGATACTAGCTTGGATATTCAATGCAGCTTAGTTAAGGGCCCTGAAACAGGTGTATTTATTACAAACCATAAATATAGGAAAAGGAAACAGTAAAGTGTAAGGAGACAATAGGAGATGGTGGAAAGTAGACTGACACAGTGGGCTGCGAAAAAATGAGTTATAGCTACCACAAACTGCAAACAGAAATCAACAACAATAATCTGCCCCTTTGGGGACCCTCAAAGCATGCAGCAATAATAAAAAAAAAAAAAGTAGAAACCACTTCCTACTCTCTTAAGCAAGAATGTCAATGAATGTTTAGTTCTATATCCTGCCCCACCTACTGACTGGGCATTAAGCCCAGTTAGAGCTACACAATTGAGCCAGGCTCATGCCTGCAGAGCAGTACTGGCATATAGAAACTGAGTAACAGCTAGAGAGCTGCCACTCAGCCCTGCCCCTGCAAGCTCCGTACCCCTCACTTTATGCATACACCTGAGAATCACTGGAGGTGATGTGGAGGAGGCTGAGCTTTTCTGAGTGACGAGCACGGAGCTCAGAGAGGGAGACTGAAGGGACAAATCGTCAGCCATATGGGAGCTGGCAGTTCTTTTCACTGCTTCTTGAACCTGATCTTCATGTACTTTAGCTTCTTTATCCAGCCTGATGCTGCCTTCATATTGCTTTGGGGGCTTTTCCTGCTCTCATTTGTAGCCAGCCAAATGTCTGCCAGAAGAACTGGCTGCTGCTCTTTGCTTTCTGTACCTGAAATGAATGATTAATTGTTTCAGACATTATCTACCTCAGGCTTGGAAATCCACCTAAAGTTCCAAATAACCTACTAAGCATTCACTTCTTTCATATTATGTCTGTGTCTCAGATTCCACCTCAGAGCAAAAATACGATTGCTTGGTGATTCAGCAATTCCATTTCAATCGTTGCACTTTGCAAGAAATTCCCACTGTACTATACCTTTTTGGTCTATTTCTTACAGTTTTGTAAGCATCCAGGCAAAAGCCCCTTCTGTCTCAGTGGGGTGCTCTTAAGGAGCTGCTGACATCTCCAGGTTAGCAGGTAAAACTAACAAAAAGGACATCTTTCCAATTATTTTTTGGAATAAGTCAGTGTGTCCTGGAGTGGGGGATTCTGGCCTGACTTTCAATATATATACAATCAATATAAGCATACTTAGCCACTCCATGCAATATACTTTAAGATCTACATACAAAGAGCTCTGTAATAGTGCTAAATAATTTTTAAACTGCAGTGCCATGTACATCCATTCTCTATTCTAAAATGAAATGTACCTTACTGTATTTTTGTTACACCTTTGTCATTACTTCTGCACTAATCCCTCACAGATGTTCAACCTATTGCCCTGTTCCTACCAATATTCCATTTATCTTGCTGCTTTGTTTTTGGGGGGGTTGGGGTGGGGATTAGTTTTTGTGGGTTTAGGGGTTTTGGTTTGCGTTTTTGTGGGGTTGTTGTTGTTTGGTTTTTTTTGGGGGGGTGGGTGGGGTGGGGGGGAGTGTCTTATTCCAACTCAGTTTAGAACTGAATAATGAAATAAAGTACAGATCATTCCACAAAAAATTACTAGAAATGTTCTATTACTGGCTGATCCTGGCCAATACAATCAGTCTGTGTTTTGGTATCACCTTACCTGGGAACAGATCCAATATTTCATGGTGTAACAGACGAGTCCTTTATTGTGCAACAATATCACCTTTTAAAGTCAATGCACGATTATTCATTCCTGAGATATTTTTGTGATATTCAACTTAAAGAACCCTTAGCAGTGAGATGGTATTTCCATCTGTAATAGTCTCACCATGTGAGAAGAAAAATAAAACTGACCTTCTGAACAGATCAAAGCACTCTTTTTCCCCTAAAGAAAACACATATTTTTCAGTTCCTCAAGCAGACAGTACTTCACATCACATCTTTGCATGAGGCTGAAATAATAACATGCTCTGTTACACCGAAGTATTGAGAGATTATTAATACTTAAAAACACAGGTACATTTTAGTACAATTATCAAGAACTGTGACTCTTGCCCTGCTACATATAATAAAATGTGTAAGAAGATGCACATAGGTCACTGCATACAGTAGATGAAGCATGAGAATGGGAGCTGTGTTCCTCTGCATTCTAGTCCTAGCTCTGACAACCATCATCTTGCTTCGGGCAAATTAGAACTCCTCAGTTGCAGCTTCTCTATCTATAAAATAATGAAAATATTTTACTGTCTAGAGCTTTCACCATATATTAAAGGCTATAAGAACTATTATGTCTGAATTAAAAGGAGATGAAAACAATTTTTAACTGGAAGATTCTGAGCCAAATGCAGTCCAGTGGCAACCAAATGTAATCTAGATGAAAATCACTGGGATTTCATTAATAACCTCACAGAGTCTTTTTTGACTGCATACATTGACAGAGTAACACCAGGCCCAAATTGCTCAGCTAATTAAGCAGGTTTACAGAAATAAGATTATAAATTGATGTGCTGCATTGTAGACGTACAGCTGAAATTAACGTGTGTGTGTGTGTGAGATAAGACTTTAACATTTCTGATGTTTCATCACAATAGCTGTGTCTTCCTGTTCTGCCTCCTAGTTTTTCCCTTCTCTGCAATTTCCCCAGTTTTTCACACATTCCCAGACTTCTAATACCCCATTTCAAAAGGCAGTGTTATGCATTCATGAGTCACAGAAAAGTAGAGATATGCTGAGTGGTCTGCTGGTCAGATAGGATACTCACTGCATCTCAGTCAGAAAAAGGACCAAACAGCACACTAATATAAAAATGGCTTGCAGACTATATAGGCCTTGGCTAGATTCCACAGTGCCACTGAATTTTGCTCCATTTTATTTTAAACAGCTTGCTTCATTCCAGCTAGCATAAGATCTATTTACCTACTTTGGTTTTTAAAAGGTCACCTTTCCCTGTCATAAAAGCTGAAGTTCCATTTTATTATAAAAGCTTTAAAATGGAAAAGTGAAAGCACTATGCTTCTGCTCAAGTTTTACATCTACCTATTTATTACTTAAAAATACCTGGCCAAAAATTTCTAGGAATTAATGTATAAATTGTAATTTTCATATAACATAAGTTACATTTACAGTAAAAGGTAATAAAATCAAGAGGAAAAACTATATGCACTAGATTTCCCTAAAGAATCATAACACCTGAAATTCAGGCTTTATCTCTTCTGACACAGCTTAAATATAAAAAAGTCTGAACAAGCTATTACATAAATCTAAGAGATAACTGCATGGTAAAAATCTCTAACTGCAACCCACAACTATCTAAACCTCTATGAAAAACATATGTTTTACATAAAAATAACTGGCATTATGTTACCATGTAATGAAATCTCAGTATAAGTCATAGTTAATTATACATTCAGGGAAAAAGTGAATAATTTAACCCACATCTCAGATTGACTCAAAAGAACAAAGAAAAAAATCCATCAATCCATTGTATCCCTACAGTGTATTTCTACACAACCATAAAAGCGGTAAGCAACAAAAAGCCTTACTCTTTACTAATTGAAGGATACATCAAAACTGTAATTAAAAATGTTCTGAACCTGGATGATTCCTCAAAGGTGAGATGGTATGCTGTAATACTTTAAGGCCCAGCTAAATTGTCACCCTAACTTTGGGTTCGAGTTTCAGAAGCAGGGTCATATGGAAATGGGAAACTCCCATGTAAATTGTCCAAGTATCCTTTTTGTTGTAACTAGGGAAAGCAGAGACACTACTCTGACCCATGCTGTCCTTTTAATTCACTTAGATTTTTTTTTAAGTATCTCATTGATTACTGAGATTTTAAGTATCTTAGTAAATCTTCTTTTAAAAGGGCAATTTAGATATGCATTTATATATGCGTGCCATAACTATCACAAGCCATTGAAATTAATCTTCTCTGAGACACAAGGCAGTAATTTATTCATCTCTCCACTCTCTGATTAGGGACCATATGTTAATGGAGTCTACACATCTAGAACCATTTTGGTTAATGGTGAAATGTGATCCTGATGTCAATGGCTTCTTAGAGATTTCTACAAAGAATTTGTTATTCTATTTTATTTTATTTCATTTTATTAGCAAGCTCCTCATTATTTATGTGATTATAAGTTACTAGATTTCACAGTTCTTTTGTTTATATTTAGTGCAGTGGTTAATTGCTTTTTGTTGCCCTGAGGAGATTAGGAAAGTTGTCTTACTACCTGCATTCTTGATAATTTGATCAACTCATGTATAGGAAATAAAAACTTTACTTTCAACTTGCGTGCAATGTCTGGGCTTTTAGTTGAATCTGCCTCAACTAAATTACAAATTAAAGTATTATTTCTGAAGTCTGGAAACCGGAAGACATAGTCCAGTTCAGACAAAATTGTAGCCCTTTGCTGCACAGGGGATCCAACTTAACAGTCCTAATTGGCTTTCTCTGGTATAAAAATCTATTATTCTCTTAATGTGATTATAGGATTATGGTATTGTATTTTGTATCTGAGAATTGGCTGGGTTTTACAGCTTCTAATCTATGACCTAAGAGAACAGAAGTCATTTCCTCTTCCCCAAATTTCACTCATGCTCTCTGCATCACTCATTCTCATTAGTAAGACGTTCTAAAATCAGTACTTGTGCTGATCTTACCTATATAGAAAGGTTTGCGATTACTTCCTGACCTTTTGGAGCCTGCAGGAATGACTGGAATATAAATCATATATATTATGGTTGAATCATGCTAATAAAGACAGGGATTCACGTGAACACAACAGAGAGACACCGCACTAGGTATTAATACGTTGCGATAGCGTCCACAATGATATGGGACAATGAACGGCCAAATAGCTTGGTTGTTCCTTTAATGTAAAAAATGTTACAAAAAACCTTTTCCTTTCCTCCTCATCTTTTCTAACACCAGATGTTATCCCTTATTATTTTCTTGTACCTTTATGCAGTCTAGCTATAATTAATGAATCATCATCTGAGATTATATCTACATAAGCTACCTCCCAATTCTTTTTGCTCATTTGAAATATTTTAGCTTCAGCAATTTAGATTAAGAAGAAGTAGAAACAAAAACTACCCAATGAACAAACAGAGTGAAAAGACAGCCATCAAAGTGGAAAAAAACAAGGTGGCTATTAGGAAAAAAAAAAAAAAAAACAAGAGGTGGAGGGAAAGATCATAGGTCCCTTTAACAAGCAAAGTACTTTTTACATATTGTTTTCATGTATAATCACTTCTGGAAAGAGAATAAATTAAAGTGTGGATAAAGTTTTGCAAACCAGAACTATTTTTGCAAACCTTCTGAAGATAAAAGTATCTTGAGATGTCAGATAGTCGTAAGATCTGCTCATCCTTATTGCAAATATCAAGACCATACTAGCTGTTCCATCTTCTGAAAATATAGCAATTATTTTTGGTTGTTCTGCAATGCCAGCCAAGAAAATGGAGTGCTTTTAACATATCTGAAGAAGCACATATATGCACACTGGCTTGAAAGATTTGGTCCAAAGCTCACTGAAATTAGCAGGAGATTTCCATTTTTTTTTTCAACAGGCTTTGAATCAGGGCAGCATCATTGGGTTTCTGGCACTTTATCATTATTGCAGTGCTGGATGGATTTTAGTTAGCACTCTGCATAAAAGGACACTGTACCTACTGCAGGAAGCTGGATTAAGTGGAGATGAACGTGTTTAAAAAGACTTGCCCTCAAAGTGTGACTTACTGCATCTTTACTGAGTTTGAATTATACTGTAAAAAGAGAAAAGATGGAATGAGGTATAAAATACTTGGCAGTGTAAAACTAGATGTAAAGAAAAATGGAACAGCAGTAGAAAAAGGGAACATACTAATGAAAACACATACAGTAACATGCAGTATACATGACCCTCCTTGAATAAGTTTCTTACACAGCTACTCAATTTTACATGCTGGGGTAGCCCTATGAGCCTTAACATTTCATGGTTATACATGCAGGCACAGCTGTGTATTTGCATTGTGCAGGCATGCAGTATACTCCCAAGATTTGACTTGTTTCATACAGAACAATGAGCAAACAGCAGTTCTTCTGACTTGCAAAAATTCTCACTATAATCATGAATAATCAAAATACTTTGTAGTAATTGTTGAGCTGAATATTCTTCCATAATGTATCTAGTCATAGTAAAGAAATCTAAAAAAGTATTTGTACAGCTTAAACATGGGCAGTTAATTTGGGACATCACTATGGAGGAGAGAAAGGACTGTACTTTGGAAAAAGAAGCTGATTTGTCTGATTCTTCTCTACAAAGTCCTCTTGTAGCAGCCCAATGTGAGTGCAAATCCATAAAGTACTACAACCAGATAAATTAAATGTACTGCAGAGGGCAGGGGGGCATGGTTATAGCCCTGTATATTCCAGGTTCTCTATTTCAGGTTCTGCTGTGCTTTGCAGTGGCAGTTCTACGTTCTCCCAAAGGTGACCACTGTTATCATAGATAATTATTATGTTCAGGAGCTAGGACAAGATTCTCCCTCTTCTGTGTGCTCACCTGAAGACTCACAAGAACAGGTTCCTCAAAGTTCAGCTCCGACTGACTTCCCTATAAATGTACCTTTCAATTAAATTATTTCATCATTCTTCTTCTACCTGTTCATGTACAGTTCTAAAGTGATAGTTTAGAAAAATTCTGAGGTTGATACTTTTTTTTTCTTGCTACCTACTTTTAGTTGTGCTTTTTACTTCCCCTTTGCACACAGAAAAGTGAATAAACTATATGCCACTGTGCCAGGGAGACACACTGGGAATTCTGACAAATCTAGGCTATCTGTACTACAAGAGATTTTCTTGTCACTTCACTACAACTAAATGCAACAGAGAAAATCAAGCTTTTCAGTGTTCTGCAAGAAAATTATAATGATAGCACCCTGTGTTTCAGTTCAAACCACTGTTCTGCATTTTATACTGTTGATTTGTAGAAGAAAATAGAAACCTTTGCAGAATATTCTTTGTACCATTTCCTAGAGTTTAAGAATGATGCTCTTTTTAGAATTACAGGGAACAGTTCCAGGAGGGGAAAAACTATATTGGGAAAATGCTGTGCACTGCATTCTCTAGGAAGAGTCATTTTTTAAGAACTCTGCTGGTGGTTTCCCATCAAATAAGATGATATACGAATAGTTTCAACTGGAATAGAACTACTAGAATAAAGGCATGACTATACTGCTCTTTTTCATTTAAGCTAGTTTAATTGTCATTCAAATTCCTTGGGCCAAAAAAGATGTAATTAAGCTGCCTTTCCTTTTTCTTCTGTTAATAAATATACATAATGCGGAGAAAACGAAGAGCATCTACAGTAACACCAGAGCATTAGCACTCGTAAAACATGTTATACTGACAGACTAGAAAGCAAAATGATCTACAATACCGAGAACAGGGATGGCCCACATTATAATCTGAGATGCAACATTCTGTATTTGGCATATTCCAATTCAGGATGTTTCAAACATCTTATTTGCACTTTCAGTCCAAATCTTTACTAAATTCATTAGATAAAAAGTGTGACTTTTCCTAATGGAGTCAGTAGCAAAGGCATGTGTCATTTGCCCAGCAGGATTTTACAGTCTGATAATGATGATGGAACCTCATTATCCATCCTGAAGATTTGGTCTCACAGTTACTTTCAGTTTTATCATGACCAGATTTCTAATTTCATCACTAAAGGATAAGTGAAGTAACATGTATTTACTCTAAAATTGGCATTACAACATAGTTCATTTATTGCTTTCATCTTGTGTCTGGCATTTTATTAATCTTAATTTTATTATTGTGCTATATTAATTTATTTTGTAAACTTGTTTGTCAGCTTAACTTTTTTCTACCTCTTCAGCATCATTCAAAACAGTTGTTATGAAATTTGAGAAGCACGTAAGAGACTAATAAGCCTTAATAATTCACTAAATATATTTTTTCCATTGAAAAATTCTCAAGGAAAATAGAAGCTATAAATCCAGTTACTTAACATATTGAACATAGCCATAATAGAAGATTTAAAAAAAAAATAGTATTAAAAATTTGAATCAAATTTTAATCAAGGTTACGTCTTAGCTTGGTTTGGGTTTGGTTGTTTAAGTTTCTACAAGTATGTTTGATAAGAAACATGGCCAGATCATACTATCTGCAAACCAGAGCACCCAGTTTCTATCTCCTGCTCCTCTGCAAGCCTACATCATGACCTTGAGAATGTCATGCAGTTTTTCCATTCTTCTCTTTATATGCCTACACATTCTCTCTCTTGTGATGTATTTGAAGCTGCCTTGTAATAATATATTACTACTTCATGTTGACCTGCTACAGGGAAGATGAATGTCTGAATAAATTCAGTGAGGTTCTGTCTGGAGAAGCAGGCAGGAAGAAAATGACTGCGTCGAGACAGGCATCTCTGTACACAGTATTGTTAAGGAACAAACTCAGAACCCTCATTTATAGTCAACCTATAAAACTGGTTTTGTGTGAAGAGCCTCGAGACCGAAGATCCCAAAGACCTGAAGCACAGATTTAAAATTGGATACTCTCCAAGAAAGAGAAGCAGTAGTTCTTTCTGGGAATTAGATTCAGATATAGAATCCTAATGAGACTGTTAAAAAAGCTTCACCTGCCACAGATGTCATCTATCCACGGTAAGATTTATGGTTAGGTGGGTTTGTAGGCCTGCTCACAAAAAAGATTATTCTGAGTCTTTTTTCCCCTCACTGAAAGCTTTGTTTCTAGTGTTAAAAGAAACTTTGCTTTGATGAAGAAAGACTCTTGCCACACATTCTACCAAGCTACCTAAGCCTGTGCAGCACCCACATTTAAAGTGCTTTAGCAGTCTAGTCAAGAGATGATAAACAAATGTACTTTTATGGATAAAGGATTGCCCAGATGAAGAATTTGGCTGTTGAGGAGTTTAGGTAGATTGCCTGAGAACATCACAGTTTCATGGTAAAAAAGTTTGGAAAAAGCAATATATTGTATATTTTAAAATGATGAGAAAGAAGTGGTTGTAGAAGAGATTTAGGGGTTATCAGCCAGCCATTGACATTACGGTTGCTGTAAAAATACTACAACAAGTTATCAAATAAACTACTTGAAAGCAATTGGAAGAAAAAAAAGGAAACAATGCACCTCTGTACAGTTGCCCACTCAGAAAGCGGTTACCTCTGGCTCCCTATCAGAAAGAAGAGCCTTTGGACTGGAGTCTTACATGAGTCTCTCCTGTAAATCCAACTTCCCTACTAAGTGACAAGAAGTCTGCAAGTGAACCAAGAATTGAAAAGAATTCAGAGAATTATTTTGCATCAGAAAACACAACACCCAGAAGAAACAGCACAAGGTGGAGTTTTAATAGACTTTAAAGGGTATTTTAGGATAAACAAGCCAAAATTAACTAGTTCAATTGTAACATAAAACTAGTATGGGGTGGTTGGAAGGAAAAAGTGTTATTTTTGGGACATAGCTGTCAATCTTCTGGGTTTTTTCAGTTTGTATCAACTCCACATAAAACCCAGAAGACATAAGCCTTTGCTATACTTAAACCCAAGTGAATGAATTATAAGTCTACAAAATACCCATAAGTATTTATAAAAAAAAAAGATATTCATAATCCTGACCTAAAGCAAAGCCTACCCTCCACCCACATACAAAAGCTTCAGAGCTGAGAACTGCTGTTTAATTTTTTTTTCTCTGAAGAGAAACCAAACCCTCATTTGACATGTTCATAGTGCAACAGTTTTATTTAGTTACCAATTGAAGAATCAGCTATACTAAAATTAAATGAAATGAACAGTATTATTAACTATCACATGGATGTTTATAGTATGAATTTAGGATAGAACAAGAGCTTTCTCTTAAAGGAAGAGGCATACATAACAGGGCCAAGCATTTGAAGGAAACTCGATTAGCCAAACTACTTTTGTATTTGCATTTGTCCACATCTAGTATATCTCACTATCTGCAGTTGGCCTGAATGTCATTTCTACACAAATTACATCACTTATGCACCTTAAGTGTTTTTTATAGCTTCATGTTCCACAGCAGAGCAAATCCAGCCTATCTGCTCCAGCCTTTTTAAAGTCAACCCCGTTTCCTTTCTCATTTCAGTCTCCTGTGTCCATCCCTCTGTCATAGAAGTCTCTCCTTTTTCAACTCTTCTTGCACTTGAAACAATCCTCCTCTCTCTCTATAACTTTTACAGATTGCCATACTTCATCTGGTTTTACTTAGATTTTTAAGACCTTTATAGCAGAGAATGTATGGTTTTTCAATGCATGCAACAAAAGTTCTATGTAAATGTATAGTTGTTATTGCTGACGTATTATTACTGTTACAATTCATGCACAATCCAAATTTCTTTCTGAGCATCTTTCATATATTTTATTAATTTTATTTACAAAATCTTCCTTTTACTGGATTTTAGTCCAAAGATTTGATTTTAAAAATAGAAAATATGAATGTTTCCTCCTGGTCGTCTTCTGTGCCAACCAGCTGTTAAGAGTACTCAATTCTAAACACTTAATCCTTCAGACACTCAGGTTTTGATATCCCTGATATATCAGCCACGACAGAAGTATCTTAAGAGCACTTTTTATATATATTCTGTTCTCCATACAAAGCTTGTGATGAACTTTCTGCACAAACCATAAAAAAATCCATTCACACTTTAACTTGTTCTATAAAATACCGTCCCCTTTTCAGCATACTGTGTTCTTGCAAGTCCTCTAAGATTTTTGCAAGATTGAGAGTGGCAAATAACAGGCATCTTTTGCAAGCAATTTTCTTCTATATGCTTCAGAATTCCTGCAGTCCCAAAGGCAAAGAAATCTGTTTTTCCATTTATCCTACAAAGAGCCTTCCTTTGAATTCATAGGAATTCTGGTAGCTATCACTCTTGTCTTGAATTTTTTCATTCTGCGTATAGGACAATTTCTACAGGAATCTAAACTACTAATAACACAAACAAATTTGCAGCAATTTAACTGTATCTTCAAGTCACAAGTGTAATAAACCAATCTATAGCAGGAGCTCATGCATTTCCTGTATACATCCACCTACCCCTCCATCCATCACTTGGGCAGTCTGAAAATTCCAGACAAATCAATATTTGATTGACTGTCAAATGTTTCTTCATTATAAATACTATACATAGAGCCACTGTCAAAACCCTTATATATTATTTTAAAATCTTTGAATCGCAAAATGATGAAAAAGTTGAAAAAACGATGTATTCGCTATTGCCAAAGCTTTATCATGCATGATCAAGCAAATTCCAGCCATTCAAGAACTGCAATTATGAACTGCAGAGGAATGCTGTAAATTAACATAGTCTGAAACCGTGCATTAAGAATTTAGAAGATAATGATGATGATAATGATACCATGTAAACCTAGAAGAAAAGATAAGCGTTAGAGATTTAGATGTTGGACGACGAAGTAATTGAAGTTGACAAAGATGATCAGAGTTAACAAGGCTGTATTGTAACTTCTTTGGAACTGGGGAAACTTTAAAATAAATGGTTCAGTAAACACAGGGATGAAGAATTAAGTAAACTATGAGCTGGGGATCTTGCCAGAAATCACTTGTATTTAAGCATGAGCTCAACAAATTACCTGGAAACAACAACTGGAACATGTTCTAAGTACAGAGCCTTCAGACAGTTTGTAATCCACTCTTTATTCATTCCAAAACATAACAGCAGACTAAATGCTGGAAGCTGAAAAAACATTTCAACAAGCACAGTTATTATACCTCTGCTAACACCATCACTAAAACATGACTGTCTTCCAAAGAAAAATAAAGAGCAAGTTGAATCAAAACATACAGGTCTTATAGAAGCAAAGTTAACAGTCTCGCTGACATTTCAGTTTTGGTCCACTAGCTTCAATAAAAAGTAACACAAAATACTATTTATTCATTTGTATCAATACAGCTATGGAGCTATGTACTTGTGTATTAATAATTAGTTTAATTACACACTTTGGGGCTGTTGTAAATTTTTTTGTATAGATTTTATTGCAAAAATAGAAAATAATATAATTTATCACAGTATAGAAAAGTAAAATTAAGTAGGGAGTAGTAAAAACTTAGATTTTACATGTATATTATTCCATGTATTACAGAGTGCTACAGGAGATGAACTTTAGATATCTTAAGTAAGTTCTATACCAGTATGAGAGGTGTCATAATTGTGAGCAGTTTTACAGTGGTAAGAAGTTACTCTGAAAAATTAATGAGCCTAAGAATATATAGACTGAAAAGAATTATCTCAAAGACTTTTATGTAATTCAAAGAAAATCTTTTAAGATTGAAAGCTTAACAATATAATGTTTTGCTTTAAAAATGGTGACAATAAAGTAGAACTCAAAACATGCCTATAAAGTACTGCAGTGTGAGCCTCATAGCAATAATATTTAAATTTTTTTAACCAATATTGTAATTTATATCACCCATGTCATGTAATGCATTTCCAACCAAGTGGAAAAGGTCAGTATCAATACTGACCCTAGAGGAATTCGGTAAGGTGTCCATTTGTAACAGAAACTGTAACTATCCACTACAATTTGTCAAGAACTCTGACAAATTCTCAGTCTTTGCAGTCTTTAAACTTACATAGGTGTGTTTTTCCAATAAACTATGGTTCATGTGCAAATACGAGTTAGCATGTTTCAGTATGCATGCAGTGAGACACTTCTTTTTGAGATACGGGAAGAGAGAGTGAGGTGAAGCTACTTGAGCAGCTGCTCACTATACAGGACCTGCTGCATGGATAGATGCCATCTCTCCTCAATGCCTGTTTGGAATTTATCATCAGTACACAATTCTCTCCTGAAAAGGAATTTCAGACTTCAAAGCTATAAACATTACTGGGTTTTTCTCAGGAGTCAACCTCTCAATACTGCACATAGTTTCTCCTGCATTCAATACTATGGGTATTACTATCATCTGGTTTTGAGATAACCTTAGTTCAATGATGTCTCCTATGGAGGACATAATATAATGAAGAGATTTACTGTCACATAGCACATACATTTCTATATGGTTTATGGGTGCATAAGTTGGTGTTATGTATAATCTGTAAAATGTCCTTAGAAGATCTGCATGATTACGTTAAGTCGTGGTTTAACCCAAGTCGGCAACCAAGCGCCACACAGCCGCTCGCTCACCCTGCCCCTGTGGTGGGATGGGGTAGAGAATCTGAAGACCAAAAGTAAGAAAACTCGTGGGTCGACATAAGAACAATTTAATAATTGAAATAAAATAAAATAATAATAATAAATTGTAATGAAAAGAAAAACAGTGAGATAGAGAAAAACAAAACCCAGGAAAAATGATGCAACTGCTTACCACCCACCAACCAATGCCTAGCCAGTCCCCGAGCAGCAATCACTGCCCCCCAGCCAGCTCCCCCAGTTCATATACTGAGCATGATGTCATATGGTATAGAATAGCCCTTTGGGCAGTTTGGGTCAGCTGTCCTTGCTGTGCTCCCTCACAGCTCCTTGTGCACCTGGCAGAGCATGGGAAGCTGAAAAGTCCAACTTAGTGTAAGCAGTACTAAGCGACAACTAAAACATCAGTGTGTTATAAACATTATTCTCATACAAATCCAAAACACAGCATTCTACCAGCTACTAGGAAGCAAATTAATCTATCCCAGCTGAAACCAGGACAACATATAAACTTGAAAAAATAATAATGTATAATGGCAGTAGCTTTGTAGCAACTGTGGCCTCTATAATATTCTGCTTTCTGCTGAAGTAAAAAGAAAATCAAATATATCGGTATGGTCTTCCTCCTCAGTTTTCTACCCCAAAACCTGTAATACTGTCTTAGCTATCACAGTAGGATAGGATGTGAAAAAAGTGCAAAACCTCCTGGGCTAAATCATGTAAGGCTTCGAATATATTCACCAATACTCTGACTTGCATGTGAAAGTGAAAAGAAGCTAGTGCAGTGTTTCATTACTGATGTAAAATCTGTAAAAATTGCTGCTTATGAAAGCCAGTATTTCAAAATCATTATTGTAGCAGATTTTCTGTAGACTCACTTTGTAAGGGGAGAAAACACAAGGTTTACTTTCATATACCTCTCCATGTTGACTCCTCCTCATAATTTGAAACAGTAGGAGTATGTGTCATTATCTGCTCCAGAAAAATCACACATGATCTGTACAAGTATAATAATACATTACCATTTCATTGTCATCACAAGGCAATTGTAGGTGTGCATAGAAGTACGTTGTATAGCAACAGTTGTTTCTCTATGCAGTGTTGGCATTTAGAGGTAGGATGGTTTGAAGGGTAATCTCAAGATCCAAGAGGAGGTTTTTGTGGTTCAGTTGAAGTGCTCAAATTTTATATTAAGTAGGATATTGGTATCAGTAAATGTTAGTTAAGCCATTCTATTTCCATGGTAGTCATGTTAAATGTAACTACCTGTTTTACCTATAGGAAGCTGTTTTGCAGATGTGTTACAGGCTTAATGCTTAGTGATTCTAAAGATCCCCCTTTATACTATATATTATTTCTCATCATTTATTGCATGCATGCAACAGTTACAGGTTTCACTGTAGTACCAACTCTTTTCCTTCATCAGACACTTCTATAGATATTAGCTCAACTCACCTTCTACATGAGTAGGGACAAAAGTAAAAGCATTCTGCATTTGCTGAAGAGCAAAAATGAAAGCTGAATGTTTCCTCATGAACAGCAAAACCAAAACGTGAATGTTTCCTCTTCTACTGGTACAGAGCGTCAAATGAAGCTCAGAATCCTTCCTAAGAGCAGAAGTTACCACATGATCCGCTAGGACACCTTACAATAGAAGCAGGACACTTGACTTGAATACAACATTGTCTCCTGAAAAAGACACAGAAATGAAAGAAGCATAAAGAGCACAGTACATAGAACTTATATCTGGCTCCAGGTTTACCGTAACAGGCCAAGTCATTACTGAAGCTAGCTATGCATCTGCTTCTTCTGGCATTCAGAAACCAAGGAATAGAAGACCATACTGGTTGCGTGCTGCATAATTTTTCTAAATATTTATATCTTTGTTGTGTTTGATTTATGACATTCCCATGGCACTAAAATATTTTGTCTGATGCGACTTTTCAGAGAAAGTTTTGAAATATTTGACAAATGTGGTGTGTAATGTCACTTTTTAGTAAAATAGTTGTACTGTAAATTAACAGCTGAACAATTTTTTTTTTTTTTTTTTTTGGCATTGCCATAAATTATGCAATAAGCTGATTTTGTTCGATTCTTATTGCAACCACCAGTGACATGATGGGGAGTTTTGTTATTTCAAGCTTGAATCTGTGTCCTGTATGTCTACAGAAGTAATCTTCCACCATCCAAAAAAGACTGAAAGAGGCTGAGAATTAATCTTCTCAATATGTTTCCTGTAGGCTACCCCACAGTAGCTACTACTAACGCAGTTAAGTAGTCTATAGAATGCAACAAAGAGGACATACCCCCAGTGATCCACTTCAGGCTTCATAGAAATCTCAGAGATAGCCCTGACATGCTCCAGGATCTGCAAAACTTGACCAACTCCCCTGTTGCTTAATCCCCTTCTCTGCCTTCACAGAGCTGCTGCTGCATTTGCCTAACACATATCACATCACCTTAAGCCTTTCATCTTCTACCCCGACTAGTAGCTAGTACAAGAAAGACACTAACAGATCAATCAAAATAGACATACCTAGGTCTGCTTCCTTCCATTCTCATCCCTCCTCACTCAATATTACTCTTGCACAATAAGACTTTTATCTAGATTCCAATTAGGCAACCTACGTTTTACCACCACACTATCATATGCAAAGCCTTTCTTCTCTGAAAAATAAAACCTTTCATATAATAATCTGGGAGTTGTTCTTTTTGTTTGGTTTGGTACATTTTCCAAAACATTCCTGTAATACAGAAAATTATCATAACATTCAAAATAAAATTGTAAATATTCAGCTGCTCTCCTAAGGGTAGAAAACCACTAAAAAGATTTCATAGTCACATAAATTATTCATCCATTCAGAAGAAAATACTGTAGAGCATATCAAGCCGGGTTGTGCTCAATAGCTGTAGGATTTTACAGATACCAGTAAGGGAGCAGCTCAAGAACTTGCTCTTGGGTGCCTATAGCAACCATCAATAATATAAAAATCCCCAAATTATCAACATTACCACTATTTTCTAAGTATATATGAAATTAGGTTGTTAAAAAAAGGGCTGCTGTATTGGGGGGGGTGGGGGGCGGAATCTTACAGCAGAGAAAAATGAAGAAAAGGAGCTGGTAACAGTCTAAGGAAATATATTTGGTGGCTAAAATATATGTATTCCCGGAACAGGAAGGTAAGTGGCAGATTATTAACACGAAGTAGTGACAGCATGATGCTATGCAAGTCAAATTGCCTGTTTTTCTTAAGAATGCAATTCATTTTGTGATATGTTGTGCTAGGCTGACAGACACTTATCAGAGAAGTTTAAGAACTGGATCAAGTGCCAGAAAATGGCAGTGGGATAGGAAATGTTGAACTGGTGACTGGAAGAAGGAGAATCTTGTGCCCATTTTTAAAAAGGGAAGAAAGGAGGACCCTGGCAACTACTGACCTGTCAGCCTCACCTCTGTGCCTGGGAAGATCATGGAGCAGATCCTCCTAGAAGCTATGCTCAAGCACATGGAGGACAGGGAGGTGATTTGAGACAGCCAGCACAGATTCATCAAGGGCAAGTCCTGCCTGACCAACCTAGTGGCTTTCTATGAAGGAGCGACTGCAACAGTGGACAAGGGAAAAGCAACGGATGTCATCTATTTGGGCTTCTGTAAAGCGTTCGACACAGTCCCCCACAACATCCTTCTCTCTAAATTGGGGAGATGTGGATTTGATGGGTGGACTGTTCGGTGGACAAGGAATTGGTTGGATGGTTGCATCCAGAGGGTAGTGGTCAACAGCTCGATGTCCAAATGGAGACCGGTGACAAGTGGAGTCCCTCAGGGGTCCGTACTGGGACCAGTGCTGTTTAATATCTTCATCAGTGACACAGACAGTGAGATCGAGTGTACCCTCAGCAAGTTTGCAGATGACACCAGGTTGAGTGGTGTGGTTGACATGCCCAAATGACAAGATGTCATCCAGAGGGATCTGGACAAGCTGGAGAGGTGGGCCTGTGTGAACCTCATGAGGTTCAACAAGGCCAAGTGCAAGGTCCTGCACCTGGGATGGGGCAACCCCCAGTATCAATGCAGGCTGGGGGATGAAGGGATTGAGAGCAGCCCTGCGGAGAAGCACTTGGGGGTACTGGTGGATTAAAAGCTGGACATCAGCCAGCAATGTGCGCTTGCAGCCCAGAAAGCCAACCATATCCTGGGCTGCATCAAAAGCAGCGTGGCCAGCAGGTCGAGGGAGGGGATTCTGCCCCTCTGCTCTGCTCTGGTGAGACCTCACCTGGAGCACTGCGTCCAGCTCTGGGGCCCTCAGCACAAGAAGGACATGGACCTGTTGGAGCAGGTCCAGAGGAGGGCCACAAAAATGATCCGAGGGCTGGAGCACCTCTCCTACGAGGCCAGGCTGAGAGAGTTGGGGTTGTTCAGCCTGGAGAAGAGAAGGCTGCAGGGAGACCTTGTTGTGGCCTTTCAGTACTTAAAGGGGGCCTACAGGAAGGCTGGGAACAATCTTTTTAGCAAGGCCTGTTGTGACAGGACAAGGAATAATGGATTTAAACTAAAGAAGAACAGATTTAGACTAGACATAAGAAAGGAATTTTTTACAATGAGGGTGGTGAAGCACTGGAACAGGTTGCCCAGAGAGGTGGTGGAGGCCCCATCCCTGGCAACATTCAAGGTCAGGTTGGATGGGGCTCTGAGCAACCTGATCCGGTTGAAGCTGTCCCTGCTTACGGCAGAGGGGTTGGGCTAGGTGATCTCTAAAGGTCCCTTCCAACCCAAAGCATTCTATAATTCTATGAACTGCCTGATTTTAGGTAGAAAGATTGGCAGGAGAAAAATGAAAGAAAAAAGATATAGGATGTGACATGCCTTTTTGTGGTGACATTCTTTGCAATGCATCTGCTTCTCAATTATTTTCTAGAAGAGAAGCCCTTTCCCAAAGTTGAGTTTCAAGTAAATAAATAAATAAATGTGTATTTTGACATATTTTGCTTATTCTCTGTCTTTTTCAGAAACTGATTATATAATACCAGTTTTTCTAAAACTTTAACCTTGGCTTTGCTCAGGAGTACCACTGAGGCCTTATTCCAAAATAGAGCTAATTTTAAAAATATTTAGTTATCTTGTCACTTTCTAAAAATGAAACAAGTTGTCTGTCTCTCTGTAGGCCCTTATATACCTTTAACTGTTACACTGAGAGCCTATACCCACCTCTGAAGTACTTCAGACTATACTTTAAGTATTTCTTACCCGTTCTCTGTAAGAAAAATATTTAAATACAGAGTTCCCTCTGATATTTAAAAAAGAAAAATTACCATGGTCAAAGATGACAGTTTGTTCCTTTCAGTTTGATCTGTCTCAATTAATTTTCAAAAAATTAAGTTTCTCACTATCAGAATGATCAGCATCTTTAAAATTATGGTCTGACCTCAAGATATTTACTGTATACTATCTGTGATCTGCCTCCCTCTTCTCCTATTATTTTGGAATTCTAAAATTTACTACTATATACTCATTTATTAAGAATTAACTACTTAATCTTTACCATTTTACTGCATGATTCAGAGGGGAAATCCTGCTAACATTACAGTAACAGGATATTAAGACTGCAATTGACTTTTTAAAATATAAATAAATATATATATTATCATGTAAATGTTCTTTCATTGTTGAGATCTCTTTCTTTAAAGCAGGGGTACTTCATAAAGTTCAGTGACATTCTTTTCTGATATTTTTGAGATAGAGGAAAATGAAAAAAAAACCCAAACTTTGCAGTAATGTATCTCTGATCCCATTTTATAGAGAAGACCTAAGTCTGATCACGTGAAAGCTTGAGACTAAAGAGTCAGTGAATGTCAATTTATTTTCCAGCAACTGATCCTGTAATTTAAGATTTACTACAACCATTTGTCTTTATTTTTTAAAACTTAATACCAAAGCCAAGAAATGGTACATTAAAAAAACCCAGTAAATTATCCACTGAATTGGAAACTAATTTCTAACATATTTTTGATTGAAACAAAACTTGTTTTCATTAGAAATAACTGTTAAACAAAACTGCTGCAGATCCTGCCTTTACAAAGTATGCTTTACAAAGCATGCTTTCAGCATAGCTGCAGCATAGCTTCAGGAGGTACTAAAGACTTCAGTCTGGTATTTCTTTTGTAAAGTACTCCATCCATATTCTGTATAATACTTCTAGTACTGCATTCCTCCAGACCCAGGCTGACTCAAATTTATCCACAGTTTTGTACCTTCTGAAAACCTTCAACTGTTAGAGCATGCAGATCAAGGGTGATAAAAATTTCCTCCAGCTAGAAAGAGATGGAGAAAAAGGACAAATACCTGCAAAACTCAGAGAATATACAATAATAAATAAATAATAATAATTACTAAATAAATAAATAATAAATAAACAATAAAACCGAAGAACTTAACGTTCATCTGCAGCTACTCAAATTTAATCCCACAACTAACTCTGGAATCAGCTGGAAAGGAATGAGGGCAGAATTTTGGCCCTGCCTTGGGTATAAGAACCTCAAGGCTTGTAGAAATCCTCAGACTTCCAGAAGCCAGATTTCAGCTACGCTGAATATACAAACGTGTCTCACAAAATACAACAGACAGCCCCAACCTGTTTGGTTTGGATTTTTTCCAACAGACAGTTATATACCCATTTTCAGCCATGGTAGCTAAAACTTGTAAAGAAAAACTGGCTGAAATTTGAGGGCAAAGAAAGGCAGTCTGTTACCTTGTGATGCTTAATTATTTCTGGTCAGGAATGCAGAGGGAAAAATGTCAGGGTTTTTGCTTGACTGACCAGATCCTTAACTCAGTCACACCTTCAAAATGCCACCATCTCCACTAATACTGCACAAGCATAACCAAGAATAACATCCAGGATCAAAGGCTCTGGGTAATATGTAAACATAAGACACCAACCAAGGGTAACAGTCAGCACAGAAGAATGTGTTGTGTAATTCCCCCATGCAGCATCAAAGCAGAACTAGTGTGATTAAAATAGAAACCTATACATTGGCTGCAAGGAGACCTTATTGCAGCCTTTCAGTACTTAAAGGGGGACTATAGGAAGGATGGGGGCAATCATTTTAGCAAGGCCTGTTGTGACAGGACACGAAGTAATGGATTTAAACTAAAGAGGAATAGATTTAGACTAGACATAAGACAGAAATTTTTTACAGTGAGGGTGGTCAAGCACTGGAACAGGTTGCCCAGAGAGGTGGTGGAGGCCCCATCCCTAGAAACACTCAAGGTCAGGTTGGACGGGGCTCTGAGCAACCTGATCTGGTTAAAGCTGTCCCTGCACTGCAGGGGGGTTGGGCTAGGTGATCTCTAAAGGTCCCTTCCAACCCAAAGCATTCTATGATTCTATATTTGCTGGGAATGAATATGGAAAAACTACGGTTCTCAATAAGCCAACATCATTGAAGATCCATGAAATATGTACCCCAGACCCTCTGGATAAGAGTAGAAGGAGGAGTGTGCTTCTCTTGTCTCTGGCACTGCAGAATACTGTCAATTCTTTTTCTGAAAAATGTAATCATGAAGCATGTCACAGGGAATGCTGTAGGTTGAATCCTGATTTCTGTAACATAGACATAAATCCAGAGAACTTCCATTGACTACTGCTGTGAAAAGAAATGATCTACTAAAAGTCTATCTAAAAATATTAAGACGCTAAGAAAACAAGAAAGGGTAGTAGTAAATTGACATAAATCAGCTGAGTATCTAGAACAAATGGAGCTAAGTGCAAAGAATGGGTAGATTACATACTTGAGAACAAAACAATCCTATATTATGAAAAACAGTTGATACACTGAGAAAGTCAAGCCTGTTGCAATGATGGGTGCATCCACGGAGCATAAACTGGAGTTAACACCCATGTCACATATTCAGCTTTTGACAGAATTACTGTCCAAATCTGAGAATACTTTTTTCTTAATCTTACACAATAGAGATGTTCCTTCTTTAATATTACACCAAACAGGAAGGTTCACATAGTGCTACCAGAGAAGTTTTCATTATTTCAGTATCTAGATTCTACTCATTCATTTTCTATGAAATAAAAAATTGCCAAGTCACTTTATAGACAAGTAGATTAGGCAATGGTACAAAATGCTTACAACACAGCACACTTGGACAGTTGTGATTGAGCAAAATTTTATGGGGTAGAGCTCCTCACATGCACATAATCTGTGGGTTAATCACTTACTTGTGACTTAAGAATATTTTAATATTAGAAGTATTAGAAAATCCCAATGCATAACCATGACCTAAACAAACATGGCTTAGTGAAGTCAGGCCACAGAAAATTAAAATGAAACAATGCTAATACACAGGCAAGAAAATATCAGAATTTATCTGGAATTTAGCACTGCTATGTAAAGAATTATCCTTTACTTGAGCAGAAGAAAATATTTAAATTGTAAAACATAATGTTCATACTGTTACACACTTACATGAAGAACTCAGTAGCATTAGGGAATAACAGTAGAAGCAGCACATTCACAGCAATGGCAGCACATCAATTAATATATCCTCAAGTATATGACAAATTGCTCAATGAAAAATGTTGCTTCCACTAGAATTAGAAATAATTAGAACTAGTTATTCTATTAAGAACATTCCACAGTCTTCACCTTATGAAGCATATACTCATTGCAAATCATTAACTTCTTCAGGTTAAATACAGTTGTCCTCAGCAGCTTTACTACTCAGTGGCAGACAAATTAAAAAAATTTTATATATTTACCTTCCTACTGAGGCAAAAGAGAACATACACACAGGAAATATGAAACAGAAAAAAAGAACAGGAAGGTAATTACCTTTTAACATTACATACTGAAGGAACTCATAGAATCATAGAATCGTTTAGGTTGGAAAAGACCTTTAAGATCATCCAGTCCAACCATTAACCTACACTACCAAGTCTCCTCTAAGCCAATCAAGGGTAGACTAGACTAAACCATGTCCTGAAGTGCCACATCTACCCATTTTTTGAACACTTCCAGGGATGGTGACTCCACCACCTCTCTGGGCAGCCTGTTCCAATTCTTGACCACCCTTTCTGTAAAGAAATTTTTCCTAATTTCCAACCTAGACCTCCCCTGGCACAGCTTAAGCCCATTTCCTCTCGTCCTAAATTGTAGCATTGTACATGCCAAGGGTGATATTGTCTTCATGTTATGTAGAACTAAAAGTTGGAGGGAACAGGTATGTATTTCATATGATTTCAGGAACATTTTAGAAAAAGCACTATCTGCAGAGGCCTACTACAGAGTTTTAGGACTGGAGCAAAGCCTTCATTCCAAGCAGGCCGCACAAAGACTGAGAAATCAATGGAGTTCAAGGGCCTGGACTGAGGGTTCCCCACAGTTCTTACTGTCTTCAGCAACCCTAAAGGGCATTCACTAAATTATAATATGAATAAAATTAGGATCAAAGGACTGACATCACAAACAGAAATACAAGCTCAGAAGAACCGTCACCTCATGACTTCCCCTTTGCCCAGTGGCTTTTGCAGAAGCTGTGATTCTTTATAATGCTACCCCTCAGCAATGGTCTGAGAACTGAACATGTGAAGGGTGGCTAACATTACTCTATACTCATACGGCAGTCATGGGAAATGCAATCTATTAGAGGAGTATAGGCTACAAAAGTCAGAGTAAAGTAACAGTTGGAAGACAGTAGAAAAGAAACCAGCAATTTAGCAGAGCACCATAGGAATTGTGAGAGCTAGATAGAACAAGAGTAGTGATATTAAAGGATCCACATGCTGCTAATACAATGTGGTTTGTGTGCACATGTGTACGTGTGTATAATTGTGCTGACCAGCTGAATTCTTCCATTACTTTCCTCTCTTCCCCATCTTACTACTTTTTATGCATGTGAACATGTGTTTACCTGTAAACAAACTGCGTTTTGGTCAGTCTTACTTTCTGCCTTCATTCTGTTTCAAGACCCTCAGCTGCAAGTTAGAGACAGTTAATTAAAATTGTCCTACGTGGGTTATCAGCATTGTTCTACTTCATGTAAGTCCTGCCTCAGTTAGTAGGACTGCACTGATAAAACTAGGAGAAGAATCTTAATCCAAGGAACTAAGATATTGTCTAGTCATGAATCTGTGAAGCAAGGCTACTCAATTTCATCACAAATAGCCTTAAATTGCCTTTGAATATATTAAAACAGCCAGCATTGCAAATATCAGTATTTAAAAAAACAACACTGAGCATCTTTTCTGAACAGACACCTATGTCTGCATAGACATCCTGACCCTGTATCTAAGTTATGTAGATAGCCCCAACCTTATCACTGTCTCATCACCTGCAATGTAGCCATCCCACTTCATAGAGGGTCAGCTGACACACGTAGTGGTTAAAGAGTCTGCCTAAGTTTTAAGCTTACAAGGTGCAAAATCACACAGAGCTACCAGATCATTCTCCCTCTCATAGCTACAAAACTCTGGTTGTACAAAAATCACTCATGGGCTTATGGTATAACAAGCTTTCCTCTTCTCCATCCTCAAGCAGAATGACTCCAGGAACAACCCTATCAAAATTTTGATATAAACTTCATATACTGTTACAGAATTTTAGTTCTTTAGTTCAGATAAAACTGTCAGTAAGTAATGCATATCTTGAATAATGCTCTAGTCAAAACCCCATAATTAAACCCATATGGACACACTGACAATTTTCAATAAAACCAATGAATAAACAATTTTTCATTCAAGGACGTAGAAAGTAACTTTACAAGAAAAATTCAGCAGCCTAAAGGAATTGCCTAAAGCTCAGATATTGTTACCTTTCCCTTGCATTGATTTTACTTCCAAAGCTGTGTTAAAACTTTTATATTTATGATTTTGCAATACAGCCTGAAGAAATTATAACCATTTATTAAAACTAAAATACTGAGATAAAATAAAGAAAAAAAAAAAAAAAGCAAACTTTTAGACCAGGCATGAGAAAAGAATCCTTTCAGATTTGAGTGAGGTTCTTCACTATAGCTTCCTGGCACAAGTGGTAACTTTCTAGTATATACTGACATCCTTGTCATTCTACCAAGTATTGACAGCAAAAATATTCCTCTCTTTAAAGCCATCTATGAGGCTTGTGGTCTGATATATGGATAGATTCCTGCAAAGCAGAGCCTGGATCTCCTTAGTCTTCAACTTTTACTCTCTCTATAAATTAACCTGCTGTTTACTTAAGCAAAGAACTAGATGTCTTAAACATTCTGGGCATGTCGGAAGGATATTGCCTCCCAAGATGGCAAAAGAAGCAAATAAGAATCTGCTGGCAAGCTGCTCTGAATAGATCCCAGGCAGCTCATCTTGTGATGATACTTGCACTTCAGTGGAAGGCTAAATATCAAGGCTACATAATTGCCTTTTATTCACACAAGCAGGATTCAGTAAAAACTGTCATCCTAAATTCAAAAAAGGGGACCAGCTCACTGAAGCTTTGAAAATTCTCTATTCTTCTAGCACATAGTAAGTGAAACATATAGGAATTATATTCATGAATATGGCCAGGCACAGCAGTAAAGGTAATGCTTATTTTCACTGGTAATAAATTATTAGCACTAATGAATACCAGGATTTTAACAGAGAAATTCTCTGAATTATTTTATTTAGAAAACTTAATAATAAAAACAACAAAACATTTGTCAGGAAACTGAATTAATGTTGGTCCGCTGAATAGCAGTTGCACAATATATTCCATTCCTGCCAACAGATCCAAACTTGATAAGATTCCTCAAGCAAACAGAATCCTGAGGCATAATTGAGTTTAAATTTGACTGCAGGATTATGTTCAGTCCACTGTTTGATTAACTTAATCCTGATCTTTAGAGCTGGCTTCTTTCACCAAGTCATTCTGGACCACTGAGCTGCTGCAAAATAGAAGGCTTCTGAAAGTGGCAGTTATAGACAGAAAAGAATATTTTTCACTCAATGAAATCCATGGGCTTCCTTAATTTATGCCTCCAACTGAACTGATTTGATTAAAGTTTTGTTCCATTTTCTTTTAATTAGCCAGGGCAGCTTAAATTAATTATTAGTCTTATGTATGGAAGCAGTACCAGGAAGTTCCATGAAGGCATCACACAAATAGGAAATTTTTAAAAAATGTTTAGTCTAAAGATTGTTCAATCTAAGTTACAAAGCAAGATGCACTGAAATGTATTATTGATTTAGTTTCATTGATAAAAATTTTTAAAATGTGATCCACAGTTTAAAACCCAGTGTTTTAAAAGCTGTCATGGTCAGTGCTGCATAAAAACCTCCATGCCAAATTTTGTCTAATGCTACTGGGTGTTACATAGAAGGGTGTCCTGGTTTCGGCTGGAATAGAGTTAATTTTCTTCCTAGTAGCAGCCACAGTGCTGTGTTTTCGATTTAGGATGAGAAGAATGTTGATAACACACTGATGTTTTTAGTTGTTGCTGAGTACTGCTTATGCTAGTCAAGGACTTTTCAGCTTCCCATGCTCTGCCAGGTGCACAAGAAACTGGGAGGGGGCACAGCCAGGATAGTTGATCCAAACTGACCAAAGGGCTATTCCATACCATATGGCGTCATGCTCAGTATAGAAACTGGGGCTGGGGGCAGGGGGGGGTGGGGATTGGCCGGGGAGCAGCGATCACTGCTTGGGAACTGTCTGGGTATCGGTCGGTGGGTGGTGAGCAATTGCATTGTGCATCACTTGCTTTGGATATTATTATTATTATTAATTATTAATATTATTATAGTGTTATTATTATAATTACTATTTTACTTTATTTCAATGATTAAACTGTTCTTATCTGAACCCAGGAGTGTTTCTCACTCTTACTCCTCCAATTCTCTCCCCCATCCCATCGGGGCAGGGGGAGCGAGCGAGCGGCTGCGTGGTGCTGAGTTGCTGGCTGGGGCTAAACCAGGACAAAGGGTAACACTGTGCAGCCACTAGCCTGGAGCAGTCATTGCTCTCCTCCCGATTACAAGAATAGACTCTGTACATGAACCTGGCTCAGGGACAGAAAGGCAAAAGCTTTCAGTTATCCACCTCCAGTATCTATTTGCATAAAGCTAAATACAATCTAGTACACATTTAGATATGAGTATGTTCTGAGTTACTCAATCAAATTCCACTGAGCTATTCTCTGGTGTAAAGAAAAGCAAAATCTGGTCCTAATTGTGTATGTTTTGTCTGTGTTGCTAGAAAATGTAGGTACTTCTCATGGACAACTGGACTGTTGAAAGTTCTTGGCATAGTGTTCACTGTTAAAGCAGTTAAATATGCTGACCTAATTTGTCTTTGATGGTTACATCACTTTAAGACAACTGAGGACAAACCTCACTTTCCAGTGCCACTGTTTCAAGCTGTTCCATAGCAAGCACCAGTAGGTAACAAGCAACATGCTGCACCATCACAGTCAGTGCTGCCTGAAGAGCTGTATACCTTGTTTAGCCAGAATAAAAATTTATCCGCAAATTGCAAAAGAATCAGTGGTAAGAACTTAAATCTCCTATTTCTTTAAGAAAAATACACATAAGAAGAGCGAATACTCTCCCTCTTGTACACAGATACAGCATTTCTTCTTCTTTCTATCAACCATCACTGTTTTGTTTCTTTCTAACTGGTGAGCCAAAGTTCAAAGCACAGATTTTAAGTACTTTTTCCGCCATAGTTGCTATCTCCTTTATAGTGGAAGAGTTCACTTGCTGGATACTGCTTTATACTGTGGTAGCCATACCGTATTATAGATTGTAGTGCACAGCTTGCTTATTTTACCACAGCACTTGCAGCCAGATAGCTAAGATGCTAAGAAATACTGTCCCCAAAAAGAAACTGTAGATGAAATTGCTAGGACAGGAGCTGTGTGCTAGTACAGTCTAGAATTAAGCTTATATACCACACTTGTAAATCAGTGGGAAGAGGAAGCATAGCTGACTACTAAAATGTATTGCTTTTAATGTAAGAGGTTCTCTTACATTTGTTCTTAAACATCCTTTTTTTTTTTTTCTTCCTTTTCGTTTGTATGGAGAGCTTGGCATTCCAGGCTGTGAAGTTTAAAAAAGCTGACCTTGAAAACACAGTCACATTTATTTTTGAATGTTAGTTTAGTTTCACACCCTGAAAGTGGCTTCCTGCCTTCCAGATTTTGCTGAACGTTGTGTGACCAGCCATGCCTGAACTCGCTGCTCAGCTCTGTTCAGGCTGCACCACAATCGTTAAGGACCTAGCCACTTACGGCTTGAAAAACGAAAAAAGTCTGTTTTACTAACCCATGCTATGATGCTCATCCCCTCCACCCTCCTTCATGGAAATGATGATCTGCTCACACACACACACCTTACCGCTTTTAGAGGTGGCAGGCCAGCTCTCTGTAGCAAAATGTTTCCAAGATCTTCCTCAGCATTGGAAGAGGGGCATTTTTACTCCCCCATAGGCTTCATGCAGCGTTCTCACTGATTTCACACACAAGTAGGGATTTCAAAGACCTACCTAGGAAGGACTTTTTCCCATGAAAAACCTGAAGCAGTCTTTCTAAAAGTTTTGCATGGTCTCTGCAGAATAAGCACAGCATGATGCTCCCTTGCACCCTGCTAATCTGTGAGAATGTCTGTTCATTAAAGCAATTTGTCAGGCTGACGTTAAGGGTGAAGGGGTTGCTCTGTGCTGACATCAACTTGTGGTATTTCCAGGAAACTTCACTAATAACAGTACTATTACTATCTACACGGTAATTTTGATGGCACTGCAAGAAGCAAAACCATGAGCATATATACACAGTGTTCTACATGGAAATGTGGGATTATATCAACGATGTTGATACAGCTGGGGTTGTGAAATATGCACAGTACTCAATGCAGGCATTAACTTTATGCTCTCAGACTTTCCCAGACACTAAAGATGCTGGGCTAAAGAAACTCAATTCCCAAAGATGGCTGTTCAAACACAGAACACTGTCCTAATTCCTGAGATTTCCAGCTAGCTGCAAGCTCCACACATTTAAGTTTCAGACAGCTGTGAAAGAATCAACAGCACGTTATATGTTAGTTTATATTTCTTTCACACGTGGCCCAATTCAGAAAGGCTTACTTGGAAAGCATTTCCCCATCTTACAAAAAAATCACTTACTCACAGTTTGAATGGACCTTATTCTCACCTTACACTTAGCGTCACATTTAATCAGATTTACAACTCCACTGTCTTTAATGGAATTGCTCCTGATAAGTACTAATGTAGTTCGCAATTAGCGAATAAGCATATGACATAGCAAAGTTAGGATACAGTAGTTTACCTGTTCATGCCCGTCAGATGAGCTGTCGTAACTTACCGAATGTGCACTCTTAACTTATCCCTGTGATGAAGTAAGACAGGCTCACTAAAGCCTGAATTGAAGAATGAGAAAACAGAACATAGCTGAAAAATGATTAACTTGCATTGGAGATTAGTAGCCATCATCTACTGGTGCTACAGAGGAACATTATTAAAATAAACAGCAAGAAATCCCCCTCCACTACCAAATTCTCAGGGAACAATTATTGCATCTCCTATGAGGAAAAAAAGGAAAATAAGCATTAATGATCATGTTTCTATGTTAGACTGAAAAATCTGCTGCTGCTTAAGGGGTTTTTTTATTTGTTTTTACTGCACATACTGCTAGAACACATATTGTGAAACAATACTGTTATGTCAGCCCTCTCATAGAATCACAACTTCTTCTTAGCCAGCTGCAGTATTTACATGGATTTATTAGATCCAAAAGTCCTTATAAGGTCTTACACAAGCCCATCACCTGAATAAAAATTAGGCATCTAAAAGTTTCACATAACTATGGCATTTGAGGTAGGACAGAACCGTACAGTAGCTCATGCTGGAGCAGCTTTAGTAAAGCAGACTTTAACGGTGCTGAAACTGCTGATACTGTAGGCATCAGAACCCAGCAGTGCTGCACCTTCTAAAGCACTGGTGTCAGGAAATCATTATCAGCAACCTATGGCATTAGGAAAATCAGTCTGACATCAAATTGGAAATATTTGAAAGCAGGAAACCTTACTGGCGGGGAGCAGGGGGGAAGCGGAATTAAGTCAGCAGTCTCCCAGGGGCTTAATGCATTCTTTATACAAAGAACTTCCCTTTACAACTCTCACTACTTCTCCCTTTCCCCCCCACACCCATTCAAGGGCATTCAAGAGCTGGCTGGCTGGGGAGAACTGCACATGCTGCATCCCCATCCTGCAGGTGAAGGAGGCATACGTGCCTAAGTGGCATTGCTCCACAAGGCATCGTTACCGAACAGCTTCAGCTGAAATGTTGGCCAGGGTGAGATCGCTGAGCTAGTGCTCTTACTTGGTTCACTCTTCAGCAAAGGTCTGAACGTGAAATGCATGCCTGGGAGGAAGGGGAAATCTTGTGATGCCTTTAAAATGCATCTCTTGGTATTTTAAGAGATTCCACATCACCATGGGCAGTGTGTGGGGTGTCATAAAAGAGGTGCAGTGTGGAATTCATGCATCACATCTGTAAGGATACTGAAAGCAGTATTTTTATATGTTTAATTCTGAAAAAACCAGAGGCTGAGTCTTCATTTAACAAGCCATTACGTTAGTCCCTTCTAAAGATACAAACATTAGAAATCAGGGCTTTCAGATTCATTTGTCTTTGGCTCATGACGAAATACTCAGTCTTTACTCGATTCTTATCCCAGGTAGGCTGTTACGAGTTCATTTAACTCCACTCAGTTAAATGGAGTACCGCCAATTTATGCCAGGACTGCGATCCTTTATTAAAAGGGCACTTCTAAATATCAATTTATTTTGCTAAATAAAATCAAATGCTATGCTATCTAGCACAACATTTTAGCTTGTCAGAATAATGCTTTTAAGTACATGAGGGCTGTAATTCCCATAAAGATAGACTGAGAACAGCAAGTTCCACAGCAGGTATGAGAACTCAGCTCCACAATACTGACAGCAACACACTGCAAAATCTCAACGTGGTAAACTACACAGTACGCAGGCACAGAGCCAAGCACGTATCCTTTAAGAGATCTCTGTATAACATACAGAAATATGAAAACAGCATGTCCTCGCTCATTCTAACAAAGTGGCACAAACCACTATGAATGGAAATTAATAACTACTACAGCAAAAAAGCCAACCAATTTTTTTAGCCATTTTACAGCTCCCCATTATATACTGCACCAGTACCGCAGACAGCCCACGAAAAATAGTTATTGGAACTGGTAGGCAATAATAAATAACATTCATGGGTAGCATCAGTTATGATATGATTTAATACTGGGCTGAAGTTGCTTTCAAAACCAAAAATATTTATAGATAGCCGGCTACCAACATTGACAACAATCAGTCATAGAATAAAAAATTATTAGCGTTTTCTGGACAATGCAGTCTTTCTCAAAAGCAAATGCATAGCAGTTTATTTCAAAGCAACTAGAATAACTGCTGAAGCTGGTGTTTATAAAATCTGAATCAACTTGACACAAATGGAAAAACTCTGCTTTCAGTTACACACGTACAGCCACTGTGAAGAGGAGAATTTGTCCCCAAGGGAACATACCATGCCTAAGTAGGTCTCAGAGCCAGACATAAGCTAACTGGACCCAGTTCTGTTCTCAGCTATACCCACTTAACTGTGTTTCCACAACATAAAAAATCATGGCACTTGTTAAAAATAATCAAGTCAAAGAAAAAAGGGTATTTTAAAACCCACTGTCAGCTTTTTGAGGAAAATCAAGGGGACAAATACCATCAAAGACTGCTTAAAGATTCAGGTAAACAGATGTTGGTGGCATTTTTTTGGTGGCATATTTCCCCAACTGTAGTCATGCTGTTGAGACATTCCCAAGTTTAGGGAGAAACTGCAAGGTGTTTGTAAGGAATAGATGAGAAAATTCATCCCATAAGATACAATCAGGTTTCTTCCAGAGTGTGCAGGAAACAGCATCAATCTCCCAAAAAACACTGGAACATGAAGAAAGACATAAAAGAGGAAGCATCAGAGGCAAGAGAGAGGAATAAACTGCAGGAGGGGGTTCAAGTTAAGGTGACAAACAATTTACAAGCATATCCCGTAAAACTGGAAAGCCAAAGCAAAAACTTCATGTCTTCCAGCTCCATCAATGTTATATGGCTCCTTCACTGCTACAGTTCTCCTGTTAATTTGGTCTATATTCACCAGTTCTCCAAAAGTTTTTTCTATATATTCCTCTTGTTCATTCTTCAGTACTGCACATCTTCTTTATTCTCAAGCCATTCTTTCAGCACTGCTCTTAGCTCTTTTCAATTACTGGAATCTTTGTTCATCAATTTTAAAGGAGCTCAGGGAGCTCATAAAAATAATTTTTTAAATCCATTTCTCTTGTAAATTAGTATTGCAAACATTTGTTCATTCTTTCACTCATTCTGCTACTTCACCAGCCTCACACGCAGTCCAGCACTGTGAAGCAGCCCTCAGAATGACATTTTCAAATATCAAACACAGACAGGGCAAATTTTCATTTTAAATAATCCATACCACTATTTAGAGTATTGGAAGCTGCCCAGACACAAGCTGCCAGCATCCCTAAGAGCCATATTTAGCCTGATTACTCAGAAAAATGATGAGAGTGATAAACTTGCCGATTAACGGTCAAACACAAAGACCTAAAGAAGAACGACTGTTTCACCAACTGCTTGGAGTATGCCAGCACTGGAACCCCAACAAGCAGGAAAAAGCACTGGTCTGACTTAGTTTGGAAAAAACAACTCACCAAATGGCATGAAAAGGCACTGAAAAAAGGAAAGAGTAAGACTCCACAATTTCCTGACAACATCCAGCCCCACATAGACTACACCTCAGCATTAAGTTCTCACTCTGGGAAATGACTGATAGAGCTCAACAGTACTTGAAATATTAACATAAAGTATGTATAAATAATACAGCCTATCAGCTGCAGTTTATGAAATAACATTTGTTACTGTAAATTCAGAGAGTATCATATTTAAACCTATTGCCAAAAGAAAACACAGTTTCATTTAAGAAATATTTCTTTCCATTTAGCCTGTACTGCCTACATCAGACCCACCAATAATTTAAGGCAGGCGCATCACCTTCGTCCTCAAAACAAACTTGTAAAAGTAGTTCCTAAACCAATCAAGAACAATCAGGAGCCATTATGCTCTAAGATTATTTTGAATTGTCCTGTATGTTACCCTCTCTAACTCTTTTTAATTCACACACATCTCAGAGCAAAGATTACATCTGTGGCTGACCACAGTGAATTGGTCTTCTATCATGCACGCATATTTCTTTCACGATACTACATAAATAGTGTTTTGCAGTAAATTCACAACAGTTTCTGAATTTCTTGCTTCTGGAGTCACTCTTCCTTACACTCCCAGCTTCTACCACCTACTTCCCCACGCTTTTCCTGAATGACTGAAGAGCTCAGCATGAATGGGTTTTCTGCAACAAACAACTGAGTCTAGTCCAGAAAACCATACGGCTGTCCTCAGAGGATGCACTTTACCGAACAGAGAGTCATCAATATTTGCTAGTCTAGAAGTGGACAAAAAACAAAGCATATTGATTCCTATTGCCTTAAGTATCTGGGTAAAGACATGCAGCATAAAAAAGTGATGGAAGACAAAATACAGCCCACTCTTCCTAACATCCATTAATTAATGCACAGATTTTTTTTTTTTAATGAAAAGTATACTGAAGTGTAGGTTATAGTAGAAAGAGACTATAATTAATACCTGTGATGCATGGCAGTACACAAATATAATAGAAAAAAAATTTTTTTAATGTTATATACTTTACATGTACAAATTAATCCAACATCCAGCATTAAGTACTGCAGCATTGTATCCATTAAATGAACAAATTTTCCAGAGAGGCAAAGAAGAAGAAGAAGAAGCCACAGTTCTGACTGAGAAGCACTGACTAATGATAAACTATTTGTCATTATATCTATCACTCTGTCGTTACTCTAGCAACTAGGATAATAACTAAATACTTCAGCTACTATTTCAAAATAAAAACTGGATTCACAAGCTAGAGCTGGATTACCAGAAGACTTTTTCCAGTATGCAAAACGGAGTGCAGAGATTTTCTATAATCAACACAGAATATTTTTTCCAATACCTATCCTCAGTTAACAATCTTTAATCACAGGTTGCATTTACACTATTTACATTTTCTGTAACTAAGTCTCATTCTAAAATAAGGGCCACAAAAATGATCCGAGGGCTGGAGCACCTCTCCTATGAGGCCAGGCTGAGAGAGTTGGGGTTGTTCAGCCTGGAGAAGAGAAGGCTGCAAGGAGACCTTGTTGCGGCTTTCCAATACTTAAAGGGGGCCTATAGGAAGGATGGGGGCAATCTTTTTAGCAGGGCCTGTTGTGACAGGACAAGGAATAATGGATTTAAACTACAGGAGGGTAGATTTAGACTAGACATAAGACAGAAATTTTTTACAATGAGGGTGGTCAAGCACTGGAACAGGTTGCCCAGAGAGGTGGTGGAGGCCCCATCCCTGGAAACATTCAAGGTCAGGTTGGACGGGGCTCTGAGCAACCTGAACCGGTTAAAGCTGTCCCTGCTCACTGCAGGGGGGTTGGGCTAGATGACCTCTAAAGGTCCCTTCCAACCCAAAGCATTCTATGATTCTATACTTTTTTTGTGAATCTCTATTCATACAAAAATCAGTATCTAACCCATAAAATGCAATCTCTAATTTTCAATAATGTAATGGCAAGTGCTAACTCAGGATGACCAGTAGCTTCTCCCATTCAGTGACATCAAACACAAAGAAACTATATTTGCACTACATTTCCATTGATAATGGAGACACGCCAATGGATTACCTTTCACCCAGAAGTCTATTCAAGTGTATTAAAAGTTTCTGGCTGGAAGAATCAGACACCATAATCTGTGCCCCTGAAACTCATCAACTGTGCATTCAGCAAAACTGCATCAGCAGCACCTGTTTAAGACACACGAGGAAGAAGGTCTATGCCCAAGTTAGAAAGAAGTTAGGATACCTGTATCAGGATGCATGTTTGTGGTGTATGTGAACAGGCTTACTGAACACAACTGAAAGGCTACTATTAACCTAGATATGGTCTGAAGATGCTTCTAATCAGTACTGAACACTTGATCAGCACCATAAATTACTCAGAATTTTCTACCCAGTACAGACTGAGAGAAGGTAGGACAATAAGCTTTTCTTTAACCAAAAAAAAAAAAAAAAGTAACAATTATCTCAACCACAGGACCACACTCAGTGCTTTTTTACCATCAACTGGTTTGTCTTTACATTTTAAGGATGTTTTAAAAAACTTAATGGAAAACAGCATTAACACCTATTATTTGTATTGCCTTTCTATTTAAAAACAGCAATTCTTTTCTTTTGCAACTTATTTCAAGATATAAATTCTTATGACTAGATAAAGATCAATGTAAACAACTGTATTATTCTGAACAGAAGTTCACAGTTTGCAGCACTGGGCAAAATAATTTAGTAAATTTAGAAACTATCCATAATAATAATGAACTATGTATTTAAGCCATCTTGCATCATCAGTTCCCAAGCAGAACGCATCAGTGAGTGACAGCACTAATGAGAATGCACTAAAGCTTAATATTGCTTTTCATAATTAGAATTATTTTGTCAGTCATTTTAGGCCAACTGTTTAAGACAGAAAATTAAAAATATTGCAACAACCAAAATCCCAAAACCTTGTGGGAGTTTTTTCCTCATTTCTCATGAAAGTAGTTTTTCTGGTGTATCTGCATTTCTCTGCAGTCTTCATAAGGATGGCATCACAGCAAGAGAATTAGAACAAAAAACTGACCAGAAACAAAAGTAGAAAGAGGCTGTCTAGCTAGAAACCTTTAGCAAGATAGAGAATTCATTCTTATATTGCCATCATTTTCCAAATCAGATTTCAGCTATTCATTTTAGATAGCATTTTACAATTGCTCTTGAGTCTATTTATATTCTTTGACTACTCATTTTGCTATGCAGTTAAGTAAAAGACACCTGAAAAAGATTAGTAAGGATATTCTCACTGGTTTACTGTAAAAGAAACTGAATATACCCAGTGTAATTTGTTCTCTGCTAAAATTATACTTCCATGGTTAGTTACTGAGTTTTCTTATTAGGTCACGTATACTTAAGAACACTGATATCCCACTAGTTCATTTTACTGACAACAGATCATTACCTCTCCCTGTTCAAGGCTTTGTATAAGAAAAAAAGCTAATATATAGAAATGTCTCTCCAACAATCACCTCTTAGCTACCCAAGGGCAATTTGGTTAAAAATGCATGCTGATACAGACTGAAAAAGAAGCACCCCTCAAGAAATAGGGGTTGTCGTTACCGATAATCAGTTTGGATTAGGAAGAGAAAGTTCTAGCTAAAGAAAAAGGGAGGACTCCTCATCTGTAGTGTCATTCATGGAGTCTGAACTTTCTTTCTTCCCTGTGAGGAAAATGCCTGGCAGTTATGTACTCAGGTCCTTTTAGGACAAATCATATTGTTCTTCTCACATTTCTGGAAGAGTTGGCTAAGCGACAAACAAACAAAACCCCTTATTCTTTAAAGTCACATGTAAGTGCGGGTTGCCTGTTCTCCCAGCACTGTCTCTTCTACAAGTCCAGAGTCTCTGCAGAAGCAAGCAGGAAAGATTGAGTGGATTCGGGAGCAACAGGTAGAGCACACCCAGGTAGATCCACACGCTCTGCAGCTCCCCAAAGAGTCCTCCCTTCAGGGTTCCCCCGGCAGGGCTACAGGCCCCGGTGGTCACGGGAGAAACCCTGCAAATACGTAGTACTGGTGGTGTGCTGGCCTGCAAGGAGCACCAGAGCCTTTGCAGAAATGCATCATCTCCGAGTGGTTCATTTGCCACTCATGACTATTTTGAGTCCATTAAATATGAAAGTAGCTCCATGGCCTCTTCAATGATTGGACGTAACACACGCTATTCTTCACGTAATAACAAGAGAGAGACAGGTTATTAATGGAATGTCCTGGATATTATCATGGCAGATAATAATCTAAATCACTAATTATTTTTCATAATTTGATGTACAGTACCAAGTACCACTTAATATTTTATGTCGATGATGGCCAGCCCACCAAGAGGTTTCAGTGAACCACAGCATACAAAGCAGTGATAAATATCGAAGTCTCAAAACTAAGGCCGTATATGATCAAATCACATGCTTCTAGGGAATAAACCTTTAAAACAAACTCTGCATTTATAAAATAAATGGAAAAATTCCCCATGAACTTAACAAGAGCAGAAGGGATTAGCAAGTAAGATGAGAAACTGTGGTAAATTTAACTACAGCATTAAAACTCAGCATTTTCTTCATTTAATACAATACCTTCTTTGTATAGGCTGAAAAATATAAAATATTAGGGAATATATAAATCTCAAAACAGAAATAACTGTAGGTGGTTTGGAACAAGTAAATGCTGTATTTATACAAGTACAGCATTCAGCAAGCATTTGCCAGTATTAGTCATTGAGCAGGTTCCCTGCACTCTAGTACACTGAATACATGCCTGCATAATTATGGCTTCTTTGCATGACATCTGGTGGGGAAAAACATCACATCTAATACGAAAAAAACCAGAAATATTTTCATAAAACAAAAAATGCCAGTGGAACAGGACTGTTGTGTCCTTTTCATAACAATTAGCCTCACATCAATAAAATCCAGTCATCCTAAAATATCAACTATATCAGAACTCCAGAACAGAAAATAAGTAGGTATGCAATTAAACACAAATTTCCCAAGAGTTGTAAAATTCAATTTCCTCCAGCTCCTTGTGTCTATAGAAAATATAAAACTCAGGTAATGTCAAATGCATGCAGATGTTTGTCGTTAAGTAAATCAATTTATCATTTAAAGACCTGACCGAACAGCCTAAGGCTTTCATTGCTTAGAGGCATTTTATATATGCATAGTCCTAATAAATCTGCTTGTGAGCTGTACTGTACACATTATTCCTAAGAATAATGTCTGTAGAGCAAACAGTAATAAAAGTTACAAGTTCTTCTCCTCTATTCTCTTCTCAGTGACATTGTATTAGAATTAGAGTACCGAACCTTGTTGTCTGCAACATTCTCAACAGTAAGAAAACAAAAAGTGAATCCAAATTAAACTGAAAATTAATCTGAAGGGGGAGGCAGGGGATGGTGTTTTTTTGGACTCTAAGAAAATCTCAGTTCTTTGCTTATATTAAATCAAGAGGAATGTGAAGCCAGCAAAGACCCACTCTTCCACATGGCTGTTCTTTATCATTTTAAATTCCATCCCTTTAAGAAAAAAGATCAAGAAAACATTCCACATATCCACAAATGTTATGTTAATTTAGAATAGCTGATGAAAAAACACCTGTAGCACAATGCAATGGCATTCGAAGGGGTTTGTGTCATCTTAGGACAGGAAATAGTAGAGACATTTCATAGTGATCCACACAAATATCTCTCCCTTGTATTTGGAGCCAGGCTGCTCCAGGTCCTGAGCAAATTTGTTTGGAACTGGCCCAAATATCTGAGCACTGTGCCATGTCCTGTATGAGCTGTGTCACATCAACATACTCATAATTCCACTTACATCTTCTGCATTACTGACCTCCTCCCTCTCCCAAAACCAAAGGCTACTTTTACACGGCCCAATATTAAAGTCAGTGGTATGAACAGAGATGAGGCCAAGCTCCAAAACTTAGATTCCTGCACATCTTGGGTTCTGATTTTTCAGGATCAGATTCTGCAAAATGCTGCAGGTTTTCATATCTTCATAAACAGGGATCTTTATCCTGCAGAATGTAATTCCTGCTTGATGCCTATTTCTATGTAAGAATGTATATATATGTATATATCTTCACAAGATAATTTATAAAGTTAAATAATTTTTAGATTTTTTTTTTAGCACGGAGAGCCTGCTTGTCTGTATGGGGTGGGGACAATAAAATTTTGAACATGTTTCTGTCGTAAGTATTTATGTGGGTAATAACATTTAGTAAAACAGAAACATGACCCACCTTAAGTGATTTCAGGCAAGACCACTATCTGTAAATCTAGCAGGAAAAGAGAGGTGTCTGAACTTTCAGAAAGAACAAAGCAAAGCTTCTCCACAATCTGAAACACCATGGCTTATTGCAGAAGCAGAGAAATGCCTGTCAAGTTCTTCTTAATCTTGGGATTTAAATGCATTTTCCCCAAGTGTATGAAGCTCATTATCAATGTGAAAAAATACAGTCTCTGATACCGGCTGCATCAGCTTAAGAAATCTACCCTCAGCATTTATTGTTGCACAGTGTGTGAGCAGACAGCATACAGACTTGGAGCAACGCAACAGCACGTTTTTCTGTTTGAGCTGAACAGTTGCTTCTGCTGAAGCAGCAAGCTGCAAATGGCATCACTGGGCAGCTCTTCCAATTCACTAACGGTGGGACATCTACCGTAGCCCACCCTTCCTCTAAGGACTGTGGACCGCTGACATACAAACCACTACAGCACTGCCTTAACAGCGTGCAGTTACAGGACGTAAACTGCCTATTTATAAAAAATCAGTTCCAAATGGGAAAAAGCTTTCAATCCTTTGCAATGTAAAATACCAGTTTTGAATAAACAGGAGGGTTCAAGATATAATGATTCAAAGGCTGGAAAGGATATAATAATGAATCTACTTCCGAATGCAGCTGCAAACTTCTCTAATTAATATAACATTCTTAACAGTAGTTACTGAAAAATAACAACAAAAAACTCTTAACTTTTCTCACAGTATTTGTGAAGTTTTCTGACATTCTGGACTTAGCTCCTGAATCCCCTTGGACTCATTTACCCCAGAAAGCCACATAAACTAAGTGCTCATCACAGAAAAAGGATCCAGAGAATGCTCACAGCACTGCACCAAGCACTGGGTGTTCAGAGAAAGCTGAGAGATTGCAGATGGCCATGACTCAAGGAGCCCCTTCCCAAGGGGAAGAGGAAGATGGAGGAAGGCATCGCAATATATTGCAATCTTTTGTTTAAGGCTTTTAATCCACACAATTTGGAACGGATTGAGAACAAAGGAGTTCTCCTTCCCCTTTATATTTTCATAGCTTATGACTGTTCCTCCCTGGGAAGTGGGCTAGAGAGGTGATGAGGGTGTTGAAGGCTCTGTGAAGAAGCAAGCCTTAGGAAAGAGGTAGAGTTTTGCTTTGTGATCCTCAGAACTTAAACCTTGGCATTTGGTTTGACAGGGACTCTGGAATTCTCCAGCACTTTTGAGTCTGCAGGTGTGGATGGTCCCATGAAAACTGCTGTCAGAAAACTCTGCTTCTCAAATATGTGCAGTTTCCCAACTGTGCACATAAATATTGGCAAAACCACTCTGGCTTTCTTTGAAACTATGACATTCCAGGTCCAATCTCCTTTTTAACAACTAGTCATATTCTACATTCAGACCTTATGTACAAGCCACATAGGTCACCTCCCACCTTTGGCAAACAGAGTAAGCGAAGAACATCACCCCAGCATTTTTTCAGTAAATAAATTCATATTAGGCTAGAAGGGTGGGTTTTTTTCCCCTCCTATTTGTAAAACACAAAATAAAACTGGATTTGGGGTAAAAACTACTCATTTGTTAGACGACACCTCAAGTATTTCAAACATTATCATAAAATGATAGTACCAGAGCTAAGATACCTTATAATAAATACAAGACACAAATTTCTAGATATTTCCTGGGGCTGAGCTTGTTTACCTAATAGCAACATCTGCTACAGTTCCAACAGTGACAGTGGCTACTGAAAGCACAGCAAAGAAACAATTGTCTCAGTCAAAAGATTAAAAAGTACTACACATGGCTCTTTAACACCTTTCTAGATGTCAGTCCAAATCAGAACTTCCTTAATTATTTCCCGGCTTCCCATTAACAAACAATAGCATCTTTGGGACCCATCCATTCAACAGTTGAAAAACAGCTTTGCCTTTGAAAACATTCTGGCCTATCAGCACAAGTAAGCTATCTATAAAAAGCAAGCAGCAACACAGATTAGGAGAATAATCATAGACATATCGGCATCAGCAAAGCTAGCAATATAATGCTGAAGAAATAAGACCCAGGAATGCTTAAGAGCCAAAAATCAAGAGTAGCAAAAAGCTCAACAACTGCTCAGTGTTTAAGGCTCTGAAAAATGTATGCTTTCAGCTTGGGCTGGAGCAATACAAACCTTGAGCCACAACTATATCTTAGTAGAACAGACCTAGACTTAATAAATACGGTTACCAGCAAATGCGAGGTTTTTGTCAGGGCCCAGAGTGCTCTAATAGGCCTTAATGGCCCTCACTAGCCTCACCTGGTGCCCCCACCCACACCCCCTGCCTACGGGTCCAGGAGCCCCATCTAAACCTCGTGCTGTGCCTTCAGCCTCTACCCGAGCCATGCTGCAGGACGGAGCTGTGGGCTGCCCTTGGGTGCCCTTGGGTGCCCTTGCCAGTCCTGCCCTGCTCCGTGGGGTGGGCCCCGGCTGGCGAGGTCCCAGCCCTGACGGCTGTGTGATCACACTCGGCTCCTGGCTTCCCAACCCCTAGGAAGGAGCCAGCCAAAAAAACCAAACCACAAACACTTTTTTTTTTTTTTTTTTTTTTAACCACCTCAAATTGCCATTCATGTTATGTGCGTTTTCAGTGTTAGTCTGACATGAAGAGAAGCTTTTTGGGCATAGAACCGGGGTCAAAAGGATTAGGAGTATTTCTTTAGACAATGCTACAATCTAACATGCCTGACTATTAAGCAAACCTTTTAAACCACATATATTGTTTTGTGTGCCAGTATAACCGAGACTATGCTTGAAAACATTGGGGATTCTCTGGTCACCTCTATTAGGTATAGTTCAAAACTACACAAAACCACAGAAATCAAAAAGGCTGAAATAGAACTTGTTCTTTCTTCCCAAAGAAACAAAATCAGTCAAGCCATCAGGGTAGAAATTTTCAAAAACAGCTAGCGGTCTGAACATCTTCATTTCTGGGCGCCCCAAAATGAGACACTTTAAAATGCACTTCTCCATCGATTCAAAAGCAAATCTCTTTACAGTCACTCCATTTCACTTAAGAATTTAATTGTCCAATATAACTAATTAATTCTGGAAATATTTTCTTGTAAGATAGGTCAAAGAGCAACAAATTAGTACCATTTCTGCTTACTAGTGTCTTTTCACATTTTCTACATATGTCAAAGCTAGGAAAAATGCTAATCTTCCATTAAGCTCTGAGTAACAAAAAATATTTTACTAGCCAGAGAAAACATTTTTGCCTTCTAACCCACTGAATCATCATATGCTTATTAGAGCAGATGTTCACAAATTAAATGGCACCAAAATAACAATTTCTTCTAGAAGATACTCAGAAGTGTTAAATCTTGCTGCTCCTCTCTTTTACTGAAATCCTTATAGCATTTTTTACTTTAATTTTGTGATCGATGTCCTGAATAATAACAGTGCTTATAAGTAACTAACAGAAATAAATGCATACAGAACTAAATCCCGAAGTATAAATTGCTATACAATGCCTCTGCTGTACTCTCTGCAGTAGGATAGATTCTTGCTAGAATAATGTTTATCCGAGCTTGTCATTTGGTACACAGTAAAATACGATGATGCCCTTTAATCAGCAATCAAAAATCTTTTCCACCCCTTCCCCATGATAAAACCATATTTTTCTCAGTATGTGTACCTGCAGCTAATAGTTAAGAAAGATTTTAACAGAAAAGCTACTATTCCTTAGACTCCTTTACCCTGAAAAATATGCAAGATTTCTGCTTTATAATAATGCCTTGCCATTTTGAATGCAAAGAGGGATTATCTTCCTTCACGCTTGAGACCTGAAAAATACTCAACGTCTTAAATTCCTGATGAATTCAGGGCAAATTGAGGGCACCTTGAAAGTACAAACCCATTAATGGAACAACTTATTTACCCCGAAATGTACAGTCTGTGGAATGTACAACTTGTTGCAATACAAATATATCTTACTGTATTTGGACAGAAAAACAAAAGATACCTTTATTTCATATCACCAGTCCTTTGCAGTTTTCTGTGTTCCGGCTCACTGTGCTACTCAGGCTCCACTGTGCAACAAGAAACTGGCACTGAATGACACCCTGAATTCATTACAAAGCTGTACCAATAGGGAGGCAACAAAAGGCAGAAATCAAAGTTCATTCACAGAGCGGATGAACCACACCAAGGACAGATACTGTGGGCTCTGACTGAAACAAACCTTCACTGATCTAAATGGAACAGAAGCGAGAAACGTGGTTGAATCTACAGTGCAGGGCAAGCATATACCACAGTGCACCGCGCAGGCTGCGCCCTTCGCTTGTACAAGGCAGAGGAGAAAAGGGGATGCTGTCTCCCCATGCACGTGCTTGGATTTCTTTCCAAAGCATATCATGGGGCATTGCTCACCTAGCAAGGAAGATAAACATGCAGTGAAGTACTCTGGAACATCCCTCCTTTACGGCATAAGCCTGCATTATGATTGTATCTATATAAATACAGACAAGGAAAAGCAATTGTCTTCCTAGTCGTCATATACTGCAATACTAGGTAAAGCGCTGTCTCTATTATTGACACAAGAAATTTTAGATTGCTTCAGTGCGAGAGCATTGGACTCAAAGCCAGCATCCTTAAAACAAATTAAAAATACAGGAGTGATACTGAATATGTCTCCTTTGATTTTCTGAATTGAAAGCTACCATTCATGTCCAGGATGGTAATTTCAGAGTCACTGTATGTTCTCCCACTGAAAGAGCTTGTATAAGAAGCGTTAGGACAAATAAATAAATAAATAAAAGCCTTAGCTTATTTTGACTGCTAAGAACAGAAAAAAGTATCTATTTAAAATTAAAGACACCTTTGATATACCTCACTGAATCTACCCGTTCTCCTCCCTACTCTCAACACAAATGCCCCAGGATCATTCAAACAAGAGACTGAAAACAAAGAGAGACCTAAATCTATCTTGAAGATGTGCTGTCACTTCCTACACTGCTTCAGGAATCACTGTAACACTTAGGAAACCTGCTCCCCCACAGTCTTCCTTTTGACCCTAAGCACATCACTTGGTCCCAGATTCAGGAAGCATTTTGCAACCTAATTCCTAATGAAATGAGGGGAAGTCAGGTGGCTAAAAGCACATTTTGTGAGTGTGGACCTGAGTTCCTCCGTAGCTTAGGAACTAGCAGACTGGAGCCTTTGAGACCTCCCTGTCTAAAAGGGTTACACAGTACTTCAGAGCAAATAATTTAAAAACTGGTTTGCACTCAGATAGGACAGTTGTGGTAGGAGCATGGCTTTACCAGACAAGCTAAGAACTCCACAGTACCCTCTCCCACCCCACGTGGTACTGCCTGGTGTAACGAGCATCTTCCCAGTTGCGTGACGCGGTAGCAGCAGCTGACCCAAGATGCAGCTGCTGCTGCTCCCAAGATCACAGAGCACCTGGAACAGACGCACTGCATGAAGCACTTCTCCTGCAGTTGCAGACCTGTTCAACCCATTTGCCCCCAATTTGTTTTCAATGGCAACACCGCAAGTGCACAAGTGAAGGAAAAAAGTTTTTACTTACCTACTTTCCCTCAATTAGAATATTTTATCAGATTTTGACATGTAATTTAAGATTTCTCTTCTTTCCTTCTTATATACTTATGTATTTATTTTCCAAAGGACCTGTTGCAGAAAAAGGTCTCAAGGTACATTATAATTTTACAGAAGAGGATTAAAAATAAAAATTAATTCAACCATCTCAGTACAGAATGCTTTAATGAGTTTTCCTTCAGAAGTAACTTCATCAGAGTTCTGAATACACAGGAAGCATGGTAGCAATATGTGAAGTTTCATGTTTGTACCTGGTTGCCAGGTACAAAATATTTATGCACTTTTACCCAGAATTAATTTGTCAATCATTTTTTCCACATTAGATGATCTCTGTGGAAATGAAGGAATGTTCATTTTTTAAAAATCACCGATTTTTCTACAAGCATTTGTTTCAAAAAGAGGTGCACAAATATGGTAAATCTATAGACCAGACCTTATTCACTGCAAAATCAGGAGCATTTGATCATTCAGTTATAGCAATAGGAAAATGCATACCCTGTCTACAGATGTTATGGACAGTCATTTAGGTTTATTTAACAATAAGAAAAATACGTAACTTATATGCTGGATATTATAGATTTTTAAAAAAAAAATCTTTGCTTTTTTTTGTTACTGTCTCATGCCAATTAATTTAAAAAAAAAAAAAAAAGTAGGCCTGTATTTATAACTGGATACAATGACAGTAAGAAGTAATAAGGAACCAGTAAGAAATAGCTCAAGAAAGCTAATGACATAGTCTAAAGCACCATGGATAGTTCATACTTAATTTGAGGACTATCAGTAAAGTGTAAAGCTTATGCTAAAATTTCATTCATACTCAGAATCAGTTTTACGAGTTTGGAATCACCAGAAAGACACATTTCATTTTTCATTGCTGTGCAGGAAAGACTTTCCACAAACTAGTTACACATGGAACAGACTTTCTGATATTTTGCTGGTTTTCCATAGTACATTTATCCTACATTTATCCAAATATGAAGAGGAAGTATTTCACATTCTTGGGTAGCTTAGCACTGATTTTTCATATCCCAAGTCAAATGACTTTCAACACCTGAAAGCATACTTGGCAGGAACTTTCCATGTCAGGAGTTAGAAGATAACGATCCTTTATTCAAGGTTGTGCCTCATCCCAAACTCTTTGCGCACCAGTATTATGCAAAATCATTTTCACGTTCCAAAGCTATTTGAAAAGTTTTGCTGACTGAAAACATACTCAAGTCCCATTTTCTATGACCACAAGCAGTCCATAATGCCTATAAGTATTCCCAAACACCAAGAGCACTCTCGTCATGAATTAGATGTAATCATGATAGCAGTGCGTTTTTTCACTCCCTTCATCTCCCAAATTTATTCTGCATTACACAGTTGTCACAGAAATGGACTCTACACAACAAAACTATGTAAGCAGAAGAACTTTCCTTCAAATACAAACAAAAAAGTTACACTTTCCATCAAATGGAATTGGTCTCTTGTGGAATCATTCTGAGAAAGCTTAACCGAACACTAAAAAACTTCACCAAGAACTCCCTGACAGGGTGACACAACACTATGTTTGATATAAGTTTCAGCATCCAGGCTGAAATCTTCAAGGAGTCAATGTAACATCAGAAACTCCATGACTGGAATAAAGAAAAAAAATTATGGAACTCTGAAGTCAGGCATTAAATCCAATGCTTCAGCTGGCAAAGCTCTCTCCTTATGAGTCTGGCCTTGGCACTTAAGATGACTATAAAAGGACTTACAAATTTCTTTAAATAAATGCCAGTACACAGTTAAGTATCAGCCTATATTTGAAATCTGATTTGATGCTGCTGTGATTCCATGAATTCTAATGGAACTCCTCCAAATTTTTTCACCACTGTGAGCGAACCTGAAATATCAAAATATCTCATTTTGCATTATTTTTAGCTGAAATGTATGTCAATGTGAAATCATTTGAACTACATTGGTAGAACTAAAATGATCCCTAGTGTAACTCCATTCACGTCAGTTACATCAGGAATGCATTTCACCACTATAATTTAAAATGTAAAATGCCCAAGTGATGATGAAATTCTTTTTCTGAGAGTTGTCAGTATCCAGTAACACTGGGAAAGCTCTGACAGAAGCAGTAGTAGTGTTTTGGAGTTATAACAGCTCAAATACAGGGTTCCACTGACACTGAATTTCAGCTGAAGTAATACTTAATGGAAACGTCCGTTTCTTGTTAAGCACTTGGGATCTTTGGGTTTTAGCATGTGAGGGGTAGGACTTTGGCATTTCCAAGCTGTGCTGTAACCGACTGGACTGATGGGTAGCTTGAATAATCAAATTATAAGGCAGCCCGAGTAAAGGTATTTGCTTCCATTCCAGAATGCACAATTCTTTCTGTGATTCAGAATGGTCTGCCAAACTGATAGCACAACCTAACGTTAAGCTACAGGAGCTCTTATTTATAATGACTAAGTACATCGGTTTATACATTGCAGGAGGCAGAGCAGGCTCCACTGTTACCTGAGGATATGTCTCCACAGTACTGCAGTATGTCGTGCTGACACACCCAGAACGTTGCTCTGCCAACGCCTACAAGGTCCTACAGTAAGACCTTTTCCTCAAAGTAAGGTACTCTTATGATCACAGCATAATGCAGACATTGCCGCGCTTGTTTTAAATTAAAAGGTTGTGTTCTGGTAGCAGAATAGCTGAACGACTTGCTGGAGAAGCTGGGTAACTACTTAAGCAGCTACCTCATGCTGAGCTCCATGTCCACAGTGTGAATACACTCTAAGAGTTATTCAAAGTTTTCTTTGTTATTTCCATTAGAGATCTAAAATTCCACCTTGTATAAATCACCTTCCCTTTCAACCAGTCAATACTGCAAACACATACTACTTATTTTCTCCAAGTTCTTTATTTACCTAGTTAGTATTTCTTTTACTCCTACATTCTTGCCACGAACCCTGGTATTATACGGTCTCTGGTATTACACAGAACTACTAGCAAGCTAGCTTACAAGAGAATCCTTATGTTCTTTACATCATTAACTACCAGCTGTTAGAGACACTTTCAGTTACAGATTTTTGCCGGATTTTACAGAATGCTCATCCTCGCTGCTGATATTCCCCCTGTAGAAAAAAGTATTAAGTACATTTAACTCATGTGAGCTACAACAAAATGCAATACTCAGTTCTGGCAAATGCCTATTTATAAAATTACTGAGTTATTTCATTCAAAACATAGTTGGAATTAATATCACCACACTAAAAAGGAGCTTTGTTTAATGCTTCACATCAAAAATATAGTGAAGCCTGCTCTATGATTTTAAATTAGGAATCAGACATTTACACAGAAGTTTTGAACCAGGGCTCAGCACAAAGCAGTCTTTTGTCCGTGTCTTGGTTTTTATTAGTTCTTCTGCAATGCAAAAGAGGACAAGCAGAGAAACTTTTCAAAGAGGCGATTCACAGAAAATCCATGAAGGCAAAAATCAACCATTAAAGAAAAACCTATGTCTATGGCTCCGTTCAGTACCACTGGATGCTGCATACAGCAAACGACGCTTATCTGACAGATTATGCGTAATGTTGTGGGTGCTTTTATTGTCGCTTTTCAGCTCCAGAACTGTAAGTCAGTCACTGACTAGTTCTCCCCCTGCAAAAATCCTCTACTCAGCTTGAAATGACTATTGCAAAACTACTGTAATTCAGTAGTGTTGGTAAGCCCCTTTTTCTCTCATAATGGCCTGTCCCAGCCCTTAAAGTGCATATGCCAATTTGGTTCAAGTTTCAAAGTCTGGAATGTTCCACAGTGCCTCTTCAAAAACAGTTACAGTTTAATTGTGCCTTCCCTAGGTAATTATAAGTCTGAAAAAAATGCCTGTTCTGAATCTATTATTTATGTTACATGCAGCAATATCTTACCTATTTCGTTCTGGAGTCTGGAATGTACTGTAGGCCAGATAATCTTTACCTACCTTAATCTCCCAGGAAGGGCAACGGAACTTTTTGACACACAGTAAAATACAGCTGGCCTAAGAATCAGTGAAAAGAAATCATGGGATGTTTTCTCAAGGACTGCATGGGACCCATCACGTTCATTTTGAATCCCAGAATGCCTGTTTTGGATCTTAAATGTTGCTTCAAATACACACGGGTGAAAGCTGTAATTAAGGGAAAATGCAGCACCAACAATAGCATGTTAAAAGTTAGCAAGTCTCAACTGTCAGTACTGTAACAACTGAATATCTTATTACTTCTACCTTCTCCTCCCATACATTGAATTTTTTCAATACCGACAAAGTGCATGTAGTAATCATAGACTCTGAATGCTAAATTAACCAGGAAAAAGATATAAATTAGGTTGGTATTTCTTGAGGGCATCAGTAGAAAACACTGATTTCAAAGAATTTTGATTATAAAATTTTACTTCACAATCCTTTTCCAGATCACAGATATTCATAATTAAAAAGAGTATGGAATTAATGTAATGTTAGCTGTTTCGCCATCAGCATCACATAAAGAAAAAAGAAACAATAACATATGATGCAGAATTCACTCTTCCAATGATTGTCATTGAACTATTACATTAGTAAACATTCACAGTATGAAGTCTCTTTCGATATATCTCCAGCATATAAAGTAGTGCAAAAAAGCATTCCAGTCATTTTGCCTTTGCAGTCAGACCAGGTTAAACGATTCTCTTACTTCAATTCTTTCATTATTAGACAACAAATGCTGCAATGCCTCCAAAGAGAGTTATAAAAATAAACAATTTCTGGAGGGTCAGCAGCCTTTTCAAAGTAAATTTCCAGTTAAAAACAAGCATTATAGATTTCAAGAAAAAAATTTAGATCTATCTTCTGTAGAATATCTTTTTACAATAAAGTTACCATTTGAAAAACAATGACTATGTTATCCAATGATTCATGGTAGCTGCTATTAAAGCACTGATAAATAGATAAATGACTACCAAACTTCATTGCTTCTTACATAGTAAATACCTCTGAATGCCAACTTTTACCACAGAGCTGTTATTAGTGATGTCGACAGTTCATGCACCCACTTTAAAACTGACTTGGTTTTAATAAATTTTTCAGCCTCATGTGCAAAACACTTGCATTCTAATAAAAATATAAAGTCTGAAATTGTATCAGGTCTAGCAATCCCTTCCTCAAGTTATACCACTTACTTGATATGTAATACAAGTTTAGTAATGCTTTTTATTTGTATTTAACCATTGAATGGCATACTACTGTATGCTGTGGACTCTTCTTTGCATATTTCATTATTTTCACTGCACTCTTTAATGCATAAATATATTTGGAAACGTTCAAAATTACACGTCAGTTTCCACAGAATTTGAATTTACACAGTTTTTCTTCTCTGACTCACTGCTATTCCCCATGTCCTGACTTTTTTTCTCCTTTACACAAAGAGATTCTTTAACTCCTTCTTCCATCTCCAAATACTCTGATTTATCCTCTGTGGATGAAGATGATGAGCTTCTAAATTTCTTCAGTAAATTTGTTGGGAGGTAAGGGCAACTGACTGCATTTTGCATCAGCTGCGTTTGTTCTTCATTCTCAGTCTCTCTGTGGTAGAAATAGTTAAAATTGGAGACAATCACTGGCACTGGTAAAGCAATGGTTAACACTCCCGCAATGGCACACAGGGACCCAACTATTTTCCCACCCACAGTTATGGGTTTCATATCCCCATAACCAACTGTGGTCATGGTCACTACAGCCCACCAAAAGGCATCTGGGATGCTTTGAAAATGGGTGGCAGGCTCATCAGCTTCTGCGAAGTAAACAGCACTGGAAAACAAAATGACTCCGATAAAAAGGAAAAAGATGAGGAGGCCGAGTTCCCTCATGCTGGCCCTGAGTGTATGACCCAGGATCTGCAAACCCTTGGAGTGCCTGGAGAGCTTGAAGATGCGAAACACCCTGACCAGACGGATGATCCTCAGGATGGCAAAAGACATGGCCTGTTGACCATTACTGCCCTGCTCCTGCGCCAAGTCAGTGCCCAGAGTAATGAAGTAAGGCAAGATGGAGACAATGTCTATGATGTTCATGATGTTCTTGAAGAAGTGTGCTTTGCTTGGACATGCAAAGCAGCGCACTGTAAACTCAAAGGAGAACCAAATGATGCATACTGTTTCTACAATGAAAAAAGGGTCATTGAAGATGGTGTGCTCCCCAGCATCCAGGTGAAGGGACTCATTGGAAAGCCCCTTCCCTAAGCTCAGGGACATGAGGAATTCTTTGTCATCTCTGAACTCTGGCAAAGTTTCCAGACAAAAGATGACGATGGAGATCAAGATGACCAAGACAGAGACAATGGCAATGCCTCTGGCTGGACTGGAGCTCTCTGGGTATTCAAACAGCAGCCAAACCTGCCTCTTAAACTCGTTCTCCGGCAAAGCTTTGTCCTCTTCCTCTTTGACAAACCCTTCATCCTCCCTAAACTTGAGCATGGCCTCCTCCCCCAGTTGGTAGAATTTCACCTCCTCAGTGAAGATGTCAAAGGGTACATTGACTGGCCTCTTCAGCCGACCACCACTCTGGTAGTAGTACAGGATGGCATCAAAGCTGGGCCGGTTCCTATCAAAGAAGTATTCATTTCTGAGAGGGTCAAAGTATCTCCCTCGCTTCGCTGGGTCACCCAACAACGTCTCCGGGAACTGAGCTAATGTCTTCAGTTGGGTCTCAAACCGCAGTCCTGACACGTTGATTACCACACGCTCACAACACTCGTACTCACTGTAGCGAACAGAGCTGTAACCCCCAGGGCCTCCACCATCATCAGGTGGCTGGTCCGAGTATGAGAACTCATCCTCCCCACAGTCATCACTGTAGTAGAGCTTTCCTTCTTCCTCATCGTCTTCATCCTCGTCTTCATCCTCCTCTTCCTCCTCACTCAAGTCCTTCAGTATTCTCTCTTCAGAACCACTGAGAGGCAGCAGCTCAGAACAGGGGAAGGAGGCCCCACACTCCCTACTTCCCAAGTTCCTCTTTTTCCCTTTCTTCCGCCTCTTACCACTCTGGCGGTGGGGCATGCTGCTGCGCGACGCATTCCCACCATGAGAGGAGGACGCACCTCGACTCTGTTCCTGATGGTAGTGGTGATACGGTCCACCTCCACCTGTTGCCCCACCTTCTACTGCTGCTGTTGCTGCTGCTACGGCTGCAGCTGCTGCGGCTCTCGAGTGTGCCAGCCGCTCTCTCTCTCGGGCCCGAGCTTGGACTGCGTATCCATAGGGCATGTGGCTGTTGCACCCAGAGCTATCTGCACTCACCATTGCAACCTCCATTTTGCAACTGCTTTTTTTTTTTTTTTTTAATCGCTTAATACAAAAAGGTCTTGTTTTATTTAGAGTGTAACCTTAACTTTCACTAGAAAGTTCAAAGGCATTTGCATTTGGAGGACAGTCCCTTAGACACAGAGCAGGGCAACATTTTTGTAACACTGAATCTATGTTTTGGAAATCCACAGATCTGCATTTTCTTATTGTCCGGAATGTTTGACACAAACTACTGTTTTGCTAATAAGAAAAGATGAAACACTCAAATCGAACCAGGGAACAGCTGAGGCCTTGTTCTTTCATCCACCAAGCCCCTTTATTTTCATTTCTCTCCTGTGGCTATCACAGATCTGATCAGAATCATGACTACCTTGCAGGCTACAAATACTGCATTCATGAGGAAAAAAATATGCAAATCAAAGGGTACCTGCTCTCCACAGATGGTTTTAGTTCATCATTGCAACCAAATGCAAATAGTCTCTTTCCCCATAATTTGTTCCTGGTAATGCTTTGGCCTAGCAATCTTATTGTTTAATATCATTACTTGGGGAGTTGAAGTTAATTCCAGCCACCACTTTATTTACACAGTGAGGAGGTCTTTGCAAATCCTTTCTTCAGCCTGTCAACAATGTCTCAAACCTGGGAGCAGCACCCAGGGCGTCAGCAGCAGTGGTAAGAGGAGGAGGAGGAGGAGGAGGAGGAGATGAAGACTGAGAAACTGGCTCTGAGGTCCCCATAGGACATAAGGGAGTGATGGGTCACCCTTTGGTTATGGTCATGCAGAAGAAGCACTTAACCTGAGGCACATGCACAAACACACAAAAATAAACAAAACAGAAAGGGAAAAGATTGGATTGTTTTCCTAAAAGGTCACACTGATCAAATGAAACTGTGTCATCTATTACCACAGTATTCAAATCTTCCCCTACCCACACTATTCACACTTCTACATTACACACACACCCACATCACATGCACAGAGATTTTGAACGACTCCGTGGGTAAGGGCGTGGGTGGGTATGTCACATATATATAGACAGAGATACAAAATCCCCACCCATATAAGCACTTGCATCCATACACAAACACATGCATGCTTCTGAAACACCAACACATATAAACACTAATAAAAATACTGCAATACACAGTGCATTCAGATCTTCGAGTACATATGTACTCGAGTACAGATGTACATACGTACAGATACACCTACATATATCCACATGAAATATTAAAGAATAAATGTCTCTACGTGAAGAGCTTTTGTTATATTTATAGAAACATGTAAGATGCAGGAATGTTACATTTTAATCTGAAACTGCATTGTGTTTCAGTCATAACGAACACCTCACTGAATTGAATTTGGAAACAGGCACGTAGAACGCTCACTCAAGTGAAAATACTGGGATATGCTATGTCAAGAAAACACAACCGCAGGTGCACCGAAGCAACATCTACATGCAAGCATACGCAAAAATACACACAGCCCCCCCTTTGAAACAGAAGCCTCATTTATCGCTATATCTATTAATACACGACAGAAGGTGAATATGAACTATTAAACGATGCTATTTTTAAAACCGTACCTACGTGTCATGCAGGAAAAGATCTTAAAAACGCTATGATACTTACTGTTCCTAGGCGGGGAGATAGCCAGGCTGCTCTCGCTAGCCCAAGGCTCCGGCGGCAGCAGCGCTGAGGAGGGGGCTACGCCAACGGAGCCGCGTTTGCAGGTGCGTGCGCTCGCTCGGCACCACCGCCTGAGGGCTGCTTCCCCTCCCTGCCTCCCGGCTGCGACAGGAGCGCCGGCAGCGAGCCGGCGGGGCAGCCTGAGCCGGGCGCTCTGCGCAGCCACGGGCGCTGCCGCTCGCCCCGGCATTTGCAGAAAGGCACCGAGCGGGAGCCGGGCGCGTCTGTGTGCGTGAGAGACGGAACGAATGGATCCCCGGTCTTTCCAAGCCCGGCTTTCGCGGCAGGTGTGTAAACCAGCGGTAACTAACCCGCGTAGCGAGGCTCCTGGCGCGGGCGGGAGCACGGGTGTCGCTTCTCGCCGCTTCTCCCCCAGACACCTGCAGGCGGCGGCGGCTCAGCCAGCGCCCGCCCGCACCGTCCACTTGTTGTGCCGGGTTTTGGTAATGCTTACCAAAAAAAAAAAAAAAGAAACCAAACCAAAAAGAACCCACCAAAACCCAAAAAAAGCCACCCCACCACGAGGAGACAGCAGCTCTCTACTACGTGCAGCGGTCGTTCCTCAGGCGGCTTTTGGGAGCGGTAGCCAGGCGGGGCGGCCGCTGCCCGCCCGAGCCGCCCCTCAGCCGCCCCTGTTGCTCGGCGCCGCCGCCGCCCGCCCCGCCGCGCCTCTGCCGCCCCCTGGCGGCCGCCGCCCCGCACTGCGCCTCGCGCCGCCCCCCCGCCTCGCCCCCTCCCCGGTGTTACTTACTGACATGAATATTCCGGTGCCGAGCAACGCATGGGCCGGCTAACGAAACTTTTGTGCTCAAAAGCGATGCCGCAAAGCCCCGGCTTCTGTTTTTGTGATGTTTCTTTTAAGGAAGAAGAAGACACGGTTGAGGTGGCCCAGGGAATTTCAAGACAAAGTGCAGATCAAGTTTCCCGCAAAGAGGAAAAAGCTGCCCCCGCCTCCGCCCTGCTGCTTCGCTGGCCCCAAACCCTCCAACGGTACGAGCAAAGCAGAAAACAATTCCCTCTGCTCCTGCCCAGCACACCCGGGCCAGCCCGCAGCCTGCCCGCTGCGCGGGTCTTGCGAACGAAGCCAAATGAACTTTTGCTCCTAATTCTGTACCTACACGGAAAAGTAGGTCTTAGTTCATGAGAAGGGTACCATTGTGTATGTGGTAGATGAGACCTAAAATCATAGAGTTTTAACACCTCTGCCAAAGAAGTCAAATCTTTGCTCCCGCTGCCTGTAACACGAGCGGCATGTAAACTGGCTCTTCCTTCTGCACCTAGAAAATCCAAACTGTGACTGATTCCACTCTCTGTAAGCCAGCACCACGAAAATGCAGCTTGGCTATATTTGACATCACAGCTACAATTCTACCACCTCAATAAAAGACGAAGTGCAGGCACTCCTACTGAACATGGAAAAAGAAAAGCAGGATTTTGGTGCTTTAGAGCCCTATAGCAAGATCATAGCAAGGACAAATTAAGAGTAGCACTCGCTCCAGACACTTTGCCTCAAGGTGTTTGCACCTGGAGGTAAATTCAACATGTGCAGCAAGTGGGTTAGGCATTTTTTTTCATTGCCCAGATCCACTCCTTCTCCACAGTTCACAGAGAAACCGAGAGAGCCTGGTGAGTATTCCCCTTCAGATCCCTAGCGGCACAACCCAGATTATCCATGTTACCGCTCCGTCTCTACTGCCTGCGTCAGTTAGTGCTTATACTCTTGATCCCATTCATTTCGGTAGGGGACATATGACTATATAAGGGAGAATGAAGGATCAACCAAATAAACATACTGAACGGCAGGCATCAAATCAGTTCATAATGATCTTGCCAAAAGTACTGTGAAAAGTATAAATGGCAGCTATATCTAAGCATTTTTTCAACAATCACAATCCTTCAAGTTCCATAGTCAATATAAAGGGAAAGACGTATAGAAATTCCTGATGTCATCCCAAATGCCATTAAAATACAAAGTGGTGTCATCACAAGAGCAGTCCAAAGTTCTGATGCTCCTGGATGCAATTTAAAAGCATTCTACAAATTCACTTCCAATACCAAAACCCAGATTCTTCTGCAACTTGGCACAAAAGCATACTAAAGACAGGGATCAAACCCCTATCATCATTAGTCACAAGGACATGTGCAATGCCAAAAAATAGAAGAGATATCCTAGGTATATATATATTTTTTTATCATTAGAAACACCTAGACTTATTCCTACTTCAGTAAAATTTAATTCTAGGGGCATTTTCCAGAACTCAGTCACTTCATTCTCTAAGAAGTGTTGTGGTGCTTTTTATCAGCAGGACCTGAACAGGTTTTTTATTCCTTTTTGAGATGTTTCAAAGGCGGGGGGTGGGGGGGGTGGGGAAATTTGCTTATCTAGCTTTTACCTTTCTTCCAAAGTATCCGGTGTATTTTCTTGTTATTGTCTCATGTGAGTGTTAAGTATATCCAAGTATAAAGGCAGACAAGTTGAAACAGACCGATCAGTTTGGTATGCCTTTTTGATCATTATTATTCTTCTCTTTTTTAATAGCTAAAACATATTCTTGAGCAAAGATAAATGAATTGTGATGTATGAGGGGATACACACATAACACTGATAATGAGAGAAGTAGAATAACTTTTTTGTACCTTTTTAAAATCCATTCTAATGTGATAGGGATCAGGTAGCTACACGCAATTCAATCTAACTCAGAGGTCTTATTAGATCCAATTTTTAATGGTTTTAAAAGCAAAAAAAAGCTTTAAGTATTTACAGATGAATACTGTGACTCATTTCATTCAGCTTTGTATTTTCATAGTATTCAAAGAGCAATTTTTATTTAAAAGATATCACGTTCCCTCTGGTCCTTCTTATTCATAAGGGATACTATTATTGGTAGAACAAAGAGAGAATCCGTACATGTCATTATCTTCGATAGTACTGTATTAAGAATATTACAGCATAGCAAAGGATCTGTAAGCTATGCTATCATATAGATTTGTTCTGTTTTACAGTGATGTGGAGGAGAAATATGCATCATTATTGTGTATCTATGTATAAAGTGCCAGAAAAAGTACACAATTTAATACATTTTCATGCAAAGGGAATATGAGATTTTAAAAGCCTAACTTATGTTGCTATGCCCAATATTAATTTATGCTATCCCCCAATTGCTGCACTTCCCACTGGCAGAGTCTGGCCTCAGTCCAACACTAATCTTCCTGCTGCAATCAAGAGTTCTGTGCAGCGAATAAGACTGCACTACAGCTCAGTACTTACTGCACTTCTAGACTACGAATTATTCTAGTTCCCTTTTAGTCTTCTCTTTTTACTCTTCTGCTCCTTCCTATGCTTGCTTCACTATTTCTATTAGCCTCTCAAGGCAACTCAGCCAACTTCCCAGAAGACCAGAAACTCCTTTGAAAACAAGTAAAATGTTGCAGCAGTGGGCACTGAGGATAAACAAGGGAAAAGACTATGGTTATGTATCATTTCGGATGTGATGAAACATGGTTCAGAACATGTATTTCTTCCAACCCCACCCCGCCCCTCCGTTCTTAGTTGGTAACGGTGCTGGAGATCCTTAGGTACCAAAGTAGCAATGAATTCTTGTCTCCACAACTAGGTTTTCTCTGTCAGTGTTTATATTGCTTTAGGGAGTTCATATTTTATTAACCAGGCTCCGTAAGACACCCCTGTCAAAGAATCTGGCTTGAGTACTGTGCTTTTGAATATGACTGGCACTACTTAATGAGGTACTTAGCAGAATAAAATACAGCCTATCCTCACTTAGTTCTTGTACACAACATATATATGAATAGCACATCTGTTCATTACTCGTACTGCAACAGGCTAATCCAAGGAAGTTGACACTCCAGAGAACAGCAGGCCTTTTATACTTTCTTGGGAAAGTATGCAAAACCACTGTCATTTACCACTGAATTTAGAATGAATAGCATCATCTGATGCTGATGATATTTATATTTGGAGAACAATTTCTTGTACCGGTGTATGGACCTACTCAGAAACTAGGATAAAAGTACCATCTATGGTTTATTTTTAGACTTGATTATTTCTCTGTTCATTCTAGACAGACAGGGACTCATATCAGGGTTACTCTTGAAATCAACAATAGAAAAAAAAAAAAAGAAAGAAAAAGGATAGTATGAAGAGAAAGCCCCTAAATAAAGAACTACTTGACAATGGAGAGACCTTGCTTATATTCTTGGTCCCACCCCACCACCCCAGACTTCCGAGATACCCACAGCCACATCACTCTTAATGCTGACCCTCCTTTTCCAATATAACAAGGATCATTTCCCACCTCCCTCCCTGACCCAGCAATTTGTTTTTATTTAGCATGGAAGAACTTGGATCAGGCAATGACCCTTCTTACAGATATACCAAGTAGTAGTGAGCAGTGTGGATCTCCAGTTTGGATACTGTTATTGTAATTAACTCATGAAGGAAATGACTTAGAGTCACAGAATTGCTTAAATTACTGTGTCACTGGATTTGCTCCATTTCTGTATTCCAGAATGAGTGTATTACTTGTACATGCAGTTTACAAACTATGCTAACAGTAAACTCAATAATTATAAAACCTGGAAATATCAGGTCCTAAATTCTGGCTTGCATATATATTTGTCTAGATCAGATAGCATTATGAGAGCATGGAAGGCTAATTTCTCACTGGGTTTTTATCAGGAATACTCTGAAGAAAAATTAGGTAATTGGCTAATAATTAATGTAGCTTTGCACTATTAAGTTAATCATAACTTGCAGAACAACTGGAAAGGAACACCTGTAGGACAACAGCTCAGAACTATTCCTGTTAAAATCATGAAGACTTATTAGCTAGAAGTTCAAGTATCTCATGCTCCAGGAACATGAAGAAGCATATAAAGAAAGGAATTTTAGATGTTCAAGTACACCATCAAACATATCTCACATATATCTTTCTAGGTAAAAAGGGTATTGCTACAAACTCAAGCCTTTTAGCAGATTTTGCTCAAGTTCTAGGAAATATGTATATATATCTTACTAGGAGTCTCCACTTACACTTAAATGAGATGAGAAACCTAAATTTACTGGACTAAAACAATTCCTACTAAAGATTCTGGCCCATAACTACAAGTGGTACATGTTTCACAGGCAACTGTCTTGGTTCATAATTTGATGATAAACATATATAGCTTCCAGATGAACCTTTGGGTCAAAATCACCACAGTCTGCTCTGGCATCATCTTGTCACCCTACTGACGAATACAGAAGAACCAGGACAGCACCAAATGAGACTGGTAAAGAGAGAAGCAGCAATCAAACTTCATACCATTCCCATTAAGTAGGTCAACAGGGAAAGGAACACGGCTGTTTTCTGTTGACCTTTAGAGGTGTGTGGGAGGGAATGCTTTCATACCACCATTGCACTAAAGGATCATTTTCCTCCTGTCATGATAAGGACACAGCAAATTGCTCTGTGTTTTAAGAGGAGACCGATTTTAATAGATCCGAGTTCACGACACGTATAAGAACTATGTTAGAATATTCAGATATGAGGCAAAAATTTTGATTCCACTCCTTTCCACAAGCATGCAAACACACACCCTGGAAGAATGTATGAGGCTTTTTAACCAATCTTAATAGACTTGCATATCAGAGAAAATAGAAGCAATTTTTAATAAGGAGAACTATGTTGACAAAAATGAGAATCTATTCAACATTATTCCTAATGGCTTCAAGATGAGATTCACATGGGAGCTAGATGCCTAGAAGTTTTGAGTGCCATGTGTACTGAGCCACATGGGAAAGATTATAAAACAAACTGTTCCCAAATAAATTATATACTCATAAAAGTTCATTAAACCTCTTTATCTCAAAGATATTGTTGTATGTTCTCAGGGGTGTATTAAGCACAAAGCTAACATAGAAAAAAAAAAATGTTCCCAGCTTGAATAAACACCCAGAATTAACAAACCTTGGCAGGGTGCAACAACAGTTACAAGATTGGAGAAAAATTAATTCTTGAGATTATCAAATAAAATAAATATCCTTGCGGCCAATTTTGAACTAGCAAGCAGCGTGGAAAGAATCTTATGATAACCTTTATTTTGGTGTGAAGTAAACACATAGTTTTGTTGTTGCCTTCAGTATGATATTTCCTGAGGAAAACCTTCCCAGAATGGAAATGCCCTTTCTAGATGGTTGCTACGGAGAATGAAATTGGTCTGGGGGCCAGAGACTAGCTACGAATCAAGAAATTAAAACAGGTATCTCTAAGGCAATATAAAAATTTCTCTAATACTGTTGTATATATGGAGATACTAAAAATACTTTGGACATGACCCCTTTTGAAGGAGACCTGCATTTCAGGACATTAAGGATCATTTACAGCAATGCTTGGGAGAGCAAAGGTACAATTAACACAATAAAATAATATACCCCGTACATCATATCTAACTTGCTGAATGAAGCATCCAGCCTGTTGTCTTTTCTTCAGAGAAAAGAGGAAATAGTGTCCTGGAAATCACAAGTTGCCCTACCAGTGTTTCTCCTCATGTTCAGGCAGAGCTGTCACAACCAGGTGAGGGAAGGAACTACAGCCAGGAGCACCCTTTCTGTGTTTGTGCATCAGGGCAGGTAAAGCTGTAAGGTATAACAGTCATAGCCTCATTCGTACAGCCCAACACAGAGTTCCAAAAAGTAGCACCTCATCCCCATAGTCCAAGTAAATAGGTTGTATACACAGATCAGATATAATCTGTAGAGAGCTGATGTTCTTTTGTACATGGGCGACAGAGTAACTCCTGAAAAATTCCTAGTAAAATTAGCTCATTTCTACTTTATTCCTATCCAAGGACAGTAAAAAAACTCCTTATCAACCCCTGAATTGAGAGAAATCTTGTGATTCTCAGCTGCAGTTTACTATAGCAAATTTCCTCATATCTGTGTGTAAGCATGGGAACTCTCCTTGTGTTATTAGGTGTCTCTGGGCATTGCTTAACTATTGTTGAACACAAACAGGGGCAGTTGTTTTCATATGGAGACCAAAAACTAAACCAGTTGTAGTTTATGAATACAATTATCATTCACATGACATCCTGAAAACCGAATTAGACTTTGCTCTTTCAAAAATTTGGCACTATACCCATGTCAAAATTCTGTGTCAGAAATTAGAATGTGGAAATTCCAACCCAAATGTTAACCTCAGCATGGAAGCCCAAGGTTGAAAGTCTTACTGAGTGTGTTGCTAATGTCAGAGAGTTAGGTTAAGTGGATCTAATGGTTCAGGTACTTCAGACCTTTTCAGTCTAACACAGATTGATTTCTTTCCTACACTGAAGTCAAAAGCTTCACCAAACTGTTCAGGATTAGGCCTGTGTAGCTAATTAGTTAGAACTAGAACCTTTAGTAGCCAGCAGATAACTTGCTCTGTGGGATACAGTGGTAAGTATATAATTTATTTAGCAACAGCTTATCACATTCCCCATGTGGATCTGTATAAATGGCACATAACACTATTAGACATCTAGCTCCCATCTGAATCCACTAGGAATCAAGTTGAAAATGAACTTTGATTTTTGTCAACATAATTCTCTGAAGCCATTGACTAAAAGGACCTAATGCTGAAGAATTTGGTGAGGTTTCTGACCTCAAGATGAGCTATAAATCTCTCTGTACTAACTGAAAGCGCCTAATCTACCTAAGCTCTTCGATCCCCTTACTTGACTCTCAGCACTTAACAACACTCTCCTTATGAATATGGCAGTGCTTCACACAAGGGATTGTTGATGTGTCAGTTGTGAAAGCATCCTCTGCACTAACTGTGCTCTGAACATTCGTCCTACTTCTCTGCACCACCATCTCAACATACAATGAAATGGATTAATCAGTGAATATTGTACAGAGCCACCAGACTAACAATACAGCAGTTTCTATCCACAAGTAAAAATAATAAAGCTAGACTGAAGCTATTCCCTAAACAACAACAACAACAAAATTTAAAAAAACCAAACCAAAGAAAACATGGTCTGTTGGCTGTGTTGTCATGCCATTGTCCTTCTAATCTGTTGAACATGCACTCTCTTCGGTAAAATCATTTTAGATCATTATAGTTATTAAATAAATAAATAAATAGTAGTTACAGGAATAGACTCCCTTCTGATTAAAATGACCTTTACAAGGCAAACTCATGTTCAGGAATGTTCATAAAGAGATTTAATAAGACAAAAGCCAAGACAACTTATGTATAAAAATCCAGTACGTCTTTTACTGGGACAGGTTTGTCATCTCTCTGCCATGCACACTTCAGGCAGCTGCCTTCAGATATTCTGAGGAAATATTAGAAAGTAACATCTCCCATTTTTCCCTTTCCTGAAGGAAAATAAAGAACGCTGAGTTTCTCCAGACACTTTCCCTAAAACAGAGAATGAATATTTGAGAATGAATGGAGTGCTGATAAGGGTGCTCTAGAGACCAAGGTTCTCTCTTTATCCATAGTCAAGCAGTGTGAAAAGCAACAAGTTATGTTTCTGGGCACTATTATGTCTCTGTGCTGACCTGGCAGGAGAGAAGGTTCTGCGCTTATTTCATGTATTGTTTGGTAACTAATAATATGCTTGTAAAACTCCCTTAGCATTTTAGTAAGAGAACCACACTCAGAGATGCTGTCATTACTGATAGCACTGAAATTAAGTAAACAAACTGAAGCTACTTTTATTCCTGAATAAGTTCACTTTCTTGGCAGTTAACTCACATAACATTGAAGTATTTGCTTTAATATAGACATATTTGACATCACAGCTTTAACTGATTAATCTTAATCTTGCTGAGTATCGCCACATACGCAGGCTTTGGACTGAAAAGCTGAGAGTTCATTGATACATCTTGGGCAAAGCTGTAGGTTAAAGTGCAGGTTATGAAAAAAGGCCATACGTAGACATCAGCAATTTTGGTGATCCTCAAACATGTGGTGTCTAATTTGTGGCTGTCACAGCCAGACTTGACATAATAACTTTACCTTTTTGAATGGAATGCATAAATCAGGGGGACAAAACACACCTTACATCCCTTTTACCAAGGCCTTTTATTCCAATGTCCACGAAGCTGCACAAAACCTGGGGTTTTTTTTCAAGGCACCCACTCAGAACGAGAGCAAATTGAAGAGATTTTGATTTGAAAATGAGCTCCAGGGTATCTCCTTTGGACAGGAACATGCATCAAGTGAGAATATAACCCTGTGGGTACATGTATTAAACCCATAATGGAAAAAGTCCTGAGCACTCATACATACAGGACAGAATACACGGGACCAACCCAACTTTCACTTCACTCCCAATTCCAATGAAATTTTCTTTGAAGTTCAGTAAAGCTTTCTTTAGAGTTTTTCCTTAAAATAGGAAAGTTGCTTTAGAGCTTAACATATTGGCAATTAAAAATTCCAAACAATAACATTGTGACCTCAAAACCACCCAGATTCATCCACTTCAACAAGTTCAAGCTCAATTTTAAGCAAAATTTCTTTTCCAGGTTAGGAAGAAGCCAAGTGAATCTCAGTAACATGAAGTTTGGCTTGATCTTCAGGGTCTCTTCATAATTCAGATTAAAATGTACAGATACACATTATTTAGCAAAACAATTATTTATCAAAACCATGAAGTTAACCAATTTAACCACTGCCAAAAATTTTCAAATGGAAGGTGTAAGAATGACCTAAATGCTTGTTCTGACAAAGTGATTGGATTACATTAAACAATGCAGTCTAAGTGGAATTGATACATTTCTGGTGCCCATGTAGGGGTAGATATATGGACAGACATATGCAGGGTCATAGAATCATAGAATCGTTTAGGTTGGAAAAGACCTTTAAGATCATCCAGTCCAACCATTAACCTACACTACCAAGTCTACTCTAAACCAATCAAGGGTAGACTAGACTAAACCATGTCCCAAAGTGCCACATCTACCCGTTTTTTGAACACTTCCAGGGATGGTGACTCCACCACCTCTCTGGGCAGCCTGTTCCAATGCTTGACCACCCTTTCCGTAAAGAAATTTTTCCAAATTTCCAACCTAAACCTCCCCTGGCGCAGCTTGAGCCCATTTCCTCTCGTCCTATCACTAACTACGTGGGAGAAGAGACCAACACCCACCTCACTACAACCTCCTTTCAGGTAGTTGTAGAGAGTGATAAGGTCTCCCCTCAACCTCCTCTTCTCCAGGCTAAACAACCCCAGTTCCCTCAGCCGCTCCTCATAAGGCCTGTGCTCCAGACCCTTCACCAGCCTTGTTGCCCTTCTCTGGACACACTCCAGCAACTCAATGTCTTTCTTGTAGTGAGGGGCCCAAAACTGGACACAGCATTCCAGGTGCGGCCTCACCAGTGCTGAGTACAGGGGCACAATCACTTCCCTGCTCCTGCTGGCCACACTATTCCTGATACAAGCCAGGATGCTGTTGGCCTTCTTGGCCACCTGGGCACACTGCTGGCTCATGTTCAGCCGGCTGTCCACCAACACCCCCAGGTCCTTTTTGGCCAGGCAGCTTTCCAGCCACTCTTCCCCAAGCCTGTAGCATTGCATGGGGTTGTTGTGACCCAAGTGCAGGACCCGGCACTTGGCCTTGTTGAGCCTCATACAGTTGGCCTCGGCCCATCGATCCAGCCTGTCCAGGTCCCTCTGCAGGGCCATCCTACCCTTGAGCAGATCGACACTCCCACCCAACTTGGTGTCATCTGCAAACTTACTGAGGGTGCACTCAATCCCCTCATCCAGATCATTGATAAAGATATTAAACAAGGCTAGCCCCAAAACAGAGCCCTGGAGAACACCGCTCGTGACCGGCCGCCAACTGGACTTAACTCCATCCACCACAACTCTCTGGGCTCGGCCACCCAACCAGTTTTTTACCCAGCGCGTGGGTCATATACCACCTAACTCACAGTTCTCTGAGGGTTTCCTTTGTGCATCCACAGAGTTACTAAGTGACAGAACATGGTATCTGAATCACCTGTGGAAGGAAAACTGTTACTCAGAAAAATATATCATGCCTTAAATAATCTTTGTTTCCTTTTACACATAAGGCATGAATTCCAACTGTGATTTAAAAACAAAACAACAATACAAATTCTTTCTGTGAAACATATCTAACATTCTTAATTTGCATATTGCTCTTGCTGGCAATGGCAAAGGGAAAGACAAGGGTTAGCAGAAAATCAATCTAAACATAGCTTCCGTGGCCCAGTATAGACCTGGAATATCTAAAGGTAGGAATTAGCATTTTAATGATTGGAAAGTGAGTAGATCCTGATTAATAGTTTTCTCTGAATACAGTCAAAACAGATCCCCTGTTTTATCCACAAATAAAGAAAAGAACTTTTCTCATTTCTTGCGTATGTAAGAGTCCATTACCCGTCTTTAGCCAGGAAGACAGATAAATGAGCCACTACCAGCTTTATGGGGTAATTTATAAAGCCTTGCTTCAACAGAGTGGGAGTTCTAAACGAATGTTATTTTACATTTGAGTAAATGCCTGACAGATCAGGGGTTTTTTTATGCAATTCTAGAACCTTCTTTATATTAACAATGCACTCTGTCAAACTGGTAGGAAAAAAATCTGGTATAAAAATGTCCATTATCTAGGGAAATCATAATTGGTTTTCATATCAGCTTTCCTTCTTAAAATACACAAATGAACAAAGTAGATAATTGCAAAGTTCACAGAGTAGCAATTATGTTCTGACTATAGCAATCAAGATGCTGACAAATTAAAGACCCACTATACACATAAATAGGCTGATTTTTGTTTACAGGTGACAAGAAAACTAACCTTTAAAAGATTTTATGCCATCCCTTAATTCATTCTACTGAGATTTACACATTTTGTTTGCGGCATTTCAGCACTTTCTACACACTGGTTCAACAAGGCAAACACACATGTATCTTACTGAATGGAAGTGATTAGTTCCATTGCCTTGCTTTTTTTTTTTACTTCAACACATCCTGATGCTCCTTGCTGAACTGTGCTGTAACTAAGTCATAATGTATATGGATCTTAGTATCTTTCTTTTGTTCTCTCTCACACAATGGGAATTTGTCTATAACTGCTTTTATGCAACTCCATGTAACTTAAATCATTCTTACCATGCATTTCCATTGCCTGTCATAGTTGTATTATTTGCATAGGCATAGCCAAAGCAGTCCAGTTTCCACTAGGCCACAATATACAAAATGGCATTTGGTGGGTTTTTCTTCCAGCCGGATTGTTTGTTCCAGGCTTGTATTAAATCCAAAATTCTGCCTCTTACTTCACCTTGCTATGTTTTGATGATGACAAGACAAATGTTAATCCTTTAAAAAAAAAAAAAAAAAAAAAAAAAAAAAGATTACTTTGCTTTGAAAATTCAGAAAGATGACAGGACAAAGATACCTACTTTCTATTTTATATTTAGCATCAAAATATGTCATCATTCAGCTGCAATTTTCTGCCTTCTGCAGCTTTTCCTAAGAAGCTAATATTTACTAAATCTTTGCCATTGTCATTAAACTATGAACTTTGTCACTTCTTTTGAAAAGACATTTTCCTGACTTTCAGCAACTTTCCTCATTTTCAAGGAATTGCTCATTGGATCTTTACTGTCTTCCTACACTTTTCTGGGGCAGCATAAAGAATCAAACTATGGAAAATGTAATATATCCTCTGTTAACACAAAAAAACCAGTGAAAGTTCCAAACCAATTCTCAGGCTTTATGTTGCCAAAAACTCTGAACAATTCTCAGGTGTTACTCTCTGCCTCTGACTATTCTGGCAGAACTGAGAGGTATTTACCAGCCTGTAGTCTACTCACTGAAAAGTCTGTAAAAATACATTCATTATATCTGTGAACTTCATGGTAAAGCAATGCCAAACGTAGTCCAAAGGGCAGGATTTAGAAACAACGTCTTCCAAATAAGGTGCTGAATGTGAACACAAGTGCCCTGTTTTTCCAATGACACATATCAGAAAATCATGGGAAGAAACCCTGCCTTAGAAAAACATAATATACATATATGCCAAATTTCTCTCCTTGCCAGTAGTCAGAGGTTCCTGTTTTGCATAATTATGCAGTTCTTTTAGTAAGCACTTTTTTTTTCTTTTCTAAAATGACCAGCACTTAAACCTATTCCGCCTACTGCCTGTTTTCCATAATTAAACTCCCTTTTCATCTCTCTGGCAAAATGTAATTCCCTAGGGATATAAATCGTGTAATGGTTGGGCCCTTTCCACTCTTACCTGTCATCCTCAAATTCTTCCTCAGTTACAGCAAGTCTTCTTCCCTTTAGGTCAGCTTCCTGATGAAGCTTTTCCATTAAAAAAAGTTTTATTTTATATTACCTATACCCACAGTTCTACTAATGCTTCAGTTGTTGATACATGGGCGACACAGCAAATCTCAAGTTTTATTCCTATGGTCTCTTTGATAGCATTACTTTTGCAATGAATTGACAAGTAATGACAAGCACGGGTAACATTAACTGTTTTATTCAATCATCAAGGATGCTATTACCCTCTGTTTTTAAGCTGTTAACTAAGCAGTACAACAGTCAAGTACCACATTCAAGCAAAGAATAACACCAAATTAATTTCCAATTTTTTCCAACTGTTTATGGTGAACTTACATAAGATAAGTCATAAGGAGATATTTCACACACCTTTGACATTTCAGTGGACCTCAATGAAAAATAACTACAAATAGCTATCTCCATACTAAGAAAAGCAGAGGAAGACGGTTGAAACCTTTATCTGATAAAGTTCATCCTCACCCAAAGGATATTCTTGAGATCTGTTATATCTGCAAAAGAATATTTTTACTGCACCAAACAGCAAATTATGGGGAAGAAAAAAAGAGCTGTACAGACTAAAACAAAAAGACTGAAATGCCACAGTGAAAATATGCCAAGGCTTCAAGACTTTTTCTAAGAAATTGTATTATAGTTCTTTGAAACCAGCATGGCAGGGTAACAGAACCAGCCATACAAGCTAGGATATACAAACAGAAAATGAGCAACTACTTTCATGAAACTGTTGATTTCTCCTCTTAGTGTGATCTTATTTTAAAATACAATGCATGTTGCTTACATGGGAAGTAAGAGTATTAGTGGCAATGCCAGCTGTCTTTGAAACCTCCCAATGAACAAAAAGAAATGGAATCAGAATTAGAAACAACTCAAGGATAATAGACCCTGTGGATGTACTACTATAAGGTACCAATTCACAATAGATTTGTAAGAAGTGGATGAGTCCTAATGCTCTCAGTAAATAGGACTACTAGGAATGATAATTGCATATTCTTTTTTTTACAGGATGTATATTATTTTCATGAAGTTAATGCATAGATACACTTTAAGTTAGGCACATTAAGGTGCACCAGGGCTGCTTTGTCATAAACTCTGATTGGAGCAGCGGAGGTCACTCCTGCATGAAAAAAGGTGAGTACTACTAATGGCAACAGCAGTCTTGCCTACGTATAGCAAGGCACTTTCTGTCTGCTGTTGTACTTGGGATTAGGATTTAAAAGAAAAAGGAAAAAAAAAAAAGAAAGAAAAGGAATACTTTTAAGCATTCATAGTAAGCATCAGCATAATTCCTGAATTAAAGAGATATTTTGTTTTGCTCTTGCATTCAACACTGTGAGTCTGTCCTCTATGATTCACTTTTTGGCTTCACTTTGAGTAATGACTGACTGGTATTGCAGCTCCTAGCACTCTTACAAATATTCAAAGACTGACATTCCTAGGGCTTCATTTCTCAAAGGACTCACAGATTTGTCTTCCTTAGCTACAAAGTTAAGTTGCTCAAAGATAGTGCTTTCGACAGATATGTTTTAGTATGTTTGACTTGCTGACTCAGTTAAAAATAAACAGCTTTAGCTTTACAGCACAGTTCATTCATGGAAGTAACTGACTCCCACCTGCTTATTCCGCCCTCAACAGAAAGAGCCAACCATAAAACCACACACCATCTATGGGATCTGCATTGCATCTGATATAGAGCAGGTGGCAGAACTTCTAGGGCACAGCACAGTTGGCTTTTGTTCTACATTAACTTGTGAGTTTACATAAACTGAGAGCGCAGCCCTTTTCCTGGTGAAGGCACAAGTGCCAATTTTGTTGTCAAAATGTACAAAGGGTGACTCCTCCCCAGTCCAGCCTGCCGAGTGCCTACAGCTTAGTACGTCTGTTTTTAATCCAGGATTTGATTCTCCCTCCACACCTCTTGGCTGAAATTGATTTATGATGCCAAATCTCAGAGATTTCTCACATGCCAACAGTATTCTGATGTAGTTTCCGCTACAGCATTTGTATGGTAGCCTGAGGATCTCAGTAGCACAAGATTTATAATGATGAGGTAGTACTAGATAAAACAATTGGACCTTATCTGAAAGAAAATGGGAAGTTTTTAAAAAACGTATGCCTGTGAAAGAGTTTATTTGCCTCTGTCTAGTTTTCAAACCATTCCCCGATCTAATAAAATACGTTAATTGTCCCTGCAAACTTTAATGTGCAAACAGTATTTTGTACATTGGAGTTGATGTTTTTCAATTTCAGCCCCTAGCGCATTGTAGCCACAATGATACTTCATTGCTTTGGTGTTTTGTTTTCCTCTTCTAGCTTGTGGCTATGTTATCCTCTTCTAGTTCACTTTCTATTTATGAGACTAATTCACAGATACATAGCGATCATAAAAAGACGGATGTGCCGAGATACAACCTGGAAAGTAAAATAAGGACCAAAACAAAGGTTGACTGGGAGAGCATTTCTTGTACAGTTTTAGACCAACAAGATGCAGTGTTATAGAAAGTCTTGAAGGAAATGTCACATGATCCTACAGCATTTACTGATGTACAGAAACAAGCAGTGAGAGAAGCAGAGCAATAAAGTCATGAATATTTTAAAAGAAATCAAGGATCAAGATGTCACAGAAATAAATTCCGACTGTGGTCAGGAGCACAAGGAATGAAAATACAGATTGACTGTGGAGAATGAACTGGTACAAAATGGAGAGAGAACAGTGATTCCAAAGACAATGTATTCAGAAATTCAAGGCGGGGGAGGAGGGAACTGATTATGGACAACTCTTTATGCATTACATGAGAAATCCTGTATGGGCCAAGTATGACTGGAGAAAAGAAGAAATCATCAGAAATTTTGAGTCTGAGCCAAGTACAAGGGTAAATTAACAGAAAACTGTTTTTCAGCGATGCACTTAGTACGACCTGGCAGCAATTGGCAATCCAATTATAATCAACACAAGCACAATCATAAGGCAACGTTATGACTTAGCTAGGGCTACAAGAAGCACATCTTACTTCAAAACCAACCCATCCAAGGCTAATTGTTACAGCTATATTAACAGCAATATCTCCTCTTTATTTATATATTTATTTATTTTTATTTATTTATAACAGCAAAACTCTTCTTTATTTTAGTCTTTAAAAGATCAGACCTTAGGCAGGATACTATGAACAGAAACAGGTTCAAAAGAGAGATTGTAGCTTCCTCATTTAATGACAGAAGGACCGGCGATATTATTTTTATCCAGACTCTTATTCCAATTTTACATTTTTTTAAGCTGCTGAAAGAATGAAGTTCCAGTTCTGAAGTCCTTGCATCACCAAAACTCCCACAGTTGGCTGGAGGATTTTTAGCAAGTCACAAATGCAAGGCTCAGACCAAAACACACTAAGTAGTTTTAAAAAGAAAATTATTTTGTGAAGTGATTATTATAGAAATCTTCCTTCACTATTTTTCTGATTACCTAGAATACTGTGCTATAATGCCAAAACCAATATTTTAAGTCCATCCACATATTTGGCAGAGCAGCATATAAATCCAACATTTGGAAGAACATAATTACTATAAATTAAGATGATTTCATTAAGTGGCCTCAGCTGCTAGACAGAAATACAGACTAACAAAACAGCCATTCTGTGAAACAGTTACTAGAGGCATTTTTCAGAATCAAATTAGCTTTTCACCATAAAGACTTCCTACTGATTTTCTTAAGAGCTCAGTTCTCAAAATGCAGTCATGTATCATACTGATACCTGTTTATTTTAGTTGATTTGGCTGGAAGTTTGCTTTAGGATCTTACTGACACTGTATTCATCGTAGGCTTTCAGTTGTGTCCTTGTGCTGTATATATAGCCCCTCATTCTTATTTCTTTTATCCACTTTTTTCCTCCTCAATGTGCCCTGTTTGCTTGATGAAGCCACTCCTTGCAGCTAAACTGAAGTTAGGGCAGACATGCAAATTTTGGGTGTAAGTGGGTGTGTAGTTTTGCTCACAAAATGCAAAACTACTCATTACCTCTCACAGGATGCTCACAAGGCAAGCACCTACAATAGGAGGCTTGAGATAATGAGGTTTAATAGCTTTCCCATCATGAATGAAACGATCATTACTTTGAACACAAGAAGAACTGTAGGCACCAAAAGACTTTGACGGTACAGCATTCACAGGATGACTCTTTCAGTTACTCACATGGCATCCATTGCTGTAATATGTTATCACCTCAAAAATCCGCAAGTAGCTGTCTTTACAACATTCCTCTGAAGTTAAGATGTCCTATTGAACCTCATCTTACAGTGAGGGAATTCATTTACAGAGAAGCTAAATTACTTTCTGCAGCCATACAGGAAGCTGTAACACCACAGACCTGTGTCTCAGTCAGAAAGTTTACCTTTCACACAGTACGGCACCACCATGGAGCCATTCACCTGGTTTAGTTACTGATAACAGGAGCATAAAACCTGAAGTACGATGGGAACATAAACAGGACTTGGACTCTAACCCAGTGTTAGTTTATGACTGTGAGGACGCAGAGCAAAATGAGATTAACAGTTCTTAGTTTCTAACCTTGCAAAAGCAAGCTACTAAAGTCTGAAGACACTGAAAAGTTTCTATGAAACAAAGAGCAAGCAGAGGCATGAAGGTGTTTACAGCTTAAAAAAGATGACAAATTGAGGGAAGTACTTCAAGCCTCTTCAACCTCTGAGTGTTGGCTGTCAAGGACTGTAGGTCAAGCCAGACATTTCTGTGTATGTAATGTGCCCCGTACAGGATAACCCAATGTAGAACAAACTATTTAAAGGACAATAACCTCTTTTTTTGCCCCCAAGAAAATAACATGAAGAAACCACCTAGGGTACAGAGTGAGCAGATTGCAGTGATTTTCTCAGACCATTGCACTACTCAAACATTCATTCACCCCTGAAGAGGAGCTGGCTGCCTTTCAAAATTACTTGCTCCGGTCTTCTAATCAGTCCCTTACAGACAGGAATGGAAGAACAGAATCTGTATTAAAAACATATAAGGAGCCATATTTTCTCTCTTCCTGTGTGAGAAGAGGACATGAAGGCTGGTGGTCTGAATCCCAGTCCTCCATGAGTACTAGACAAATCAGATCTGCCAGGCAAACAGATGGTATGTGATTTAACCAGTTCATTGCTCTCTTAACCTTGCTTAATGATTAATTTGTCACTAATTGCAAATTGCATAAATACAGCTCACCATTTATGATTCAAGTAGCAAATGATTTGTCAGGTTCAAACCTCAATTTTAGCCAAATTGTACCTTCATCTTTGTGTTTGTATTCAGCAGTTACGAAGTCTGTTGAGGGAAACCCAAACCCAACAGACAGCATTCCTGTGGGGAATAAGTTTGCTGAGTTTGCAGAACACCCTACCTATCCAGCCAAGTTCTCTGTTCATGCGTATTTCCATTTTTAGAAGGAAACAGATTTTTTTTTTTTTTTTTTAAATTATGTAGCCTAAAAACTTGGTTGGAAAAAAGTGCTCACTATCTCTGTATTTTTTGTAGTAACACTAATAGTTCCTCCAGCATGGGGCAAGCACAGGTGGGTGTCAGTCTCTTCTCCCAAGTAACAAGCGATAGGACAAGAGGAAATGGCCTCAAGTTGCACCAGGGGAGGTTTAGATTGGATATTAGGAAAAATTTCTTCACTGAAAGGGTTATCAAGCATTGGAACAGGCTGTGCAGGGAAGTGGTTGAGTCCCCATCCCTGGAGGTATTTAAAAGACACATAAACATGGTACTTGGTGACATGGTTTGGTGGTGGACTTGGCAGTTAGCTCAACGGTTGTACTGTATGACCTTAAAGGTCTTTTCCAACTTAGATGATTCTATGATTAAGTATCATGATTTTTTCAAGTTCATTTGATTCCTACCTCTTTGTATCTTGATCTTAAGCTACCACTGTGTTTACCATCATCAACGACCAATACTGCACAATCCTAGAGCAAGAAGGACTCAAACTATTCTATCAAGGTTTTTGCTGACATTAATTCTTCCAGATTAACCATGCATTGTATTGTGTACTGCTTGTGTAGTATTAAGAAAAAGCCTTGAGTTTGTTCAGGAGCAAAATCTCAGAGAAACACATCAGTGTACAAACGTATGTGCAAACAGTTTTGGTGAGGAGGAGAGTGTGCATGCAAGAATAATGCATCATCAGCCCTAATTTCTGCCAGTGTAGCAAAGAATCAGACCTTGAATCGAAGGACAACAGAAGACTTGTTTGTCCATCAATAGCTGTAGAACAGATTCATAGCAAAATTCACATGGTACCTTTAGCGGCAACATGAATCTTCACTGCATTCAGAGTAAAAGAAGCAAAGAAACCTTTTGGATTCAGAGGGAACTTTATACTCACATATTTCCTAACACTCCAGATATGGGTCCTATGGGAGTAAAAATACGCTGAATTGTTCTTTGAGAGAGAAACGTTTCCATATATACATAAACACATGAACTTTTCTGCTATGGGAAAATGTTCCCTTCTCCAGTAAAACAACTCACACTCTCTCCCCCTCTTGTCTATATATACATATACACACGTATATTTCCACACTTTTCCTTCCATCTTGTGGTAGTCCAGACAGTTTCCATAAAGCCCACTAGACACTGTAAATCTCAGGTAGGACTTGTTTTTATGTTATGTTTGTTTCTAGACTAACCTCAATGTCCAACTGGATCCCCCTCCAGGCCCACTGCAATATACTTGAATTGAGATGATAGAACACATGAGCTTTATAAAAATAAGGAGTTTGCAGAATTTTCCATGCAATAAGAACAATAACAAAATATTTTATCTTACAGGAACATCTCAAAACCTACTCCAACTATCAGGCACTGAAAGTGAAATGAAAAATTATGGATCATGCCACAAAGGGCTCATAAGGACAATATAATTGCAAAAACAATGCCATGTGGATGGAACAGATCTGCATGAGAAAAGGGACATACCAGATAACAATAAGCCAGCAATTAATTAAGAAACATGAGTGTATACAAGCTGCCCAGTCATTATCAGATTTTCACGAGAATAGTAAATTTTAATAAAGCATATTAAATGCTATTTTCTTTCATCTGTTTAAGATTATGTAGCTGTTCATCTTTTTAGCATGTTACAAAAGGCAACAAGCAGCACTTTTGTGACAAAAGGACGAGGTTTGTAGCCACTGCAGAAAAGCCATCTATTACAGATTAGTCTTGAAAAATGTATAGTGACTGCAGCTGTGCATAACATTTGCTAAAGCCAACATATTGAATGGAGTTACATACATTTGTATTTCTAATACTGAATTCAGTAATATGTTATTTTGTTAAAAAACCGACTTCATTACATGATATTATTACAGTGATGCTGAATTCACTCTCATACCCATATCATGAAAGAAATGCAATTTACCTAGTGTTTACAAGTTAATTTTGTTGTGTTTTCTAGCTAGAGATTAATTACTCTTTCATCGATATTAGACAATATTTTTTGTGATACAGCGAGCTTCATTACAAGATACAAAAGGAAGTAAATGTGCAAGGTGCAGGTTTAGGTTATAATTCAAAGTATATGTTTTTTTTTTTCTGTGAGCAGAATACCAATTTAGTTCATTTTCAGGTGAGATCATTATGTATTCCCAGCAATTCAATCAAGATAAAATCTGATTTATACATCACATCAGTAAGGGTACCACAAGGTCAAATATTACAGAAACTACTTATACATGTTTACAATTACAGCTTGCTGTTTAGCTCTAGTTCTTTTTTCAGAAGGTTTGCAACACAAGCTTGAGAAGCTTTTTATAATGTGTAGGAACTCCATCATCTTTGGAAACAGGAAAGTAATGATGTCTACATTGCCAATAAATGAAGCTGAAGAATTGACCCTGTAAAGACAAAGATAACAGCACGGTACGCTCAGGAAAATGTGTGACCATTTTAACCAACCTGAAAACCAGTAACCAAGTGAGCTGCAGTGCACCAAGGCTTTTTCCAAAGGATTAACCGAAACGTTCTATTTGAACTCTCTCCTATAGACAGACCTATATAAGAATGAACAGGTAAAAATGGCCAAACTGGTAAATATGTCAGGATGTGTATTGAGCAGTCATAACATTGATAAGGCTTAAATTCAGTAAGTAGAAACAGAAATCTAATTGGATTACAACTCAGCACATCAAAAACAGGCTCAGAGTTCAAGCTGTTGAATCTGTCTCCTGAGATGAACTTAAGATTGATTAGTTTCCACAGCAAAGCCAATGTAAAAAAGATTAAAAATTTCAGTGGAGAGGTAGGTAGCAGCGATAAATCCTTAGTAAAAAACATTTAATCTTCTTTTTAAGTAGAAATTGTTTATTTATTACTTAAATAAAAATTGCTTGCTTACTTTGCTTGTGTTGTTGCATTACAAAGCAATGAATAAATCAGATATCTCTCTTATCCTACCTTTGGTTCTCTACACCTCAATCCTTTAAACTCAGCCTGCCAGATGCCACATATATTCTTTAAGCTCAGAAAACTACTGTTTGGGGTTTTTTTAATGTTTTGGTAGATGGTCAGAATGTATATATCACATGACTGGAGCCACACAAATATCCTTTTTTTTTTTGTCACAGTGGATGGGTGTTTTAAAAGTTGGGAAAAAAATTTAAAACAAGTTATAAGGAAATGCTACTAAGAACAAACCATGTATATTCACTCCAATTTCCACTGAAGTTTTCTGGAGAGACTTACACAAATTATTTTTGTATTTGCTCTACAAACATTCATGCAGTTAAGTTTTACTGGCATGAATCTTCAAGAAGACTGAATTTCAAAATTAAGTGGGTGCATAATTGCAGGTATTGAACTTTGCGTTTATGCACATAAATAAGTTACAATAGAAATGTGTTCTCCTATACTTAGTCAAGCAACTGTGAATTGATCAGAGTTAGAAGATCACTTGCATATTATGAAATTTACCCCAAGAATCAACGTCAGCACAAGGCCTACATAGCTCTTAAATTCCACTACTACCTATATAAGGACAATCCTTTATGTAAGGTAATACTATTTTTGTCCTATATTTTCTTTCTAGATGAAGGACCACCTAAAAGATGACTAAAGATGAAATTGAAAAAATGTAGTTTTAAAAATAAAGGACTCCATATCTTGGAAGTAAGTGATATATATAAAAACTGGTAGCGTCTGAAAATTATACCATTCCTAATCTATCCTCAAAATGGACTGAATTCTTCAGGCTGTGTATGGAGTGATCAATTTTCAAGCTAGGTTCTGTCAATCAAGCCTTTTTCCACATAACTAGTAAAATTTCCATGGATTTCAGTAATAGTGCCTTTAAAGTAGAAATCCTTTAAAAATATAAATATTTCAACAAGATTTTGAGGTGTCTCTTTATGTTCAGTTCAATCATTTCTGCTCAGGCTATTTTCTCTTTGAACTCCAACCACATAACAAAACATTTTTATATTCATCTGATTTATTCTCAGATTTAGTTCCTGAACTAAATGTAGGAAAGAAGTAACAAGTGCTGAACTACCAGCTTATTATAATCCTGTTGATTAATTTGATGGACTCTGAATCAGATATTGTAAATGCTAACCTTGCAGTATTTTCCAATTCCATTTGTGCTGAATAGCAGTGATGTGGATTTGGAATTCCAAAGTACTTACAGGTCTTTCTTAGTTCCACCTTTACCCATTCACTTGACTCACACTTCCTTTTCTCTGATATATATGCAGTGACAGACAAAAGCTTTAAATTTACAAAACTAGGAAATCTTGTGGCTCTTGGAAAGGAAAATCCTGCTACTTCCCCCATAACTACTTTGGCTCAATAGCTACTGAATTGGCAAAATTTGTGATGTTACTATCCTGGTTACTTACTGGAACCTTTGAAATTATGTAACACAATGGATCTTGCAGATGTGCATCTTTTTCTTCTCCCACTTACGCTTTGCATTACTGTTTTCTCGTACCCGAATTATCCAATGCTATGTGGAACATGCAGCAACTGAATAGTAACATTAAATAACAGCATAATTAATTCACCTTATGGGTTCGTGCCATTAACGAAAGCTTGCTCTACCCTCCCTTCCCTATTCTTTTTTGTGGTAAACCACAAAGTATTAGTAGATACATCTAATTTTCCCCCTTTGTCATTTTCTATTTATAAATCAAGATTTGATGCTGGAAGTTTTGAAACCAAGTCTTATTCTTCTGAGACACATGCCCAATGCCCATCAGAAGTAATGGAGAGTTTTCCTTTGGAGGAAAAGATGATGGCATAATTCTTTAATTAAATGTTTTGATCCTATATGGTCTAGTAATTAGGCTGCTTCTTCCGAATTCTTGTATTTTTCAGAATATTTTGACAAGGTACAGAGGATGTCACTAAGATGTCACTAATAATTGTTGTGTGGTATGACAGTGGAAAAAATAAAAGCACCACAAAGAGGAAAACATTTCACATAAAAATGATGCAAATACAACATCGATATTGGAGAGCCATAAAGAACCATTAATGTGCTTTTCTCCGCCCATGCTACAGCAAGCTGGTTTGCTTTCAGTAATAGTTTATCAAAATTACTAAGTGCTATCAGAAAATTACAATACGTTCTGATAGACGATTCACAGGTTCAGAGAGTTAAACAGGAGTATTAGTTATGATATATAGTTTGTGCATAAAAATATAATTTAAAGGGCTTATCTGAGAATGGGTCCTAACCATGCACAAAAATAATTTTTAAAAAGTTTCTAGCACTCTGGAACAGTCATTTTGCACATGTGGACCCCTAACTGTCTAACAACAAAAAGAATGAACTTTTTTTTGACTAATGAGAATTCATTTCTTGGAAGTTAATGGAACCATTTTCTTTGGAGAATCATTTACTTCATGTAGAGAGATTAGGTGAACTTCAGATGAAATTGATAATTTATGATTTTGTGTTCAGATTGCTAATCAAAATGAAGAGGAAAAAAGTAAGGAAGACAAGAGTGAACATTTTTAGATTTCCACAACTACCATCAAAAATGACACATAAGGCTTAAATCTGAATGCTCTAGTTTCACTTTGTTCAGTGTCTTCACAGAAGAGCCAGAATAGAATCAATGCATAAATCGGAGAAGAAAACAATACACCTCACAATGACCTTCAATTCAGATATTCAGTTGATTTCAAAAGACTGCATACTGTGAAAACTGATACTTCCATATAAATTCACTCACATGAACAGTGCTGTTGTATATATTAGCGTTAACTAAACAAAAATTCACTTCAAAAAAATATTGACAAAAATCACACAAACATTTTTTAACAGTTTATTTTCCTTCAACTATACCTAAAAGTTAACCAAAATGAGGGGGTTTTTTGCAACAAGTCAAGCTCAAAAAGATTGCCAATACCATCAAAATTGAACTATACTGAATGAAATTAAGATTGGTCTGGCTGTGCCATATTCATTCTGTGCATCAGGCGTCCAACCTGCTGTCTTTTTCGTAAGAGTCACAAGCCTTTAATCTCACACAACATTCAGTATGTAACTGCAGGGCTGGCTGTGTCTTTCAGCGTACAGACACAAGTGAAGCGTGCTGCATTTGATGTGCATTGCCCCAGGAGGAGCTCAGGGAGGTATCGTGCATGACTTAAATACAAGTCTTTCCCTCTTCTCCACTTTCTGGCAGAGGCATAGGTTTAGAGTGGACTATATTTGTAACCAGCTATGTCATTCTTGCAGCAAGACAGATGCTTACTTTCCCCCCATACTTGCTTACTTGGAGACATACCCCACACAGCAGGTATGTCTACTTTGCAAAGTAAAGGTCTGAGCTTTTTCTCAGGTTCAGACTCTTTTTGTTTACATGCTCTCATGTTTAAAAGGACTAAACACCAGTAAAAATATGTTACAGGCTTACATATAAGCAGATACTGCAAACAAAATTCTTCCTAAGCACTGTAAGGATGATCGACACCTGACTTACAGCTTGGCTTGGTCAGTAAATGTGAATTGAAAGTACACAGACCACAGGCATTTTCATGTTTAACTTGCTCTTGACCTTGCAGTTCCTCAGCATAGCATTTGCTTTTCCAGATCTTTGGACTAAATGTTTTTTTTAATAGAAATAGTGGAAAACTTCATGGCAAAATATTTTTAATAACACTGTGCTAGTCTGCAAAAACTGACACTTTTTTGATAGAATATTACAGTTTTAATGAACATGCATCATGAAAGTGTGTGGGTCAGATAAGGATCTAGAATCTTACTCACATAGCCTGACCTCAAATCCATTAATTTACATTCATATTTTACTATCTAATTTTGAATTTTTTTTTAAATACATAATTAAGTGTTTACTTGGACACAGAAAAGCTTGTCTTTTGTATTCCTGACCTGAATAAGGGCTCATACTAGTCTTCAACATTTGCATACCTAGACTTTTTTATACTGATTAACTGGAAAATCTGAGCCTATTTTCTCAAATTCTTTTATTCTCACATTTTTTTAAGCAAGAAAGCCTTGGAAGTCTTGGAAAATAATCTGAACCAACTATTTCTTATCCAGCTCTAACTCTCTATTACAATGTAGCATATCTCCTATGTAATAACCTCCGATTCATGAAAAGTAAATCTGTTTCTTGGTGTTCCATTAGGCTCTGTCAAATACACAGGTATTTGTGATTAGCTAAAACAGCTACATCAATTAGTACATACAGCCCAGCAACATCGAATCAGAGTGCTCTGGAACTGTGTGATTATGGAGCCAAATTCTCGTACTGCTGACAGCAGATGCTTCAACAGAAATTCCTTATGCCTGGCAATATTAGAACTCATGGCCAAAAAAAAACTCTAGAAAGAGAACGCAATGCAGAAAGCAGGAGCACATAGAACAAATTTCATCTTTTCTTCTAAAGAATAAGCGCCAGAAAACTGGCCTTTGATGCCGAGAGTTCCCCAGTAATAATCTGTACTCAATATTGGAGAGGTATATGGGTCAGGTCTAATAATTTCTTCTTGCTACGGATATAAAAAAGAACAGTTTCACACTCTCTAAAATTATGGTCTAAAGCTTCAAAAGTGGTATGGAAGATATACAACCAGTGGACTATTAAACAATTCAAAATATGAAATCAGATAATCAAAGATTATGCTGTAATGGATCCCAGATTTAGCAATCATGTTAGACATAGACTCCCATAGTTAATGAAATTATGTAAAACACAAGAACAGATTACTTTTCAGATATAATGCATTTAATTTTATTTACAGAGGTACAAAATCCAGCTCTTTCTGACCACTGATAACAAAACCACATCTCAGTATTCTTTTGTTATTTATTGCTATTTTTGGATGTCTATGAAGAATTCTCTGAATATAATTCTGGATGAAAAACCTCAGAACCCCAAAATATTTTAAGTATATAGATTCTATTATGTGAAAGATAATGTGTCCAGTTTTCCTTGGCATAATGTGAAAATGGCAAGTCCCAAGTTAACTTTTTCCTCAAACAGAATGCAATCACAGATAATAACTAACCAAGATTCTTGAACAAGTTATGGCAATATATAGCTGGGTATCCAATGTAACAGTGAAGGCTGAAGTATTAGAGTGATTCTTCGCTCAAAAAATAATTAAAAAACACAAGTACAGTTACTCACCTTGCAGTAAGGAGTGAGGAAAGGAAATATTCATTGCAGTGAATTACACAGAATTACCCACAGATACCCATGCCTGTACAGCTGCAGTCAAATACAACCCTATTATGAAGGACATATCATGAGTATAATAACCCTCAGAGGCAACAGTTGATCACCTTTTCTAGATCACTACTGGAGACTTTATGCTGAGCTGCCTAAAAGGCCTCCTCTTTAATTCACAGCATAATAGAATTAACTGAAACAATGAATGCAATTCACCAGAATAAACTGTCTCAGAAAGTCAATCAGAAAGACTCTTTCTGGGAACTACGACTAAAGAAAAATTTGAAAAAATTTGAAAAATTAAAGAAATGCAACTCTACTGTTTTGTTACCCACAATGAAATTCAATAAGGTACTCATCCTCATTTTCTCTGGAAAATTCACTAGAAAAAGTTGAGTCACAGAAAGAAATTGGTTTTATTCTTTGTCCTACTGATGGAAAAAATTGTTTCATTCTTCAAAACTAATAAATCAGACAGGCAGGCTGAAAATCTTAAAAAATAAAAATTTTATTTTTTTCTTAAACTGAATATTTTACACCCATATAGAGCCATGTTCCGTACTTCACGCGTTGGTCTGATTTTATATTCTGTAACTTGGAGGAGAATCAGGCTAAAGCATTACAGTGAAAATTTCACTCCTACCTTACAATTAATTTGATCAATCATTTTGATTTCTCAAAATTTATTGTAGTTCTTGCAAAATATATTAATACAAGAAGTGATTAAGTGCAGTGTTGTTTCTTGCATTTCCTGTAACACACAAGGTTTTACTAATCATGGAATCCTTAGGTTGGAAGGAATCTAAAGAGTTCATGTAGCCCAACCTCCTGCTCAAAGCTAAGTGAGACCAGGCCACATTGCCTCAGGCTTTGTCCAGATGGGTCTTGAAAATCTCCAAGAACACAGACTCCACAACCCCTCTGGCAACCCTGTCCCAATGATTAATTATCCAATAATGATTTTTTTTCCATACACCTAATCCAAGCCACTCCCATTTCCACCTATGAGCACTGTCTCATTCTCCCACCACTATGCATCTCAGTTAAGAACCTGGCTCCATTTTCCTGGTAACTTCTTAGGCACTGAAATTCTTGTTTTTCTGCTAATGGATGTGAAATCTATATTTGCTCAGACGGCAAACAGAATAACTGGCAATGCCTATAAATGGGAAAAATTACATTGCATTAAATTTTACATTCTTGCCCACTGATACTTCTAAATATTTTGCACAATCATGTTTGTATTTTATGAATAATTTTTAAAGATACAGGCTTTTTAAAAAAAAACAAACATAGGGAGGGACAGCAAAATATTATTCAGTTTGAGTGACAGATCACAACTAAAGACTAGGAGTTAAACTACTTTCAGTTTTCTCATTACACTTTCCCCTACCTGGTATCACCATTCCTACTCATACTAGAAAAACCAGTAGCTGTGAAGAAAGAAAATATATCTTTAAATCTGGAACCAAAAGCAGGACCCTGGCAGAGCCTTGCCTTAAATAATGCCCCAGTAATTAACAAGACAAAAAGACAGAAACTATATGACAAATAGTAGACAGATGGGCTTCTGAAAGGGACTTTCACAAACATTTTCAGTCAGTTATCAGAGCAGGTTCATCTCAAAGCATCCATTCTGGGAACATTCCTTTTTCCATTACACTGTAAAGAACATCTCACAAGCATTTTTACTTCCGTAGCAGCAGATCACCTTGGAGGCAGATGTAAGCTTTGCCATCACTGGATACTGTGCTGCTGTTTTACTATTTACATGCTTAGAAATTCAGTGTACTCACACTCCCCTGGCCAATTTGTTTGAGTTTATTAATTCTTTATCCATTAATATTTTTTACTTGTTTTAATGACAGAAAAGCATCCTTAAGCCTGCAGGTAAAACTGAATCAAATTTTTAAAATGTCAGAGCTCTGATAAAGGCCTGATTCTTTAGCAACTATTAAATAATTAAGAGGTTGCAGCAGCAGTTTGAAATGGCCCTTGTCAATGCTTGATAATTTATTCTCATATCAAAACCATAAATCATGGGCAACCTGCATTTCTAGTGTCATTTGAGGACAGATTGTGAAGTTCTAAGGCTGTTTTAAGGAAAAGACAAAGAAAATACACTGCATTAATAAAGAAGTAAAAGAAAAATCTTTCTAGTTTAAAACTAGATTCTACAGCTAAAGTTCATTTCCATTTCATGCATCTTCCTTTACATTTTCCCACTACAATGAAAATGAATCTATTTAGTTCGCATCAAACATGAACAGACAGAGACTGAAGAAACAGCAGGTCTTGGTTTATCGCCCCATACTCTCAATTCTTTTCTCAGTTACTGCAGCCCAACTCCTGTGAAACTGGTGAATTTCTATCCTTGATAAGGGAAGGACAATGGATCATTTTGATACATCTCTGTAGGCTCTGTGGGATAATAAGATATGAGCCAGCAGAGGTGCAAGCATGGGGTTGACAAATGCAAGTACACATGAATCTTCAAGAATAATGGGATCTGCAAAGCTCTTTGAGGGAATTAATCCTTTTCCATTCTGGTCCTTATAAAAATTCTCAGTGTTCTGGTGTTTTCTCAATTCACTGACTGAGGACAGCTTCTCCCTGTGTATAAACCATTGACTTCATTTGTGCATGTCATCAACATAACTGCACATTCAATTAGCCATAGAATTCTGCATGTAACAGCTTGCATATTTGTAAGGTGCCAGTTCTGCAGGAAGCCAGGAAACTTCCACCAAGGTCACAGACATCACCAGGGCATCCTTCTCATGGCAGATGGCTCCACCCAGTGCTCCTCTACCACTGTTCACCAATTCAGATCAATACAGGCAGTCTTCCCTTTTAGGAGTACATCGGAATTAAAAGCAATACACCAGGGCTCCTAGAGACCCAATAGCAATTTTAAAGAAACAAAAGAAAGCCCAATTATGTCACCTAGTTTACATTAGTTGCCTTAAGGCATCAGGAATGGGAAAGACCTCTCAAAAGCTCCATTTTTTCTGTTCACAAAACAGGACTTCCCTTTAGCTTTTGAGAATTTTGAATTCTGCTTTTGAATTACAGTGTCCAGCTTTCCGCAAACTTTACAACTAAACCAAAACTAGAGGAGGAACAGATTCAAGTGTTTTCATTCTTAGGCCATGTATGATTTTTTTTTTTTTTTAAATGTGAAAATTAGACCCACAATCCATCCAAATTTTCATCAGATTTTCAGTTATTCTGAAATAAGATTTGTTTGTAATGAAAACCAGACATAGCTATGAAATAACTGTGCTTTTTCAGTCTTTTCAGATAGAGAGGCTTAAATAATTTTTGTAGTAATCTTAAATAATGCCATAATGAAAGAATCACAATAGAGCAAAGCCTTTTTGGCTTTTTTTTTATTTGTTTGCTTCTCCCTAAGAAGATGGTTAAGGATCCCTTGGCAAAGGACAGTCAAGCCTCAGTTCAGGCAGAATTCTGGAAACTGAATTCGCTTGCTAAGAGCCACCATAAGCTTAAAGTAACTGCCCATTCTTCTTTTTCCCTTTAAGCAAGCATGGAAAACAAGGTCAAACTGTCGGGACCAAATGTTCAGATACTGTCAGTCAACAATTCTCAACCTCAACACAGGTACACTGGCTACCCCAGCTGATGGTATCACTCCACAGCTTAGAAAATATGGAGGCTGAGAAACAGTCAGCTTAAGCATTAAAAAAGGGAGAAACTAACATTGTTGCCTCAAGCTTGGTAAATCATATTGTGCACTCATAGTCCCTTGAATTCAAGCCTTCTCAACTGAAATGAAACCCTAGTGGATTACTATTAATTATTGTAAGAGTGCAAGTGGTACACTACCTGCAAAAGCAAACCGTTCTTGTGCTAAAGAAAAGTACTGCTGCAATGAGATCAAAATATGCACAATTTACCTTGAAGAATTTCTGGGAAAATTAATTACTAATTTTTCCTCTGAGCTAAAGCAGCTTTCATGGGGTATCAAAGTTGCACACAGATCGGGACAGCAACTGTAGAAAATAACAAGTGCAGTGTTTCACTCTGTAATTGAAAGAGAAGCAAGTAATTGCTAACGAGACAGGTCTGAGCTAACTTCATATCCATGCCCACTACACACTCAAAACAAGCTTTAATAGAGGAATCCAATATATCTGCACCAGGGAAAATGCCTTTCTGATATCAAAGACATATGTTCCCTTCTCTTTCCTTGTCTCATAATTTTTTTTTTCCTCCTAAAAATGAGGTAACATGAACCAAATGCCTTGCTTTAGAAGGAAAGAAAAAATGTAGCTATTATGTGATTTCTAGCTATGTTCATCACTAAAGGGCTGATCAGAATTTCTTCAGAGGAAAACTGTGACAGTGAAGGCAAATCCCACACCAAAAATCTCAAAATAGAACTAAGTTTAGGTGGCATTAACAATGAAAGGACAACAGAAGGGGTCTGAAGGCAATGGAGAAATAAATGAAAATGATGAGTGGCCTGCAGACTTAGCACAAGGGAATTCAAGGAACAGCACAATATGATACTGTTGGAAATCAGAAACAGTAAATCAGGGAGCAGGAAGATCATCAGAAATACATTAGAAGCATAAGATACTAGAAACAACTGAAAGACCTACATCTTTATATTTTCAGGCATGCAACGTCAGAGAAGGAAGTGTATTCACTGAAATTTCTTACACAAGAAACACATTTCTGATCTAAAGACTGTAATTCATAAAATCCCTGCAAACAGAATGGAAGGCACTTGAACTATAGTATGAAATGCAAACACCAAATTCATAACATTCCTTAAGTATTAGACTTCCCACACAATAAAGGAAAGTGATGGGTATTCACAAGTTATTCCTCTGACTAAAGAACAAGTATCTCAGAGGAAATATCCCATTAGAAAAACAATCTGCCCAACCCCTTCCTTCTTAAGGCAAAGGCAGTTACTTCATTGTCAGAATTACCGTAGAAACAAACTACAAAATAATTTAATTAGTCTGACTGGGAGACTGCCACTATTCTTCTGCCACTTTACAGCTGCAATCAATGATATGAAACTGAAGGGACTGTGAGCACTGCTGTGAGAGTCTCCCAGCTACAGGTATTATTCTTCCTTCTGTCTGCAAGCCATCTGTAAGAACATGATCCAAAGACTAGAAACAAGCAGACAGACTCTGCTACAATACATTCCTACTAACAAAGGTACCATGCTGCCCATTGTTATTTCCAGGCTAAATTTATTCATTAGCAGGTTTAAAACTATTTATCCCTCAGCTGACGCTGTACCTTAGTTCAAGCATTTAGCCATCCTGATACACGCTTCCCACTACATTTATAGAGAGAAAACACATCCCTTTCAGCCTTATTTTGCTAGGCTTACCAAAGCAGTTTTCTTGGCCAATGTCAACACCGTCATATTATATAGCACTGCCTCTGTTCCAGACTAGCAATGCACAAGCCAGCTCTAGTCCTACAGCCATAACCTCTGTGAGCACACTACCCTGCCCACGCTAATGAACGACAGGCAAAGCTCTCCATTTCCCATACTCACCTGAGCAATGCACATGCTCCTGCTTAACTTCATCTGATTTAGCTGGCCTATACCATACACACAGTCTACCTGAGGAGGTCTTGCAAGTACAACAGCATTACTAATTTCTCCTGTTCAATATACCTGAGCATCGAGTTTGCCATTTTCACTGCCATATCACTGCTGAAACATAATTATCTTGCAGCTGATTAATATACTCATGTGTTGCTTCTTGTCAGTCATTACAGACTGATGAAGCTCTAGCTTATGGCAGAAATTCTTGCAATTAGTCCCTAACCGCATGACCTTGCAATTTATTACTGTATTTCATCCTGTTTCTATTAGTTCCCTCCAAATTCACTTAGCCGGTTTCACCTCATCTTTGAATCAAATGATGTTTTCCAGCTTTAAGACATCAGCTTATTCACCTACTATTTACAACAGGGAAAAAAGGAAAAAAAAAAAGATGTGTAAGATTGATGCTTACACTATTCTGGAGCCTCTCTTTCAGACCACTAGTTCTTATCTCATCAAAATTTTCATTATTGCATTAACTTTTTCATCACTTCACAATTTATCTGCTACACGCCAGCTTTTCTAACTAAACCACACTTTACATGGCACAATACCAAATACATTCTTGGAGACCTTATAAGTAAGCTCTGCTGTAATCTCCTTGCTTATAAGAGTCAAAACGAACAAGTTTATTAGGCTGTTCTATCAAAATCTGTCTTTAATTAGCTTTTTGGTTTTGTTGTTCCTTTATTATTTTCATTTATGTTTTTGCTTACTTTTTTGGTTCGTAAGTTCACAATCCTTTCATACTATTAATTCAGACTCCTGGGTATACAGTTGTCCACATGTTTTTATGTTTTGGTGTTTTATTTGGGTTTTTTTTTTTTTTTGGGGGGGGGGGGTTGTTGTTAATATAGATGTTATATACAGTACTCTCCAATTTTTATATACCATTCCAGTTTTAATACACTAAGTACAAGATCCTTGTTAGTCGTAATTTTATGTGCTAGTTTTTCACTCATAGAGTGAAGTGTAAGTATGTTGAGTGTAACGACTTTTAAGGTATGTTATAAAGTTCTTTCATAAAACCCTTTTCCCCAAAGACAGTTGTAGTAAAGTTCTCATTTATGGAAATGGGAGATCTTTTTGATTAATTGTTGAGATACTGCATTGTTAGCTGAGAGATCATTTTTAACTGTTGAAGTGTGACATTTTGTCTTGCACAGAAACATGATAAGCTTATGGGAAAAGTTTCTGAAGCACAGGAGAGATTTCCATTTTCTCTGACATATATGCAGACATTGATAAATACTGAAAGATAGAAAAAAAAAAGTAAAAAAAGCATAGATTTGCTTCATTGACAGTAACTCCTTTTAGTTGTATTATACTACTGTTCATGGCAGAGCAAAGGATATAATAAACTTTTTCACCTAAGACTTGCAGCCATTTTTCTCACATAATTTATTTTCTTATGATATAAAGTCTGCAATTTGCTTGAAAGGCAGAATCCAATTATTTCCTAATTAAAAAAATCCACATCCTTTGTTTAACTGGAAGGGATCCAGACTCAAATAGTTGAATGTTCTTTTTTGTCACCATTAACAAAAAAGAATTCTTTATGTTTTCAGGAAATATCATCAATTATTTCTTCTAGATTTAATTCCTGGAAGATGACTTTTATCTCAGACCTGGGTTGATTGAGTATCAGGGCCAGTTTTACAACATTATACTAGACTCAAGCTATAGTCTCTATATATCATAAATATTCCAATTTGCATATCTAGGAGTTGCACTTTTTAAATAAAGTGCTGCAGAGAGATCCTTGAACATCACACAAAGGCCAGACTTGCCGATCTCTGCACAAGTTTGACCTGATCTCAGCGTGGGCTGGGAGTTACGTCTTGATATTAAAACTCTGACCTGCGCATGCACACTGGAACACAGGTATGCTATGTCATTTGCATATAAAAGTGCATGTATGCTTTTGAAATTCTCTGAGTCTTCACTGCTGCTTGCTGGGAATGTAAAATTTCTTTCTAAACCTTGTTTCCATACCCATAGGACAGTGGACTGGGATTTGAGAATATCTGGTAGACATTATTATTTATAAGGCTTAAAAGTAAGGACTCCTCCTTTCCCCAGTCTTATAGTAGCCATGATAAATTTGTCTTCAATTTCCTTATAAAGGGTTCCCAGATTATACAGGGATCAGTGTCTTACAAAACTGTATAATAATCTTTCACAGTTTCTGTTTTATGCTAAAAGGGGGTGGGAGGGAAGAAATTCAGCAGATAAGGGAGGAAAAAATCATCATTCAAAATTCAGAACAGCTAAATAGGTCATTCAAGTCTTATAATAATCTCCAGTATCCAAGAGCAGGTGATGACACTGGTAGTCAGGAACAGAAGTTAAGAATACAGAATGCTGGCATTTTTTTCCAAGCTTACAGGTCTCATGAACACTGGATTGTCTCTAGCACACGTGATGCTCTATGGGGTAACCCTTAAATACATTATCAAGTGTATGAAGGCAAAAATATGTATGAGAATATGCAGAACAGCTCCACAGCCTTAAAATATTTGCATTTTAAGCCACTCAAATACAGTGGCTTAAATATTGCTTAGAATCCTTTAAACAGTACTGATGGTAATGACTAGTGCTCTCACTGTGGCAACAACCACTTCTCTGATCTCACTTTTGCATTAGCCAGTATTGGCTAATGAATCATGGTCGCTTCTGTTAGCCAGCCAAGGAATTCATTAAAAAGCTTCCTCTCTTACAGTCTGCAGAAGGTAACTAATCAGTTGATTTCATTAGCAACTTTGCTCCACTCATAGAAGTATGGTAGCACACTCCCTGTGACCTCATCGGAAGGCATAAAAAGGTTGTCTATCATGGGAGAAGGGTTGTGGACATACGACAGAACTTTTCTCAGCTGATTTCAAAAGTATCTACTGAGCTTTCTATTTTTTTTCTAAAATGTTGAAACCTAACAGATTGATAACCGAGGCCCAATGTCCACCTCCTCACCTTTCCTATACCCTCAGACCTCAGCACAGATCCTAGTGTTCTCAGCCAGTGAGAGATCTGCCTGAAGCATTTTACAAGTCTACCAAAACCACAGCCTACTAAATTACCCATCAGGATTCCATGGGCTGCAATGAACACACCAGTTCTCATCTCTTCTTCCAAGACTGCATCTATGGCACCAGCACATCCCAGACTTTCCAGGTTATTTAGGAAAGGGCATATTATATAGCAGAAGCCATTTTCTCTTTCAGTGCTCTGCCTGCTCAGGTCTCTTGTGAAGATTGTATGTCCACTACCTATGGAAACTGAGATGTGAAGCAAAAACCTCTGGAGCTACTAAATCATATGTGGCTGGCAACTGTAGGATTCATAGTATTTACAGACACCCAGAAATGTTATCAGATAGATGGATACATTAACAGTTTCTTTCAGAAGTGTCATTATGTAAAAGTCATTCAAATAGAAATTAGAATTCAAGAAGAGACAAATATGACAAACATTCTTCTGAAAACACCTGTTAATCTTCAGGATGCAATAAAAAGTGATAAAATGTGATAGCAAAACAGAATGGCAAACAGTGGACAACAACAAAATAGGAGGCTGCAAAATTATAACCATTTTAATGCAACTGAGTTTCCTAGTTTTTGAGGATTGAAAGCAAAAATAAAGCCTAATTAAAAAAATCAGACTTTCATTAACAGTCTGCTTGACAACATTACATTGGAACATAAAGAGTACAACTTGGAGTAAACACCCTTCTTTTTCAAGGTTTAGAGAATAGTAAGATGAGTGAGGTTCCCTCACAGGACATAGAAAGACCACCTGAAGTTAGGAGGAACGCCCCTCAGCATGCGTGCTCTGCAGTGAGTAGGTGGAAATGAGATGGAGAGGACCGCTATATATACTTTCCTGTAAATCTTCTTCCTTATGCCAGACAAGATGCATTAGAAGCAGGAGGACTACGCTCTCCCTATCCACTTTCAGAGCAATTTTAAGACACCAGCAGGAATGATTATGTTCCACAGTTCAGAGAGAAAGAAAAGTGAAGGCATGTCTTCTTGGGCACAGTTCTCCATGCCTCTCATACACAGGGACAAGCAAAATGGCCGGCAGTAACTCATGTCCCTGCATTTCAAGGCTGCTGCATTGTCACCGCTCTTACAGTGAGAGTTCTGAAACTTCTTTTTGCCCAAAGGCTTTACTAGATCTAGAAAGGGCTGAGCAGGGCAGGAATCTGGCCAGTAGCCAGGAGGCTTAAAGCGCTGCTTCATCCTCAGCCCTCGCCCGCACTTCTGCTTGCCGCAATGCTGTAAAGCCTGCGTTTCCTGGGAGGTATTCAGCAGCATGCGAACTTCTGCGCAGGCACCACGAGATGGCACCACAAGCAGCCGCAAGACCTGTTGAATTATCAGCAACCCTGATCTTGCTCATTTATATAATTAATAAAGCAATTGAGTAGGACTGTTTCTTGTCCAGGCAGTACTACAGAGATTACAAATGGATTTCTGCTCAGTGACTTTTCTGTTCCTGTGAAGCTGAGCAGCCAGTGTTTAGACTGATCCATTTCAAACAGCTGTTTAATACCGTGCTGAAACAGACACAACATAAATCAATATTTTAAAAGGTGATCAGTGACCACAGGTATCCAATTTCAAGGTGACTTTAATCACACTTAGGAACCCTCATTTCACAGGCTGGCTCATTCAGCTTGTCCTGCATGATGCCTGCCCTGTTCCTTCCTCCCACACCACCATCCAACCCCTCTGCCTGCCCTGGTGCCCTGCCCGGCATCCCACACCCGCCATTCCCACACAGAGCTGCCTACCAAGTGGGCCTTCACTGCCTGATACCTGCTATGGAGGTAGGAGAGGAGGGTCCCAAGCCCCTGATGAGAGAGAGAAAAAAATGAGTTTCTAGGGTTCTTGGCAAGACAAGAGGGACTCCAGGATCCTAAAGGGAATGGTGAACAGTATTTTCTGTTGTCAGTCTGGCCAAGACTCTGGCTGGAGGTTCCAGTCATCAAATAGCTTTACTTTTCTGCCATAAGAAAACTTTCCATCTCCTGACATCACGTCAGATACAGGAATATTTTCCCGCTAGGCTAAGCGGCCAATACATCCCACGGTAGCACAGTCCGGTGCAGTGCCTGCTCTCAGTCACACGACATGGAAGGCTCCTCCTGTCTATTAGACCCTCCCAGCTATTTTTTTATGTCCTTAAATAATGGAGTGCTTCTGTCACTATAATTCACATCCCCTAGACTATAACGGTGATTCACCTTCCTGCTTCCTATCAGGAGCAATATTTCTCTGTTTTCCCTGTGGATTGGAGAGGGCATGAAAGGATGATATTATGGCATGGCACAAAGTGCTTTGTGCTCCTCTCTACTCATCTTCCAATGATCACCAAGGAAACAACATCAAATCCAGAAGCCGTTAACACATTACCTAAAATGACACACCTCCAAATAAGCTTTCTAAATCTGTATTTGTCTGAATAAATACAGTGCCTGTGCATTGCTCCCCAAAATGTGTTCAGCCCTCAGCAGGCAAAAGGTTCCCAATACTCTGAATTAAATGAAACTAATTTTCTGACTGCTATCCCATTGTAGTTTTTTTCAAAATTCTGTGACATTAAGGTGCTCAGATATTTGTTTTTCAATATCTCTTACCAATTTTGGAATTTTTTCTGTAGTAAAATTACCACATAGCAGTGCCAGGTCAAATCCTCTACAAACATGAGCAAAACTGAATTGTTGGTACTCAGAACTAGGATGCTGGAGCCCGAGAGCTGCTACCAGAAAAAGAGAGAAATCCTGGGGTCTTGGTCTGGCTAACGCCAGGAAAATGTCTGGCGGGATGAGATAGACAATTGTTTCTTCCACCAGAGGAATAACCCTAAATTCTCACTCTGTCACACACACACTTCAAGCTCTGTCGCAAGCTAAAGAGGCCACGGTTCTCTTCCCCTCCCTAGAAGTCTGCTTCCCTGCCACAGCCTGCTTTGCTTATGCCTGGGACTCATTCTGTGTAAGAACAGTGGCATTGCTACAGCACGGTTAACGAGGAAAGGGTATCATATGAACAAAAAAGGCAGAATGGGAGGGAAAGGAGAGCTGCATCCTTCACTGAGAACCGTAAGCACAAATCCTGCTAACCACTGATCTGGGTGAACAGTGTGTAATGCTATACAAAGTAACCAAAAGCTAAGGCTTTAGCTTAAGCCTGAACCTGCCAAATTTGTACCTACTTTATTTAAGAATAAAGCCTCTGGTTTTAATTGTTACAATTGTCTGGAAAAATATACCTTCATCAGGAATTTAGCCAAACACAATGCTTTTTTTTTTTAATTTCATCATTCTGCTAATACAACCTAACAAATGAGATTTGTTTTTTGTATTGAGCTATGTACTGGGCTGATACCTGTAAAGCTTTTTCTTTAAGCTTCCAATCTGTTTCCTCATTAAAGCTCTGCAGTACTGATTCCTGCAGTTGTTTCATGAATTTTCTTTGCAAATTTGCAATCTGATCACAATCAAACTCCTACAGCTCTCAGAACAACTCCAACGCCCTGATTCTGCACAATAATGGCTCCATGCCCTAGAATAAAGATTCCATAGGACTGCTGAGAAAAAAAATCCTTTAAAAAATGTTTAGAATCCCTAAAAGCAGTGAATATTGTAGATAGAGGTGGTCAGATAAAATGTTAAAATTGCAGCTGAAGGTGGCTATGGCTATATGCATTCTTTTCAACCTATTTTTCTTCAGCAATTTGACCTAAAAATTACTGCACTTGCAAAAAGAATATGGGTCAGACATCTTCAGCCTATGACTTTATTTAGCAACCCAAATAAGATGGGCTTTTCATACATTATCCAAGTGCACTGAATCGTTCTGCATCAACTTTATTGTGTTATCAATGCACACTGTCAGCAAGATTCAGATATGTTGCACATCATAGCTGTAGTTTGAAAACAATTAGCAGGTGCTGCTGTCTGTGTGTGAATAAGGCACAGTCCTGCCAAACTTACTGTTTTAGAAGAAATGCACATTTTTTTCAAAGTCCTTCCCAAAACCCATCATAGACAAAGGTCTGCCCAGCTGCTTTGCATGGTTACAGAGCATAACAGAAATACTGATGAATTTTTACACTGTCTGAAACACTGTCTTTTTTATTTCTAGGTTTAACAAAATATGAACATGACAGATCAGTGAAACAAGCTACCTATAGAAAAAAAATGCAATCATTCCTTACACAAACTACTAATGGCAGCCTTTTTCCTTCAGATTCGAGTCATTCTTTAATGTTTGGGTCTTGAAGTATTATTTACAGAAAAAAATTTAAAAATTGAATGTTGTTATTGATAGCATCTATGCACATTTGTTGTAAACACTGACAAGAAAGAAAACCAGAAGGCCTCCTAGCTCAGAAATTGCCAGGTTTGCCACCCAGCAAGTTGTGTCAATGAAGCCAAGTATCTCAGCTTTCTCTCAAGCACTTACTTTTAGGAAGCATAAACAGTACCGAAGCACTCAAGTGCAGACAAATTGGATTTGGCTTTTAAAATTAATAATCAGATATGTTTATTTGTTTTTCATTTTGGTTTGGATTTCAAAATCCAGCCAGCTCCTGTTTAATACGGTTTAAGAGAGTAATGTGCAGTTAAGTGTCACTAAAGCAACTTAAGATCATTCTTCTGCAAAATAAAAAAAATCAAAAAAACTCATACATTTTTCCAAAAATTTACCATTTCTGTAGGTAAGTAGCAAATGACGAATTTCAAATTTGTTGAAAATATACTCTACAAAGATGATTTCAGTGAAGTTCATTGAAACCTGGGTTTCCTGATAGCTTTCTCATCTGACTGATCAGAAGCCTATCAAGCTGGGTTGCTGCAGATACAATGCTTCCAAGGCTGGGGAACCCAGTGCTTCCAGTATTTGCAGCTGCCTGGGCAGCGCACGGGTATGCTCTGCCTTCAATAGACAGTAACTTGAGACAGAAAGACAGTAACCTGAAGCAACTCAACAATGAAAAGGCTTTCCTTCTATGGAGGATTTCAAACTTTTGGGGTTTCTTAAGAATGAAATGAAAATTTAAAAAACAAACTGGTCTTCCTCTCTCAGATAGTTTTGCTTCCATTCACACTGAACTCTTCTCATACTTATAAACCCATGAGTTACAAGTAAATCCAGAGGGCTCTCTACTACCACTCAGTGAGGAAGATGACAACGCTTAGCATGGCTCCTTCTTTACAGGTGCACACAGGCACCACTTGAATTAGAGTGAAACAGATCTGGGCATGTCTCCGTACTCTGTACAAGACCAGCAAAAACAAACCATAATGAATCATATCAGATGCAGCTTCATGCCTTTGTTTCCAGTTTCTTCAACTCGTATCCTCATAGAAGTATTTCTGCACTTTTGCTATCAACAGCGTAACAGCAATCCCATACAGACCCAAGAACTGCTCACGTAACAAAAAGGAAACCCTAACTTCCCTAGGTTACATATTAGTGGAATATATGACTTTAAATATATTGTCCATCAGGTCTCTCCCTGGCTTTGTCAACTCTTTTCTAATATGGCTAATCTTTTCTGTTAAGTCCATTAAGATGCTTTCTTGTTCATGTTGAAAAACACCAGTCGTATCCAGAAAGCTCAAATTAAAACAGTAGTGGTCCAGGACAGTCATTCCTACAAAAGCTATTCCTACCAAAAAAAAAAAAAAAAAAAAAAAAAAGGAAAAAAAAAATTCCTAACAAACATATAATTTTTAAACTTCATTTAGTCTTGAGCAGAATCCTAACATACATTTCCTAACAGACAGATAGCACTGGAGTTATCGAATCATCTTATATGAGAAGCCAAGATCACACTGTGGTTTTGCAAAAGCAAACAGCTGAAGGTTGTAGGAATCCCGTCACTAACAAAGTTAAGGAAATACAGCTGGTTTATATATTCAGAAATGTGGTATAAGAATCAGCCATGAATGAATTTATATCACGTGAGACAAAAACTACAGGAAAAATAACTGAATGGCAGTAACAGAAGCATCTGTATTGTTCCTTGCACTGTTCTGTGTTTATTAAACACTTTTCAGAAGGATTAGTTTCTGCTGCTGTTGACTGCAAGCAGGATTTTCACAAGACTTAGAAAGACTAACTGCTTGCCTAGGTATTTTGAAATACGGGATGTATAACCCTTGCTCCAAGTAATGGAAACTAGTAGCATAGAAAGCTTTCTATGCTACTAAATACATAGTCAATGCATTCTAGCATTTTCTTTATTCTCCTGAGGGTGAAGTATTCTGCTTGCATAGGCGTAGATATATGAATTCTTCATTAATGATTAACTCTTTAGCTGACACTAATTAGTTTCAACTATCCAGCTATGTGCTCCGCAGGCCCAAGCTGCTTCACAATGCTGCATCATCAGTGCTGGGAAATTAAAACAATGTCAGCAAAAATTGTATTGAACAACAGGGAACAACTACCCAATGCAGCTACCATTAAAGCCAGTGAGGGTATGACTTTAATAAGAATCACAGTAAACCCCGAAGGCATATAGAGGGGTAGTGCAATGACAAAAGTCATCTCCCACCAGTAGTAAGCAACAAAAAAAACAACAACAAAAGGGAAAGACAACACTCCAGTCAATTCACTTAAGACAGGCCTGTTCTGCTGTGAAATACAAACCCCACACAGGGAATCCTGAAGCACAGATTCAGAAGCAATTTGCAATCTGTGCACTTCAAGGATATCAATTTAGTCAATCACTGGGTAGCAGCAATAAGGCCTTTTGCTTTAAATACCTCAGGTTAAATTTGGACCTGTGCAGAAAAACATTTGGACAAACACAAAAAAGGGGAGAGGAAGGGTACTCAGTCAAGAAAGGCTGTGTGCAGAAGAAACTTGACACAAGCACACACTATATTCAGTATGATGGCATTGAAGTGCACAATTCCAAACTTAAGAGAACCAACTCTTCATTCTGTTCTAACCCACAGAAATTTAGCTAAGCCACAGATTTAAGCACCTTATGCATGTCTTGAGACATACTTTCAATGAGAAACAGCTTTCAGATGCAGAAACTACTATCCCTAGTAACATATCTATTTAACAAGACCTAAAACATGTAACCACAACCATGAATCTAACAAACCTAAAACCACATCCCTTGACACTTTTAAAATAATATATTAGAAGCTAAAGCTATTCTGGAGCTGGAATAATTTACAGATAAGACCTGTCTTTTATATCAGACATTGTGGTTTTTCCACTAGAAGGTTCAATACATCTTCTATCAGGACAGAGTCAGATTTATTACTCGTGGTGGATGAGTTGCATACATATAACCAAGTTTTCCAATAGCACTTTGATGGATGCTGAAGTTCTCTGAAAGATCTAAACTACCTTCTTTTAAGCAAGGCAGATTTACAACTTGGAGTAACAGAATTGCTAGTCTTACCACCACCCTTCTTGAGGAAAGACATGTCATTAGTTTAGGACATATAAGAAACACAAAGCTTTCAGTTCTTATGAGATGCTTTGGGGGGGGGGGAGCGGGGAACCACACAACAAAAAAACCAACCAACCAACCAAAAAAACCCCAAACCACAAACAGAAGAAAAAGAGCGTTTACTGCTTAGAAAGGAAATAACAGCAGAATGTGTCACAGCACCTCTAGTTGAAGTGATTAGAAACAGCAAAGCAAGTGCTCTCTTGTGGCAGCAGTGGTAACAATGGCTTCCTAGGTTACAATAGCAAACAGTCCAAGGGAAACAGGCATAGAATACAAAAAAAAGCAATATAGGAAGCCTTTTATTTCCCCGAGATGCCACTAAGGCACTAACACAGCCATGTGAATGTGATGCCTTCTATGACTTGCACAAAAGCTGGAGAGTCTTCACCTACAGGACTACCTATACTCTGATGAACCAACTCCCTGTCCATGTTGAAGAACAGATCTTCCATTACAGCATTTGCCAGATTTCCCCACTCACTTCAATAGGAATACAACAATCTCCATTGACAGAGGTCTTGACCATTAAGTGCTAGCAGCTCCAATTCAACTCTTCTATTCCCAATCATAATGCAGTTACAGGATTCTGCAGCAACTTGAGCCCTCTCATAGGGCTTGCTTGAGCTTGGATTCTGTAAGCTAACTCTAGAATGCTGGAGCAAGAGATTGTTTTGCCCTAATCCAAACAGGCCATTTGCAAAGACACTCCAGATCTGTGAATTGCTTAGCTAGCTCCAAGTGTGAGCAGAGCACATGCAGGTCTGTCTGAATCTTTCTGCACAGACATGCCACAATATCGTTTAATTTCCTAGGCTGTATACATAAACCACCAGAGAATTCCAGGAGTATGGCTTCAGTAATTCCTCTCTGGCAATCTGGGCAACACCTAGCATTCAGCCTAGAAGCACAATGACAACTGCTAAATCTAGGATGGGCAATACTGCTTAAGAACCAGTTTGATAAAACCACTACTTCACACTTCGAAGTTGCTGTAGCATGTGAACAGGAAGCGTTCTTCCCTCTGACATTATTCCCTAAATTGAAATATAAACCATCTAAAATGGAAAGCATTTCTATTTCTCAAATAAGTACAAAATTCAGTAACACAGAACCTACATATAATGTTCACATATATGAGAAAATGATAGCTTTCTGGATAAATAACATTTGTTATTCCCTTCACAACTACTGTAAGCTTTTTATAATCTAACAGGAATATAAACTTGAAGGAGTATGATATAGCATATAAACATTTCCTAGAGGTATGAACTAATAATCTTAGAAAAACATGTACTTACACAGCATCTCGCCCATCATGAGAAGTAATTCCTTTAGTGTCTCTTTCTAACAAAAGGTGTGGGAACAAAATCAAAGTCAACGAAGTAGCAACTCACCAAATTACTACTCCTCAGATGACAGATTGGTGGTTAGTTGATTTCAATTTGTTATTTCCTATTACCCTAAAAATGCATATTCATATATCCACACAATAAATTTAGCAGAACTGATAGCTGGAGAACCAACATAGAACTGATGATTACAGAAACAAATGCCCTTGAAGTCAGTGCAGGACAAAACCTTCCTGTTAAAAAGCTTGTATTGTGTTTACAATGTGGCTTCATAAACTCTTCAGTGAGAACACCATGTAAATATTTCCTGCTAACCTCCCCCCTCATTCTCACTCCCCAGTCAATCCCATCAATTACACTGCTACAGCTGTTCATTTCATGGAACAAACTGATAGGGATTAACAACAATGCTGTTAAAGATGGCTGGGTTGGGTTTTTTTCCTTTTACTCAGAATGATTTCCCTAATTTGCATTGCTACAAGTGAGGAGGCTGAGTGGGCCAGGACAAGGAACTAAGGGAGGGAAGAGACAGCATGGCAGGGGCTAAACTTGGATTCTCTGCTTGTGAAACTATGGATTTAGTGAATGTGTATGACTTCCTCAAACCATGAAACAGATCACTGCAACTGAGAGATTACAGATTTTCTGTGTTGTCCTTTGCAAATGAAGTTTATTTGGTTTTATATAATTTGCATAAATTAGGACTTAGTAAAGGCCAGATCCTCAGTAGGGATATAACTATTTGTAATCAGCTTGCTTCTGGCATCTCTGGAATTAGTGATTTAAAGCAAGTGAGAATCTTCTCTGAGAAGACAGTGTTGACGCTAAAAGACATAAAAGACCATTATCAACTGATCACAGAGTTTATATTTGTAAAGAGGAAGATGTCTGTTTTCTTGACCTCTTTATACATTTAATTGAGCTGTATTCTCATTCAAACAAAGTCATTACTACAGAATATGTCCAGGGAAAATTTGTGGATCACTTTCTAATTTGGGTGTGATAGGAAATTCATTAACAAATTAAGGTGTTGCAGATTGGATGGAAACTGGAACAGATGGCCAGTCTGCAGGACCACAGGAAGGTATGAGACACATAAAGGGCTCATTGGTAAAAGCCATTTTGGAAAGTATCCTGTCTGCAGGACAACTAATAAGCCAGTGAGAATTTCTTTTCACGATAAAATGCTGTATGTCCTTGCCTAGTTTTCTTTTGTGGATGGATTTCTGTAAAAGTCAGACTGACCATAATAGAACAGTCATAACAACGCAAGACTGGCTGTTCTGGGCAGATGATAGTAAATACACTGCTACTGTGAGTCATTTTCCCCAGAACTGATATCTGAAGCTCAACAAAGTTATTTCTCTGTCATTACTCTGGTGAAGAGGCACACATCAGTAACTTGTGAATGCAGGAAAAGGGCAGTGAGCAGGGGAACGCTATGAATAGAATCTTTTATTATCACGACGAACTAGGGGAATGCATTTAAGTTGAGTTTGCATGGTTGCCTGTTAAAAATATTAGCATTTTCCCTGTAACATGACAATACTTGATCTGAGATCACTGACAGAAAACACAGATCTGGAGCCTCATTGTGACATCTTTATAGTTGCTTTCCACAAAACAGACATCCCTTACATAAGTTAAAAAAAATGTGACCATGCAACAGACAGGAACCAGGATTTCATGTGCTGGGATAGAAGTCTGAATTTTGAAAAACCACAGTGGTATTTTAAATGGTAAAGAAAAGGTGAGTTACAGTTTAACAAAACTCGCACTACTAGCTTTCTTGGAGCACAGATCAATAAACGAGTACATATGCGACTCACTGGGTAAGACCTAATTCAGAGAAAAGCAATTAAGATTGATACCCTGAAAAACTAAGGAACATGTTCATTAGCCAAGAAACACTCTAGCAATGTCTCCGCTATGAATTACCAGAGGACCAGCCTGCACCCCAAGCCTATCAGTTTGAGGGCTGACATAAAACACAGTTAAAACACCTGAACTTTTCTTTTCTAAAAGTACGCTTCTCAACCTTCTTTCAAATTGTGGAATGGCTCAGCTATTTCTAAATGCCACCGAATCAAACCCAGTGAAACTTCTAAAAAGACATTGTGACAGTAACCTTCACCATCACTTCCTGAGTATGTTTTGCTTTTCTTTTTTCCTCTTAACAAGGCCTGATCTCACTGTCTGGCTGAACATTAATCCGCTTTCACCAAGTACCAAACTAATGCTTGCTGCATTAATACACTGCAAATCCTCAAGGTATAAATTACACACGATTTAGTATAAAAGGTAGGCATAGTGCTCTCTTTTCACTACAGCTATTACCAGGAAGGCAACTAGAATACAGGTAAGTTTTCACCAGACCCTGATCTAGAAATCTTTCTTCAAATTGCAAACACTGTATGTAACTAACTGCTTCTGAAAAATAGATCATCCTTTGCTCTTTCCCTCCCTTGCTTCTTTTTCTTTCTCCTTAAAGACAGGACACATTCTCTGTACAGAAACTTAGATAAAAATATTTCATTGAAAGTGGTATGGTACTCTGCTATTATTATTCTGCAAAGATTGCTGACATGCCATTTCAGTCGCTTAGGAAAAATCAAATTCCCTTAGCAATAAACATACAGATAGATCTATTTAATGGCTTTATCCTATGTTCTCACTGATGTTTTTGAAAGCTTGCTATTATAGAACCACTTGAGGATAATGCAATGGCTCAATTTCACCCTATTTCTATAAATATTTCCTGTTGAAAATAACTATACACGTTTCTCCAGTATAGATATATTTTTTGCTTTATACACAGGATGAAGACAGTTAATTGTTACGTGCTGTTATTTTGCTGGAAAGCAATTTGTTGCAATAGCTGTCAGCTTACCAATATTACTATAGCAGTGGAAAGAGAAGAATGTGAATTCTGTATTACAGTGAATGCTACGTGGTGCTCAGGATACTGCTTCACAAGGGTGAGAATCTTAAGTTTAATTTCAGGCACCAGAATTAAATATTCTAGCTGATGTATGAATAACCCATTTCTCCAGTCTGTAACAACCAAATAGGCAGGATGAACCTTGTGAAAGAACAGGTTGAGTAAGTACTGTACTATTTGGCAGCAAAGTAGATACACAGCCAATCTGAACCACAAAGCGAAGGGTGAAAAGATGCTAGTAAAATTCAGATCTTTAACTGGCTGCACACATTATGTTTATATTGTATAACTAGAGTTGAAAGTATTACAATCTGGATCCCTGTCTCGTGTTCAATTTGTGGTTGCAAACGGATACAATAAAGCAGCCATTACTATCTAGACTCCTCTACTTTTCCAAATAATTTGAAGAATCAAGCAACTGACCTGCAAGATTGTCTGGTGATCGTATGACACAAATTTGCCATATCGGTCCTCCTGAAAGGAGAAATCTGAGGATCTAGGTGAAATTAGAAGAGTCTGATCCAAATCCTTTTGATCTCAGTGGGATTTTCCCCACCAGTTTAATTAGTTTTCACATCAGGTCCTTTATTTTATAAAAATTTTGAATTCTATCTCATAACAAATTTCAAAATAAGTATTTCCTTCTTGTAATTTTCAGGATCCAGTATATAAATATCCACCAGTATCATCTGTTCAGCAAATATGTACCTTCAAGGAGGTTGTGTATGAAACAGTGAAGATCCCTGGCTGTGGTAACCATCCCGAATCTTTTTATTCGTATCCAGTAGCTACAGAGTGCCACTGTGAGACCTGCGACACTGACAGCACTGACTGCACTGTGAGAGGGCTGGGGCCATCCTACTGTTCCTTCAGTCAGAATGGAAGTAACCAATGAAGGGTACTTGAGATGGCAGTTTGGCTTTAAACATTCACTTCTAAATAAAGGTACTGATCGGGCTTAAGTGGAAGATAATAGGCAAGGCTATTTAGAAACTGCCAAGACTGAAACAAAGATTTTTAGGGCCAAAATGGAGAGCTACTGACTAAACTTCTCTTCAGGCCTTCCCTACTTAGCCCATCAGTTTCCTTAAAATCATTTTCATAGGTCTATAGAATGCTGCTTCTGATTCCTTCTGCCCTTGCCTCCTCTTCTTCTCTATTACACATTCATTCTTTATATTCCTGTATTTCGACTGCCTAGTTCCCTTAGCTTATTCTATGCTATCCTATGCTTTCAGGAAGTTCCCAACTTCCAAGTATCTCTCCTCAGAGTGCACTTATTTTAAAAAGTCTTGCAGCACTGGTTTTCTTACAACCAACATCCGTGCCCTCACTTTCTATTAGTTGGACTGTAAACCTCTCTCAGCTGAGATCCTGACTTTTTTCTGTGGCAAAATATTTCTTATAGTCATTATGCTCTGTAGATAATAACAGCATGTTTATTTAAGAGCCAACATCTATGTTCAAATGTTGAATGTCACCTGAACTCTTGTACTTTCTCAATAAGGCTTGTTAGCTCAGGCTCAGTGCCACAATAACACAAATAACATGAACTCTAGTTCATACCTGGCTAACTTGAAAAGAGAATCATCAGCTGTCTACTTTCACCTGAGTAAACATATCCTAAGTCAGTTAAACAATCCTGAAAATTGTGCCACATATCAGAAACACTGGATTTCCTCTCATTATTCAACAGAATGTAAGAATGAGAATTTTTTTTTAACACTAGTTAACATAGGAGTCTCACCAATTATTTAGGGATGAATCTAGAGGCACCCGATCCCAGAAGTGCAAACACGGTGTGATAACATGCCTTGAAAGTAGTTCACAGTAGTGTCTTCTGAGAATGGAAGTTTACATAGAGTTCTGCAGCAACCTAATTCTGCAGTGGCCAATATGAAGTTGGGATGGTCTGGAAGCAAGCTGGAGGACTGACTGAATCAGAATGGAAAATTATCTCACATTATTGGGAAAATTATTTGAAACCTACTGAATGAAATCCTATCAGGAAAACAAAAAGGTACGGCTCTTCATCAGAAACAATCACCTACACAAACACAGAATGGAGAGCAACAGGTTCAGCAGTAGTTCAGCACCAAAGACTTGGAGGTTATAGAGGATAAGTATGAGTCAACAGTACCACGGTGCTGCAGAAAAGTGGGAATGTAAGAAGCAGAGCCTACAAGACACCACCTACTTCCACCACTCTGCTCAACATGACAAGAGCCTCAGCTGAGTTGTTATTTCCAGCTTTGGACACAGAACTTCAAGGCACTGAAAACCTGGAGAAAATTCACAAAAGAATAATAAGAATGGAGGCCTAAAAAACATCTTAGGAGAAAAGGATTTAAATAAATGTGGTTGTTTTGCTTATAGGAGGTAACAGTTGGGGGGGGTGGAAATTAGTGGAACCTTTTACATGCGTGAAGACTGTTACAAAGAGAAAAAGAACAGTCAGTTCTCCATGTTCATAGCGAACAGAACAACTAACGAAAGATTCAGAGTAGTCACTAGCAAATCTTCTGAAAGGTACAGACAGCTAGACACTGAAATAAATTGTCATGGGGTTGGGGAAGGAAGGGAGAGAGAGAGTGGGGTCTGTGGAGTAGTGACCACTACAGGTCTTCAAGAACACATTGAACCCATTGGGAATGACAGAGATAAAGTTAATTTGCCACGAGGCAAGGGAATGAAGTAGACAAGCTCTTGCTCTCACCTGACACGTCTGCTTTTGAGACCCTTACAGACATGCTTATTTAAAGGGAATTTGTCGGTTACTCTGGATCTCTCTTATAATAGATATTTTAACTTATTTCATTTTTAGCTTTTTTACTGAAAGATATTAGTTCTCTTAACTTAATTTTATTTATAAGATTTATCTGCGTGGACATTTCTTTGGTCTAGTGAAGTTTTGAAAGCTGTAAAGTAATAGGTAAATCAAATTGCCTCTCACTCATTTCAGTTTTAAACATGAGTTGCCTTCAGTTAAAACTAAGCACATTATTCATTTCAGGAACTATTCCATTCTGAATGAGAGAATTTTGAATTAAAATTGCAAAACAGAGTAGCTTGTAGTAAAAAAGTATGGAAAAAAGATAAGTTTTCAAAATCAAGCTGTAAACACCTGTATTGTTTGTTGTGCATTTTGGAATAATAAAAATAATTTTGTTGCACTTCTGTTGTGTATGTCTTAATAAGCCAATTAAAAAACTTAACGAATCCACCTGCTGACTTTACTATGCTTTAAATCACACTTTTCCCCCCTCATAACTTTTTTCATGTAACTAATACGCCCACCTGAGACATATTTGCATTATGCAACCAAATCACATCAAATAAAAGACTGGTATATTTTAGCCAGACCCAATAACGCGATGAAACAGTACATAGTTGCAACACAACAGAACTGTGGATGAGAATAAAGATTATCATTAAAACTTTATTTAACCTACAGGGATTAGAACCTCTCGAGAGCTGTGTCCACATCTCTGTCACACATTAGCTTGCATGTAAAACTCACTCTCACTTCGCATCTCTCGCACACCTTAGGTACCAATGCTGAGGTAAATACCAAGTCCTAAAGACTCAAGGATGCAAAGAAAAAGGTCCCTCCCTATAAGCACTAACCCCTGCCAAGCAAATTATAGCCTTTGAGAATACCTCTTCCAAACACTTTCTCAACCCCTCTCCAGTACGTAGATATGAGTTCTACCCAAATCTTTCCCATAAAGCTGGCTTTTTGAAAAGATGGGTATGTCATGCATCAAAAGCTTTGTGTTTTTCAAAATATCAGCAGGGGAACAGCAAACAAATAATTGACTGAATTTATCTTCTTTTTCTAATAATAAGTGATCGCACAAAAGGCTCAGGAAACTTGTAAGTCCTACATGAAGTCTTGCTGTTAACCTCAGCGAGCTTTGAATGTATGCCTCCATTTATATGAAACTAGCACTGGAATTTACTCTGAAGTGAAATCCATTCCAAATCATGTCAACAATTATTTGTTGTTCTACAGACTGATTGCAAATATTTCACTGTCTGTCTGTTTCGCTGACAGAAATTCAGAAATTCTTACAAAAGGCTGGCTTGACTTGAAGGTATCTTGGACTACCTTTGACAGTTTGTAAGACAGACTTTATCTTCTCAAAGTTCACTTTCCATTCAATGCCCTGTAATAATTTCATTAAGCTTACTTTTACATCAATGTTTTTCCAAAATTTTAGTGAAGGTACTTGCAAGTCATGAGCATTAGCATAGTTTGAGGTAGAAATCTACTTTGAATTATTATTTAAGAAAAATATTTAAGTAATTTGTATGCTGTTTGTCTAGCTCTGTCGCAATGAATAAATGGCAACTGTCAAAAAGTGAGTCTTAGTATGACATGCTACTCGAAATACTAAATTGGTGGGTAAACTTTCAGAAACATTCCTAATAGATTCAGATGTAGATTTTCAAAAATTCCTACCCCTTTCCATTGAAATCAATAGGTAAAATGCTTTTCAACTTCAATACAACTATTCTGCCAACAGCAAACTTTTCAAAAGCTGCATATTAATTCTGTTTTTAAAGTCAGGCTCTGCAAAAAGACCTTGTATGTCAGACTTTAGCCACCAGCCTAGAGAAACTAACCTTAGAGGTAGTAAAAGCTAAAATGGACTGAACTATATATATATCTACTCCCATTTAAGTAAAATTATCTTTTTTCTTGCATCACGCTGAAAGCAGGAAACCTGGAAAACTATAATTTATAACCCCCTGGTGAATGCATACAGCATAGAGGCAATACATAGTGTTCAACTATCTGTTGAAGACCTTTGAGAGGGACACTTAATGCAGGATTGTGTTGTAATTAAGTCTTTCAAACACCCAGATGTATAGATAAACTGCATGAAGATTATTCATCTCTGCTGCCGCATATGTGGGTGAATTTCTATCATTTATTATGCAGACAGTTTGACCTTGATCTTATGAGTGTCTGTGCCAGTTGTACTTGAAGCTCTCCAGACATCAAGATGGGAACATGAAGTGCAGCAGCGGTGCTCATAGTCCTACTAATTGAAATGACCATTTAATCCCAACTGCCTTTTTAGGTAGAAAGCACACCCTGATTTTATAGAGGGGCAAAGAAATACACATTACTCACCTTGAAGCCATTAATAAAGCATCAACATATTAGCATCAACCCACTGTTGTCAATGCTCATCTGTTATTCCCTGCCTAAATTCTGTAGATAATTCCTCCTAGCTTAAAAGAGGTTGACGCTTGCCTTTATAATTTTGTCATATAACTCAGTTCACAATATTTTCTACCACATTGATACACAGAAATATAAATGTACTCTACTTGTATTAACCCTACTGATGAATAAGAATTCATTAGCCATCCACAAATCCTCAGACAAATCTAGCCTGAGACAGAGATAATTACAAATAATAGTTGGCAAACAGCAATGTTAGGACTCTGGCTTGTACCTGTCAAGTTGAGGCTGCACTTGGGCTATTTAAATGGGAAGGAGAAAGACAGTTGAGCATGGTGTTACTATGCTACAGTCCTTCACCCTCACTTGCTGAGGCAAGTGTATTTTGCTTTGTCAGTATGCAACATTTAGCTGCACACTTCATTTTCATTAAAAAATACAACTAACACCTTGGTTGAAACTACAAAAAAACTACAAAAAAAAGAGCTAAGCAGCTAATCTGAAAAAGTAATTTGGAGATGGCAGCCTTGAGATTAGTGGCTCCCCTCTACTCAGGCAATGGGATCTATGAAATTTTTCTGTGTATCTCATGTTTCTCTTCAATTTATGTTATTAACATTAGCTATCAAAGCCTTGGTCTTTCAATGTGACTTATACTGATAGACATTACAGCAGCTCACAAGGCTGCAGTCTCTGGGAAATACAGAAAACAAGACAGGAGCAGGGTTAGAGAAAGGACATACTTGCAAGAAATCAAATGTCAGTGTTTCATTATGTGTAGGTGGGGAAGCAAAAGAATTAACTAGCTATGCTTTACAGTCATTAACCATTAGTTTTCTTAAATGTAGCAACTCTGAGAGGCAAGAGGTAAAGTCTCATTTCACACTGATGGTCTCTTAATTCACTGAAAAAATACTGGGGGGGAGGGAGTCAGATGTGTTACTTGTATGTCATTATTCTGTATGAGAAAGGAAGGTAAATTCTAGATCTAATATCTTTGGATTACATTTGGCTATACTTATATACATTGAATAATGCTATAGACAGAGATCTTAGTCAGAATATGAATCTAACCCCTATAAAATACATAATTCTTAAGATACCGACATTCAAGACAGAAGGTAATCCAACATTATCCACTGGCTTTTAGAAAAACCTTTAAACAAGGAATCCAACTTCCTTCTTGCTTCATGTGTTTACATTTAAAGTTTCCTTCAAAAATTATCTTAGCTTTCATTATCTCCTTCTCTGATTATACAGTATTGGCAAGTCTTGAAGCTTTTGTGAATGCTGTGGAAATTCCCAGTCAAAATAATACAATAAGGAAGAAAAATGTGAAGAAGTTAGAAAACTTTTGGTTCAGAAACTATCAAAACTTATGTCACGGAGGGAAAGGGTTATGGATCAGGTCTATGCCCTGGTAATACTTGCCTTTTCAAACAGGTGTTTAGAATCAACAGCATGATTCTATATAACGTAAAAGTAGGGTACACACTTCAGCTAGCCCAATGATTGAGAAATAATAAAGACAGCTTAAAATTAATTCTGCCCCCACTTCCAAATAGTACCAAAGACAGCTCTGCCAAGCAATGGATCTGGCCCAATCAGTTCAATTTCTTTCCTATGTGATTTCTCCTTTTAGTATAAATATCTGAATCTCCATGAGAATTCTAAATCACGTGTGAACTAATGCTTTAGATGGGAGACTGACTTACACCATCAGTGTGAGTGGATACAAACTTTACCACATCGGCTTTGTTTACACAATCTAGCCTTAAGACAAGTAGAACCTGATCTAGGAGTATCTGGATGTGTTCATATACTTGGATTGTTATGTCTGGAACTCGAAACCTCTTTACACTGTGATGCTTAGTTCAGGGACAATGTAAAAGCATAACCAAATCGATTCCTGTCTATGCACAATCTAGTTACTTAGTATTTGTTATTCAGCATGTACAACACATGGAGGACTGCCATTTTATTAATCATTTCTCTAAGCAGTGTAGAAACTACCCTGTCAAATTCCAATATCCAGCTAATAAATTCATTAGAGAGAATGAAGGTGCAGCAGTCTGACAAAGATTCAGTTCAACCCAAGACAAGCCCCAAACATCACCTCTAAGAACAAGCACTGTAGTTAATCGAAAGTGTGTTGCACAGAATGGTCTTAGAGACTCATGAGAGCCACTCTAAGAACATTTATTTTCATCTATTCAACACTATAATATTTTAGAATATTTATTTTAAGAATATTAGGATAGCTAGCGGGATTAGAAAGTATTCTGATATAGGAATATGCATTTAGCTTTGCTTGTACTGTGTAGCCCAATATTTCTTTAATAATCAAAGATAAAATAGCATGAGAGCAAGCCTGGGAATGAACAACATTACTTCAGAATAACTAAGCCTCAGTTATGAATTTCAATGCTTCAGGGGTTATACACTCACAGGTTTGTGATGCCCTTAAATAATTCAGTCTACGTCCTTTCAGTAGGTGTCTGATCCATTAAATATTCACTAACACTTTGAAGACTGGAATAGTGTCAGATCTCAAATTAGAAAATTTCCTTTTAATGTCACTCTTGTGTTAATTTCTGTCATATTATTTCAGGTTATTTGCCACATCTCAAACTAGGTAATATTAATAGCACAAAAAAGGATCTTCTCTTTCTTGATAAGTCAGTATGCCATATGAAAGAAACAAGCAATTCTGCTTTTGACATACACAGCCCCATTGCCTTCAAAATGGGAAAAGTGACGTGCCTAGGCGTATGGTAATTGATAAGGGAAACTTCAGGATCTCCCGACTTCTTGCTCTAGCAAAGCTGCATAAAAACCACAGTCTGAAGCTTTATACAATTGTTAATACTACTATACTACACCAGTTTATTAAAAATGTATCCTCACACTTGATCTGAAAATAAAATAAAAGCTTATTGCCCAAGACAAAAAGAACAACAAGGGATAAGTGTCAGATCGTAACATTACTACTAGATGAAAAGAGCCTGTGTAGACCTGCCAGGTTTTGAAAACAGACAACTGGGAAATCCTTTCAGTCTTGGTATGACATCACTAAATAAATCCCTATTATGGCTCCAAAACCATTATGCAAACAGCTGTTCAGCAAGCACTGAAACAAGATCTTTCACACATCAGGAACTTTGTGTCATAAATGGATTCTCCTGCTTGAAATGTGGCACATTCTCCCAGTGAACGTGTCTGTGTCAGGCAAAGGATTTCCTGCTTACCTCAGCTGATTCCTAATGAGAAATCCATGTAATTTAGTTGTTCTTTCAATTTGTGAATTATTTACAAGCAGATGTTGGTAACTATTTTGTTTGCGATGGATAATGCAACTCAACACCACTACAAAGCAAGATGCCCTAGTCACATTTCTTCCTCATATCAATGAGGGGACACAGTAAGGGACATATTTTCCCAAAACATTCCAACTATTGTGTTAGTAATGACACAGCAATAAATATTGCTGGTCTGTTTGTGACTCAGACTTATTACTGTGAACCTGGACATGCTACTGCACATTTGACAAACTAAATTCATATCAGTGAAAACAAAGAAATTAAAAGCACTGGAGATTTCATAGTTAAATCAAATAATATCACTGTGTCACAAAACAAAAGACCCTTAACCATTGCATAACAATGTAGCAAGAAATCAATCATGGAATCAAAAATGTCAGCAGCAGGAATTAACTGCATAATACTCTCTAGTCCAGCGCTCCCTCCCTTGCAACCTGGTTTGCCATGTTTCCTTCTACAGGGAAAGCGTAAGATGTCTGAAAGAGGGGTATTCAAGGAACAGATATTTCAAACTCGTCTTAAATTTCACATCAGTAGAGTTATACAGATGGAGAGCAGTGCACAGCACAAGCTTCTTCCCAAAAGAAAACAAGAGATAAAGGACACTGTAAACTTGCTGAATTAAACAGAAGTGGACCATGTCCTCACAAAGAGACTTTTCATTATTTATCAACGGTTGTGCAGTTTAATGACCGGTTCTGACAACAGTTACTGCATCTCTGATTCAACAGGTACGGACACTGTTAAGGGAAAAATATATTGTGTCGGATCCGATAGCCCAAGACAGATGAAGCTTCTGCAGCTCTGTACCCTGAGGTCTAACCAGCAGCGAGGTGAATACATATTCCCAAGTAGGCATATGCGCACAGAGTGCATATATACACCACATATATATATATATAATCTGGCCACACAGATCAGCCACCACAGCGGCTGGCACTTGTTTTCATTCACCCCAGTCTCTCCAGTCGCTGGCACGCAGGCACATGGCCCCTCTGGCCTGTGGTGCCAGCCCAGCTGCTGGAACCCTCACGCGCTCCAGGTGCTGGCAGCACGGACGCGTAAGCCCCCGTGACCCAAGGGCCCACTCCAGTTGCTGGCATTTAAGTCCACTCACTCTGATCTCCCCAGCTGCTGGCACACAGACCCGTACACACATGCACACAGAACAGAGAGTCCTCACCCAGGAAAAGAGCTGGAAAGGAATTTAATAGGAAGATAGGACAGACTGTGCCAGTCAGGTGCAAGGCATGGCCAGACAGGCACACCAACCAGCAAGCTATTTACACCAGACCAGCCCTTCTCATTCCCTTACCTTTTCCCACACTTTTTACTCCCCAAACCACCTAGACCCATCCCCTTCCCCACCTTTGATTCCTCCGCTAAACATCCCATAGTAAATCCTGTGCAATCCCAGAATGCTCTTCCCCTGTATCCCATATGCATCCCATATGCCTAGGCAGCAACCTCTCCCAGTCCGGAAGGTGCTCCAGCGCTGACTCCTCTTGATGGTGTTTCACACCTGGAAACTGGGGCTGAAGGGGGCAGTCCTGGGGAGGGCCCAGTCAGGGGGGTCCTTCCTCCGAGTCCTTAACTTGGGTTCCCACCACGCCTTTGTGCCTCTGTGCTCGCAGAGATGAGCCTTTGATGGGCTGACAGCTCTCCTGCGATGGGCCTGGCAGTAGCTGAGCAGAACACTACTTTGGTACCCCCAGCCACCATTTTTTCTCTATGCTCCCTTCCGGGCATGCAGGCAGGCTTTTATCATGTAACCTAACAGACACAAGCCGATAATACAGCTCAATGTTTAAGAAGCATCAGTTTCTGCTGTTCACACTTACTCAGAAGTCAAATTAAAGATGCTAGACATCATCTGTTTGTTAAACACAGGGATGTGTACAGTCTCTCTCATGAAATCAACTGTCAATCACATTTAGGTCTCATTAGGCTTGAACCCCACAATGCTTTATAAATTTTCCCTATTGTTTAGCAAAATTCCAAGAGCAGAATAGTCTTTCTTTGGCATCCATTTAATGCATCAAGGATTGCCAGCCAAACAAGTCTTACTGCCCACTCACTCTCTTAATTGATGCTCAGGATTTCAGGTTGTGTAACTCTTTTTAAGGCTTTTAGGTAAAAAGGAAAAAACCTACTTATTTGGGTATTTTACATTTGTATTTAGAAGTTTTAATAATACAGCTGCTTTACTGTTCCTTTCTTTACCACATTTTCTGGCTACTGACAGTAGCAGAAAGAGACAGGCATTCTTGCACATTTGCGATCATGACATTGCTAACAATTCACATCTACTCCATAGAAAGTCTTTTGAAGAGCAATTCTAGTAACTTTTTCATGTCAGTAACTCTGTTCTCATTCTTTTCACAAGATAAGCACCTAAAATCATGCCTACTTTTCCAAACTGGGTGTATGGCGTTATGCCCACCTTATTCAAGTTTGCAGATTAAATGTTCCAGTACACATGTACCCAGGTATTCAGTAGTTTTGCTCTAATACTAACTGGACGGATTCTCACTTTTGGGCACACACAATACTACACACAAGTTTGAAAGTCAAATTTTCAGTAATTGATAAATGGCAGTGACATTCGGTACTGAAAACCATCATCAATCATCTTCTACTTAAAATACTAAGTGGATGTTTTCAATATTGCCTTTAACTTAGATGCACAACAGCATGTGTCTTTAAAAAGTCCTCAGCTGAAGGACATATGGCAAAAGCTAGCTAGCGTGCTGCATAACTATGCAGTGATCATATTCTGCAGTGAAGAAGACAGCATAAAAACCTTCTGAAGGACTTACAACTCTGGTTCTCTGTGGAAAAAACCTATATGAGTAAGTCTCTCCAAATCCAACAAAGGCACAATAAAGTCTATAAATAAGCTATCACTGGTATTTTTAAATGTTTATCTGGCTTTCCACTTCTGCTGCTGAGCACAACACTGAGTCTAATTTACTGTTGTTTGAGCAAGAATCACAAAAAATAAGAGAATGAACTCATATTGTGACAAGAAGAAATGCACGCATCAGTCATGAAACTCACAAAGTCTGCTTTCAATGTAGAACAAAAGATAATTTCCCCTTTCACCTCTTCAGCTCAGAGCATTTTTTTGAGCTCAATGTTTTGATTTCAAGTAATGTTTTGCTTTGCCTGGATGAGAATGACCTTTATGTGGCACCTGCACTGAAGTAAAATTCATTGGGAAACCAAGGCCAGACAGATTTTCCTGGTGAACACTTGAGTTTCCAAAACAAATCACATTGTAATTCATTGTAAGCAATACTTTCAGGAGCCCAGCTTTAGTTATCTAAATTAAAATCTCCACAAGTCAGGTTTCCTAAATCTAATTTACTCTTTAGTACACTAATGTGTCCTCAGGTAGCTCACCAGAATAAGCTATGAGTCTGCATAACAATTGCCTGAAGCTAGGCTCTGAAATTCCACCTAACTTGTAAGACTTCCCGCGTTTGAACAGTCCCTCCTAAATGCATAATTCTTTTATGAAAATGAGACAAACTCTAAATCACAAACAGGCTTTTCAACATAAACACCCTTGCCTATATAGCATTAACAGCAGCAATGAATTCAATGCAAATAATAGGTCTTGTGCTTAGGTTCGAAACTCACTTATGGGTGGGTTCCCATTATCTTCATGACATACCCTGAAGTCTATTCAACTCCAGTGTGATTTAAGAACATCTCTGGGCTATGTCCCTCCAGGAAGTTGAGAAGAGATGAAATGGAGGCAGTTACTTATCCTGTGGGAATGCCTTGACACCAAGTATCTTCAAATGTTTGAAAACTAAGCACAAGACTTAGGAGCAACCAAGTGAGGATTTATCCCTGAAGCATCACATACAGAACTGTTTATGTTTTTCCAGGTCATGTAAGTGCTGTCAAATTTCTATCACAGACATCTATTTAGATGTTTTTTTAGTTGGGACCTGAAAAGGGTATCTAGCTTTCCACATAAGCAATATTGTATGTCCTTTCCAGAAAACACAAAACATAGATACACAAAACATACGACTGTTAAGTGTAACCCTTAAGAAAGATAAAGCAGACAAATTGAAAAAGGAGAAAAGCTGACCAAGCAGCAGTACAGCAGAAAGAGAATCTCTGAGTTCTAGTGATTAACAAAGAAATTATGACTCAACTATATATTGTTGCAGACATGTAAAATCTCATCCTAAGATCTATTAATAGGGGGTTCACACGAGCTATAAAACAGAGGAAGAGTTTTTTCCTCATTCCATCAACACTGGTAAAATTTCAGTTTGAATAGCATGCCCAGTCTGAGGGTTTCACACTTCAGTTACAAGGTTTCTCAGAAACTAAAGCTACATAATTAAAAGCTTAACAAAGATCGAGTTTGCATTCAACAGAGCAAAGTAAAGCATATATTCAGCAGCAAATGCCTAAACACAATGTATGTACACCAGTTCTGACAATCCACTGCATACTCTTTGCTTATTTAAAATCAAGAAAGGGCATACTCAAAAAAGTGGGGGTAAAGAAAGAACGCAAAGGAAAAACCTTTTAAATAGTGCTTTTCTACATAGTTCTTATGTTGGATTAAATCCAAATTATATTTTCAAGACTATCTCTGCTTTCCTGGTAACTGTAAAAAAAATGCTGCGGCTTTTTTTTTTTTTAATCGAGTGTATCGCAAACTTCAAAAATGGAAACATAGGTCCAGGCGCAGGCCTAACCTGAGCCATCAGATAGCAATCTCATCACATTTTAGTAGTGTTGAAGTCTACATTTTAATCTAATTCTAAATTTTTCATAGCTTGATTTTAGCAATTATTTTGAAGTGAAATATAATATCTATAAAAGACTCTTTGAAAGCAGAAGCAGTACTGAAGCAGAAGCACTCCATTTTCCTGAATAATGAGTAAAACAAGGACTGGAGCAAAGCCTAAAGTTGTCTTAAAAATTTGGCCATAATCCTTTTTTTACTCCCACCAGAAAAAAAGTTTCAATAGCTCTAATATTCTGAAACAGCTGTAGTACTAGATATTCTGATTTCCAAAAAACCAAATGCTGCCTATAAGCCAACTACCCTTCAGTTTCCAGGGAAATACTCTTTAACTGGGGATGGCAAGATTCTCCTTTAATATGATACTACGATAGTATTCTCTGACTTTAAAATGCACCCCAGCACCTGTCATAAGGAGTTAGTTTCCTTTTATTTCAATGGACAGGGATCTTACCCTAGGAATCTTCCACTGATCTTTCTCATCCTGTCAAAGACTCAGAAAGACTGAAAGTTCACATGACTCTGGAGTGAATGGAATTTTCCTTTTCATCCGCATAGGTCTTTTCTAGGAGTCTTACTACTCTCTGAATCAACCCTTACAGATACAGTATTCAGAAAATAACCTTACAGAAGCGTCTGGAACAGTACAAATAACTAGGATATTAATAAACTGATACAAATTCTATCTCATCTCACAGAAAGCTAACAAGCAAACTAGACTGATTTATATGGTGATTTTACCCCACAGACTGTTTCAGAATATTTCCAAGAAAAGTGGTAAAGATTCAATATTTGAAATCCTATTCAGTCATAGCAGTTGTGATGGGTCACATAAATTAAGTACCATGACTCTTTTTCAGCTGAAGAATGTCAACTCTTCCAAAGAATCTTTTGGGTACCACTAAGCACGGGTATAAACATGAAGTTTCCCATATATGATCATTCCCATATATAAACTAGAAATTCAGACTCCTTGAACTGCCAGAAGTAATATTCAATTACTTAAACTTATTTAAAAAGATGCTAAAACTACCTGAGCATAGCTGAAGCACTTTGGGGGGCGGGGGGCAGACAGGACAAGTCCAAAACACCCGGAACAAACCAAACCAAATATACACACAGAACTTAAAAACTGTCCTCTTAGATAGCATCAAATAATGGCAGAGTAGCATACACAGAATAACAGAGATACCAGGCACACCATACCACCTCAGCTGAGAGGGCTTTTCATATTCATAGAAACAATATTCTCCTGTCTACCTACTTTCACTCCAGTGATGCAGTTACTGGGTGCTAAGATGCAACAGAAAGTCAATGGAGAATTAAGCATTGCTGTTTGATCTGTACTATAAATAAATACCTTCTGCAAACATCTATGTCATATAGGTGTCTCATTGTGTATGTTTTAGCTGCAGTACTTCCCAAGAATATGCCTTACCCCATGTGATACTGTGCCACAGTGACGTATTCGACAGAAGGAAAAAGTGAAGATACAGAATATTTATTTGTCAGTGATTATGTTAATATAAAATAGTAAAATGCAGGGAAAAGTAATAATCTTTTGGACTTTTTAGAGATAATGGATTTATGAAGCATTCTGCTGCACAAATCATCGGCCTTGCTTGCCAATCTAACCATATCATTGCTCTTTACAACCTTCTACTGACTGCCCCTTCTCTATTGCATTAACCATAAGTTATTTGCCATCACTTTCAAGGCTCTTTATGATTGATCCTCCCTACCCATCATCTCTCATCAAGTATTTAGAGGTCTCCAATCAAGCTATAGTGACAGCTTCCATCATCTAGTTGTTAATTTTTCAGACAAGCACCTCTATGCTTTCTCTCAAGTTAAGAGTTGATACATCCAGAAGGCACTTTCTGGTTCTCCTTCCTGTCTTCCCTTAAAATTCTCCTTTGCTATATTGCCAATAAGAAGAATATGGTGGCGTATGAAAATAGATACTTAACATGTTGATCAAGAATATTAAATTGTGCCCTTGACAGCCTGTCTATAAGTACCTTTCTGTTATTTTAAAGCCATGAATTATTTATTCCTCTTGATAATGCTTTAGAGCTTGGTGGTTTATGCTATCTCTTATGACAAGATAAATGTGCAGGTCTCCCTCTGAGGTAAAGGGAAAGCGCTAACCAAACCCACAGAATTTGTTACTCATTTTGAACTGGAGCAATATAACAACAACTCCACAAGATGGCATTCCACTACACCCAGGTGGAGGAATACCAGGCACTGGCACACACTCACTCTCTTGACTGCTCATTTTCAGGGAGGATTCAGTACCCACCAAATCATTTGTAAATAAAGCATTTTCTCTGCTCTTGAAAGTAACATGAGAAAACATATAAAGGGAATGAAAATGCAGAACAGTAAAAACTACAATTTTTCCTTTCAGAAACTATGGAGCACTCACTTCATAGATGATATTTTATATAGAAACAAACTGCATGTGAGCAGCCTATGGGATACTATATGCTCACTGTCACTGCAGAACCAGTTCAATTACATCCTGAGCACTGATGCTCGCTCAGTTCTTACCAAACACAGTTCTCTAGCTGAAGCAATGTTTTTCACTCAAGCTGACTGGCCCATAAGGGATGCCTGTTGACATTTAAGTATACTGAAAATTAGCATAGCACCAAAATGGGGACTCAGCCTCCCTGTGCAATTAATAAAAGTATCCAGTTAGCTGAAGAAAAAAACTGCAGTGTAATTTGGTGTTCTCCTGAGAGTCAAAGAAATGAATCTTAAATTATTACCAGTGCAGATGATGCATACTACCTCTGCAGTAAAAACATGGCATTATGAGATTTCAGGGGCCTACTGCAGATAAGCCAGCATCACACCGAGATTAAGACAGTATCTTCTCGGAGGTTTTGGCAGGAAAGCAGTCTTGAAGGGTGCATGCAGAGGCTGAGACAGAATTCTACAGCAGAAGAAAGATCCTATGAACCATAACATCTCAGAGGCTGAGCAAGATAATCTAGGCAGCTAGAACTATTCCAGGTCTCTTGCCTATTTATCTAATTCTACCTGCACGATTTTCTGATAAAACAGATCTGTATCAAAGCTGTCACTTGTTCAGTCATTGTCCCGTTCAATGGTACACAGCGTCATGGAATCAGCAGTACAATGTGCACTAAACTCCCAGTGCCAGGGAAGTTTCATACCTCCCAAGAAAAAAAGCACTAAAAAAACCTAACTAAGGTAATCTACCTTTTTCCCAGAGATCAAGTGATGGGAGAATCTATTAAAACAAATACCCATGGCAGCTCCTGCTTTACCATTAGTTTCCTCTGAAACACTGCAGGCCAGATCTAATTCAAAGCCAGATGCTGACTTCAACGGGTTCTGGATCAAGCCTTAGCTCAGGAAGACTTTTCAGTTATCTCTAACAAGGCACTCAGTTGATTAACTGCTACTCTAATGGGAATGCTTTTATTTTTATGCTTCTCAGGGCAGCAGATATGCTTGTACAATCATCAGCAAGAAAACTTTAAAGAAAAGCTGTGTAACTGCAGCATCCCCTAGTGTATTTACACTGCTTAGCTCTTACAGAAGATCCCAATAATTTCATTGGGGGCAGACCCTCATTTCAGGATCAAGCTATCATCGTAGCAATTGAAATGCTGAGTCTAACAGAATAGCTGATCTTTTAGACTGTGGCTTTCGCTTCAGTATCAAAAAAATACTGATGTTAAAAAAAACATAGGAGACAATAGTGTGAAAAAGTAATAGCTTTGAAGACTTTCTGAACTGAACAGAGGCGAGGGAATCTTAATAAAAGGATCGCAGAATTTCCACATATTGCAAAATATATTATGAGCTCATTGTTCAGAAGATATTTGTTGGATTAAAAAACACTGGGGGGCAATCAGTTAGAAAGAAGTAGAAGTTTGTGAAAAGCACAAACGGAGTCTAAATACAGCAGCACTAAATTCCCCACCAGGAAGACTACAATTAGCGTGCAAGCGGGAAGCAGTGGTCTGAGGCCATTTTGAGTAATAATATAGCAAGCAGCTTCAGTTGTTCACTCTAGTCTAGCCCTCATCTCATGCTATGCTTCAAAGACAACTATATGCGTAACATTTTTCTTTCCAACTGCACTGGAACATTATTAAAGTTGATACAAAAGGCTGGACACATGCAGTGGGTCTTGCTTTCTCAGGAATAAACATAGGACTGCAGTAGAAAACTGCTCAGAATGTTTCTTCTTTGTGACTATAAGGGTCACTTATTGCATTTCATATTGATATGGCACATTTTCTGTAAATTCATAATGAATTATTAGATTTTAGACATTAGATGTCTCAGAAAAAGATTTTCATTATTTTGCAAAGGACCAAGCTTAAATTATAATGGCCACATTCACATCACATTTATGTTGCTACAGATCTAGAATAACTAAGTTTGAAAAATATTTCAAATTACATCTGACCCTGTGCTGCAGTGGCTTAGCCAGTCCTTAATAAAATTGACACATAAACTGAAATTAACTTTAAAAATTGATGAATGCTTAAACTACTAAAGACAACGTATCTGTAAAAAGTTTGGATTTTTTTTTTTTCTGTTTGATAGCACAGAGAGCCATAAAGGTCTCTTTAAATTTAATTTAAGTTTAATTTTATTTGCATTGTAAAGAACCAATGAAAAGTGCCAATGATCAAAAAACTGCACTTTAGGTTAGCACTTAGGGCTAGCATCAATACATTTATTAAAGCACAGTTCATGTGGAAAAAGGTACAAATGACGTATTTCTACTTGTAAGATCTGGCCCCAATCTACTATTTACTGCACATTTTTTTATGCCTGACAAAAAACACACTTTCACTGCCTGTGCCACAGAGCAATATCCAACAGAAGGCTGAGCTTGAATCTTCAGTGTTTTACAAACTGTAAATTTCTACTTGTGACACTATAGCTTGATTCTTAACTTTTAAAATTGGGCTATCGCAAGCAGAAAAAAAAATTATATTTTAGATGTCGACCATTGACTAGGATTTTTGTTTTGTCTGCATTACATTACTAATACAAATACTACTGCTCAGAATACTGTTATATTTAAAAGACTAGAAAGGGTGATTTTCACAGTGGCACAACATTGTGATTGCAAGTACTTCTAAAGATGAAAAGTAAATGGGCTGATATTACTTATTCCCTTTGAAATTTTCCATGCTGCTTGTCACACAGAGAACTTTTCCTTCCCAAACCAATTTTTTTCCCTTTTGCTTCATCATACACTTGATGTTGCCACCAATAGTGAAAGAAATAGATATTGTTCCATAGATATGCATCAATAAGTCAACAGTCTGTTGCCCCAGGAAAGACGGAACAACAACATCCCTTATTTTAACTAACATGCATAGAAGAACCCTTCTTGCAAAGAAAAACTGTTGTCTGTGCTGTCTCAGCATGTAGTCACAGATCATCCAGTTAGCAGCTTGGAAAGGACTCAGATCCTCCTTCTCCAAAAAGCACAAGTCTCTGCCACCCGAGCTAACAGATTTCACCTAACTGACAACACTCTTGGAAAACAACATGAATTCGCACTAAGAACGGAATTGGGAACAAAGAGGAGCAATGGTTGCTCACTCTAGTTTAATACGCACGATCAACACACGTAGTTGTAAAATGAATAAATCCACTTAGTTTACAGAGCCTTTAAGGATACAGCTAAAATCTATGCTAAAATTTCATTGGCTCTAAAGAAAGTTGTAAGTAAATCTAATTTTGATTACACCAAGAACGTTACTTTTGAAGAAATGGCATAAAGTGACACAAAACAAAACACATTCTGTTCATGCTTGTTCATTCTATACATGTGCAAGCAAGGACTACAGCTAGCAGAAATATAGCCAGATACCTTATAATCTTATTCCATGTTTATAACAGACATGTTCCAGCTCAATGAGAAATTCTGTGTTTGAGCCAAGAATTATTTTTTTTAATTTTTTTTAACAAATATAGGAAATAAAATTGAATGACCCTAAAGATCCCTTCTGAATTTATAACCTTTGACTCTATGAGCCTATTTATATCTGTGAAGGCAATTAAAAAATCACTATCAAATTCAAACTGTCTATTCATTAAAAGTACCCTCTTAATACTTGTGGGAGTCCTTTTTTCAGTGGTACCCAAGGTTAACCCTTCAGAAAGTAGGCAGTTGCTTATATCCTCCTTGAAACCTTTTTTCAATAATTGTAAATAACCACAACAGAGAAAAGATAAGAGAATTGGGCCCACATTATTACATTCTAGTGAAACAAGATGATGTGCTGACATTTCTTTCCTTTTAACAACATAAATTAGAGGGTATTATCTCTCTCCTGCACTTGACATTCAAATGAGTGACTGGGAACATAATGAAAAGTGTAATTACATGGGTACGGCAACACGTAATTAGTGGGGTACAACTGGTATATCTTGTCTAAGTATTGCAGGCCAATCCAAATTGTCTGGTTCCTGGTATTTGAAAACCCCACCCACCCAGCTTAGTAATTTGAACTGAATATTTGATTGCAGATTCACTCTAATAACCCTCTTTAGGCTTTTTTTGGTTTCCTCAGAATTTAGAAATAAACTAATTTGTCTATTGAATAAATATCCACCCCTAGCTGCTTTGATACCTACATATATGTAATGGACTTCTAAATTACAATTTCAAGCTGATCCTTCTTTTTTCCGCCCCATTCAACTCCATGATTCCTGTTTTTTTCTTTTTTTACTACAGAACATGGAAATACACTTATTTCATAAAGGCTGTAGTAATCCCAATTAATTTATCTCTATATCTAAAGTGATGTGATAATCAGAATTGTCTAATGATGCTGAAAACTGTTTCTCAAATTTTAAACATACTCAGTTTAAAATCTAGCATCATCTAGTATAAAATTAAGTATTCAGCTTCAAATCAGAAATCTACTACATAAGTAACGGCTCACGCTTTGGTTTTGCAATGTGACACCGCATGGAATTTTAGGGCATCACTGACAAGAACTGAATGGGAAAAGATTTGCCAAACATGCACAGCAAAGAGGTAATTGTGGTGATTTAGCAGCTTATAGCCAAGACTAAGCCTGTTGCTCTGGAAGACCACAAAGTAACATCTTACACTGACGGAACATCTATGTGTGACTGCTGACACACCTCTAATTTGTTCATTAAGGACAAAGTTAGCCTACGAGCAAAAAGTCAAGTCAGTGCTTCCGTCACTTTCATCCCTGCAATGGGTCTTGTATAACGCATCTCAAGAGCATTTGAGCTGGCTTCTTTTGTATTTTTGGCCTGCTCCCTTTGGGGACTTTAGCGATATTTCTGAAGACCAGAAGAGAGGGGATAAAGAAAACCTTGGCATACTGAACCATCATTCAGTGTAAATAAATACAGTTGCTATCAGAGGTTTCCTCATGTAGAGAAATTATTCTTCTATGCTAACTGCTGCCAACAATTACTTCGCACTGCTACAAACAGCTACTGCATTCTACTCAAGGGCAAACAGATCCTTGTAGGGAGACTTACCTTAAGGCATGATTTGTGCAACATCTTGAAACCATTTGAGATGTAGGCTGTTAGTACAATGAACAGTCACAGAACAGTCAGAAAATTTTCTCTTCTGTTTGAAATACCATGTTTCACTAGGACGTACGTTCTTCTTGACTTTTCTCAACCTCATTTGTTCATAGCCAAAATGGTGACTTTTGGGTAAAAATTGAGTGGATCAAGACTCTTGAAATTTAATCTCTTAGCTTACGATTGTGCAATATCTCAATATGAATAAGGTATTCTATATAATTTTATTTGCAAATTTCATAAAATACTGTGAAAAGCTCATGAAAGGCCACAGCCTCATCCTCTGTTTTCTCTAATACAATAGTGTGATTCCCCCCTGCCCCATCCCCCTGTCCCTCCAGTTCTGGGCATGCATTATTATTACATGTCAATTTAAACTTGTCTGCTTCAGTATGTGAGCCAAATTAGAGTTGGTAAGCTTATTCTTAACCCAGTCTCTATAAGCTAGTTACCTCCAAACTGTTTTCCACTTGCCGCCTTGTGTTTTCTTAAAGCATCTGTTTTGACAAAACAACAAGAGTATTTATAGAGTTTGATAAAACCACTAGTCTTATCTAATGTTTTAATTCTCACATGCCTATATTGGGGGTTCGCAGTGTTCATAAAATTGAGCAAAACCACAGAAAAAAAGTGCACAGTTGGTGACCAGGAGAGTATTCTGCACTGCCTACTCAACAAATGACTGCCACTTTGTAAACTAAAGGGAAAGCAATCATTGTACTGGATTTTCTCATACTTGCTTCCTAAAGTTAAAATTTATTACCTACCTGCTATCCCCTATTTTGAGAAGCCAGTGTACCTTGACTGCCAGAAGGACCAAAGCCAGATTTCTTATACATTGTAATTTTATCAAGTGAAATTAACTGGAGGAGAAAAAATTGCACTCACTCGGAGCTCTGGTCTCTTCTGTTATCACCATTTATTTTGCTTCTGCCTTTTTTGCTGTTTACCTCTTTCTCTTTTCATCCTTTCTTCCCCAGTTCTTAAGTCTTACTATCTTGCATTCTTAGTTCATATCAAACTTTGGTTCTCAGTCAGTCCTCAATGTTCCTACATTTATTCTGTCCCAGTTCAGCCTAGTCTCCTCTCATTTTGTGTTTTCCTCCATTACCTTTCCCCCTTCTGTTCATCTTACTAAGTTCTGGCATAAATTCTTTCTGCTCTAACATCTGCTTTAGCTTCTCAGAGCTAAACATTTTGCAAAGCTCAAAAAGTTTTCCCACAGGGTTGCACTGAACAGGCACTAGCCTGCTTATGTTTCCTTTTAAAAAAAAGATAGTTCAGACATCATTTGGTGCTTGGGGAGAAAAGAGCCTGAGAAGGACTGGATCGTCTATACAGTTTTTCTATGCAAATGACTATAACATAGCACATTACCTCTTTCCTGTTAGTCATGGTGCTGTCTGGAGAGTAAAGACAAGTAAAAATTATTAATAACCATCCTACTTAGTGGCATAAATAATCTATTCCCCACAAACACAAAATCTTTCTTCTACTTTTTTATATGTTTGCCATTATTTTTTGATGCTTTCCACTATTAAAAAAAAAAATCAGTGCTAAGACACAAAACCACACTGAAAACAAACTGTTAAATACAAGTCTGACCTAACTCCAGAATACTCACCCTGATCCAAGCACAGCACACAGTGACCATATTTCACTTCACAAAATTAGCTTCCCTCTCCGTCAGCAAAGAGCCACCAAAAGAATGGAACAGTGTTTAGGAGTACAAGTTACCTCATGGGAACAAACACTGAACAAAGCAGAGGCTTCTGTGTACTTCACTGTGTTATACCACTCCAAAGAGTTTGTGGCTACTAAAAGAAAAAACACTTACATTCAGAGACATCTGATAAATATACAAAACATGAATTTACAAGAAGATATCCTCCTGAGACAGAAAACTGTGGTTCCATTGCATGTCCCTTACTTGAGAAGCCCCTAATCTGAGATAGGATGAGCCTGCACACTAGGGTCTTTCAAGCCTCTCTGCATTTTGAGAAGAGTCAGATTAAAATCCAGATTAAAAGCATCTCTCCAGTCAGATCAATACATAACAATATTATAACAATTCCCGTGGAGAATTTCCAAGATGCTATAAAATATTAACAATACAAAGTAACCCCTTGAGGGAGAAATTTCCTCAGCCTATGTCACTCATAGCCTATTTGCTGAACCATTTTCTACACAGGTTTCCTAATATCCATTTTCCTGCAACAATAGAACAACTAACCTCTTGGGTTTGCTCTTTTTTTTTATGCAGCAATTTTGTAGCCCATAACTGTAGCTCTTGGCTGCCAAAATTAAAAATTGCACTTGTACACATGACTTACATTTTCAGTAGGACACTTACACAAAGCTAAAGACTTTTGATATGCTAAGGACTTTTCCAAGGACTTCCTAATATTTCAAAATCCATGGAAAGCATTAGAAAGTAAGTGAATGCATGCTTATCATTTAGAATAAGAGTCATAGAGACTTCAAAAATTCTTCTACTCATTATAGTACAGTACCATAAAGGGGCTGTATGAACATAATATGCATAAGCTTCAAAATAAAGAAAAACAAAACAATATAAAACACAGTAAACACAGAGATTACAGAAAAGGAAATTACACAAAAGGAAAATAACATTTTTGTCACAGTCCATTAAAGTGAATAAATAAGGAAATGTTCCAGTGATAACGTTTATATACTTAAAATGACATGAATTCAAGATGACAAATGGCCCAAATGTTTGTCTCCTATAGCTAGAGGATAATAAAGACAGGAAAACAAAACAAAACAAAGCATGTACAGAAAGGAGAATATTCATTTCAAATGTCTGAAAAGAAATACCAGCCTTTTAACTCCCTCCTCCAAAAGCCTGAGAAGTCTTTTCACTAGCATACTTCACAGTTAGCATCACTACACATTTATGAATACTTTGTAACTAAAATTAATATATGTAACTCAGTCCTACCCACATTTCTTTAAGCACAACCATGGGCTCTGTGAGCACCTCCCAGCTTCCAGATCCTGACTGCATAGGCGGCCACCATCCCATTCTTCTCTTTCAGACAAACCCAGACACGGTAACAACTGTCACACATTCCAGCAGGTTGCTCAGTCTGGACAACCAGAGACCACACCAAGCACATTGGAGAACGTTCTTGGTCTGCAGTGTAGACAAGACCCTCTAGTATCTGTATACAACGTGTGAACTTCAGTATTCAGCTAGTCAGTTTATCATGTACAAATAAAGGAGTCCATAAGTGTTGGGAATGGGGAGAGTATCTTGCTTACCAAACTTTTAAGATGATTTATCAGCTATTGCCCTTTTGTAGCTCTGCTCTTCAGAGGTCTCAGATAAATGAACACCCTGAACCAATAGCCCATGACAAGAATTTCTGAAGTATAATTTGAGAGCAAATTTTCAACAAAGATCTGATTCTACGGTGGCACTCTGACAGCATGGCAGTTCTGCCCAAACACTAAAGATGTGATTTTGCCTCCTCAGAACTATTTAAAATGCCATACATGAGAAATTAAAATAAGAGTCAGATATTAACTGCATAAAAGAAAAAGGCACCTGCTGCTTTGAAAATAAAAACTGGGAAAGTACCAGATTTGATCAAAGCAATTAGCAATTGTGTTACTATGGGAAACCTGCAATGATGTATAGCTGACTAGAAACCAGCTGGACAACCAGATAAAGGGAATCTTTTTGTTCATCTTAAAGAATGAGAATCTGGAGTCTTGATGGAATGATACTACTCCCGATATCAGAACCGTTCTTTGTACTTCAGGATTGCACGAAGGAAATTTCAGAAGCAGAATTAACCCCGTGACATCATGAAATCATTGTCTCCCTAGGATTTCAGTCACCACTGAGCATGTTTCTATCTACTATGCAAAAGCATGTGATACTTCCTAACGTAACCAGATTGGAAGGAGGCTGGATGACTCAGTAACTACAGAATATCTCAGTGAATTTAAAAGAAGCCTACCATCAAAAAGAAGAGATTAAATATCTTGCTGCTGACTAGAAGAAGAGATAAGAGCATATTCTGTCTTCACTCACACAGAAACACTGACTAGCCTACATAAATAGAGCATTAACACAGTACACTGACTTAATACAAAATTGGTACTAATAATCAAAGCACGAATAAACAAGAAGGTACAAAGCAATTCAATTGTCTGAGAATGACACAAAACTGTTCCAAAGTGAGGAATAGAAGAAAAAGTCCTAAACAATTTACTAACTATTAAAGTTGAGGATAGTGGCAAGGATTTCTTGGAAGAAGACAAGGAATGCTTGTATCAGAAATATTATTGGGGGAAAGCAGAATTTTGTCAGAAATCAAATGGCAAACTTACATGCTGCAACTGCCTCCAAGACAAACACGAGAAAACCATTACAGATAAAATGATAGCAGGTCATCATTGTGAAGCTAGTAAGCAACTTACACAGGGAAAAACTTAAAAAGAGCATTTGAAGTTGGCAATGACAAGATAAGAATATTAAGACATGAATAAGTAAACCCCACTCATGGTATGAGCTGCCTTAACAAGCCATTTGAGGATATTCTAGGAGAAGGTGTTCAGATATAGTGAAAAAAACAGACTCCGGAGCCCTGGAAGCTCAAAGCAACTCACTACTGAGCCTGCACCATGGGCCTGAAGCAGACTCCAGCTGATCCTGGGAACCAGGGGTTAGACACACACATAGAGCCTTCCCTCAGCACTTTGTGGGCGTGTAGTGACTCACTTAGAGGCCCTAATAACCAGGACCTTCCTCTTCCCCTCAGCTACCATGTTGGCACCGGAATGATACCAAAAAACCCAGAGAAACAAGAAGTCTCAATGAAGTATACAATGCCATTCCCTCCTCCCTCCATAAAGAAATGTTAACTGCATGTTGCATGGTATCACCATCTCTCTTGTTCCCTAGCTTTCAATAAAGGCATAAGATGAAAGTGTTTTAATTTGAAAAATAAAAGCAGTTATAATTACCATCAAAACTAAGAAACATTTTCCTAGGTCATCTTTAGGATAATTACACCTTTTCAGTTTGGTAACAGCTTTCTTTTGTCAATACAGCTGCTGGTATTAACTCATATTCATTACCTCAGGAAGCTGAGGTGTCCTCTTTTAAGTATGTTACTTGGATTCAATAAAAGCTATAAAGAAAACTGTTGCTGTAACTTATAAACTACTGTACAACACTCTTGTTTCACTGTAGATTGACTGACTCGTAAGTTGGTTTGTTCCAGCGTAACTACCTGAAAGGAGGTTGTAGTGAGGTGGGTGTTGGTCTCTTCTCCCATGTGGTTAGTGATAGGACGAGAGGAAATGGGCTCAAGGTAATGTTAGGTTAATGGTTGGACTGGATGATCTTAAAGGTCTTTTCCAACCTAAACGACTCAGTGATTCTATGATTCTATAATAAGTAATATTATCGCTTTGAGTTTGACACTCTAAAGTACAACAACAAAGTGGTCTTAGGTTGAACATGTTTTATTGCAGGGTGGGTTGTTTCGGGGGGTGGGGCAGGGAAACACTTGAATTTTCTCCCCTCATTTATCAGAAGCTTTCCTGTTTTACTTTTCAAAATGACAGACAAGAGGATAAAAAAAATCCAAAATCTGATTGCTTCAACATTTTTAAATAACACTGCCTAATACAATACGTAACGTTTTTACATTAGGTTTTGGAAGTTCAAATACACTGTTTAGACTCTGACTATCTGCAGTATTTGCTGGTACTTGCTAACAGACCTATCAGTTGCAGACACCATTTTCTCTCCAAATACATAATGATGCATGAAATCCAGGGGGCAAACAGTGTGTTTTTAGGTCACTGATTTGTCACAAGGCTATAAAACTGCTGGACAATGTAACTGTCTCCCATGCTTTAAGAAAAAAAAAAAAAAAAATCACTCTCTAACATAAAAACAGAAAGGATACAAATAAACTTGATTTCAGTAAAGGTTTCACGGAATAACTGTCCTGTTTCTATAAGGATTTCAAGGAACCATAGCTACAGTTGATAGAAAAGTTTGATGTACTGCAAGTCATGGAGCAGAATGCTGTAAAACTGAAGAATACAGTTACAGAATACTGTGTAGAGCCCAACCCCTGTAACAGAAGAGGACTGAAAAATCTAAACTCACAGACACATTTCTTTTTGGTTTGTGTATACACCCAGCTGCACTGACTATTTTAATAGCAAGACTTCACGTTCGATAAGAACTTGTGCAACACACTTGCTAGTTCAACATAAGAGTCGGTTTCTGACATTTCTTGTCACAAGCATTTCAGGACCCACTGTTCCATGAGCGTAACTGAGGAAGTGTGGTAGAATTGATGTGTTGGGAACAGCAAGCCTGGCAAGCAAAGGTACTCTTGCAGCGGGGCCTCACTAAAGCAACAGGCAACACTAAAATATGTTTCCCATATGAATTATACCAGTACAATGGCACCAATAAAACCTTGCACAGGTGCCCTCAGGGACATAGGTCTACACTAAGACTTGCTAGGTGCTAGTCTTACTTTGCTACTGACCTGCTTCAGGATTTCAGCAAGTCATTCAACTTCTCTAAGTGATATTGTTTAGGACCTCCTCAATAAGATAGCAAACTGTTGAGTGTTAAGGTTAGGTGTGATTTGCCCTGGAAAACATCCTTTTAAAGTATACTACGTATCAGGTACCCATAGTAGCAGAAACACTTTCATGCCAGTATAGCCAAGTCAACAGAGTAAATCTTTTCCTTCATATCACATCATATCACAGGAAAATTTCTCCTTTCACAGACAATATAACACACAAGAGTTTCCAGGATATGGCTAATAATCACTGCTAGCAATCTGTGCTGGATAGGTTTTTCAGAATTAGTCCTTGTCAATAGCTGGTGGCAGCTATACAACCATCACTCCTAGACCTGAATGCTGATCCGTCCATTTCTTCTCCTAACTTCAGTGTTCAATTAAGACAGCCTTCGAGCTTGCTCTCTGTGTCAGACAGCGTAAAAGAAATGCAGAATGACCATGAATCAAGCCTTACTGTTTAATAGGAAACAATCACACCAGGCTTCCTGGAACGATGTATGACCCATAAACCCACACTTACATTCAGACACAATGCCCACTCACGGGCACGTATTCGTGACCTGTGCTGTTTGCTTCCTTGGACACAAGAGTGCATTAGGAAGAAGTGACAGACAAATAGACAAATGCTTGAGCATACACCAATGTGAAAACAGTAGTTTCTCCATTTGTATTTGATTCACCTACTGTCAGATTAACAACCTTCATTTCCCATCAAACCAAGCATGGAGAGGACATTTTTCTTAGCAAAGGTCAAATGCTAAATTCCTTGAACACCCTAACTTGTTACCAGTGAGTAAGCATTAACTGGTCTTAGGTTTGTGCAAATATTAATTGCTCTCTAAGAGACTAGAAAGAGGCTGAATGAGATTGCTTTTAATAACTGCAAAGACTGTTCCTGCTTTTTGAATCAGAAATAAACTCAATACCTTTACAGATGGGTAAAGAAAACGTCTCCCGAAAATCAGCACCGTCCAAGACACAAATGATAGAACAAAATGCTATCTACTGGGGCTTCCTAATGAGATACAAACCTGGCAGACAGACGCTGCACCAATTCCAAAGGACAGCAGACATCCATGTTTCTAAGCACGTTCTCTTCAGCCCCGAAGCAAAGAACACAGTATAGCAACAGGGTGATGCTACATCATCTGTGAAGTTGCTCAAACAAGAGGAGCAGATTGGAAGTAGCAGCCAAAATCCTGCTCAACACAAAAAAAAAGAAAGATCTCACTGAGTAGACAGCCAGAATGTTCCAGGCAATAAATTTATAAAGACTATCAAGAAATCAGCCTGAAAAGGGCAAAAGATTCCCAAAGGGCCATCCCAAAGTCAGATGCCAGTAAAGGAGATGATTCTCATTGTGACACAGTGAGAATCAAAGTGTTGAGGGGATTTTAGGTTTTTTTTTCAACCTGACAGAATAGAAATATATTACTGAAAAAATACAGTGTGATATGAATCTAAATATTCACATTTGTGGGTCAAAACTTAAATGCAAATTTTGAAAATAATCCATAATCTTTGTAACATTGTCAAATTAAAATAAAAACAAACCACAGTCAAGCCAGAAAGTGATTTAAGCCAGTATATGCATGCTTTTATATCCATATCTTACAAAATAAAAGTTACTATCAAGTTAATAACTATCCCAAGGTACTTTTTTAAGATTTGGGGTCTTTTTTAAACCATTAGCTTTATGGTGATATCCAGACTTTTGGCAACTTTAAGATATCGTGTGAAAGAAACAGTTCTGTTGGTGACAAGACATTAGTTCATGACTCTTAGATAAAATGCAGCACTTGGAATCACATTTTTTACAAGGAAAAACTCATGTGGGCTACTTATTTACAACTCTGTTTATGGTTTAGTGAATGTCTTTATGCTTGTATTTGCATTTGTGTGGGCAAAAGCGTGAAATCAACACTTACCCTTATTTGTAATAAAATGTATTTATTTAGGTGTCATTCAAATGAAACGGTAGGCCCTTGTAGAGGGTAAAGACAAGAAAACTTAACAAATGGCAACACAAAAGAAAAAAAAATCACTTGGAGAACATAAATTTAATGGCAACATAATAAATTCTCTAAAATCCTTTTCTTTTACCCTTCCACAAACTAATGTTTTTGTTCCACAAGCAATATTTAAACAGGCTAATACTTATTCCCAGACTGTAATGTTCAGTCACAAAAGAAAGAAGTCCCCTGAGCTGGGGATCCCCACAGCAGAAGGGAATATACGAGCTGTAAGAAGAGTGGCAGCTTCCAAACACATCTTAGGACTTAATCTAAATTTGTCACCTGTTTTTTCCCATCAAATCTTTATTTTTTATTATCAAGAGCCTAGCAATTCACAAGAACCCTTTCAACTCATACAGCCCCCTTTCTGCCTTGAGTCTTCCTACTTACGCAGCTTCAAATGTTCTGAACTGCACCTCACACAGAATTTTGTCCCCTCACACTGAACTTACTGGGGTACTCCTTGATAGTAAAGGTTTTCTTTTTTCCATTTACGCCTAAATGCCCCCTACCAAAACAGTCAGCTTTTTCCTCTTCCCCTGCTACAATCGCTCTCTTTGTCTCTGACTTTATGTTTCTGAATGAGCACATGACAACACTTTGTAAGAAAATCATAGAAAAACTCAAAGTAGACCACACTTACGCCTACTTAGTGTTCCAGCACATTTGCTAGGAGCTAGACATAGAGAGATGCTTGCCTAAAAACTTTGAAGAAAAGAAACAGGATCTCTGGTTGTAACAAAAATATATGACTTAAATTAGATGCTTTTTTCCCTTATCAAATATGCCAAATATAGTAATATGTAAATTTTATTTTAATTTACCACAAGTTTAAAAGAGACACTTCATGTGATACAAACGGTTCTGTACAAGTGGAGTATCTTAATTTGTTTCACCTTACTAAAAACTAATTTAACAGCATCTTCAAATCTCTGACTATTACTGGCATTTTCTAGTTTCTAGGGCAGTATACCTGGATATTACATAGACAAACTGAATTTCTGGAAGTTTTCTATAGATAAGCTGTAAGCTCTTAAAACAACGCTGTTCATATGATAGGTAAAGTTATGAAAAATTTAAACCCCAGGTAGTTCTCCTGGAGGAAAATTTACCTAAAGACTTACGGTGGCGGGTTGACCCTGGCTGGATGCTGGGTGCCCGCCAGAGCCACTCTGTCACTCCCCTTCTCGCTGGACAGGGTCGAGATACGGACAGGGAGAGGTCACTCACCAGCTACTGTCACGGGCAAAACAGACTCGACTTGGGGAAAATCAGTTTAATTTATTACCGATCAAAATGGCATAGGGTAATGAGAAATAAAACTAAATCTTAAAACACCTTCCCCCCACCCCTCCCTTCTTCCCGGGCTCAACTTCACTCCCGATTTTCTCCCCCTGCTCCCCCGAGCAGCGCAGGGGGACGGGGCATGGGGGTCGGGGTCAGCTCATCCCACGCTGTCTCTGCCGCTCCTTCCTCCTCAGGGCAGGACTCCTCACCCTCTGCCCCTGCTCCAGCGTGGGGTCCCTCCCACGGCAGACAGTCCTCCAGGCACTGCTCCAGCGTGGCTCCTTCCCACGGGCTGCAGCTCTTCCCCAACTGCTCCAGCGTGGGTCCCCTCCACGGGGTGCAGCCCTTCAGGAGCAGCCTGCTCCAGCGTGGGTCCCCCGCGGGGTCACAGCTCCTGCCAGCAAACCTGCTCCAGCCTGGGCTCCTCTCTCCCCACGGCTCCACAGGCCCTGCCAGGAGCCTGCTCCAGCGCGGGCTTCCCCCGGGCTCCCAGCCTCCTTGGGGCACATCCCCCTGCTCCGGCGTGGGCTCCTCCCCGGGGGCAGGGGGATCTCTGCTCCCCCGGGGGCCTGCATGGCTGCAGGGGCACAGCTGCCTCAGCAGGGGCTGCACCAGGGGCTGCAGGGGAATCTCTGCTCCGTGCCTGGAGCCCCTCCTGCCCTCCTCCTGCACGGACCTGGGCGGCTGCAGAGCCCTTCCTCTCGCATCTTCTCACTCCTCTCTCCGGCTGCACTTTGGGGCCCTGCTTGTTTCTTTTTCCCCTTCTTCGATCTGCTAGCCCAGAGGCGCTGCCACCGTCGCTGCTGGGCTCGGCCTTGGCCAGCGCCGGGTCCATCTTGGAGCCGGCTGGCACTGGCTCTGTGGGACACGGGGGAAGCTGCCAGCAGCTCCTCACAGAAGCCACCCCTGTAGCCCACCCACTACCAAAATCTTGCCACGCAAAGCCAATACACTTACTTTTTGTGCTTTCCCAGGTAGTCGTCTCCTGTAAAAACTTTCACTTGATTATCTTTGGAATTGAACTGAGCTACCTAGAATTTGTACTGTATTGAATACAGTGCTAATATGATCTTTCTTCTGAGTCTATCCCAGTGTTTTGTGGGTCAGTAACAAATCCATCACTGCTTCAAATTCTGGAAAATCGGGGCAATAGAAAGACATAGCAATTTTTAAGTGATGATATATGTCAATACTACTTCATTCAATTTTACACGTGAGTGAACTGAGGCACACACTACTCACTGAACCTTAGCAAGCAGACCAAAACTGGATTCAAAGAGTACGACTTCTACCACTCTTCAACACAAAATCCATTAAAAATTACCTTAACGTACACATTCCTTTGAAGCACAAGCTTTGACAGTTGTCAGATGCACTTATGTATGAAAACAGCATATGGAGTCAACCTGCATTGGCGGAGAAAAAAACTTAAATTCCAGCCCAGTATTATCAAAATATATGAGAATATTTTTACCACATCTAGTCTAGCACATGGCAACCCCTGGTATCAGTACAGGTTGGGGGATGAAGGGATTGAGAGCAGCCCTGCGGAGAAGGACTTGGGGGTACTGGTGGATGAAAAGCTGGACATCAGCCGGCAATGTGCACTTGCAGCCCAGAAAGCCAACCGAATCCTGGGCTGCATCAAAAGCAGCGTGGCCAGCAGGTCGAGGGAGGGGATTCTGCCCCTCTGCTCTGCTCTGGTGAGACCTCACCTGGAGCACTGCGTCCAGCTCTGGGGCCCTCAGCACAAGGAGGACATGGACCTGTTGGAGCAGGTCCAGAAGAGGGCCACAAAAATGATCCGAGGGCTGGAGCACCTCTCCTGTGAGGCCAGGCTGAGAGAGTTGGGGTTGTTCAGCCTGGAGAAGAGAAGGCTGCGAGGAGACCTTGTTGTGGCCTTCCAGTACTTAAAGGGGGCCTATAGGAAGGCTGGGAACAATCTTTTTAGCAGGGCCTGTTGTGACAGGACAAGGATTTAAACTAAAGGAGGGTAGATTTAGACTGGATATAAGGAGGAAATTTTTTACAATGAGGGTGGCGAAGCACTGGAACAGGTTGCCCAGAGAGGTGGTGGAGGCCCCATCCCTGGCAACATTCCAGGCCAGGTTGGACGGGGCTCTGAGCAACCTGATCTGGTTAAAGCTGTCCCTGCTCACAGGTGATCTCTAAAGGTCCCTTCCAACCCAAAGCATTCTGTGATTCTATGACCCTGTTACCTTTCATCTTCCATATCTAGAATCCTTTTACTCTTAACACCAAAATTCTCCCTCCTTAAAGCACAATTCCATTTACATAGATAAAAGCTAATGTGATCAACAAAAAACAGTCTAAATACATGAATGGCAGACTTAGAATCATAGAATCATAGAATCGTTTAGGTTGGAAAAGACCTTTAAGATCATCCAGTCCAACCATTAACCTACACTACCAAGTCTACTCTAAACCAATCAAGGGTAGACTAGACTAAACCATGTCCCAAAGTGCCACATCCACCTGTTTTTTGAACACTTCCAGGGATGGTGACTCCACCACTTCTCTGGGCAGCCTGTTCCAATGCTTGACCACCCTTTCCGTGAAGAAATTTTTCCAAATTTCCAACCTAAACCTCCCCTGGCGCAGCTTGAGCCCATTTCCTCTCGTCCTATCACTAACTACGTGGGAGAAGAGACCAACACCCACCTCACTACAACCTCCTTTCAGGTAGTTGTAGAGAGCAACAAGGTCTCCCCTCAGACTCCTCTTCTCTAGGCTAAAAGTAACAAGTTAACACCCAGATAACCTGAAATCTGTATCTACCCCTATACAATCAGCCTGACAGATCAACACTAACGCTGAAAAGTGAATACACACACCTCATTGCTCTTCCTATATTTATTTAATACAAATTGATGTCACAACCTGTATCTCAAATGTCTCCTCTCATGAATTATTCCCCTTCATTAATTCCACACATTTCATCCTAAGCAGTTCAAGTCAGCAGAGGAAGCCTTACTGAAGCCTCCTTGAATGATAGCACTTCACAGCCTCTCTGTCATCGCTGAGCCAATGTATGACTTAAGCAATATATATGGAACTTACAATTGCTTTCTTTAACGGTCAGATGGAGAAATAGAAAATGGCACAGCTTACATGCTGTTACTGTCACATCACGATTAAAGCTTTATATTCCTGTGCTTTAGAATCCTGGGTATCTCCTGAAGCAAGTATAATATTATTTCTCACCTCCACAGGCTTTGAATTATTTCCATACAACCATTCCACCAATTCTTCAACATTCTTGCAAAAAGTTAGATGAAAAGACATCCTGATTTACAGTCTTGCATTTTAAAGGGATACAGACAATTTCAAAATCATGTTTCTACCTGAAAATATCCTTTTGCTGATGTCTTTACCAGTACTGACAAAGGCTACTGTGAATAACAGAATGCAAAAGAAAACCCCCCACTTCGCTGCTCTGGATCTTTCCTGCTGTTCCTAACATTTGTGCCCAGCTGGCTTCAGTACTTCATTATGCTAAGTTTTTTTTTCTAATGGCAAAATATAGCAGAGCCATAAAAAACTACTGCTAGGCCTCAAGAAAGTTGTGTATTTTTAACTTTTTTATCTTAAGTTGGCTACATATTTCAAGCCAGCTGTTTTGCCCTTTAAGGCAAATTTAGTTTCTTTTAGGCTTTGCTAGTATTTGCCAGATCCAAGATTCTGACACAGCTTCAGCTTAAGAACGCTTCCAATGAAGCCAGGCCCAAAAGCTGTTTGAATCACAACTTTAACCACCTAGATCTACACCCAAATATTTATGGTGAGTCAAGACAGGCTTCTGTTGCACTAATCACTACCTTAGCTCAGTCCCAAAATGGTTTATTTGTTCGGAAAGAGGGGTCAGCTGTTACCATACTATCTATCAGCTGTGTCAAGCCCCAAGTAATGAGCATGGCATTGCCCACTATTCTCTTTGAATATTAGTTTCTATGGCTCATTAAAAGTATATTTTTAGGTTCATGCCATGCCCTTCTGTATTCGCTTTGACTATAATTCAGCTTTCTTACTATTACCATCTACTGAAAATCTGCTGGAAAGCCTGTTAGTAATTATTTAGTTATAAATGATTGGGCAGGGAGACTTAAGCCTCTAGCATGACTAACTGGGTGGCCTTAATTTGTTGCTAATGTTAATGTTAATGCTAATGTTAATGTTAATGGCTATGATATACTGATGTACTACGGGCAATAGATCTGAGTGGGCAGAAAAATATAGCAGATGATCTCACAGATCTTTTCTGTCTCATTGTGTCATAACTCAGCAATATGCAGTTATTGTGCAGGACAGGAGCAACAGAGGCAGAGCAGCCCAGTGCCTAAGAAGTCTGCATTCACATCTCATTTATGAGAAAGGCCACGTTTTCAAAGGGCTATCCTGCCTTTGAAGAGGTTTGCAAAAAAACAGTCACAGCCTCTAAAAAATTCTGGGTTGAATCCTGCCTAGAAAGAGAGCAACTGAACAGAAACAGAAGAATAGTCTCATCCGGCACTTTTTTCTTGTAAACTCTAAAATTCTAAACAGAAATAGATAAACCAACAAAAATTTTCTCTAGGCGTAAGCGGTAATTTAAGGCTTTCTTTTGGATATCACTAACTGCATTACAATTTGAAATCATGATCAGTAAAGACACTTATTAGGACACCTGTGTTCTACTTATTATCAAAAAATCTCTGAGAGTAAGTAGGATGTGGTGTCACTACCTAGCTGTGGAACAAACGAGTAACAGTCAAAATTTCGTTACCTCCTCCCTTGCAAAGATCCATTGTCCTGAAAATATTATAGAATTAAAAGAAAAAAAAAACCAAACCAAAACAAGTAACAGACTTTTGAGAGACATTCTAGTGACCACGAAACTGCGGTTGTTTTGGTTTTGTTTTTTTTTTAATAAATGAAGCAACAGATTTTCAGGATTTCTATTTACATTAAGCAGCAGCTTCAGTAGCACCGATTTCAGGGCGGGGGAGGTAGCAGTGTCGCGAGGAACACGGGGGAGAAAAAACAATATTCCCTGACTCCCTGAGAGTGCTCTAGCCGGGTGACACCGAAAGCTTCCCCCGTTTTAATTCGCCAACTTCCCGGCCAGGCGCCCCGCAGCACCCCGGGCCGACGCTGCCGGGGAGCCCCCCTCAGCGGGCCGCGCCCGACGCCCCCCACGGCCCGGCCGCCCGGGTGCGGGAGCCGCCGCCCCGGGCCCGGGCCCACCCCGCGCCGCCCCCGCAGCGAGCGGGCCCCGCAGGCGCGCCGCGAGCCGCCAGCCCCACCCGCCGGCGCAGCGTGTCACGTCACGTCGCGCACGAAACCACCGCGCGCGAGCCCACGTGACCGCCACCCCGCTCCGCCGCTTCCTCCGTAGCCACCAGGGTCGCCGTTCCCCATCCCCAACCGGAAGCGCCGCTCCGCGCCGCCCGGCCGTTCCCCGCTCTGTGGTGAGGCGGCGGCGGGCGGGGTGAGGGGCCGTTAATGGCCGCCGCAAGCAGCGCCGCCGCGGTCGCCGGGGGAACGCGGAAGTCGGGCGCCGGCGTCCCGGCGCAGCGGCGGAGGAGAGCCCACGGCAAGGTACCGGGGTGGCCTCCTGCCGCCCGAGCGGTCGGGGAGCGCGGCAGCGGGAGGGGCGGTGCGAGGCGGTGGGCCGTGCCGAGCGGCCGGGGGCGGGCCGCGGCGGCACCGTGCCGGGCCCCGCGGAGCGGCCGGGCCGCAGAGAGCCCTTCCCGGTGGGCCCTGCGCCCAGCCGGCCCGGCGGGCTGGCCTCTCGGAGGCCTTCGCCGTCCGCGAAAGCGAGCGGGCGGCCGGGCTTTCCTCGGGAGTGGCGCACGGCTCTCCACACGCAGCCCTGGCGGGGGGCGGTCGCCGTTCGGGTGAGGGTCTGCCGTGCAGTGCTGCGCGCCGCTGAACGTCCGGCGTAACGTGCGCAGGCACGGGCTCACAGCTGCACTTTCAGGACGGTTCTTTCTCTTCGACTTCTTATAAGCCAGTGCTGCCAGCCCAAGCTGTAGTTTCCTCCATCCTTTGTTTCTGCCTGCAGCAGGAAGCTAGGAAACCCTTGCTGAATCTCGCTGCTAGTGTGGCAGGCTTGGTGTGCGCAAGTGCTTCTCTGCACTGCCGCTCATTGCTGTCTTCTGCTTTAGGTTATTGTGTTTGGTGCAGTAAACACTAATTCATGATTTCACAGGTGTGACATACAAGCCTTCATTTAAGTACTTGGTTTTTGAAGCTCGGCCCTATTTCCATCAAAGTGAAATCAAAGGGAAAAAGCTGTGTACTTTTCCTGAGGGGAGGAGGGAAGAAATGCCGCTGAAGTGTCTACCAAGAATTCTTACAAAACAAGTGGATGAGATGCATAACTCATGTCACCAGCACACTATCGTTTGAACAAACTGTGGTGATACACTTGATGTGCTTTCCCACTGTTTAATATAGTGGTATTTCAGATAGTGTAGTCATCTGTCAAAACAGATGCCTGCCAAAGATAGCAGCATAATAATTATTTTCTGGTTTATAAAAAATAGGTTATTTTCTAATTAGAACATCTTCCAGGAGTTCCGACTTCTAACGCATCTGCAAATTTTGAAAATTCAGATCATCAGTCTTATATTGACCTAGTGTGCTTCCCCATCTACACATGCACCCCACCTGTCTCAGGAGGAATCAGTCAAAAGGACACATTTCAGCATTTGAAGCAATCTTGGTGCATAGCCTACAACAGAATTCTTTGAATCAAGTTGTTTGGTATTAGCTCCATTGCTATTAAAATGTTAGATGCAGTGAGCTTTGAGCATACAGTGCCAGTTACCTTAGTTTGAAAGACAAACTTTGTGCACCTAATGAAGAAAAGAAGATTACTTCTGAGTACAGCTGGTTTACTAAGATGGTAAAGTTTGAAGATGATCTTTAAAAGAAAAAAAAAATAATTCAGTCAGTATCACAGTAAAAGTACATAAATAGGTAAAGGCACTGGAACTTTTATGTAGTAAAACTTAACAGAGCACTGGCTGCTCAGCAGGCACTGAGAATAAGATTTTTTTTTAAAACTTCATTGATATCTGCATTTCACTCCTTATTTCATAGAATCATAGAATGCTTTGGGTTGGAAGGGACCTTTAGAGGTCATCTAGCCCAACCCCCCTGCAGTGAGCAGGGACAGCTTTAACTGGATCAGGTTGCTCAGAGCCCCGTCCAACCTGGCGTTGAATGTTGCCAGGGATGGGGCCTCCACTGCCTCTCTGGGCAACCTCTTCCAGTGCTTGACCACCCTCATTGTAAAAAACTTCTTTCTAATGTCTAGTCTAAATCTGTTCTTCTTTAGTTTAAATCCGTTATTCCTTGTCCTGTTACAACAGGCCTTATTTAAAAGATTCTCCCCATCTTTCCTGTAGGCCCCCTTTAAGTACTGAAAGGCCGCAATCAGGTCTCCCTGCAGCCTTCTCTTCTCCAGGCTGAACAACCCCAACTCTCTCAGCCTGGCCTCATAGGAGAGGTGCTCCAGCCCTCGGATCATTTTGGTGGCCCTCTTCTGGACCTGCTCCAACAGTTCCATGTCCTTCTTGTGCTGAGGGCCCCAGAGCTGGACGCAGTACTCCACATGAGGTCATTTGTATTATTCATTTGTATTATTCAGTGCAGACCTGAAGAGCTGTGCAGGGTCAAAACTTCAGAAGAGGTCTTAGTTAACTCAGAATACCGAAATTTCAGTTAAGAAGAGTCAGATAGCCCAGCAATTTAGGACTGGACTAGTTCTAGTCCTTAAAGTATAGGATTTAGGTTTTGAGCAGAAATCAGTGTTAAGTATTAAAATACTTAAGTCTTTCTATTTTCAGATAACTTGCAAAAAACGGAACCAAGTTGGCTTTATTTTCAAAATGAAATACAACCCTTTTTTGCAAACTTGGGTGTTTATAACATTGTGCCTCTTCATTCAAGACTCTTTGTGCCTCTATTATTCTTGCTTTAATTTAAATGTGAAAGCTGGAGCATTCTTAACAATAGGCTGAGAAAACTTCTTTAAAAATAATTGTTCAGTTCTACTCAGTTCTGTCTTGAATCAGATATAAAGTTATACTTTAAACCAAGTTTATGGGCCTGAGTATAGCCCAGCATATCATTTATTTTTGGCTCAGTTAAATGACTAGACACGTCTTATGCAAGACCTTTAAATTACTGTGCATACAGTTTAATATATGGAAATGTGTTGCGTAATTGCTTTTTAGATATACACATCTGTGTCAGAAAAACTAAAGTATTACAATCAAGAGGATTTCTGCTGCAAAAATGCTCCAGGCAGTGGCTTTTCAGAGTAATTTTTAAAAGCCTGTTAACTTCTCATTGTTCTCTGTTAAACTGCTGCATTCATATTTCTGTATATTGGATAAACTTACACATTGCATGTCATTAGGTTGTGTATGATGCTATTTGCTCTTATTTTATTGAAAGTAGCATCCCAGACTTTTTCCATTATACAATTGGCTGATACTTTTATTGATTAAAAAGCCATATTACCCTGTTCAGTGGTTAGCACAAATAACTGTGTCATGGTTTAACCCCAGCTGGCAGCTAAGGACCACACAGCCGCTCGCTCACTCCCCACCAGTGGGATGGGAGGAAAGAAGCAGAAAAGGCCTTGACTCTGTGTAAGCACTGCTCAGCAACAACTAAAATATCAGCACGTTATCAACACTATTTTCAGTACAAATCTGAAACATAGCCCCACACAAGCTACTATGAAGAAATTTAGCTCTATCCCAGTATGCTATGCTTTTTAATTTGCCTGATTTTGTCTTTGTAGAGTAGCATGTAGGTGAACATGAAGATCCCAGTTAGGTTGTATTCATTGTAATTTAGATTCTCAGAGGTTTTGAAAGCAAATTAATTCCTTTTTTTGGTAGAAATCTGTCCTTTATCTTGCAGTAGGAAATAGTGCAAGATAGGCTCAGGCTCTGATGTTTTGTAGGGCCAGCACTGGATTTGCAACAAACTTTGGCACGGATATGAGACCACTCTGCAGTAGCTAGCTTTGTATTTGGTAATTGTATTTGTGTTTAACTTCAAATAACTGCCCAATATTTACATCAAACAGACATGGCACTCGGAGAGAGCCACATGACCACAGCTGCACACATCTAGAACCATCAATCTTTGCGTATACCAGAGGCTGTTTCTTGAAAAGGCTCAGGTTGATTCTGTGTGTGTTGGCTTGCACCTGGTATACACGGGAAGAACAGACAGGAAAGCGCTGTTGGATGTGAGTTGCTAACTGACATCAGACAGCCTGTGCAGCCTACCTTCAGCAGCTTTTTTTCCTAGAAACTACGTGGAAACAGGATGGGTGAACTGTTTAGCCATGAGCAGTCTCTTCCTGTGGGCCATCTTCGCAACTGGTCTTGACTAGCAGGGATTGTACCAAGAGAGGTGGCCCCCAGGAAACTGATGACCAGAGCAGGCTGCTGTCTGAACAGTTCATCCACCTCGTACCTTGTTCCCACATTGCTTTTGAGAAAGTAATGCTACTAAACATTTTTAATTGATACTTATTGTAGTTGGGAAAGAATGCTTCTAAAAGGAATATAAGATGCACGGTTTCATTCCAGAATTAAATTCAGTGTATTTTTAGTCTTATCTAGACTAAAAAGCTATAATTTCTTTACATGTTTTTAAAATTACTTAAACCTAGTCTGTCAAGCTTACAGCTAAAGGTTTGCAGCACAAATCTGATTGATTTTAATGCTTTCTCTAGGGTGATCTTCATAGAAACTACTAAAGACTTCAAAGAACTCATTTTAGGCAAAATAAGTGAAATAAGTTGTTCTGATAGAGTAAAATGGATCCTTGTTCAGTTGGAGTTCAGCTTCAAGCTACCAATGAATGCCATAAAACCTATTATACCCGTCACACTGGCTTCAAGACTAAGCAAGATATATCTTCGTCTGACCTACTGTTACTTCAGCTTAGGACTGGAATAACCCTTTCAGAGAACAATACAATCTGCTTACACCATGCAAAAATTTACATTGAAAGATTTGAAGACTTACAAAAATCATGTTGTGATCCCTTTAATATACACAGAAAACTATCAAAGAAAAACTTACGTGCAATTGACTTAGATGACGCAACTTTTCTAAGTGCCAAGTTTGGAAGACAGTTTGTACCTGGTTGGAAGCTTTGTCCCAAATGTATGCAGATAATAAATGGAAGCGTGGATGTTGAATCCGAAGATCGCCAGAGAAGAAAACTTGATTCGGACGTATGTATATGGATCAGTTTTCCCACTCCCTCCTAAGTTCTGCAAGCTATTGGAATTGGGCTTCATACAGGTCCTGCAAAAAGAAATTAAGTTTCTTAATAGAAATATGAAAGGGTGTAGTCTTTTAGATGTGTGGGAGTTTACTGTATTTAAACCTTTATTTGGAGGACCTTAAAAAATCCTCTTCCCTAATTAAATATTATGGCCTTTTAAATTCAAATTATTGTGTGTACTAGTGTGACTTACAACTTGTAAGTTTATGTAAATACCAGACTGCTGCTGGTATTCTAAGCTGTTACTCAAGCCTTACAAAAAAACAAGTTAGTGTGCTTAGAACTGAGCACTGCAAAGGTTGCTTCTAAGGATGTTGACATAAACTCCTTTAGGTTTAGTCTCTTCAGTTAAAAAAAATATCCACTTTCTCTAGCAGTTCATTACCAAGTGAACATGCATTGAGGTGAATTAAGTGTACTTTTGTTATGGTGTCTGAGCTGCGAAGGCCGTGGTGTTTGTTCAGGGGCAGTAATGAGCTGGTGTGGGAGGATAATGCTTTAAGTAAGTGCTGCGTTTGGAATACAGCTTATACATCGCTGGATGCATAGTTCAAGATGTGTGCAGGTAATCAGTAGAAGCGTGGGCAACAACCAAATCAGCAAGAGCTCATCCATATATACCCTGTAGCAAAGCAGAATTGCCTTCTAGGAGCTGTTGCCCAACTGTATTTAAGTTGTTTTTCCTGGGAAATCCAGCGCTTAGAGTTCAGCTCAACAGTTTACCTAAGTTATTACAATATCCTGGCTTGACTGGACGTTTTCCTACGAATTTAGGATTGTACTTGTAATTAAATGAGATTTTCTGTCTTTGTTCAGGGGCGTACAGCTAAAGCTTTAAAGTCTCTACAGTTTGCGAATCCAGGACGACAGACTGAATTCACTCCTGAGACCAGTAAAAGGGAAAAAAGAAGGCTGCAAACAAAAATTGCATCATTTAATTCAGACAGGTGAGCAGTTTCCGGTATTTACATTATCTTTAACTTTCACTTCAAAATAAAATAGCCTTGATGGTCAGTGTCCCTGTTACACTATAACATTTTCTATATAGATGTTTGCATGTTTATGGATTGCTTTTTTGGTTTTGAGAATGTTAAAGCTCACTCTCGGTAATGAGATAAACAAAACAGAAGGTAAAGCGTTAGTATACAGTCCATATTTCAGGCAATTAGAATACAAACAAGTATTTGGTAAGGCATAACAATACTACACAGATCACAGATGAAGCTATTAATTTATGCATAAACTAAAATTCTGATAATAGGCTAAATTTGAATACGGTAAGATCAAGTAGACTACACTTAAAATATTGGACTTGTCATCTTTCAATCAACTCAGTAATTAGACTTTGTAAACAAAAGTGTGCACGTTAGGACCTTACCTTCCTGATAATAAATTACAACCTTCTAATGTGACTGATTTTAAAATCACACTGTCTACAGAGGAAAGGTATATGCAGCTGAATTTTGTTTGTCATTTTCCACTAAAAGTTTGGACCAATCAGTCTTGTCCTAATAGGAGAGTGATAGAAGTCCCGGCTTTAACTAGCGATGCAATATTTGTTAAAAAACATGCAAGAAAGATCACATGAATACCTGTTCCCTGCTCTACACCTAAGTTTAACTTTACAAGACAGAAACAGATGCTAGATGTGCTGTTTACAAACTACACATCCTTTTGCCCTCTGTTTCTTCTGCTCGGTGTGGGCACAAGTTGCAACCAGGGAAACTTTGATGAGATGTTAGGAAAGCCTTTTCTATGTCTGTAGTAAAACGCTGAATCAAAAGTGTTGTGGCATCTCTGACATTAGAGCTATTCAGAGCTCGACTAGATGCAGCCCTAAGCAACCTAATTTGAGTTGACCTGGCTTTGAACAGAGGGTCAGACAAGGTGACTTCCAGAGGTCCCTTCCAAACAGAGTGTTTCTGTGGTTCTGCAGTTTAACAGAACTATTACAGAGATGGGTATTGATAAAAGCATAAAAAATACTTTTAAATTAGGATGTGCACACCGTAAATGATTCTACATGACCTTTGAATTACAGCTACACATTACAAAGGAAAAGTAAATTAAGGGAACATTTCACATCATCTGAAAGGTGGTCTGAAGTTTACATCATATGACTAAGAATGTTCATAAGTGCTGTTCAAGAAATAAAGCCTCCCCATTCCTGAAATTATTTCAAAAGCACTACAGTGGAGATACAATTAGGGCTGAGAAATGTTGTCAAATACAGTAACATATCTATGTCTTTTAAATTAACAGCATTAAAATGAACACCTGAAAGAAAGCAAACTTCTGTCCACAATTATTAGCAGCTTAGCATCAAAGTAGATGTATTTTTTAACATGGAAATAACCCTTGTTTTTCATTATATAGGCAAGTTATACCAGCCAAGAGTAAAGTCTACGATAGCCAGGGACTACTACTTTACAGTGGGATGGACCTCTGTGATTGTCTTGATGAAGATTGCCTGGGATGTTTCTATGCTTGCCCCAAGTGTGGCTCCAACAAGTGTGGAGCTGAATGTCGCTGTGACCGCAAGTGGCTATATGAGCAAATTGAGATAGAAGGAGGAGAAATAATTAGAAATAAGCACGTTGGTTAGTGTATATGCACGTTGTTTATCCTGAGTATGCACCCCATGCTTTGATTAAACACAGCACATTCATCATTTAGTGGTTTAATGAAAGCTACTGGAATTTGTCACAATCAACATGATTAATGTGCTTTCACATTCATTTTCAGTATGATTATGGAAATATTCTTAGTCATACTACCGTCTTTTCACACTTCATTCTACCTTGTATTCAGTCTTGTTAGTCATCCAAGTAAGTTCTCATTGAACAGTCTTTCACTGTATTTAAGGATAAGGTGTTAAGTTTTTATGTGACATAGCCTGAGCCACTCACCATTGTTTCATATACTGTTTTGTATAGTGTACCATCTCCACATATCCCTCGTTTTTCCTTCTCTAGTTCAGGATCTCATGGTTTTGAATCTGTTGTATGGGAAGCACTCTTTTAGAGTGAATTTACATGCAGTATTAATAAAGCTCTCTCCAGGATTAATAGTGAATGCTGTATCTTCTATAGATTATCCCAGCTACAGCTGATAAATTCAATCCTGTTCACTTAAATGGATTCAATGGCATTTAGGAGTTCAGATCCCATCCAAGTTACTGGGATTTGAGATCAAGTTATCCTTATGAACTCAAGCCTCACAGTTAAAGTGTTATTAAACTGTCAAGGCATTGAAAAATATGTTAAGGTTTTTAATTATGATACTGTTTTGTTGGTTTCTGTATAACGCAATTGCAGTAATTTTGCTGTATTTGTTATCAGTTTGTAATTGGGCTAGACTAGTACTTCAACAGCCCTCCCCTTTTTTATTTTTGCTTGCTTTTAAGGTAAATGTTTACATGCAGGTGAAATTAATTTGGTGTCTGTTCCCAAACTAAGAATATCCAGACTTCTACAAGAAAACTACAAGAAAAACCCAGTTGAATTGGAATTATGTTTGGTTGATGCAGTATCTATCCTCAGAACATTCAAATTTTACAACATAACAAGATTTATGGAAGTAAGATTTTTATAATTGAAATCTTAGTGACATCAAGTGTTATTCCTTGGTTTTTTTGTGGTGTTTTGGATAAATTTCCTAATTCTGTGATAGACTTGGAAGATCTGCATGTTTATTGGGTCACATTTACTGAAGAATACTGTTAACTATTGATTTCTGAAGACTTATTTGATAAAGTTGTATAATCTTGCTATTTGTTTGGAGTAGTTTCTTTTCTGGTAAGCATCATGAAGGTTGCATTGCTAATATCCAAAGTTACACTTTGAGTTGCACTGACATCTGCTGGTCCTGGTACAGTATAAGCATCAACTTATGCTACATTTTTATTAAATCTGCTACAAAATTAAACAGACTATTTTTTTGGCTGCTCTTCCAATGGATGTCACTCTCATTGGCCTTGGATTCCAGCTGCATTTATCACAAGAACCATCATGTGAGTTTATTTAGGCAGAGCACCATGCTCTTTACACTCTTTTCCAAACAGCAGCACTACAAATGAGTAGTAGCCATGGCTTCCCTTACATGCAAGTGGCATTTAATACATTTTGCTCTGTTGACTACAGAGCATGCATATCCTGACACAGCAACTAATCTTGTGTATGCTTGATCCATGTTTGGAACTGGTTCATCTCTTAAGCAACCTTTTGAATTAAATGAAAATATAAATAGATACCTCCATGAAAGTGAGAGGGGAGAAGCTGATCAAATCTTGTAGGTTTTTTGTATTTGTTATTTTTTTAAATTAGACCAGAGTCAGCAGTACCCCTTGTTAATAAACTTAACATGCTTCCAATTGTTTGATGAATATAACATCACTTAAGTCCACAGTTAGACTTTGGATTCAGTAACTGTTAAAGCATTTCACTGAAGTGAAATGCAAGTCTACGAGCAGCTTAAATTGCCTGGAGCATCCCATTATTAGAACTGCATTTCTCCATTAAGTCTCCAAAAAGCACGTTCAGTCTCTTATTTTACAGATCCACTAGCAATGAGTACTTTCCCAAATAAATCACTCAAGTTGTTTTCTAAAAAAATGCATAGGACTGTTGTTTGACTAAAAACCTGCACTGAGTACTAGGTACTGTTGATTGCTATAGAAACTACAGGAGACTTTGGGTTTTTTTCTAGTAAAACAGGGCTTTTTGGTGTTGGTTGTTCACATGTCCTGCTTACATATTTGGGGCATTTCCATTTAGCTTCATTTCCTTGGTTGTAGTGTGTTATTAAGTTCAATAGTGTGTTTTCATATACTTCCATGTCCCCCTCATCTATTTTTCTGTTAAAAGACATCATTACAAGTCAAACTTTACCATCTTGCTAGATTTAAAATGCTTACAGCTATGAATTTCTCCCATTCTTTTCCTGTATGTGTTTATAAACACCACACAAACTTATCCCATCAGCAGAACACACAAGCTATTTTATCATCATCTAAAAGTGATTGCATGTTGTTCCCAATAGCATATGTAGTTCCCCATCTTTCAGAATTACAACTAGGCCTGTTAAATAGGATGTTCTTTTAATATAGCCAAGGAAACAACTACTTTCCATAAAAGCCAAAGTTCATAAGCCAGGTATAATAACCACTTTAAACTCTACATATATTAAAAGAGAAAAGCCAACTGCAGATATACCCCCGTTACCATGTTAAAACTTGCCTTTTGATATTCCTTGCAAAAATTAATGCCTAGACAAAGTTTACATATTCAAAAGACAGAAATCAATGACAATAAAAGAACCTGGTTTATGAATAATATGTATCCCATGGATCAGTTTGAGTTTATTGAACAGAAGCTCCAGATTTGTGACCTCTTGAGTACAGAGTTAAGTACTGGTCTGGTTTCTTTCTCACACAGAGCAAAATTCACATCAAGTTTAGAACATGGTCAAATTTAACATTTTCTAAAGTCAGTGGGAGTTCTTTCGTGGATCTTGTGAGAGTTACCACACAACTTTGGGGTCATATCTGAGACAGGAGGTGTCCTTTCCCCTTCCCCCCTGCTTAGTGAAGTTCAAAGTTTCAAATGGATGAAACATGCCCTGGGATACTTTCTGTTAAATACTCAAATAATGATTGTAAATATTCAAACAACAATATAGTACAGTCAGGTAATTAACTCAGAGAAGACATATTAACATTTTCGGCATCTATGCTACTAAAAGGCATTTATCTTTGGGACATACATTATAATCTTAGACACAGCATGAATTTGGTTTTCTTTTAATCAATTAAGTTCATAACTCTTAAAAACTAACATAAGGAGACTTAACTTTTGAATCTCTTGGCCAACCATTCAAGACATTGGAAACAGCAGGAAGTGGAGAGACCTACACAAAAAGCATGATTTTATAAATCCAGAAGTCAGACTTAAAGCCTCTAAGAAAAAAAAAGAAAACTGAGGTAAGGTGACCAAATATTTTTTTTTTCTGATTTTTAGACCTGTTTTAGTGGTTTTTAGCCTTTTTGTATAGGCAGTTCCTATATTAACCAGAATGGACCAATAGACAACTGCACAAGAGCTTGCACCGAAATCCCATAGTAACAGCTGCACAGACGTTAAGTGTTCAGGTGGACATCTGTCACTTCTTATGTGGTAGAAGCAGCAACGACTTGCTGGAATCAGCATTAAAGCCTTTGAGTTCTCCTAGTCTCATGAAAAAGTATAAACATACAATTTCCAGTTTCAATTACTTTGTGTTCCTCTAATTTTAGAGTCAGATTTTTGGTCATATTTGTGTCTTAATAAATGCAGAGTTTCAGCATTTTTCAACTGATTTCTCAGTGGAATGTAGGATGTACAGACATGCAGTAGTTTGTCCTTCATGATCCAGATAATTTACCCCAGTAATTCTTTAGCAAACATTCAAGTTTTATTCACCTTTATAACTAACCAGTCAATATCATACTAATGGACAACTTTATTTAAACAGGCTAAACAGTTCTCTCCAACTTTAAGTTATAGACGCTTTTAAATCCTACTAATAGTGGAGGAACAGTTTACTAAAAGGATTATATTTGTATTTAAAGATCTTTAATTGCAAGTTGCATCTAATATTTACCAATGTGAAAGCCATAACCAGAACTGTTCTTTATATGCATTTACTGCAATTAGATTTCAAATTAACAGTTATCTTCCAAGCACATATTAAAAAATATTGTAGGGAGGTGTGAACGATTGCAATTAAGCTGCCCAGTTCACTCTTCGTAGGGGTTTTGTTTGAAACTCGTGATCCTGCTCTGAAATAGGGATTTACATTTTAGGAGTTTCTCATACCCAGCAGAGGGCATCAGTTTACTGCAAACCTGACCGTGAACAACTCCTGGTGCACCTCTTGGAGATGCATCCCTGCCCATCTAGCAGAGGGGGGTTCGTTACTGAACAGATTCAGGAATCGAGCCCAAGACAAGAGATGCATAACTCAGTCTGTGCGGTTGAAATATAGCAGACTCAAGTACAAGATTAGCACTTCAGAGAAATGGATTTTCTTTTTGGTCTGTATGAAAGCTTCTCACCCACTCCCTTCCCCCAAATTGTTGCCAATTGTTAGTTCTTTAAGTAGAGCTCAAGACTAGATACATTTACAATTTACAGTGTTTGCTATGAAACCTTGGTTTAAAGCTTCTATCTGAGGATTCCCTTACAAATATTAGGTAGCTGAGAAACCCACCCACAGCAGGGTCCTGCACTCATTAGCAAACCGGGAGACTTTCTGACATCCACACTGGTGCTACTGCCAGCGTGCAATATGCAGCTGAAGAACCACACGTCTTGTTTCCCAGACAAACAGATAAAATACACTGACATCATTTTACCAGAGTAGCTACAATAGCAACCAGAAGAAGCCTGGCATAAGCTGTGGTTGGCCAGGGAGAGGAAAGACAAGAGGGGCAGCTGGGGGTAGGAAGTTTCCATGGCTCTCCTACTATTACACCATAATGAGGAAGATTACCCTAATTCTTCTCTTCTTCCCCCACCTTTCTTTGGCAGTGCTTCACATGCTTCACCAGTGAATTAAATCTGTATAGCACTCTAAATGGCTTGCCCTTCTAGGCTCTAGTTAGGGCAATATTAACAACTAGAGTGCAATAAACTCAGTTCTCCATCTTGCCCACAGGTGACAGCACTATCTGCTATAACCTGAGAGTAAACAGCAATTTGGTGTCCATGCAGAGCTCAAGATACCAACCAGAAGTAAAAACAATTATCTTCTATCATCTTCTGGCTTTCTCCTTTTTATTCTTCCATTTGATCCTACACTTTAATTGATAGCTCTATATACTTTAAATTGTTCATTTTAGCTACTGAATTAATACCATGAAGCAGACAGCATTAATTTACATATTAAAAAAAAAAGAACAAAATAGTTCCTAGCAAGCATGAGCTAAGCATCCCCAGTGAGCCACTTAGCAGAATCATCAGAACTTAAAAACTTCTCAAAGAGAAATCACTGTGATCCTACTCCATTCACAGTTCTTAAGGCCTCATAAGTCATCTAAGAAACTGGAACTAAGGATCAAAGTATGTTCTCCAGAGCCCAGCCCAGATAGAGACTAAACAAGCATCATAATCTAATGTATATATAATGACTACAGAACTGTTCCAGTAGCGCAACTACTTTGCTTAAAGGTAGAAAATCAGATTTTACCAACTTTCAGTAGCAAAGTAAGTTTCCTAAATTCAGTATTTCTTGTTCTAGTTCATCCTTCCTAAGAGTACCTGATAATCCAGATGTATTCAAGGGAATGAGTTTTCTCCTCGCTTCACTTTCTATTGCACATTTGTGACAAAAAAATCCCCCAAAAAAGAAACAAAGATAAGAACCCCCCACCATCAAACCTCCAAGCTGCTCCTTTCCTTCTGTTTTATAACACAGTAGTGCTCTGGCAGGTGACTCCCTTGGCAGTTTCCAATCAGATGGGCTGGATCCTGCCAGCTGACTTCAATGTTGCTGCAAGCTTTAGAACTCATAGAACGCTTTGGGTTTCTCCTGCCAACCAGCTCTTCTTGATAGGTATTAATTAGAGTGGTTCTATTTCAACTTAGTTATTATCTTTGTGCTGCTTCCTGGGAGTTTCAGCTCAATCTCTAAGAAAAGAGAAAAATCAGAGTTATGACTGTTAAATATACTTGTGTAGCACGCCTCACCTCAAGCCAGGCTCCTTAAATGGTACAGCTCCTCGCATCATCGCTGACGGGGCCCCAGGTCTCAGCTGCACTGTTCCATCAAGCCAGTTTGTCTGTGTATGTCATTGGCAGTAGCACGCTGTTCTGTCTCGGTAGTGAGCTCATATGAAGAGTCCTATTGACTGCAGGGAAATTACTTAGGTGGGTAAGCAGGCCAAGCAAATAGATGGGTTCTGCACGAGTGAAACGTGTCGTGATAAGGCGCTGAAGCTGACAGGACTGCTCAGACAAAGACACCGTTCACCCTCACCTGTTACATGTGCTTTTGGACTGACACAGGAGTGGAGACTCTGCCTGAGATCTTGTCATCTTAAGAAGCCACTGTGGAAGGCAGCTACGGAGCAACCATCGGCGTATGCCTGAAATAAAATCTCCTTCTGCTGCTGGGGTCCCAAAATAAAATCTTTGGGTAACTTTTACAGGATTGTCCCCTAAAGACCAGATCCAGAGAAACCTGAAGTCCCTATGACATGTTAAGTGCCATATGCCTGGATCTGGACTTAAATACTTGGGCTTCCCCTTAGAGTTCAGAGTCAGGCTGGAGACGGGGACGAGGCAGCCAAACACGGAGAGGTGGAATAGATGACTTTTCCTATGCTTTGTGTTGGATATGGTCATAATAAACTAGCTGGGGAGAAAGCACAGAGTAATTAACTTACACTAATGAAAGTTGCTTATATCTCAAGGCAAACCCGGAATTTTATTTTTCTCAGGAGAAGGTTTTCTTCCTACTGTTGTGGTTTGGGTTTGTTTTTGCTTTTATCAAAAAACCAGAAAGGCACAATTTATCCAGCCTCGTCTGTGCCAACTACCTCTGCTTTATGACTCCCCTGTGTTCAGTTCTTGCCTGTGAACTGCTGACTCTTTGAAGTAAAACGTTGGGCTAGAGCTGCTTTGGAGCAAATGAGAATGCAGGGCTGCTGACAAAGGACACCATCACAGGAGTCGCTGCAGAAGATGTCTGCGGTCTCTCCTCCTGCGGTGAGAGTGAACTGCAACATCCAGCTCTACATGCGCGCTCCCCCATCCCAACCAGGTACCTCCATCCCAAACTGGGGTAACATGCTGAGCCACGCTTTTCCTCATGTACTGTCTGAGCACATACCGATTCCATATTTCTAAGTAATATTTTTCCTCCAGAATGGCAGAACCTAACCCACTAACTTTGTACCTGTAATTTATTTAATTTCTCATTTTTTTAATAATTAAATTAGATTTTGGGGCATAGTGCCCCCAGTGGTCTAAGGCTGACTCAGATCCTGAACCCCATCAGGTAGTTTTTACTTCGTCCAAATCTCGGTAAAGCTGTGTGTGTGTGTGTGTGTGTAAGCGCATACAGGACTGCACATGCAGTTGATCCAGCCGAACGAGTTGGAGCTCACCTCTCAGGAACACAAGGTGCAAATGGCGTGGTGTAAGTCGCCACTGATTAGAGTGGATTTGTTTGAATCTGCGTGAGAAGGAAGACATAAAACCACTTTTCTACCTAAGTGGATGCTCTGTCCTTAGGATATGAGTGAAGGGGACCTGCGTTTCATTGACTTTAATTGGCCTTAACAATTATTCAATAGTTAACTGCAAGGTTGGAAATTATCCTTCTGCATCTTCTGCTTCAATGTAATCTGAAAGGCCCATTCATCACTCGGTTACAGCTGGTAGCTGGCTCGGTATTTTGATACTACCGTGCGCAACTGAGAGAGCTCCTGGAGGAACGGAGCTGTAGTGCTTTCCCCCTTTACATCTCTCCTTTCCTCTGACTCCGCTAATTTCACGATTTTTTTTTTTTTTTTAAAGTGAATTGAAAACCCTTACCTACCGGCTAGCACTAGTTGATGATGCTTCTCACATGTCAGAAATTGCTACTGACATTTCAATTTTGCTTTATTTTTCCTCTTTCTTTGATAGCATTATAGAGAACATTTATATTTGAATAAAAAGCAAACAATACATGTCAGAGCATGCATCAGGGAATGTCAAATTGTTTTTTTCCAATTACAACTCTATTTCAAATAGGGTAATGCAATTAAAGGATAATTACTAGAAGAGCAAAGCCAAGGTTATGATCAGAAATGGTTACCCTTTCACTTCTAAGTCCTGTCTTACTAAATAAAATGTTGCTGTGGGGCAAGTTACTCTGCATATCTGCAGGTATCCAGAAGCAACTACATGTCTGGCACTACGAGTAGAGTGACTCTTTGTGTATAAACTACCATATTAGGAAAAGGGGACAAATACAGGTGGCTTTATCACTGACTAATAATGGCATAAATTCACTTCTGGACAGGCCATTAACAATATATTACTTAGTGTTTCACAGGCAGTATCATAACATGCTCTTAAATAGTAGTCATGGTAAACTGCTATTATTTTCTTAATACTGAGCTGTAGTTTGATTTCTCATTTCTTTGATAAACTATCAGCAACAAAATACAGAAGAAAAAAAAAAAATTACAGAGTTCTCAGCTCTCTGCTGGGTGGTTATTGAGCACGTTTAGCACGGCGCTCCAGGACAGCCACGAGGACCAGGGGAGGTTTTCTCCCCAGCAGAAGGGGTTTGGTGTGGCGGGCGCCCTGCAATGCAGAGCCTTCAGCCCCTGAGTGGAAGTTCAGCCCACCAGCAAGGTGCAGCAATCTCCTGCTGCTTTAGAATCATAGAATCATAGAATCGTTTAGGTTGGAAAAGACAACTTTAAGATCATCCAGTCCAACCATTAACCTACACTACCAAGTCCACTCTAAACGAATCAAGGGTAGACTAGACTAAACCATGTCCCAAAGTGCCACATCTACCTGTTTTTTGAACACTTCCAGGGATGGGGACTCCACCACTTCTCTGGGCAGCCTGTTCCAATTCTTGACCACCCTTTCCGTAAAGAAATTTTTCCTAATTTCCAACCTAAACCTCCCCTGGCGCAGCTTGAGCCCATTTCCTCTCGTCCTATCGCTAACTGCTTGGGAGAAGAGACCAACACCCACCTCACTACACCCTCCTTTCAGGCAGTTGTAGAGAGCGATAAGGTCTCCCCTCAGCCTCCTCTTCTCCAGACTAAACAACCCCAGTTCCCTCAGCCGCTCCTCATAAGACCTGTGCTCCAGACCCTTCACCGGCTTCGTTGCCCTTCTCTGGACACGCTCCAGCACCTCAAGGTCTTTCTTGTATTGAGGGGCCCAAAACTGGACGGGTCCAGCTCGCCGCTGCAGCCCTGCAGCAATCCCGACACCGGTGACGTGGCTCTGGGTTTTCATTCCCGTGACCCGGACCAAGATGGAGCTAAATGAGCACGTTTGCCCTGCACCCCGAGGGCGGCCCTTCAGCTGCCTGCAAGACCACGTTCACTGTCCTTTCGGATGGCGAATCTACACGCTCAGCCTGAAGCCCTGCCAGAAGGGACCTCCTGCCTTCCTGCGTCCTCCTGTGCCCAGCACAGCGGCTGGGCCCAGCCTGACGGCCGGGGAGAGGCGGCTGGGGGCTGCTCCTGCCACGCTTGATGCTCGCTAAGGCTCGCAGAGCCCCCGCCATTGGGATTAGCCTAGAGAGGGATTTCCGAGTATCCCCTCCGCTGCGGAGGGAGTTTCCCACCACAGTATGGCTTTTGTCATACAAAGAGTGTTGTGGTGGGTCAGAAGTTTTCAAAAGTTGAGGATTCCTTTTTCAGAGCTGCTTTCGCCTCTGTGAGGAGGAATACAGCATTGCTGTATCCCGGCTCGTCTTGGGGGTTGTTTGATGGGCGGCTGGCAACAGAAGTCGTCAAGCTCTCCGAACTACAGGGAGCTAAAAATTATTTTCTCATGACACAAGCATACATCATTAACTAGCATGAAGCATTAATTAGCATTGCCCTTTGTCAGCCCCCATGTCACTGCCAGTGCCCCAGGGAACCGGGCTTTTTTTCAGTTGGGCTCAGAGGAGGCTAAAGGGAGGTCTAAAAGCAGCCGATAACTATGGGAGGGGTAGTTACAAAGGTGAGGATGCTTCAAACTTTATTCAGCTAGAGTCATGGACTTGCACCCTCTAGAAGGCTGAAGCTGGTGAAAAAACTGCTTTTCTGCAGGGGCCTGTCTCCAGGAGCCGGCTGGTATAATGCTTGAGTGTCACAAACCATTAGGAAGGTTTTGCCAATCTGTTTTATTTAAGTGCATGAAATAAAACAGCAATCCTTTATTATTAGCTGCTTTATTTGACTGGTAATAGTGCTTAAAAGGGGCCGGGACTCCAATTTGCTCCACTTTGAACTGCTCTTTGCTATGAGAACATACATTCTCATTTTCTATGAGAGTTTCTGTGGGACAGTGACTGAGCCTTGATCTCATTTTGTCTATCTTCAACTTTTTTATGGAGGTGGCTGACAGGCAATGCAAACTGCAAGTAACCTGCATGATGGCAGCAAGATTTATTTTAGTAAATGTTCAAAATTAGCGACAACTCTTGGGTGAAAAATGCAAGGTTTGTAACTGAGCACACTAGATTTCCTCTGCTGTACCCCACAAACTCATGGTATCTTCTAAGCCACCAGCTGGTGAACCTTGGGGAGCTACCCACCTGAGATAACCTTGAAGACTGCAGTAACAACCAACAACCTTTTTGTCCCAGAGAATTACTTTGGTGACTACACAGTCTCTGGACAAAAAGAGAGAAACCCAGCAAGCTCGCCAGGCAGGGGCTGCTCTTGCGGGAGCTGGAGCTTTTCAAGTGATGGAGTAGCTCAGGAGAGAGCTGGCTGGAGGCAAAGGGCTGGGGAGGGAGAGGGTGCTCAGGAGGGCACAGCTGTTAATCCCCTTGTGCTCCTCTAATGAGAAACCAGAAGGTGAAGCAGCTGAATACATAGAGAATTTGTTTTGTAACATTAACATAAAATTAACATTAGCATTTAAAACAAGCCTATAATAGTCCTAAAAAATCATATTTAGTTATAAATATTTATAATATTCATTAAATAATAAATCGGTTTAATTCTAATGTCAGCCTTACTTCCAGGACATTTATTCTGCCTGCATGCCACCGTACCTGAGGCAGACAAAAAGCTCCTTCGTGTACAAACTAGGCGAATGGGGCAGAAGAGCACACCAGGAAATAAGGATCCCTACGGAGCAAATAAACAGCAGCCGAGCAGCCGAGTTAAAGCATTTCCCTCGTTCCCTGGAGATACGTCCTTATCTCGATAATTGGAGGAATAATAAATAAATAAATAAAATGTCTTATTTAGCCGTGTTGTTGTTGTTGGAGTCCTTTGTCTGTAGCATAGTCAGGAAAAACTTTTGGATTGATCTGGAGTGCACAGGCCTATTTTCTATTAAAGTGTATTAATGCCAGGTTCTGTGCAATTAGTGAAAAGTCAATTCCCATTACTAGTTAACACTATTGAGTATCTGCTTTCTTTAATAAAAAGCTATGTCCAGCGTAAAGACTATAAATCGATAAACAGCCACTTTCTAAATCTATTCTGCCTCCTCCAAAAAATGCAGAGAGAGCACTGTAGTTCAGAAGGCAGAACAGATTTAGAAGAGATCCCTGCCCTCCCAGAGCTGGCATGCCTGCTGCGGACCCTGCCTTCGCACATTCCTCTCAACGACAGGGTGGTTCCTGCCGACTCAGCTCTGCTTTGGAAAAGCCTTTGCTCATTTCTAAGAGCTGTACACAATCAAACTGGTGTTGAAGTCTTTACATTCATTTAGTGACACCAAAGACCGGGTTGGCAGAAATCCTCCAGAGAATGAAGTCTTCCTGCATGGTTGAATCACGTATGTGCCTTATGATCCAGGCGCTGCTGTAGGTGCCCGGCTGAACTTGGGACAGACCTTGGAGATACCTAACAGCTCCTGCCAGCGGTGGCCAGGGCAGCCGGTGTCTGCTGTGGACAAGCCCTACTGACAGGGCAGCTAAGTAAGGCTGCAGAGCCGTATCTCACGCTTTTGAAGAGCAACTGTTTATGCTTCAGCAACGGAAGATCTGCGGTTCACATCCAGCTGTCACCTGGTATTGCATATTCGCTGTGTTAATTCCGTAAATAACAATTACTTGTTGGTAGTGCTCCCGTTGTAGGCCTTGCAGCGCTCCTGCTGGAACAGCTGCCCGGGTTGCATGCACGTTGAATCCTTAACGGTGCCTAACAGAGCAGTCTGCAGGTTTCATACGCAACTGGATCGCATTCGGTGACCGCTGTGGCAGACAGCTGAAAGTTATGCTATCATTATAGAGGAGCAGCAGAGAGAAACATCTCCTAAGTATGCTTCAGTAATGCTGCCTCCTAGGATAGATTTTTTCGTCTTTGTATGTTTATTTCTATTCTCATTTGAAGGTACAGATATTCAGGCCAGGAATCAAGAGCCACCTGGGTAGCTCACCTCACAGCCACCACACAGCCCACGGGGCTTGACGAAATAACTTACGCTGTTCACACAAGGGGATGATGTGTGATCAAATGCGGTCTCCTGCTTGGACTTGCGGTAGGTGGTAAGGATTTAGGGCTGGTGGGACGCTATCTTTCCAGTTGTAATGGAAAGAAATTGCATCCTACCACGACGGTGGAGATTTCTGAAAGTGCAAGGCCCACCTGAATGCTTACCTGCAAATTAGATAGGGAGAAGTGGCAAAGGTGTGTTTGGTGCCTTTTAAGCTTCTATGTACAGGTTTCGTGTCTTGTTAGTCCCCAATAAATGAGGAATATCGTTAGAAATTAACAACAAAAATAAATAAAAATGGATGAAGAAACCTGTCCTCAGTAAGAAAAATGAAACCAAAACAAGAATTGGGGGAAGAGTGAAAGAAGGTTCATTGCTCTGCTTCTGATACCCGAGGTTTCTTTGGTTTAGTATTGGTTTCCACTCGTGGCCTATGGATCTGCAGAAACCCAAAGGCTGTTTCTAGGAAGTGAATAAAAGCTAGCTAAAAGACATCTGTTGTCGGTAGCCTTTTATTTGTTAATGGCACCTGCAGAACCAGGGGGAAGGCGAAGAACTGTGGAGCAGAATAGTTTAAAGATTGCTAAAGGAAAGAAAATGTATTTTCTTTCTTTACAGACAAGCAAGGAAATAAAGCTGCTTTGCCTGTTTTAATGATCATTTGCTAAACATCTGAGCAGTTGAGTTGTTAGTCTGAATGAATGTAGATGAAATTCAGACATAGACAAGACTATTTGTAGAAACATGATTTTTATAGACACATGGGCAGTATTTTTTCCCAGAAGTATTACATTTTGATTTAGCTGAGAACCAGAAATTATGTTATGTGATTTAATTACACGATTGCGTCTAACACTTTGTTACAAATACTGAGTAGTGAAAATGGAAGCATAATGCAAGCTATCTGGCAGGTAAACATGTTCTTTTAAATTGTTGACTGAATTTGAATAATGAATACATTGGAGGAAGTTGCAATCTGCTTGTGGAAGTTCCAGAAAAAGAAAAAGGAGCTAAGCTCATAAGGTAAATTATTAATGTTGGTATATTCGCTTTGCTCCAGTTATTTGTAACATAGGAAATGTGATTTGCGTGTGTATGTCATTTTAATATTAACTCAGTTGCCAGCCCAGATCTAAAATAATGAGACAGATCCAAGTCTTTCGTTTCCAGAGAAGAATTTTTAATGCGAGTGAAATCAATATGGCAAAAGATTCTGCCCAAAGAAAGGCTAAAAACTGAGTGTAGCTGTAATGCCTGAGGACAAGAGGTTTTAGACCCTCCATTTTCTTCCCCCGTGGTGTGACAGATGCCTGCGCACACGTCAAAGCTGGTCAATAAGAGGATAAAGACATGTGCTTTTACCTTCGAGTTCAACGGCATACTGTGATCTTATCTGCAGCCAGTTTGATTAGGAGCAACTACAACAGCATAAACAAAAGTAGAAAAACATCACATGCTTAAACACAGCTGTGTACAGCTGACAGAGCCTGAGCCAGAGTCAAGAGCTGGCAGGTAAGAGTTAACATCCTTGATGGGATGTTGTTGGGGAAGCCTTCATTTCAGCAGGAATATTGCACAACCTCTCTTCTTTCCAGTTACAGCTCTTCCTTATTATTCATAAATACAAATTTCCAGTCCCTTTTTTTAAACTACCTATAAATATCTGCCATTATAACAAGCGGAGGAATAAAATTCTATTAAAGAGAATTCTAAATTACAGCTATATTTTTAGATTTGAGCTTCTTGTTAATTTGGTTTCAATGTTTCCCAGAAACACTGTGATCTTAGTGTTTGCGGCTGGTAACTGTGGGACAACTCTGGACTCTGAAGCCTTATATTCATACCCCACCATACACACAGACCCACTATCGCTTTTCAGGCTTTACTTTGCCAACGTGTCTCCGCCTGAGAAGGACCATCTCTGGGACTGAGAAGGTTGTCTGGAGTTTAACAGACCCATCCAAATCCAGGCAGAGGCAAAGCTGCTTTGCATGTTGTTGAAGAATCGTTGGCACTGAAAAAGGGACAATTTGTCTCATTTACAGTCTGTGGTTTAATATCAGTGTGTGTGAGCAGATGTACTAGCGATGCCCGTGAAACCAACCATTGCAAAATAGCAGGTGACCTCCCCCCGCGCCTTTGCCTACCGATTTGAGTGCTCAGAGCAAGGCCCTTCGTTTCAGCCACCACTGAGGTCCTAGTCACGATGCTAATCATGCAAGGGATGTGGTTGCAAGCCCGTGGCGCTGACTCTGGGGAGGCCACCGAAATACCATCTGAATACATTATAACACTATTTGATGTACCTCAGTAAATGTACCCCTCAGCGGGGCTTGAGGCTGTGCTGGGTCCATCACGCAACTCACATGAAACCCCCATACTCCTTGCACTACGGATCCCGATACCAACGTGCAAGCCAAGGTACATTTAAGTTTCCTAATGCTGAGCTGTGAAATGCCAACAGTCTGAAAAGTCTTACAGGCCATAGCAGTAGAGACGAGGAGAGTACCTAGATTTTGTTTAGATACCTAAAATGGGTCCTGTTGGCGTCTCCATGCAAACTATCATTGAAATTGCCTGGGAGATCTGGCAGATTGGGGCTCATCTAACTTTGAAGCTGCTTAAAACAAGGAGGGAACCCCCTTGTTTCAAAGGGAGGACAGAACTTTTGAAGGACATTCACTAGAAAGCTGCAGAGATCGCTCAAGAGAGCAGAGCTCCTCTCGAGGCTCCCCCTGCTTTCTGCTACTGCCACAGCTCCTTCTTCCCATCTTCGCCGAGTCGTGCCCGGTGCATTTGTATCAGAAAGGGAAGACTGAAGCGGTGAGCAGGCTCAACCCTGCAAGCTGGCTGAGCCCCCCATGCCCCTGTCGAACAGCATCCGTGGGAACAGGAAGGGTGGTCGCTCTTTCAGCCTTTCAGTGTTCAGCCCATTGAAGGAGGACTTGAGCCTCAGTGAGGTCAAGTTCACTTACGGCCTTTTCAGAGACCTCTGCAGCATGGCCTCGCTCAGGGTGTGAATGAGCATAATGCACAATGGAGGAAAATTTGGTCGTAAGAAAAGCTTGGACCTATCCCTATTGACTGCAGATATGACCTAGGCTTTTTTTGGCTTTCGAGACATGAGAAATACAAAGCATCGAGTATAACCATGCACCTTGCTGTAGCTGATTATTTTAGATTTTGAACTGGTGCTCTGCAGCTCTTTCTAGCATCGTTTAAACATTAATTGCAAATGAACTGTAGTACTATGTGGTCTCTTTCTAACAAAATCTGCAAAGCCACATTTTACAGGTCTGCTTCTTCTAACAGGGAAGGCAGAAAACAATACAGTCGGCAGACCTGAGGTACTGGAAGTCATTTTTTTTAAATTGTAAAGCTTACTGCATTAGGTAGTTCTATCAGCTGCAATGCAGTTGCTCCTCAACATCAGCCCCACGCCTGATGGTTAGAATTTGCAGGGCTAAGCCATACCCTATTAACTGTACGGTGTTGTGATGACTAATATTGGCATGAGAGTGAAATATTACTCATCTGGTCCAAAATCTGCTCTCCCTGGGACATGTATAGCAGAAACAATAGTGGGAGTTGGCTCCTTTTTTTTGTGACTTGTTCAAAGCTTCTGCCAAGTCCCCTGGAATGACCACTACGGGCTTCAGTGTGTGAAAAGAATTGCGTTGTCAGGAAAAATTCTGGTCTGATTTTCATACCGCAAAAGGACAGTGGCTCTGGTGGGGTTATGTCCAGGTAAAAATGCCTCTTTATTTAACTCAAAGGGCGCTGGACCAGAGGTGAAATCACCATGGAGTTTGGTCCAGCATCTTTCTTGTTTGCAAGACTGGCAGGGACGTACAGCTTGTATTGTCTCTGGGTGGATCCAGCTTTCAAATTGAGCTGATGTTGCTGAGTTGCCCAGCACAGGGGCCAGGAGTGTGCTGGTTTCTTAAAGCCTTAGAAGCTCCCTCTCTCCTTATTTTCCACTGACTGATTCTGTATTCCCCAGAGGCTCCTTGTTAACAGCACAGACCATCGCCAAAAATTAAAAATAAAAAAGGATGGGGGCTGGGGGGAGAGGAGGGATGGGAATAACAAGACATACCTGCAGCAGTCCTTGCCATATATTCCCTCTGTGTCCCACCGACGGTGTCATGCGGAAGGGAAATTGTTCTATCAGTGACTATGTTAGATTCATGACCCCACCACAACCTTGAATTGGCCTTTAGTTGTCGCTGATGGGAACTGAAGAACAGCTCCTGTCGACATGATTGCTGCTCTCCAATGAATCAGAACACGCAGGGCACAGAGCAGCACATTAAACTAGCAACAGAAATATATCACTGTACTTTTATATAGATGTATTGCTTTTGCCCAGGCATATAAATGATTGGGCTATCCACTTATTTTTTTTCCAAGAACTATAAATTAAAAATAAGCTAAGGATTTTGAAATTATGTTCTCTCTCTCTCTTCCCCCCCCCCCCCCCCCCTTCTCTCTCCTTTTTTTTTAAAGCTGGGTAGCTATTTTAGGTCTACAGTAAAACATTTTAAAGGTAATCTTACCGCCTATGTCTACTTGACCATCCTTTTTCTAAAAGAAATCTACTGCTGCAGTTCTGGTTCAGGTAATTTAACACTTCAGTGTGATCACACTAACTGTATGTATCCCTGTGCTTCTTTTGCTGCTAATGAACACTTACAAGCCTGTATTTTTTAATTTAGTAAGACAAGTATCTGAAATGGCAAAATCTATGTATGTCATGTGGGGTTTTTTTTTCCCCTAGCAAATATTTCATGAAATAAGATTATTTCAATATACTTTAACCAGAGGTCACTTTGACTTGAAAGTTAGTTTGATGTACAGCTGCATAATTTGATGTAGTGCCTCAAAAATAGAAATGTTTCACCATTAAACCGCATTTAATTTTTGCAACTTTTTCTGCTTGCTGATTGAATCATCTTTTTAAGTCATCCATTTAATTCAGAGGTGATATCACTAAACTTGCAGAGATTGGGATATGTTTTGTCCATTGCACATTCCCAGCTCTTTGCAAACAATTTATCACTTACCAGCTTTGCAGCCGGATGTGGAAGGAATAAGCAAGCTGCTTCCCTCGCATTCTTCCACCATCTTAGGTTTTTCTGGGATGAAATGCAGAACAAGAAACCATCCAGGAGTCCTTTTGGTTATGGTACGAGGCCATGGCAGGCATGTGTCATGGTGCTTGTTCCAGTGGAAAGCAAGCAGCCCCGCAGGTGAGCTTTGGAAACCCTTGCGCATGTAAGCAGGCCCCAGTCATGTAAGTGGAACAGCTGACTTTCACGAGGCAATCTTTCCTACAAGAATCTGTGGGACTAAGCCTGCCAGATTGCCTTCTGCTAGTTTCTTTTAATGTGTTATAACAAGACCTTACTTTTTTAACTTTACTTTTCTTGGACTAGCTGCTAAAGAAGTTTGGTGTTAACCACGTGTCTGTGCGTCGGATGAAACCAATTTGCTGTTCACCAGCAGGTGACCTGGTCAAAGAAAATAAATGAGCTGGTTACAGCTATTTCCCCTCAACAGAGTCATAAACACTGTAATAGCAAGTCCTATGTATCTTTTCACCAAGCTTTGGATGACTGAATCTTTACTGTATACCACATACTATCAAAACTAGTACGGTATAAATAAAAACCTGGCTGCATTATTATTTTTTTTAAAGACCAGTAATTGCCAGATCTAATGATAATATGGACATTTGACATTTTGAAGCTTTTAGCCAAACACTACCCAGGTTAGCAGTGCTTCACCACACCATGGTCTTGACAATATTTAAAAATTAAGTCCTTTTTGGTCTTCTGAGTGGCAAGTGTAATATCAAGAGACACAGATTTAAAGGTTTCTTAGTGTGGGAAGGGTAGGAAAGTGCAAAAAGACCCCTAACCATCTAACTAGGCAGTAACGAGACCTCCGTCCTCCCACTCTGTTGCCACCTAACCACTGTGTTTTACTTCCTTAGGTGTTTAAGTGCCTCCCAATAAATCTTTCTAAATGCTCTTGGCATAGCCAGAGTTTGCTGAAATCTTCAGAGTGCTGTGTGCTTCAGTTCCTAGCTTGTGCTGAAATCCTATCAAGACCCACAATTAACCCAGGGATTACTGGCTAAAGGGTGGAGGGGAGCAGCTCCTCTTCGTTGCATTTTCTCAAGGAAGGGAACCACAGTTGTAGGAGAAAGGATTTATGCTGATTATCTACGTGGAGACAAACACTTTGCTCACTTTGAAGGGAAGTGCTGAGATGGGGACTCAACCGTTCTTTGCTGGCCAGTTCAGGCAGTTCTGGGCAACTCTCCGTTGAGCATGCTGTCTTCCAAAATGTGGGACCAATGAAGTCCCGAGTGGTGCCCAGAGAGGCCAGCTGTCAGGCTTCGACTCTGCTCTTATGGTGCCACCAGCTAGACAGACCAGTCTCCCTGTGGATTTAGTCCCTCTCAGAGCCAAGCTGAAAGCCCGTCCATGTCTGCATTCTTAGGGTAACGGATGCCCATAACCTGTTCTCTAGATTATTATTTAAAAAAAAAAAAAAAATTAGAAAAAAACCATTCTATTTCAAGAAAAAAACCCTTCCTTTGTGGCTGAAGGACTGGCCCAGAGCATCTGGTTCTCTCCCTGGTACACCTGCAATTTGCCATGTGGCCTTAGGAAAGCCAAGTATCTGGGGAATTAGGAAACTTTGGGCTCTTTTTTTTTTTTTCCATTTTCAGAGCTGCTTTAAGTCTTGATTCTAATAGCTTTAGCATATGCTAATTGTTTACAAATTTACTTTTGAGCATGACTGGCGCTGAATTCTAAACCTAATGAAGTTACATGTCTGAGGGTTCCTCCTAAGCTGCTTTAGGCTGCGAGAATCAGAATGAAAAGTCTATTTTCATTGCTCTCTGGTCAGGCTTGGAGAGAGACTGCTGGCTGCAAGGGCATTTCTTTCTCTCTCTGCCCATCGGTGGGGTGCAGAGGGGGCAAAGCCAAGGCTCGGTGTTTGCCCTTCACCAAGAAAGGGGTGATCTCTCACTGAGCTGGGGACCAGCTGAGGTGTTTCCCTCTGGAGGAGGGAGCACTAAGACTAAGGCTGAGGCTGTGAGGCCAGCAAGTCTCTGCCAGCCCCAGCGAGGAGCACGCCTGCATTTTGCTTTCTTTGTTAAAATTGTAAGTAATTCGCTAGTCTGGTCTTAAAAGGCAAGGGAAAAGCTCTAATGAGCAGCCACGGAAAAGAAAGAAAATGAGAAACTATCAGAAACTGTCTCAAAATGGGGCAGCAGCAGCCAGCAAGCAGCACGGCTCCCCAGCAAGGTGCTCTGTGCCCAGAACTATTTACATCCAACTGTAACTCAAATCTTGCCCCTGATCTTAAGTGAGGTGAAGTTTAAGTTATCAGCTGCCTTGTAACTGCCAGTCCCCAAACTCAGATAAACTTAAAATACTTCCACCCAATAAGAATAACTGGCACTTGAAGGACACATGGAAAGTCATTACTGAAAGGTGCTAACTTTTCTGATAATAAATTAGTTTTCTGACTCCTTGAACACTTTGTCAGCCCAGACAGGAGATTGTTTTATAGCACAGGTCTGGCATGCTGTTTGCTTATTGATGTTATGAACGTCCATGATTTTATTTAGGGTTTAGGTTATCACCAGATGTTGAGATTGTAGAGGGGGAAAAAAAAAATCTTGGTGTCCTCGCCTGATCTGCTCAACCGTTCCTCCAGCAGCTCACGTGCAGGGGAAGGTTGACAAATTTCTGATATCAAACCCAGCTGTCAGAACAACACGGGGTAATAGCTGTCCTTGTCAAACGCGCCAATTAATTCACCAGTGTGTCAATGTGGGTATAATTGATAGACTCCACAATCTGGCTGAGTAATGAAAGTCAAAAGCATTACTAAGACCATTCCACTTCCTAACAGAGCCTGTAATCGAACCTAAGCTGTCAGCACTGCGGTGAGGGGCGCTTAAAAAAACCCAAACCAACAGTTTTGTGCAATAGTAAGTAGAGGTTTCATAGGAATCTTCACTTTAAGGGTAGAAAAGGATGTGAAAAGAAAGAATATGAAAACAATGGCATAAAACTGTGCAGTGGCAGTTTTATCCAAATGCTCCCTAAAGTGGAATAGCAAATACAATTAGAGGAATTGTTTCTCTGTGAGAATCCGTGTGTTCTGGAGGTCTTTCTTTTAATGAGTTGTTTTTAGAAGAAAACATGGCCATTGTCTTAAAAGCTGAGGCTGTGGAAAGGCAGTGTTAACTCAGCAGGCTCATTAGCATAATCCTTTGTCTGCTTCAGAAATGTTTGTTAAGAACTTCTAAAACAACAACAACAAAAAAATTGCTATTAAGAGTTCCCTGACTGCTGCACTTACTCATCCACTTCCAATGCAGACTTTGTTTTAATAAATGGTTTGAGGTCTTCTGGCTTTAGAGGGTGGTTTTTGTATTAGTCACTCATTTCATTTTAAACCAAACAAAAAAAGGCTTTATTCTCTATCGCCGCAGCACAGGGATAAGGTGGTTGGACCTACAACCAGACCTACTACAGTGGCACGTGCAAGCCAGAACACGTCTCTTAAGTCAGCTCTGCCAGCGGATGAGTACTCATAGTTGTGGAGTCAACATCATCATAAAATACAGAATAGCATCTTCAGGGATAAATCCAAAAGCCATACACGCCAGCAAGATAATAGCATGAAAAAGAAGGACTGACGTTCACCAAAAAGCTGAGTGGAGCGAGTGCTGCCCTGTCCTGTGTTTGAACCAGACCTCCGCCTCTGCTCCTGCCCGTGTGGATAGGAAGGAGGGATGGCAGCGTCCCATCTCGCAGCCTCCCTTAACATACAGCCAGGCTTTCGGTGCGGGAATGTATCATGCACCTGAGCTCCCCAGGGGAACGAGGAGGAACGTTCCTATATTGACCCATGAAATTTGTCTCACCCCCTTTCAGCGCACTGCATTGGCTCAGCTGGGCTGTCATGACTGGGGGTAGTGCAAAGGTATCCAGACTCATCAGCACCGTTTAAACGCGCCTGAGAAATACCTGCTGGCTGCAAAGAGCAGGGGGCAACGTCAAGCCTGCTTCTCTGCACTCAGGGGTGGCACAAAGCATGCCCGGGAACCCTGGGAAGGGAACTAAGCCACCTGGGATTTTAATGCATGCTCTGAGAGAGTCTGAAATATGAAAATGGAGCTTCTAAGAGAATTTAGGATGGCATTTTATGGGGAGGGCCTGTAGTATCGGTTCTTTATGCAGTTCAGGAGATGATTGAAAGACATTACAACTGCAGGCAATGATGAGCAAGCAAGTGAAAAAGGACCATCGATGCTGGGTAGCTCTGCTTTCCTGCTTCCTGGGATTTATGTACTTATGGATGAATTTAATACTTGGTGATCAAAAGAGTTCAAATAGTGGTTGTATTAATGATTTCAGCATAACCTCTAAATCCCAGGATGGCAGTAGAAATCTTCAGCTTGGTCTTAATCTTCTGACACTTTTTATTAAGAGCTAAATTAAGTGCTGTTGCCTTACGATAAAGCAGCTTACAGGAGTCTGAAGTGTGGTATTGTCACTATAGTGTGTGTACACTCTGTGCTCTGATCTCAATTTCTAATCAGACCAGCTAGATCTTTCCGAAAAGTGAATTACCGAAGGGAAAATCTCCTGTTTGATAGTCTTTTGGCTTTTTTTGATGATATTTGGTTAATTCTCACCCAGTCTTTGTGCAGAGTGATGCACATCATTGCCTACATTTGGTAGCGTGTATTACTGTTGCAGATGTTCCCGAACAGAAGAGCCCAAGTCCTCTTGTCCATGCAGACTGTTTTGGCTCCCAATTGACCAATAAACTTTTGGCACCTGCTAAAGATACCTGCTGGGCTCCCAGTTCATACAAGTATTACGCACCTTGCTATGTCAACCTCAAAGACGACTCAGTTTCTAAGTTAGGGGTAGTCTTATCTGCTAATTAATGGTAATGCCACCCCCAAAGACCAAAACTGTTGGCCCTAGTCTGCATTTTGGAGCTATAAGGTATCATAATATCTGATACTGAGCACCTTGAATGAAGAACAGGCACTTTGGGGTTGACATGCTATAGCACTCTCCCCATTGCATTATCGGGGGGGGGGGGGGGGAGCTGTTAAGGATGCTCCTATTGCAGAATCGGATGGTAACAGAGAAGCTGCTCTGCTCTGCTCTGGTGAGACCTCACCTGGAGCACTGCATCCAGCTCTGGGGCCCTCAGCACAAGAAGGACATGGAACTGTTGGAGCAGGTCCAGAAGAGGGCCACCAAAATGATCCGAGGGCTGGAGCACCTCTCCTATGAGGCCAGGCTGAGAGAGCTGGGGTTGTTCAGCCTGGAGAAGAGAAGGCTGCAGGGAGACCTTGTTGCAGCATTTCAGTGCTTAAAGGGGGCCTACAGGAAAGATGGGGACAATCTTTTTAGGAAGGCCTGCTGTGACAGAACAAGGAATAATGGATTTAAACTAAAGAAGAACAGATTTAGACTGGATATAAGGAAGAAATTTTTTACAGTGAGGGTGGTGAGGCACTGGAACAGGTTGCCCAGAGAGGCGGTGGAGGCCCCATCCTTGGCAACATTCAACGCCAGGTTGGACGGGGCTCTGAGCAACCTGATCCAGTTAAAGCTGTCCCTGCTCACTGCAGGGGGGTTGGGCTAGGTGACCTCTAAAGGTCCCTTCCAACCCAAAGCATTCTATGATTCTAAGCCAGATAAAATCATTTCCATAGTTCATAGTTTCTTCATCTTTCTTACACTGGAGGCCCCAGAACAGGATGCAATATTACAGACGTGATCTAACAAGTGCTGAGGACAGGGGTCTAATCACTTAATCTACTGGCTGTGCTCTTTCTAATACAGCCCCAATGCTGTTGGCCACCTTTGCTGCCACGGCACACCACTGGCTCACGTTAAGCTCACTGCCTCCCATGACCCACCACTTTTTTCCAGCATGGCTGCTCCCCAGTACTGTATCACGGGGTTAGTCCCTCTGAAGTGCAGGACTTGCATTTATCCTTGCTGAATTTTGTAAGGTTCCTGCTGGCCCGTTCCTCCTCTGCTTCTGTCCCTCTGAAACACTCCCAGATCTTTGGATCTAAAGTGAAATGCTAATGTTATTTTAATGTTCCCACATACGCTGTGAGGAAGGCAGGATGTTACACTGGCAGATCCTACTTCCTAAGATGCATCTAGGATATACCTAGAAAAGAAAGAAAAAAAAAGGGGGGGGGGGGGCGGGGCAACACACAGTATCTCTCCATGTCCCCCCTGCCCCCACCCTGAGCTTAGTCAATTCCCTGTTTGCTGTAAGATATGTGGCAACAGCGTCTCCATGTTGTGGCCTTCAATGAATGCAAGGTTTAAGACTTGAGGGAAAGACATCCATAAATTCTCTGAGTGATGGATGGTTGGCAATTTCATTTGAGTACTTTCTGCTACAGATGTTTAACATTCTTTTCCAAGGACATATGCCAGAGAACAGAATGAGGAAACTTTTTCATCTGAATACTTGCATCTCTAGTACGAAGCAGGCACGGTCACCACGGGCCAGCAGAGCCAGAGCAGTTGCACGTGGAGCACCCAGGTCATGAAGAAGAAGAGTGGGAACATAACCGGGTTATGGTCTTGGCAGGAGCCTGGCAATAACGCGATGTGCTTTGCTGGGCAAGGTGGAAGATGCGACGTTCCCAGCTGGCAACTGCTGGTAACTTAATACTCCCAGATGGAGGCTAAGGGCGATATGATATTCCCAGCTGGTAGCCAAGGTCTGGCTCAGCGCATTCCCATTCGTACATGTGGCTTCTCTATACAATGAGAAGGGGCGAGCGAAGTGTAATAAAGCAGCTGGTCTATTAGAAGAAAAGCTTTGTGGAGAATAACACAAACATGCAGAATCCCCTTAATCTTAAACTTTATTACCCTAGATAATAGGCTTTGGTAGTGACAACAATCAGTTGAAATGCAGAATTGTCTTGGCTCCTGCAGCACCTGCCGTGTCAGTCAGTCAAAAGCCATCTTCTGCAGCACAAAAAGGTGGCTGCTTGGTACAAACAAGCTAAAAGTTTTGTTCGTTTGTTCTAAAAAGGCAACGGAAAGCTGGGCATCCTCCCTTTGCAGATTTAAGCATGCACTCTGAACCTCCTGTAGGGGAAAGGCTAAAGATATGAAAGCCTGCTTGCTTTTTTTACCTCTGAGGAGTAGGAGCAAGGCATCTTTTGTCTACTGAAGCCCACTTGAAAGAGTAAGAGTTGTTATTCCTGCTCTGAATTAGGTCAAGTTTGCCAATATTCAACAGCAATGAGAAAGGGAAATATCACGAAATCTTTCTGTAAAATCTTTATCTGTGTCATCTGCAATGTCTCTGACACAAACCTGATTTAGTTATCTGAGGCACAATTCAGAAGAAGCATCTTTCGTTCTTTCTGGTGGCAAACTTGGATCCCTGAAGCCCAATGCACATGTGTGATCCCCGCTCCTCTAAGTGGGCAGGTAGAGAGAGCTTTCAAATGAAAAGGCATTTTACTTTATAAATGGCCTTGGCTTTATTAATTTTTCTCGGTTTTTTTTAGTTAAATTTTTTCCACAGCCCCATGATCAAAATATGAGGCAAAAAAAATCTGCTTACCACAAGCTGTTCTTTTGTTTAGAAATATTTCAATACGAACTTTGGTTAAAAGAATTTAACTACAAAGTTAAATTATCTACTAACTACAAAGTGACAGAGGATAACTTTTAAGTCATGAAAGATAAGAGCAGTTCTAACAAAAAAAAATCTGTGCCAATTATTTCAACTTTCTAGTGCCCTCTAGTAATAGTTGCAACAGGTAGCGTAGCAGAAGCTCACAGTGCAAGATATGGAGGGTAGGAAAGGGGGCTAATGTGGGGAGTGGGTGTTTATAGAGGTCCAGGCAGTAGAGTTAAATAAGTCTAAATGTTATGAATATTACAGCTCAGTCTAGTGGGTTAGATTTTGATTCCTGGTTTTGCCCACAAGTTCAGGATCTTTCCCTTTTAACGTCCAGTATTTCACTATCTCCTCTGAAGAAAGCGATGAGTGGAGATTTTTGAAAAAATACACTGAGACCAGGAGCGTGTTTTGACTTCCGGAACTATAACCAGAAAGGGACCAGAAGATGCACTGAAACCTGCACCGCGCCCTGCCTCTCTCTCCCTGAAGGCAGAAGCAGCTACACGCGAGGCAGGCAGCAGCGATGGCCCCGCAGCCAGCCAGCTGCGCCCCGCCAGCGCTGGAAAGGATCGGATCGGCCCGGCAGCCCGCATGCCACCATGCAAACCGGCTGGGTAAGAACTGGGAAACAAGGAAACCTAAAAGAGGAGCTTAATATCATCTCAGTGGAGCTTTAGAAGAAATGCGGCTTTGAGTCCGATTTACCTCAGCTGAGTTGCCTTCAAAACTGGTCACCCGGCCCAAGCGACTGCGGGGCTTCTGGCCGGTTCACGGGCGTTATCACCCTTGTGTCTCAGCGGGACCGAGACAAAGTCCCCTCCTCCAGGTGGTTCCACTTCCTCTGGCAGCCACGACCAAGACACCTCGGCTCCCTTTGCGATGCTGTATTGATTTTTTTGCAGTCTCTCTTTCCCTAAGGAATTGACTGCACTAGATCAAATTAAGAGAAATCTGAGCAATGGGGCTCCTTCAATACAATGAAGTTTGATTGCTTGAAGTTGAAGTTCATGATAATTATTTATGCTGACAGCAACCTCACAGGCAATAAAGACGGAGCCTCAGTCTCTCCATCAGGAAATTCTTTTGATCCTGCTATGCTTACCTAGTACACATACTTCTAATTATTAAATACGAGAATGATGATCAGAGAAAAAAATGTATTTCCCCCAAAAGCTGGTATCAGAATTCTGATTTGTTTCTATTCTCTGTTACCAAATAAACCTATTGTGCCTGACTAGCATTAGCAGTACCAGAGCTCGCCTGCGGTTTTGAGATTAGCGGCAAAACCTTTGACTCCACTGGGTGCAGGATCAGGCCTGTACCTGCTCTTCTGCAGTTCCACAGCACCTAATAAAATCCATTTGTGATGAAAATTGAGGCATTTCTGTATTGCCTAACAGGTTTGTCCTGAGGATTGCCTATAATCACGACTCTGAGTTAATAAACAGGTTTATCTGTGAGCAGGTATTTTTCAGGAATGAGAGAGAAGCTGAAAATAAATCTCTCTTGCAACTTCTTGAGCCCTGTTATTAAAAACCCTCCCGGTTGGATATAATGAAAACAGTCCTCAAAGTTTGTGTGTGTGTGTGTGCGTGCAGGTATCCCATAAAATCAGCTGCCTTAACACCTGCGGATGCTTGCCAATGCACAAAGCATCAACAGGCTTTCGTTTCTGGTGTACATATACACACACACAAAAGTGAAAACATGATGACCTCGTATGTACAAGCACACATAAAAATACACAGACATATGTAAAGTAGCCCTGCACCCGCAGCTGCTACAAATGAAGGAGTTTAGCTCCCCAGCCCTCAGCAAAGTGTGCAAATGCACAGCAGCTGATGGTCTGCTTCAAAAAGTGCATGAAGCAAGTGAGGAAAGGCGTCAGTTTTCTGATTTTTTTTGTTTTTTAAATCTTTCCTCTCCCCAAAAAAGACCAGCTACATCCATCCTACTTTTCTCTGGAGCATAACTGTCAAAATATAACACATTTTGGGACAGCTCTGGCCCCACATGTATTCTGATCTTTTATAGCAGGGAGAAAAGCAATGAATATGGCTTTCACACAAGGAATATAGTACTTACCTAGGCTGTTGAGTCCTGCTCCTGTGGTGGAGAGGATGGCTATAGTGCTCTGATGCAGCTTGGTAAAATCTTCATCTTTCCTTTGAATAGCCAGCCCAGGATCCCTGCTGTTCCTGTCCCACTCTTTCTCCCCAGCGCAGCCTTCTTTCTCTACGCAAGTTCTTAGTATTAGAGCTTTCAAATGCAGGAACAGCTGCCTTGCATTACTCAGTAACTCCCCAGCCAAGGAACTGAGTAGAAAAATTAGTCTCTTAACTCGCCTAAATGTAAAAATGATGTTATTTAAGAACAGAGTTTGTGTATTAGTTAGAAAATGTAAAGATTAAAACGAAGCTGCACGGAGGCAGCAGACCTTCAGTAGGACAGGGCTGGCTTTCGCACAGCAGGAACGCGCGCACCGGAGCAGCACATCTCCACACCCACTGCTTTGGCCGGACAGAAAAGGAGCAGTTGGAGGCCGGCAGCTGATCAAGGAGGGAAGGCGTGTTTGAGGGGTTCCCTTAGATGGCTACCTTTGTTTCCTGGTCTGGCTTTCATTTGTCATAACTTTATCTCGTCTGTATCTTGGTTCATCCATTTTAGACCATGTGTCAGAACAGATCTTGTCGCAGTGGGTTGCTCTGAAGCCCAACGATGGCTTGTTCACCACCCCGCAGGGGCCAGGCAAATCGAGGATGGAGCTGCCGCGCTAGTACAGGCCAGGGTTTGCATTTAGGGAGGGGGCGGGGAGGGGTCTTCCCAGCAGTATGGCTTACAGAATCATAGAATCGTTTAGGTTGGAAAAGACCTTTAAGATCATCCAGTCCAACCAGTAACCTACACTACCAAGTCCACACTAAACCATTCAAGGGTAGACTAGACTAAACCATGTCCAAAGCGCCACATCTACCCGTTTTTTGAACACTTCCAGGGATGGGGACTCCACCACTTCTCTTGCTTGATGCAATTAAAGAAAAGGGTTCCAACCTGCTTCTCCTTTTAAAAAAATAAAAGGAGGAAGGCCGGGAAGCCAGAAGGAAGCCGCTCTGTTTCTTTAAGTGCCAGAGTCTGCGCAGGCTGCTCTGCAGAGCTGTTCAGGCCATTCACAGCCCTGCTGTAAGTTTTTCAGCAATACTGAACTCCCGGTGACCCTCACAGGCAATAATTGCTTTAGCATAGGTTTGACAACAACAGCAAGAAACCCTCTAAAAATAGGCGCAAGCTTAAAATAAATTTCAACCCTGGAGACCCACTCATGTAAAGAATCCAGTACATCTCCTGTGTTTTCCTTGATTAGCATCACAGTTCTTGGCAGTTCAGAAAATGACAGTTTTCAAGGGATTTCCAATGCCTTCTGCTCCAGTTTCTAACCTGGCAGGGAGCCAGCCTGCTGACAGTGGTCGGCCCTTAAAGGGATCTCACGGGGCAGCTCTGGGCCACTATCCCCACTCATTTACCCTAATACCTAGCTTATTTAAAGGTGGGATATGGAGGAAACCCCATTTAATTGCAGTGCCCAAGATAAATGTCTTAAACATCAGTACTTGTGATGCAGAGTACCCAAAAGCTGCCCACCAAAACCATACGAAATTAGTCACCCTTGCGCGGGAAGAATGAAACAACTTTCTGCCCATCAGAAAGAAAAGGGGAAATTCTGGCTTCAAGCGCTGAAGGAATTATCTGTTCTTGAAGAGGTGCCCACAGGACATATGCAGAGCAGAGGTATGTCCGCTATTCCTGAGCACTTTTAGAAGATTTCCTATTATAACGAACCACCTGGAAATTAGACCTTACCTTGCCAAGGTTTTACGGCAGTACACACACCTAGCTGCTACACTGAATCTGGGGTCCAGAGATCCCCAATGTTTGCTCAACTTGATGGAAAGTAACTCTTCCTTCAGTAGGGAAGAAGAAAGCATTATGCTTAAATCAGATGAAGTTTGCTTTTTCTGGCCCATTCAGTGGTGGCATACAAGGGAGTCCTCTCAAAGGCTGAGGACCCAGAGGCAGTGAAGCTAAAAGCTGTCAGCTGCACTGTGTGGAGCACAGGATGAATTCTGATTCAGCAGGCAATGGAGAAGAGAACCAAATTATTATTCTTTGGCTCTTTTTAGGGACATTTTCTCAGTTTGCCAGGCTGACTTCTTGTAGGCAGCTGTGTCACAATATGAACTATTGAAAGTTAGAACGCACCCGTCCACCTTGCATACTCTCCTCTTATTAGTGTTTTAGAGGATGGTATGTTAAGAAAAGGCTGTTGGGATATTGGAGAGGAACAACAGATACATGCATGGAATTGCACATGGCAGTCAGCGAGTAATCCAGGCTCCTGTGTTTTATCCTCATCGGAAGACTTCAAGTATTTCAACTAAATAATTTGTATCAAGTTTCCATCCTCTATAGCAAACATATAGGAAATAAAATGTTTCAAGCTTTAAATACCAGTGGGTTCCAGCATATGATGTGTGAGGCAGGAGGAGACATACTATTGTCGGCAAACTGGGTTTTTTCTTTCTTTTCCCTTCCCCTCTCAGACAAAAGCTGAAGTTAGATCCCAATTGTAAACTGAAATATTCACCTGACAGCAGATATTCCAGGCAACCCTAATGCAGCACTTTCTCCTGTGACAAACCAGAAATCCCAATTCCGGGAAACATAAATATGAAGAAGTCTATAACCTTCTCTTGTTTTCTGATTAAACACACTTCTGCTCTATCATCACTGATGGGGTACATTTGTTCCAATGACTTTTGATGAGACAAAATGGTGGACTTGCTGGTTTGGGGTTTTTTTAAGCCTACATCCTAGAAAAAATTGGCTATATCAGCTTGCTAAATAACAAAACTCGGGAAACTGCTTATTTTAGTCATCATTTGAACTAGTAGTAATTATGCCTGCAATAGTAAAATGAGGTTTTAATGCTGATTAATGAAACTGCTAAGCTGTCAAGACTGCTAGTCACACTTACAGGTCTCTGGAGACTGTCCCCTAAAATAGTTGCCATCGTATATGTAATATGGCTTTTTTTGTAGGACCAGATGTGAAGCATATGGTGACCTATTACAGTAGGGATGAGCCATAAGTCCTGGCTGAATTATATTGGACAAACTACCCAAATGGAAAGATAACGTCCAGTGATTATTATAGGATCATAGCAGCTTTGTAGAGTGTGAGGGACGATGACGGGCTTGGGAAATTGCCTAGCTCAGTTAATCATTCCTGCTTGATAGAGTAATACTGATATTCTTTTATGCTTATTTATATCCTAGAAGAATACCGTTCTGCTGTGCATGCCAACATACCATAAAACATATTGCTACTGCCTACCACTTGCTCTCTCTCCTGCCCGTTTTGGGTACCTGTTCCCATGGCTTCGGGGAAGTCCCGCGGGGCAGCGGGTGCCGGCGAGGGGAACCTGCAGTGTTCCCCAGCGCTCAGCCCACCTGTGGAGGTACTGCTGCAGAGGAGGAAACGTGCTGTAGGACTGAAAGGATACTGTACCGTCTAGACCACAAAGAAGTAGGCAGGAAAATAAGAATGAATTATGTAATGAAACTCTGCTTTTGTATGCAGAGACACAACAGTAGCGTAATTGGGCACATTTTACTTCCTTATGGCCATTTAGTCGTTGGGGCAGGGTCCTCGCTCGCAGGAAACCGGTGAATGGCTGCGCCGAGCTCTGGAGGGCCGTCACGAGAGCGCTCGCATCCCCGGGCAGGAGACATGAGGGCAAGACTCTTTTCTGAATAACCGTATTTCGCCGCACTCATTAACTCGATCGTTATCCAATACTGTACTCAGTCTTCAGTACGTTGGCAGGTACTATCCAGAGCCGAATATAATGGACTGCTTTTCAGTTTTGCTACTGCCACTTTGTAACACTCTTTGGTATGATTCTGACATTTTATGAACAGTTTAACCTATTTACTCATGTGTAAATGGACAACGGTTGAAGATTAGAGAGGCTTCATTTACTATGAAGAGCTACTATCTTGTCTCAAAGGAAAAAGAACCAGTTGACCTAGATGGCAGGTCATCTGCTCCTTGCTGTGGATGTATCAAATTATCATCACAGCGTTGGCCTATGCGTATAGTAATAAATAGGCAATAGCACAGCTACACACTGATTTTTAGAGGCCAGAAAAGTACAGGCAGCTATTTCAGTAACTAAGCATACAAATTAATATGCAGGATGTTTCATAGGCACATGCCTTGTTTTTCATTTTAATTCCTCAAATCAGTGCTATAATTGCTGCTGGTCAAACTTACTTTGGACAAGATGTTGTTTGACTGTATATTTGGAGGAGGGAGTAAATTTTGTGTTATCTCCCTTCTAAACACATTTCCAGTATTTCTTCCATTGCCATATTCTTGGGCTTTAAGATTGTTCCATCAGATAGAAGTGCTCATCTTGTAACCCCCCAGGTGATGCTGTTTGTCAGTGATTTCACAGCACCCAGTCCTGCATCCCTAGCCCACGCGAGCGGTACCACCAACTTCATAAGATCAGATCCACAGAAATGCTGAAACTACTTACCGCAATTCTGTAATCATGCAAGGCTGCTTTATTGCAGTAAAAGTCCTCTTCAAATTGTCTGGCTACAGAAACTGAAGTATTTTCGTTATACGGCCAAGCTTTCTGTGACAAATAATGCTACCACAGCTTAATTGGCATTTATACAAATATTCAGGCCTGTAAATGATATTAGTGAAAGCCACAGCTACAGCTGGGGTTGTCTGCATATGGTTACTACACTCCAGATAGATAATTCGTTCCTTGGAAAAGTCTGGTTTCATAGTAACGTAGTTACAAAGCAGTCTCTCAAGTGCCACTGTGTCGGGAAAGCACATCACAGACACAAGGTAATGACTGCTGACACCAGACCAGCTTTCCTCTTGTTCCATATAAAAGCCAGCGAACTCTAAATCATCAGCGCAACCATGCTGCTTACCTGCCCCCATTGTTCGAGCGTGTCTTTACAGCAGGGAGCAAAATCTATCAAAACACGGTTTAAGGAAAAAATTTACTGCACAGCATATAGATGTCTGACTAGCTGGTCTGAAAAAAATTAAACTGGGATTAAGATTTCAACAAAGAGCCCTTCCTACCCAAGGAATAGGGCCTTGTGAACTACTTCACAAAAAAAACCCCACCAAAAAAACAACACCCCACCCCCTCAACCCAAACAACAACAACAAAAAAATCTGAGGTGGGATGGTCTTAAAATTGTTCCTGTCCTGAGCATTTTGGCACACACCCTTGTAAGCTTTATCGGAAGAAGGAAGATTTCAGTAAACAAGTCACAAAATGCTGTTTGTCTAACATTTGCAGTAGTTATAGCCTACGTACTTAAGCCTGGAAATCTAGTGTGTCTTTAGAATGCCCTTTCTGGTATCTATTGGTTATCACTGGTTTAAATGATAGCTTTAATGTGAAAAGTTTTGTGGGTTTTTTAATTATTTTGTTTCTCAGAGTTAGGATTAGAAAGCTGTCTCATTCTCACTGTACGATCTTTCCAAATAAAAAGCTGCGGGGAACTGAACAGCAGCAAGCTGTCAGATCAGGAAATAAGGATTCAATCCTTAGTTTGGCCACAGGTTGCTGCTGTGACTGTGGCTGATTAGCTTAATTTTTGTCTTGTGGCTGATTCAACAGTAAAAATAGGATAGTTACTGGCTTTTTCCTTTCCCTGCTTCTTGCTTGACTTGGGCTTCACAGTAAAGAGACTCTCTTACCATATTGGACAGGTAACACCAAGTCAAGAAGGTCTTAGCCTTGCCTGGAGTGCCACTGTCATGCAAACGACGGCTATTTGCATAGCTGATTGTTTGCTGTAGGGCATTAGACTAAGAACAGTGAATTTTATCTGCAAGTATTCACTGTGCTGAAGTCTAACTGGTAACTGTAATAGCTTTGAAGAAATCTTGGAGCAACAGGTAAGATTTTTTGCATAGGACATGTCACAAAACTGCAATTTTTTTTTACATACTTCTAGGTACCATAAGGTGATGGATTTAAATGCCACCAAAGTGACTGGGTGTCCAACAGGATTTTTCAAATGTTCCTGGCAACATAAAGATATCTGAAAATCTAGCCTCAGTTTGATAATAGAAACCCAAATAAAAGATAAAAATAAACCACTTTAGTTTCATTTTAAGCTGATATAGCTATTGAATTTCAAATTTTTATATCTAGTATAATTGATTGTTCATAATAAGCCTATGTATTTTGTAGTTTTAAGTCTACAGTAAATTCAATAGCACTTTGTACAAGAAGTTGTTCTGTTGATTAGACGACCTTAATCAATACAATTTAGCTCCTCTTAGGAACCGCCACTCTCCCAGCCTGAGTTGGACTTAAGCCAGATGCCTTGTAGTGTCAATATGATGCTCAAATACGTTGTCTCCAAAATTCTCTAGATGCCTCATAACACAAAGCAAGAACAACATGGTGTAACTGACAGAGCTGTAGTCTCTGTCTTACAGTAATGGAAAGATTTTGTACCTGATTCAGACCTTTTAAAGAATCTGTGATAGCAATCATCGTCAGAGTTTGGACTAAGCTAATTCATCACTTCTTTGCCTGCTGAAAAAAACCCGTAAGATGCACTTTAAAACTTTAAGATGATTGATACAGGTTTTGCTGTGTGTTTCAACAGAGATTGCTTGTTCTGTTACCAAGAACTTGGTTTCTGCTGTTTATTCTCCCTCTATTCTAGCTTAATTAAAAATGCAGGAACTGGCTTTGATTTTTGCTGTCTAGCTGGAAGTCTCCCCTGTCACAAGCCAGCCTGTGTTCCAGGATCCTGGGATGATCTTCATAGCAGCAGCTTTGTTCTTGGGATAACAAAGGAACTGGTTTTTCCATCTATTTGCAAAGGAAAGTGCACAAAAAGGAAAACTGTTAAAGAGCTAGAACACTGCTCAGGAGATGCAGATTCAGTTCTCAGGATTGTGAGATCTCCTGTAGGATCTTGGGCATGTTGGTCACTTTTCAGTCTGTTAACTCAAGAGACTCCTTTTCTCTGGCCTGTTCAGCATCCCGTCCCTTCAGACTCAGCCTTACATGGGAGACCCCTTGTTATGTGCATCATGAGCTCCCAAACCAACAAGATCCATGCTGACTTTGGGCAATACTATCTACACCGACAATTAACAAAAAAAGGAAAGTTAGACTCTTCCTCCAATTGCAGTGACTCTCAGCAGCCAGAAAAGAAAAAATCTTTTGCCGAAATACTCACATGACAGTGAATCCTGAAAATGCTTGTACACAGTATGCAAAACACTTAAATTTGTTGCGCTGTTCCATTTCTAACAGTCCATCCCCGAAAACCCTTGGCAACACTGACACGTTTGAGCCACATTAATAGTAACAGTAGCAAAAAAAATACATTTTAATGGGATTTGAGAAAGACCTTTATTTTATACTTTTAGGCCTCTACTTTCAAGTCTACTTTTGAACATTTTGTAGTTTATCTAAACTCCTAGGACTCTTGCAGTCCTAACTCCTCGGTTCATAAAGCTGACAAGTCCTGTTGTACCACTGAGCCATCTACCTACCATTTGAAGAAGAGGTGAACATAGGCCATTCATTCAGTTATCCTGAACTGAAGCACACGTTTTTGTCAGACCCTCTTCCATGAATGTAAACCTTAGGTACAAAAAAGGTGACTAAATTGTGTAATAAGAATTGCAGGGAAATGCTGCCTAGGAGAAATGAAGGACTCCTCTGATTCTATTCTGTAATCAACAGAAAGCAAACTGAGCCCGAGGAAAACTCCCTCAGAAAAACTTAGAGGTAAAACAAAATCAGATGTATCCTTATAGCTACATCCTAATTGAATCGTTACAGAAATGGCTGGCTCAAGCCAGAGACGGAGGTACGGAAAGCGATAACTAGATGGGGAAAACCATAAATCAATAGGGATGACTGAAAACCGATTTAGTGCACTAAACTCACTCAGACTTCTCCTGCATTTTCTCTTGATTAGGCTGACAGGAACTGAAGATGAAAATGTTAAAAACTGACTTTAGTCTTCCACATTGCACTTAGGCTGCACTCATTTATTAGAGTTCCTTTCTTTGTGCTTCTGTAGGTCAGACAGTGCTTTGACGGCTGGGACTTCCTGCAGAAGTGCCTAGGGTGTCCTGCAAGGGCTGACAGCTGACATAGTTGTCCAAGCCTGATCATAACATGATTTCATCTGAGTAGCATGTGACTGTAAATTAGCAACGATGATGGTGCACAAAAGACTGGTTAATGCAAATGAGGAATCTGCAAGGAAGGGAGGATCTGTATCTCAAAATACAAAGGAAAGACAAAATACACTGCTTTGTGTTGCAGGCTTTGTTCCATGCAGCTTTTACAATGCATTTCTCTTTCCAATAAGGAGTTACCATGTTGGGCAAGGAAAATCAGGATCCCTGCCTGTCTATAACTGCTAGAAAATATCAAGTTAAAACAGAAAAAAGAAAGGTAGGGAGGTGGGGGGGTTGGAACAGAAGGGGTGAAAAGAAAATCCCAGAAATGTAATTCAATCAGGTGTGGTCAAAAGCAAGGTCTCAGAGAAAGCCTTTGGGTCAATTTAACACGGAATGGAAGGGCTACAGACTTGGGAAGTCTCCCTGTGACTTAAATTACAGATGGTTTCCAGGAGTTTCCTTAATAAAATTTGTCTAGGGAGAAAATATTGGTGTCAGTGAGGGGAAAAAATCTGATTCACAGAAAATGGAAAAGAGAAAGGCAGCTTCAACCAGGAGTTAGTCATCAATCTATTTCTTAGACAGAGTCTTGGCAAAACCCATTCTCCTGGTAGAACTTGCCTGGAGTAGACCAGATTGATTTGACAGTCTCTTAGCCTAATAAATGCTTGACCTCAAGGTCTGCTGAATTCACTAAATTCACTATGCAGAGAGAATTGGGAACCAATCACCTCTGGGGAACATCCTGTTCTGCAGCCCTCCCCTGATAAAGGCCTTGACTGCTTTCAGCCTTATCGAGATGACTAGATGAAAGCTGCTCTCAGAAGAAGAAAGGTTAATCGACTACGCCGCTGTTAATCAATCACTTGGAAAGATTCAGCACTTACAATAGGTAGGTCCCTCTTCCTGCCAAGAGGTTCTTGCATGTTAACCAGGGACCATCTCCTCCAGTTTGAAGGATGAGTAATAGACAGAAACACAATCCAGATAGATGCCAGGTGTCTGATCCAAAGCCAGCTGAAGTCAATAGAAAGACTCCCAGTGACTTCAATGGGCTTGGAGCAGACTCCAGAGAAAGACTTATTATCCAAGGATTATTCTGCATACAGATATCAAGCTACTTTTAGTAGCGAAGGATCCTTGAAAAGAAGCAGATTCATCACACTTTTGCCTCCCTGTGAAATCAAACTTCTTCAAATCATACTGTGTCCCATTTACCCTGATTGTCAGATATGGCTGACATCCAGCAAAGGAAAATTACCTGCCTGTGACAGCACAGACAGACACGTATACATTTCAAAATCTCTAGAGTACAGAAAGAAAAAATGCCAAACTGCTAATGTTTGCCTGGCCTTTTTGTAATTGCCGCTAGCCAAAATGATAGCTTTCTCAGAAGAGGAAAAGCTAGATCAATTTCTGAAAGGACGAAGGAAAATTGAGGGAATAAAATTAAAAAGAGAGAATAAAATTAAAAAGATCCTGCCATAGAGAAGAACAAGCTCAGTGCTGAACAACCAGCGGTATGCAAGGTGAAGCTGACAGAGCCAGAGAGACAAAAAAAATACAAGAGAAAATCCATGCTTACAAAGTACCCCTGAAGATTAGGTATTTCTCTAAATTAGCAGCTGTATTCAGCACCAGCATCAACTGATGACAAAGCAGCGACTATCCTCGATGCTTGTCTAAATGGAAGTCGAGGGCCTTCGCCTCTGCTACAAACCCAGGCCCTCATATCCCAGTGCAGAACCGCTGGGTAACACGCCCGCTGCACCACACAGCCAAAAAGCCGTACGGCAAACAGCTGAAACCAGAAGATACACACCTTTAGGACATCTACATTTAGGACAGCTACATGTACCAGTTTATAGTTTATTGCAATTCTGGTACAGACTTTTGCTTCTTCAAGGCATTGCTGCTGGTGTTTTCTCACTACCAGTCTTAAGCCAAGGCAGGCTCCTGGCTGAACGTACGCCAGCCTTTGCTCAGCTGGCTCCGTCTGCCACCAAAGGCTTCAGGCTGCTCAAATCCTGGAACAAAGCTGCTGGCTTAAAACTTTTGCTTTAGGAATAACCCAGTTTTCACCAGGGCCAGATACCTGAAGTGGAGAACGACAGACGGGCGCCATGGACGGTACCTGTCCTCACTAGCGAAAAGGCGCCAGGTCCTTCAGAAGGCCGGAGAGCCTTCCATCCAGATGCAGTGGCTACTCTCTGCTCATCTGGAAGTTCACGGCACTACACAGCACCCCGGGTGATGGGTGTTTCCTCCTTACGCAGTGACAACAAGCAACAGGATCAGTGAAAGAGAATGATCTAAGGTGCCCTATATGTATGATTTCTATGTGCCCCAAGAAAACGCTTTTTCTGAGGAAGGACAGCCATCTTAAATGTAGCCGTGTTCTTTGTCAGTAAACGGCTGTGGTTGCCAAAACCAATTCCCTAGTCTTCCCATCGCTGGCTGAAAACCCCCCCAAGACAGAACCTGCCTCTACATCCAAAAGGAAGGACTGATATTTGGTGACTCTTTTCCCTTTGGCTCAATTGATACAATAACCAGCACTGTAAGCAAAGCAGGGCACGTATCGTTAAAGAGTGAAGGTGCCTGTCTGTTCCATAAGGAAACCTGACAAGAAATTCCATACACAAAACAAGAACTAGATTTCAGAGGTACAGCAGCTTCTTTCCCACAAAAGACTTTCATATAGCAGCCTTATAGATCTGAAAATTTCAGCCTAACTCCATAGTTGTGTAATGCACATTGCACCAAAATACACAAGCGGCAGTCCTCTAAGTAGCACTGTGCTATAAGAGCCTCAAATTCGTTGTCTATAACCTTTGTATCAAAATAATGTCAGAAGTCAACAACCTGCTAAGATAAATGGGACTACTCTGTGGCTCTCCAGGTCTTCTTTCATGTTACTGCAGATGCAGATTCATGAAAACAGTGCCTTACTTCTCATGTTTGAAACTGGATTTTCACAGCTGTAACCTCTATTTTGAACAAGATTCTGTCATATACTTAACGGTATTGCAGCAATACCAGCAGGTCCTGTTGTGTTTGCCGTTCTGCTGGCACACGCTGAACCACACTCCCCTGCAATTCTCTCGCCAGTGGTGGATCCCCCTGTAGCCACAAAACCAAGAAGAGATCCAGATAAAAAGTGATATATTTCATCTGTGACTATTCATTTCTTAACCCATGGTGGATGAGCATAAGGCATCTGCAGCTCGGTCCTAATGGCCAAGTGAGGAAGTACAAAGGTTACTGCCTAATCAATTTTTCCTCATGTCATCTGGAATAGTATCCTACACAGCTTAACTGCGCAAACTTGGTTGCACTAAATTATAACATCTGAAGACAGAATCTCTTCCGTCGAAAAGCAATGGAAAGATGGATGGCAGAGAAACGGAAGGAGAAGTCTGAGTGCTTTATCGACCTGTGACATCCTATGAATGGTAAGCAATAAAAATTCATTGAGAAATAGAAAAGTTCTTTCTTACCCTTATCACTGCCCCCCCAAATTTTAATGCCACAGAAAAATGCAAAATTCCCTTAAACCGCATATTTAAAAATCTTGCAATTTTATTTGCATATAAAGGCCGCTAGATATAATATCACAATAAATTTAAAGAAACAACTGCTTTTCTAAATTCCATTAACAAGGTAACATAAAACAGAACAAAGCTCAATAGCATTTACAGTGGTAGAACAGAAATATCTATCTGCAACAATATTTTGTGCTAGCGAGATTGCATTTACACACAGTGCAAAATAAGAAAAAGGAAATAAAAAGACAAGAAGAATATTTAAATATAAAGGACAACTAAGCCTTATTTTAGTTAGGCTTGATTGTATCCATTTGACTCTATACATGCCTGAACTATGACAAAGATTTAACTCAGGCTCTTGAAGGCCTTGAGCACTTGGAAAATGTGTCACATCCTTCATAATTTAGATGTGCTGTACAGCATAATTTTGCAGATGCTATACTGGCAATATTAAATCCTAGCTTAGTTATAATGCACAAAAAATACATATATATATAAATTCATATTTAAAAGGAGTCCGCATTTACACTTTTTTTTTACTGCATGAAATACCTGCTCTTTGCAGCTTTCACCCCCAGTCTTTTAAAGCTAAAATAATTTAAAAACAAACAATAAAAGGTAGGTATCACATACAGGCTGTGGCTATCTATATCAGTCTCTAACATATAAAGCAGGTAGAGACAAACAACTGAGAAGCCTATTTTCCCCTTGCTGCATTCTACTGTTAATAGAAACAAGTTTCAGTACATGCACACATATCAAGAAGTAAATGGACCCCAAAATATTGTTTGTGCTACTTAAAAAAAATTGACATAAATGGAGATGAAAAGCTAACGTTTAGACCTAGGGAAAAAGAAGACACTTAAAAAACCCCGACAATAACATAAGTTGTGCAAATTTGGGTGTTTTTAAATGCTGCCTATTTTTTAGCTTATAATATAATATTAAAATAAGGTCTCTCACTTATTAAAAGAAAGCTTGGCTGTCCTTTTGAGAACACTATAACAATTTACAATGGCAAATTTATTGAAAAACAAAATTCATTTTACAAATTCACAATGCTTTATCAATTTAAAATGAATGCTGCATTTCCAAAAAGCACAACCTCTAACTTCTCTTCTTGTTTCTTTTGTACCAGCAATTTACAAAAAAAACCAAAACCCCCAAAACCCACCCCAAAACAAAAACCCCTCGGTTCCCTCAAATTCTCCCCCCCCCCCCCCCCAATTTTGAAATAAACATGTAACAGAATGTAGTTTTATAATTAGAAAATGGCAGTTTATAGACCTTCCCCAGTTCCAAGTGTGCAGTAGTGCTTCATGATCCTTGAGGGGTTGGAAGGTCAAATATAATTGGAGGGTTGGTTGGTTGAAAGCTGACTGTACACGTTGAAGCATTGATGTACGTTGTGTAACCGTCTGTCATAATGCCATAACCTGTAGGGAGAATGTGTCACACTCACTACGGTATAAACAAACGATACTGCCCCTGGGCAGCTGCGCTGAAAACTTGTTGTGGGATCAATGCTTTGGAATACAATTAAATTAATCCCTTCAAAATGATACAAGCTCTTGAAAGCTACCACAAAGGCTCGATTGAAAAAAAATACAATGTACTGTATTTGAAATGAGAACTCATGTTTTTGTTTTATGTACAAACTTCCGCCCTGCCCCGGAAAATCCTCTGTTGCAACTGGATACAGCAGAAACAGAGACAAAACCACGCACGTCCTTCTTCTAATTACTTAATTAGTGAGCTGTAGTTTGCATGCCTGTAATGTCTGTCATAAGAAAAAGACCAATCAGGAGCAAAATATTGAGAAGTAGCTTTGGTTTCACCTACAAAACCCCCTCTCTGGGCAATGAACCGAACCCAGTAGACTTTCCCCCTGCTAGCCCTGATCATGCAGTTCCTCATCACAGGACTGCCGAGCTGGTGTTCACGCTGGCTTTGACACCTTCGCAACTCATTAGCAGGTTAAAAATATACATACATACTTATTTACTTTTTTACACGTACATATATGTATGTATGTTATCTGCCAGTGAAAATCACGGCTAAGGAAAGGAATCTCCTGCTATGAACACAACAGAGCACTGGAGGTCAATGGATGACCCGTAGCTTAAGCAGAAAACAGGGGTGAAGGTTAAACAGACGACTGGTTTTTGTTAGGAAGGGATCTTAACAACTCATTCCCGAATAAAAAAGCAAGAAGCAGCGAATATTAATCAGTTTTTTTCAGCACGCCAAGGACTTGACTCCTCAGTAACACTATGGCATCAGTTTCAGGATGCCGAAGACTGTATCAACCTCGTAAAGACGTGGCCAGCGACGCTCTGGCTCGGTGCGCCCGAGGAGCCAGCAGCAACGCTGCTCCTCTGCTGGCCCCATCTTCTCTCCCACCCGCCGCACAGCAACAGGGCGCAACAGAGGGTTGTGCGCTCCAGTGCTTCTGGGCAAGGGGAGCAAACTGCAGCGGCCCATGAGCTGAGTCACACCTGAGCCTTCATTCAGCAAATGTGATGTGAGAAAATGAGCGATGACAGAAGTACGGAGATACTGAGAAGGCAGAAGCTCTCCTCTTACAGACACTCTCTCAAGGATAAGGAGATGGGGGCTCCAGTTTCAGCAGTGCAAAAGGTGAGAGAAAGCTTTGCCATTGTTTTCAGCTGACACCAACAGAAAGCCAACAAAGAAGTTAGAAAAAAATCTAGAAGAATTGGGCACCAAATGTACTTTAAAAAAAAACCAAACAAAACCAAAACCACACCAACCCAAAAAATCAGAGTTTCACGGAGGAAGAGAACTTCCCATCACTAACCCACAGGGGAAAAATGTTTTTCTTTTAAACCATTATGATACAGTACAGATCACCGCTGCCTGAAAGCTAAGATAAATACAGCTACCTACGGTGTCTATCAGAAAGAATAATCACTTCAGAATTGCTGCACTGTCCGCCTGTATTACTTTATTTATTTAGACTGGCAATTTTGATTTAGACCATCTCACGGTGCGAAAAACCTTGTTTGCAGTTGTTCTTGCTTATCAACCAGGAAAAAAACCTGCATCACCAAAATGTGTGTATAGCCTCTGTTGATTTAATGGAATGTGGTGCATGTTCATCTCAGCTGGAGTTGGATGAGAATTGCACTGTAAGATAATGGTCTTAGCACTTGGATTTCTTTCTGTACTGAAACAAGCCATTCTTGTGTCTTCTGCATAAGTACTGAACAGGATTTTAACTTTTTTGTTAGTATTCTTCTATGAACTTATTTGAACGTTCACTTTTAATTTGTGCTACCACCTTTCCTATGAGATTTAAATGTAAGGTGCTGCATGTGGTTCCTCGGTGCTTTCTCGTAATAATGACCTTCTATGTTAAAATACCTTCCTCGCCCATTACTTAACACTATTACAACTAGAAGTTTCATCATCCAATGTGCCTACAAAGGCTGTAGACAATTTACGTGTTTTAACAGGAATTCTTGCTGTATTCTCTTATTCTTCATATGCAAGGATTAATATTTATACAAAATATCCAATCTTTTCCTGGGTGCATTAGAAGACTGCTATTCATGCCACTGTACTTAAGATCATGTCCGTATTTCCATTATAAACTCTATATTTACAGATACCAGGCCTAAAACTCATTGCACAAAGTCACAAGGGCTTCAGAAAAACCAACACCACTAGTTGAGAAAGCTGTCCTTTTTTTATTTTTCTTTTATGAAGTCCTCCAAATCCTTAAGCCTATGCAGAACCTAATTAGAGTCAATGGAGAAACCTCCAGGGGGGACAATATAAAGCATTTAGCGTGTAATTTCGAGTTCTAGGGTCACATATCTTACACTCTCTCTCAGGCAGAAATCCTAGTGTTGTCTCTCCGCCACATGAAAGCTACAAAATTGTATTAAATATTTAAGTATCTCCAAAATGGATTTAATCTCTCAGTCTCTTCCACTGCCACAAACTGAGCTTATTGTTTCTGAAGCTTCACACTCTGCCTCATCTGGTACTGATGGTGGGGAAATATCTATTCTAAAATATGAGACTGCTGGAAGGTAATACGCAGTACAAACTGTATTACAGGATGGTTTTAGAAATGTATGCAAAGTGAGTTCTGGCAATCTCTCCTCCTGATGTCTGACTGAAGATGCCCTCCTTTCTGATTATCCTTATACACTGAGGGAGGTGAACTGAGACAGTAAGTTGTCAATTTTCTTTTTTTTCTAGCACCCTTCTTGGCTCTTGTGCTTGGAATAATGGGGATAATTTTCATTTTGGCTTACAAGCGTGGGGAATCTCATCTGTTTCTCTAACCAAGTTTGTCAAAATTTGAATTGCTTTCAAATAACCTGTATAGAACAACCTTTGCACAGTGAAAGATGTAGGTAGCTAAATGTAGCACACGTTCCTGAAACAGTCTGTTTTAATTTTGGCATAAATTTACAAAGCGCTGTGCATGCAATCGCTCCCCTCGCTCAATTCCCTACCTACTTTAGACCTATATGCCATTCCCCATCCCTTGCAATACACCATTGAAATGCGCTTCTTTGAAACCAGCCTGAGATTGAAGAGAGGCATAGCACTGCTCCTTACCTTCATGAATCCCACCAAAGACATGGAGTTTGGGCCTTACTCGCCTCTGCACCGTGTTCAACAGTTCCACACAACCCACTCTCTGCAGCTCCTTTGGAACCCAGTCTCGAAAACCTGAAGGCAAAATGCAATCAATACTATTAATTTTCTCTATTCAGGTAAGGTTTCACGTAGTCTTTCAGGAAGTCATAATTCACGGAAGGTTTATTACATTATCTGTAGTCGTAACCTCTCCATTAAAGCACACAATGGCTTTTAAGAAATGTTTCACTGTCACTTTGTCTTCTATAAGATTTCCTCCCTCCATCTGCATTAATATTTTTCTGGGTGTGATTTGGTTTTTTAAACTATAGGTTTAAACTCATCTTCCACCTTGAAACCCTGGCACATTTATTCCCGGCACTGCTACAGATTTTTCTTCCCTTTCCCCTCGCTCTTACAGCGGACAGCTTCCGAAACCAGCTAGGTGGTTGCTCCAGAAACAAAATACCTCTGGAAGATCAGCTGATCTATGACCCGCTACCTCTGCCACCCTAAAGACTCAAAATACAGCCTCCCACAACTTCCAGAGGATCATGGTCTGCAAATGTCAGGTTACTCCTGAGTCCCTGGTCACCAGCAACAAGCAATGTAGCAAAATAGCTTCCAACAAGCTAGTGCTAATTGACTACGCTGCCACTCAGTCCTACGGATAATATGGGAAAATGCACAAAACTTGACATCAGTTATTACCGAAGTCTGCTGCCTGGACTAGCACTGATAAGGATCAGCAGGGCAAGGAGAACGAGGAGGAGTAAAAGGGAAATCAGGAACCTCATCCAACTGTAGCACTGTTCTATTAACTTTGAAGTAATTACACCCTGTGCTAAGTTTATCCCAGGTAGTAAAAACATGTTGTGACACGAACTTGACTGAATTTTGGAGAGAACAAGGAGTCCAGTTACAGCTCTAACTCCCTTAATATTTACGTAATTTAAAAAGCAGCATTTTGTCAATATTATCATGCAGGCTGAGACTTAGACCCCCTCCTTTTAGGCACAGTAATAACAACTAATCTGTGTCTGTAGTTAAAATACGGTGCCAACCTTTTGAAATTGAACTTCATTACCTCCATCAAAACCAAAATTTAAGTACGCTTATTCAATTAAAACACTCATTAGTGTCTGCAGCATCACAGTATTTCTGTATGAACCCAATTCAGAGCAGATGGATTAGCAACCCATTTAAAATAGCACCCAGGAAACATTATAAACATACTTGTGGGATTTTTTGCTTCTTTGGGAAAATAAACAGATTAAAAGAGTGCTATTCAAAGTGTTGGTTTTCAATATCCGGTGCGCTCTACCGTCGGTGGATGGTGTATCGCTGCTTTATCAAAGCAGCACACTGGTAGCGCTAGTAAGATTAAAGAGAATTTGCAGATTGTCTTACAACATTCTCTAAGTAGTATTAAAAGAGTAACTAGGATATAAAAGGAGTGGTAAGTACATTACTGGTCAAAAACTTTCTGGACTTTTTTTTCCTCCTTAGCTCTGCTTAGATTGCTGACAACTGTGGTACAAAACATAAGCATGCATTAATTCCTGACTCCACGGTCAGAGAAGCTCTATGAGAGCACTGAACCAGCCTGGTAGCACTTAAATGCTGTTTTATAATGGCACCTTGCAATTCTGGGAAGTTTTTTTTATATTCATTAGCATCTCAAAAGTCAGTGACTTCACGTGATCATGTGATGATCTAACCCCTTGGATTTCAAGAGCTTACTAAAACCCTGACAAAAATCAGTCTACTAAAAATAATGGTAATGAAGAAGAGGCTGACACACTTTCTTACCCTTGTAAGCCATATTTATAAAAGGCAAATGCTCAGTAATTGTAAAACTAACTGAAATATTTCAAATACTGTCCTAGGCTGCCTGCCACATGTGTCTTAAAGAAAAGCAGTAAATAATATGCAATACTATCTTGTGGGGTACAGGGTAAGGAAAAAACAGTGGGAATTTTCAAATGGTTTTAGTGTGGGCTTTAATGACTTTAGGTATGCCAAAACTGAGTACTCCTGCTTCTGCTGAATGATCATCTTAGTGTCTTTTGGAGACCATCAGAACATAGTTTAGAACTCAGAATTAAAATGGGATCAGTGAATTACATTTACAAGGCAAGCAAAATTTAACTAAACTAAAAAATTCAACTACTTAATGAAAAAACAAATTATGCATTCATAGACTTGTGCTCACCTGTAATTAGTTCGAGTAAAGAACCATTATCTGAGAATGTAATTTTTTTCCTTCACAAATTTGCTACAAGCCAATTAATGTTTTTAAAACTACTGTTACATACTCCAAGTTTACCAGGACATTATCGAGGAGATTATGTGACTACATACTCCTGAACTCTTGGCTGCATACTCTAAAAGCTTAAGGAAACATGTCATTTAGTAGTTGAAAAATGTTTTAAAAGTTCTAGTCAATCTCTGAAAAATCATACGGGATTGGAAAGTGTTTGTCAGATGAATACTGTTCTTAAATAAAATGTCAAACTATAATGGCTATGGAGTCAGATATTTCATCTTCCCTAGCTTGAGTTTAACAAAAAATTTAGTTTTTATTAAGAAAACACCGGCAAGCTCAACTTGCTAAGCCTAATCATCACTTTACACTTCTTCCAAAACGGCTTTTTAATTCATAGTTTTGCATAAGGGTGCGATTACAGTATAGCTTATAGAGTTATTAGTTTTGTTTATTTTGAAAGTAAAATTCTCATGCAAAAAATCACACACAGCTTTTGTTTCACTTACCAAGGGGAGGTCCATGAGTCATTAGTATATCAATTCCCTCAGGAATAAGGTTCCACTTGTCTAGCAAAGACTGACCTCTGGGTAGGTTAAAGCCCCATCCATTAAACCACGGTGTCCTTTGGGGGAAAATAAGATGAACTGCATCAGTGTAAAATAAAAATCTCTTCCCTTCTCCAATTTTTCTGAATGAAAACAATTTCTGTGCTTCAGAGATTACTTGCAGACAGCATTTTTGAAGGGGATGCCTCTAAAACAAACTGGTTCAAACACATACATACACTAATCTGTATGTTTGAATTTAGACTAATATCCTACACTCTTTTTGCACTTTAAGAGTGTTCAACCCTGGGGGCATTTACTCAGTAGAGAGAAAGGGAAAAAAGTTCAAATACCACAGTCTAAATCTAAAGCTTTTTTCCAAAGTTTGGGGATGTTCAAACATAAGAACTCCTTCCTTATGTTACGACCGAAACAAGCAAAAATCTCAAACGATTTTTGGAGGCAAGAGTCAGTGTCTCACAGCACAGCACAGGGCAGCTAGTGGGAAACAGCCCAACAGGAAGGCTGGGCGATGCCGCAGCTAGAAGCCCCGTCTGTACCGCACTGAACTCAAACTCACTCCTTACAGCACTTTTAGTATCAGAACATTGTCACAGAACTTGGCTTTGAACTCCTGAGCCTCCTAGAGATCTTGACCACGCAATGTTTAGCCCCACAGTGACTTTTTCAATAGATCTTGTAATTTAAAATCAATTTAGTGTTTCATAAGGAAAACGGAGATCCTCGGTCTCCACCATCATAACATAGTGTTATTCTGAGACACTGGTTTATCCATCAACCCAGGCCCATAGTCCTGAAAAGCAGACTTTCCAGGAGTACTTTTTCAATGTGCAACAGCCAAATTGAATCATTCCGACGCAGGTATATTATAATAAAGCCTTTCCTTATCAGGCAGGTACACAGAGCAATTGTTCTGAAGAGCTACTATAATATTTACACGTGTTACCAACAACTTTTTATACAGGGGTTAGCAGTGTACTAATTTTAAGAGTTTTCAGCCATGTTCCTAGAGCTCAGGCAACAGATTTAGACTGAGCTGCTTCATTTCCTAGGTAGGATACTCCTGTCCTAGCCCTAGTCATTTGGGGGCATCTTTGTGAGAGTCCAAGCTACTCCTGCAGTCTTCTGAAAATAAAAAATAAAAATTGGGGGGGGGGGGGGGGGGACACGGGGGACGGACACGACACCAACCACACACAAACCTTAAAGAAAAGCATACCTGTTAAAAGGAGAGATTGTTAAGAGTCCTACATCATTTCATTATATAATCTGCCTCCTACACCCTCTAAATAATGCATTTTTCAGTCTCAAATATGCATTTAAATGAAAATTTCCAGCTCAGATTAATTACAAAAAATAAAATTAGAGATGCAAAGTATTTTGTTTTCCAGAGACAATAATTTGACCAATTAAGATTATACCCAGTTATATGTATGGTCTGAATTCCTGACAATCGGCAGCATGGGAAAACAGCAGGCGCTGCTAATATAGGAGCAGGAAGGTCGCTGGTGCCTTAGTGACAAATAATAGACATATCCCATGTAGTCAGTCCTACTGAACTAATATTTATACTACACACACAGAGGAACTCGTTCAACCTAGCAGACTTCCTGGATGCTGGATGAACACTAAAAAAAGAAGGGAGAATCAGATGATAGTGAAACATTTTATGTGAGCTATGGGTTCCTCATGTGCATAGCAACGAAACTTCACCTCTCACTGCTGGCTTACTCTGCATCCACTGAAACACTTTTTCAAGTTCGTATGTTGTAAAGTAAGGTCAGCATACCTCACAGGAGGTTTGTATGTAACTGAATTAAAACCCAAGCATGTGTCTTAGCTTTAACTAAATCACAAGTGTTTTGGCTTTTCTATGATTGACCTTTCTGAAACACATATCTAAATTTCGTTTCCGATAATGCTCCTAGGTTTTAACGCATCAAGATTATCCTAACCTTCAGGGCTGCAGTTAAAAGTTAAAATATGGTTTGGCTAAACATTCAGCTGCTTAAAAAACCAAACACACAGCGCATAGGTTGAACTTTTCACTGTCTATTAATGATTCTTTCCCCACTTGCATTTCTCCTGCAGATAGTACTGTAGTTATTACACCATAGTTAAACGTGAAATGTGAAACCACATCTGTGATCTCTCTGGAGCTCTTTGGAGACTACAGCCACAGAAAAACCTGGACTTGTCTGCAGGTTTTTTATTTTATTTTCTTCTGAAGCACTGGGGGAGGAGGAAGGCAACCTGAGCTCCAATATATTCTTCGTTCACCAGCCTCTGTAATTAGCTGTGACTAACAGGCACCACATGGGAATCCACTTGTAAGAAAACTTTCAAGAAACCTTCCCCATTATGCAGTGTGTGCACAAAAAAGACGGTCAAGTACGTCTTTAATATACTAAATATTTTCATACAAAATGAATAAATCGGGGAGAAGAGAGGGCATGACTGGAAGAACACCTGGATTACAGATTTAGGTTTCAGACCTCTAAAGCATGAACCGGTACTGCATATTCAATGAGTGCTGTGCCCTGACTACGCAAACCGAGAGCCACCGGCCCCTGCGTCTCTGAGGTGGCTCAGGCCTCGCCAGAAAGCCAAGAGGAAAGAGGAGGTGTTCAGAACACCACCAGCAAGAAAAAACAGCTTTATGGCACAGATTCAGGTTTAGATGAGATCACAAGGAAGGTCATCCGATATTTGCACTACGCTGTGTTGCAGTGCAGACAAAATGGAGTTGATGTACTGTGAATCCCATGAGAGGACTGATGAATAGCTGTTTATCCCCAGCAAACTTTAAATGGGCGCAAGACAAAGCCTGCACTGTAGGCAGGTAGCATCCTATCAAGGGGTATCAGATAGGGATATTTCACTCTTATTAGTGCCCTGTTTTGCATATGTAAGACTTAAACAGAGCCACTCTCAACTTCTAAATAATTTAGAGCAAAAAAATTACGCATGTAGTTATGTGCCTTCTGCAACATCTTCTTAAACTGATTACTTACTGGGAGAAACCACCTCTTATGCAGGAAGAAGCATCTGTAATGAACTTTGCCTGCACCCACCTGTGGTAAGTTGCAATCAGGTGCAACTAATTAGTAAAGGCTACTCAGTCATTAGTAACCAGATTTAAGATCTGACATATTTTTCTTTCCTATGAAGTTCTAAGTAAAAGATTTCAGTTAACTCCTAAACACATTAACAGTATACTTCATTTTTAAGTAGCTGGCAAGAAAAGAAAGCAATCAGCTGTTGAATAGTGCCACAAGGGAGGCGCAGACATAAAAACCACAGGGATTAGTAATGAGAGATTACAAATGATTTTGTCATTTTACATTTGACGGACCAGAACACTTCCTCATACCCGACGCGCGTCCCGCATGCATGGGGTGACGTGGGTCCTGCTTGCCCGGCGTGTCAGCCCGTGTCCGGGAGAACCTAATTGAGCCTCTGCTCGTCAGAGTCACGTTGCACTTCACAGCATCGTTCACGTGCCATCAAACTGTCACGATAATTCTTGATCCCTGGCTCACCTGACAGCTCAGCCCTCCCCTGACTGCAGAGCTTCCTTATCATTTAGGGATAGCGGTTATGCTGGCACCAGATGTGACACAGGGAATATCCTCATGAAAGGCAGACACCTGGCCCATCGTTACCCTCTTCAGTTCTTAATTTCTACATGGGACTGCCCACAGATCCCCCTCCAGCTGGCATTTTGGAAGTTACATTTTCTGCAATTCAAAGAATGCTTATGCAGTAGACTGCATATTATCTTCACACCTTGTGCTGCAAGAGACGCAGACATCACTTGACATAATACCAAGGAGGGGATCTCAAGCTTCGCAGCAAGACTCACCCTCCTTTTGTAGGTGCATTGGGAGAACCCCCTGACAAGACAAACAAATCCATCTGCTTTTAACGGCAAAGAGCTGCCTCTTCAGCAGGTGATCAGATCTCCCTTCTCCCAATTAACTTTCTATGGGTTTACTATTTTACTATTACATTAAAAAAAAAAAAGCAGCACAGTGATGGAGCATTATTTTATGACACAAAATCACAACCGCTCCTTAGCATGTACACCTCAGAAGCAACACTGTCACATGGGCAAACAGGAGACACAAGGCCATGGCCAAGTTCCTCCAGGTGATACAGGAATTTCAACTCCTCCTGGAATTTTAACATTTTTAAAGGATGGTATCTCCTACTACCTACTTTCATCTCTTTTCTGGCTCATGAATTTAATTACCTGATCCTCAGAGTTCAACAACTCAAAAGGGAAATGTACAATGAGACCTTCTAGATTCCACCAGTAAATCCATTTACTTCAATAGTTACTTCTAAACAGGATTTAAAAAAAAAAAAAGTTATCTCATGGGTTTTTCACCCCGTGTATTCATTCATTTTTAAGGATACCCAGTCTTTTAGGAAAGCTTCAATTTTATCCTTAATCCAATCAGTAAAGCGCACAGGAGGCAAAAAAATCTCAGTCTGTTTCCTTCCACAGGACAACAGCCAAGGGGGTGTCTAAACAGCATCACAGCAAAAGTACTTCTACACAGCTAAGAACAATAATGAAATGCTCTTTACTTTTGTCAGCATTCAAACTGAACACACAGACCTGGCTCAACGAGGGAGAGAGTTCCATTAGCAGAACAAACACAGTGGGGCAGGACACCGGTCGCACTCCTAGACTTGTTCAGTTACAGGACTAGCCTACAAACATATCCCCAAAGTCTCTATTACAGTCCAAGACGAAAGCTGCAGCAGTGCAGCGGACTAGCAGAGAACAAACTGCAGAAGGGGTTTTAAAAAAAAAAAAAAAAACCCACCCCAACAAAACAGTGGCCTTTGTGCTCAGTAAAGAAAAGCCTTTCAACCCTCCTCCCTACACCCCGAACGCTGTGCACAAATGTTTGCCAGGGCAGAACAGCACACACGTGCCTGTCTCCATTCAGTCAATGGACAGAGCGTGCCTAGTGGGAATACAAAAAAAGGGATTGTGGCGTGAGGCGAGGGAGAAGGGGAAGGAGAGTGTGTGTAATCATGGAAACAAAAGGCTGAGTAGGGCAAGTGCACAACGTATTAAGGAAGCACATTTTACAAGATAAGAGCTTCCATAAAGGCTCTGAAACTTGTCTTCAGTGCTACAAAAGCATTTTTTTGGTTAAGCTCTTTTTCATAGTGAATATTCAAATGCTTTTTCAAAACGTAACAACAACCAGGAAATCTTAAAGGCTAAATGATTTCCTAAATGTGCTCATTATACGTAATGTGATATCAGTAAAAGGCAGAGTCTGGTGGCTCAAGCTGTATTTCATTCCCACTAGCATTTACCTGCTGTGCCTCAGTGTCCCATTTAGAAAGTGACGACAATAATACACAACCAAAAAAGCATCACGGGGTCTGGTTCCTTGGGATTTTGCTTACCCTGCATCTTTTAAACAGCTGAAGCTCTCACGGAAGTGGGTTACTAGTACTGTGATTATATTAGTATGTGTCTCCTTATTACTGACCTGCACAATAGTCACTAAGTCTGTAAAACATAGCTCTGCTGTTTTTACAATGTTACAAAACCCTGAAGCCTCAACAGCTGCTGGTAATTTCTGTTGGTAGGTTTCCTCTCTCTTTCAACTCACATACCACAACCTCTAAGCACTTGCTGGTTGTCTAAATGACAAAGCATTTGAGAAACACAGTCCCCACACATCCACCATGTTTGGAGGGAAAGAGTCCACGCACTGTCTTTTCTCTCCGAAGCGGTCCTCCGCGATGAAAAGTTGCAGCAACAACCTCACCGCCACAAGCTAGTGCGGCCTGGAATGCTCCTTGCACCAAGCTGTTCTCAATTTCTACCTCAGGTTGTACAAACTGGTCAATGGAGGTTTTAGCTTAGAATCCTGTCAGACAGAGACCTGAGCTTGGATCTCTGAGCGGTAAGAAAGGAAAAGCTAGGACGCCAACTGCTGCCATTCAGCAGGTTCCATGGATGTGATCTGGACCAGATTATCACCTAAAACAGGGACAGATATGGAAGTGCAGCTTTAACTGTCCATACGGCTGGGAAACAGTATGGGAAAACCGTATGCATCTTTCAGTTCTTCCCTCTCCCACTCTGGGCATCTCTGCCTTTGCTGCTTCCAGGCTGCCCCAACTTTTATTGATGGGTAACTGAGCTCTGGTCCCCAAATCTAAAGCCTACTGCCTCCGCGGATACCTTTCGGTGTTTGGTTTCTCTGATGGCCCATGCCAACCAATGGCATCTTCTATCCGCTGTCTTGAACAGTTAGTGATGCGTTTTGGAGGAGGAACATAAAACATCTGCTCAGTTCACGTGTTTTGTGTTAACAATACCAGAGCACCACAGACGTATTTAAGACCACAACTCGTCTTCTATGGGGAAGGCTTACATAAAGGGAAAAAAAAAAAGAAAACAGAAGGAAATTGAGTAAAGAAACACATAGAAACATGCGAGGGTTTAAGAAACTTGAGCCAAAGGAGCAGACAGGCAGGTTAAAATGCCATGGAGGATCAGAAGACACGGAGGACAGCAGGACGCAGAGCACAGAGCTCCCTGAGAACAGGGGGACAGAATATACAATGAAGCAGAGGAGGGGATGACACCAGGAAGCCAGTGGATACTGGAAAGGAGAGGAAGGGAGTAGATAAATTTTTAAAGTTTATGACTCAGACGACCTTTGCTTAAGTATCTGAATTGCTCATCAAAGAGGAAATTTCCTCCAAATCTTCTGAGGTTTTCCAGTCCCTAACTGAATTGCAATTATTTTATTTAGGGCTTTACTTAATGAGATCTGGGAGGTATTTTAATATCCCAAAAATATGAAAATAATTCAAACTTGACTCAAGGGCTAATTTCATTCTACTTTTAAAAAGAAGAGAATTACAAAGGCCTACTAACAGAAGCAAGTATTAGACCTGGCATATTTCTGTGCTTCATATGGTTGAGGGTGGCTTGAAGGGTAGACCTGGTCTAAGCCAGCACCAGCCTCAGCTGGGGCCGTACAGTAAGTACACTGTGTTTCCCTGCACGGCAATGGGAGCACTGTGGCAGCACCTCAGGCCTACGAAGTACCATGCTGGACTGATTTGCAAAACCTCTTCTCATTCCAGAGTGGGCGCATTCTCCCCTTCATTCCCACACCGCACCCCTCTGCAGGGTACATGCACCCTTGAAGTGTAAAAGGATGCTGCAGGACTGAAAAAAGCCTGAACTCCTCAAATTCTTATGGTGGAATTTTGTGGTCTTTGTAGAAACATAGAGAATCGTAGAATATCTACCTAGAGGAGGGAGTTCCTTTGCCCAGGACCTCACCATAACATAAACCGAATGTCCATTCCGAGGGACAGCCCAGGGGAAAGAGGAAAGAAAAGGAAAAAAAGCAGCTACCTGAAAATTTTGACAACTGTGCATGTTATAGAACGATGCTTGGATGCCTGGTTTCTTCTAGTAAACGTGATCATAATACACTAGTTGTGTTGCATCTTAAATTAATTTTCTACATGCCTCTTATTATCCATGCAGGAAATACAAATTGACAAAGCCTCCACCCCAGGTAGATCTGGAAGAGGGTTTTATTAGTAGCCCTGTTTCTGCAGTGATAACACTAATTTAAGTAGAGCAAAAGCAAAAGCAAAGACCTCTCCAACACACGCATATCTGTGCATATTTTTGATTCACCTGGGGAGCGTGTGTGCCTGTGACGTTAAAAAGCAAAATCTGTATGGATGTAATTGCACCTTGTAGCTTCTGTTGAATGCTTTATATATTCATAAAAGTAGCATTTGGAAAATGCTAACTGAAGATGGCTACCTTTAAAAGAAGCAAGCTACATTTCAGTGAATTGTGAAACAAATGTTGCCAGATATAAGGTAGTATAACAAATAAAACACTCAAAGGCAGTTATGCCTGCCTGCCCTATCGGTAAATTTGGTTCTTGTTCCCTAAGAAACAGCCTCTAGAAACGTCATGTCTATGAATGCTACTTAAACCAGACTTATTTAGCGTCGCTAGAGAGTCTCTGTAGTTCCTCTGAAAGGCTCTGCTGGTCAGAGAACATGACTGCTTATTCATTAATGAATGCCGAAGCCACAAACCAGAGGAATTCCAGACACATTTCTTATGTAGTGTTTCAGCACCTTTCCATCTGCACCCCGTACTGCTCTTAATATACGTAACTGCATGACACCACCATGAAAGGTGAGCCTTCCCCCAGAGGGTTAGTTTTGGCTGGGGACTCCCTAAGAGCCGCTGAGCCAATGTACCAGTTCACTGCTGCCCAGAGGGGCCACGGCCCCCCATACACCCGTCATCATTCCTTGTACCGGCCCCAGTTCTTGCGGGCCCGATCTGTTTTGAGTCCTGACCGCAAAGGAGGGAGAACACTAGATGATGTCACTATTTCTACGAGCCATGGCGCAAACCCCAGCCACAGATGACGGAGGAAGAAGCAATGGCTGGGCTACCTGAAAGGAAGTAACTTTTCTCAGTCTGTTGTTCTCTGAAGATAATCCTCTGAAAACAAGAGAGACTTGCCGTTTTATGCCTGCAGGAACACCTACTAGATATCACACCTATGTTTTGAGCCACCTTAGGAATGAAAACCACCAGCAGCACTCAATCTCTCACAGTAAAACTGTGGTTAGTACACACCCAAAAAGGACTCTGAGTTATGAAGTCTCTCAAACAGCGGGCTTACAGCAGAGCCGAATTCAGCTCTTGGTTTGGCATTGCTTTAGCGCTTTCCATATAACACACTTCCATGCTCTAGCACACGGAATCAAGAAGAAAAGATTTTGGTTGTTGTGCCCTTATGTTCCGGATGTATGGGTTGCTCTTGCTTTTCCTGATCTAACTTCCAGAGTTAACAACCAGTTTGTTGTTTCTGAAAAGTAAAAAAACAATGAAAAAACCCCTCTAAGTACAATCTGCATCACAATCACAGGAATTCAGATGTTTTCAAAAACTCTTTTCAAGTACCTTACAAGTAATAATTAATTTAGCCTCAGAATAGTCTAGATAGAGCACTGTTTACAGAGGTACTGTGCAGAACTAGACTGACTACACCAAGAATAAATTTGCCGGAATATATGCCTAAGTGCCTTGCTTAAAGTGAATCAGATGGTAGACACCGACTGCCGCCCTGCATGGTTTTCACTATTTGTCTTTAACAATAACTCAATTACCCTTACCTACTCCAATGATTTAAAATCAGACCCTGAGATTGCTTATTGCCAGATGGTGCTGTTTAACTATAAATGCCATCACTATTTTTATTTACATTTTCCTCAAAATGCTGCTTAACATCCTTCAAGAAGAAACTGAAACTTTTCAGAATGCCTGCTAGGAAAAAGAAACAAGGTTCACATGTATTAGTCTTCCATGCACACAGAGCCCACGATATTTAATTGTAGGAACTGGTAACATAATTTTCTGAAGATTTACAGAAAAGAATGGAAACAGTTAGTTATAATTAGGCCACAGGATGCTTCCAGCATTTCTTGTTTGTTTGACGTCTGTGCTGCCTCCCAATTCAGCTCATTCTTGAAGCTGGATGTCAAGTCATTTACCCTCAGTAACCAGATGAAAACAGCCAAAACAAAGAGTTTCCAGTGTCACAATACACGCTTATTTAGTATTTAGATACAGCATAAAATATCATAGCTGGACTTTAAGCAATAATACTGCTTTGCTACTTAAGTTTTAGGAAATGTCATTTATTTAACAGATATGCACATGTGCTTCATTTTCTTCATTTATTACAGCCTTTGCTTTGTGCAGAAATTCAACATCTGGCCTACTCAAAATTTCACCTTTACTGAAAACTGTGATCCTACTTTGCAGTCTGCAGGAAGGGAAAGTTAGCAACTCCTCTCCCACCTTCATCCAAAAACACTGCTACTTGATTTGTCAAATTCTGTCAACCAAGAAACTTAAAAAAAAAAAAAAAAAAAGTCATCTGGGGAAAAGGGTGATCATGGATCTCCAAATGCATATCACACCTCCTTCTCAGCTCAGGAAACCTCAGGAGACTTATAAGCAAACAAAGTTCACACGTACAAAAATCCTATACCCGATATTACATGCATACAACGTATGTGTGTGTGTGTGTTTATATATATATGTATAAAAATACATTTATCTCCTGTTGCTCTGCCTGTGACAAGGAGTCCAACAAGTAACTTGAGAAATGGTGCAATGCACTCCCAAACCAATGAAAACTCCAACTGCTGTAGCACTCAAGCATGACCCTAGTAATATAAGCTAACATTTTCAGGTTATTACCTGGAGGAGGTATCTTATGTATGAGCTGATTTAGCAAATCAATTAAAGTAATACAGTTATATGATCAACAGATGAACACAAAGAAAAAGAATTACAGGAGACACGGAGGAAAAAAACCATGAGGGTCATAAAAGAAGCAGAAGCTGCTTAAAAGACTGCAGAGAGTATGCGGCATCACAGAGGTAAAAGGAGCATTATTTTAATCGAAAAGGATCTGTTTAAGCATGGGTCACTCACTTTTGTTGGCTTCAAGATCATTAAACAAGGAGCTCTGATTACATGCAGGTCAATTTACGCAACATTTAATTTTAGGCTCACCCACCTTCAGGTTGTTCCTTCAAAGAGGTTTGTGGGAGGTGCAGATTACCACAGACTGAATGAGAGTTAATTTGACTCTTCTGGTGAAAAAAAACCTAACATGAAACTTTAATTAGAAACCAACTAGTAGAATTTTTACCTCAGTATCAGTGACTCCGCCTGATCAACAAAATGCTCTTCACGCCCTTTCCAGTTCTCACCTTGATGGAGAGAGGATTTTGGCCCCCCCATCTCTCCAAGACAAGGTGCAACACCTAATTTTCCTCAAGAGACTGTTAATGGAATGTAATTAAATGCAAGCAAGCAGCAGCAAAAAAAGAGGTAGGGAAGATGTCTTTCTCATCAACCACCAGCCAAAACTCCAGGTTTTATGAAAAGCCCGGGTTGCCTCCTAGTTGGATTGCAATGTAGTTCCAAAACCTCTGAGTAGCCGGCTGACCGAACCGCTTCTCCTGGAACTGCAAAGCACCAGCCCCAGTCCGGGGCACAGCCCAGTGAACAAGGTGCTGGCACCGTCAGATGTTTCTGGTGCTCTGAATGCCGTGCTATAGGTTTATGAATATGCAATTACATATTCATCCCCTGGGATCATATACACTTGTATTTTTAAAAAACCACACTTCCAAAGAAAAGTTGTGAGCTCGTATTCCAAGTTCGCACCTGAAGTAAATTTTTTACTCCTGAGTTACAAGTCTATGAACTGGTGGTTTATAATAGAAAGGCAGACTGACATTTAAATAGAGTAGCACTAGAATAATGGCTTTATATTAGTATTTTATGGGAGGCTGAATAACCACAGAGTTAACATACTGTATTTTCTGGCAATAAAAATATCTGTTGAAAACAAAAGGTCATTTTATTTGATAATGTGAACGAATTAGATTTGTATTGTATGGTCAAGAGAATAAAGGAAAGATTAATTCTTAGAGGAGAAGTCAATATATCAGGATGGCTAGGATTGGTTTGGTTTTAATTCTTTAACCATGTTGTAAAGCCAGCAGTTCATAACCCACAGCCGTATATTGCTGTACACTGTAGGTTTTAATACAGACCCCAGACTTCAGTCTGATCTGATAAAAATCTGAAACTTGCAGGAGGCCATTATGTGGGCAAACTATTCATTTTATATTCACCTCCTTGTCGTGTCAGTGCAGAGGTCATCTAAAGAGGGGGCCTAATTAATCAAACTGTCAGAGCCAATGAGGAGGAGCATGTTAATAGGACTTTTATTTCACCCAGGAAAGCAGTGGTCTGACAGGAACCAGAAAATATGGCCTTGATGTTGCTGTTTATTAGCAATGCTGAGATCAGTGGTAATAGGTGCCAAGCAGCCTATGTTTGATAAAGCACTGAATGTCAAGAACCTGCACCAACTAGAAATTAGACTGACAAGAGGCAAGCATATTGATAGCTACCGGAAAGCAGGTACGGTTTGCATGCGAGCACAAAACCAGAACCTGCACAGGACACATTCGCATTTCTTCAAATGTAAAGTAAAAAAAAAAAAAAACAAAAATCCAAACAAACAAAAAAAAACCCAACCCAAAACCAACCACCCCACACCAAAAAAGCCAAACAACCCCCAAACCACCCTCCCGCCCCCAAATACCAAAACCCACCAGCTATTTTCCTGCACTTAAAGGTGAGGCTTTGCAGTATTTAACTCTTTTTTGGCGTGTATAGGCAAACACAGTGGCACTAGCACAGAAAAGCCCTGAATTTGGAACAACAGTGCTGAACTTAAAGGACTACGCTGATGGCAAGCCGTGGTGGTATAAGGCCAGCAGCCAGCGCAGCCCTACATCTCTGTGACCCCTTGAGAGAACCGCAGGACTGGAAACGGCCTAGGGCTAGCGGAACGGCCGGCACTGACTGATCCCGATCGGCGCACGGGCTGCACCAAGATGCTACGGCACAGGCAGCACTTAGGTCTGTGCACCTCTTGCCTGTGTTAGATCAGGCAGTCGACGGGTTAAACCCTGGCCCCACAAAACACAATGATAATGCTAATATAAATGCGGTGAAGATTTCATTTCTTACCCAAAGCCTTTCCACAAAACTGATGTTCTTAACGCAAAGTGCATGCCCATAGTAAAGAAGGAAACAAGCATATCTAAAAGGGAGTGAGTGGGAGATATAAGAGATGCTCACAGTTTTTGAAGGGCACTGGACTCATTTTAGCAGCAGCCACGGCATTTGCTGTGTGGGTGATATATGTAAAATTTTAAATTAATTATTTTAGTAATGCACCCCTACGTGATTTCTCTGTCTGCAATGTATTTTACACTTCAGGCCATGGTAGGCTTTATAATTAACTACTTTCTGAAGCCATTTTAATTAATTTTTTTCCCCCAACACCATTATTTCCAAATGAATAGAGAGCTAACATTAAACAGCCTTCTAAATAGAGAGCTGCAAGAATCTACTCTTGTAGGATAAAGCACTCAGAATCACACCCCTAGCAATGCCCCTGGAAAGGTTTAAGCAGAGAACGCAGCAGCCGAAAGGAAACGTGCTGCCAAAGGAGAACCTTGGACACTGACGGGGCATGCAAGTCCCTGGCTAAGTTGAAATCTTTCTTGGTGGAAGAGGAAAGCTGTTGTGTTTATGGCTGCTGCCATGGATCCAAATATCCTCATCCTGAATGATCTTCTTTTTTTTCTTTCCCCCTTCCCTGAGAATACTCCATTGTCTGGATCTTCCTCTTAAAGGCAGCAATACTAAAAATGGAATAAATGATGCAGAACTGAGTTCTGTGCCTCTCGCTCGGGTGAGTCAGCCTGCTGGGCAGCCGCGCTGCATCCCAGGGCCCGCAGCAGGCTGTCGGCAAGGCAGGAGCCCGGGGCAGTCCCACCTTCTGCGCTGTGGACAGCCGTCCCTCACAAGTGGACCAGTACAATTCGACCTACAAAGCCTAGAGACTCTTGTGGCAAGATGTTTATCTGTTACCCACCTCGACTGGAGGTTAGATTGCTAAGCGCTAAAGTGTACAACGTTATTTTCTTTGGCGGCAAAACCACTTGGAACACCTCCTGCTTCTCTCCTGAGCCTTCTCTGCTCCTCATGCCACAGGCACCACTCCCTTCTGGTGGTACTGGTGAGACCGAGGTGGGGTCACAGACACCACCAGTGCTTAAAAAAAAAGAAAGATCTTTTCAATTATTTGGTTTTACAGGATTCCAATCTTCAACAGCACAAGTAAGGGACTGGAAAATGGTAGCACTGGGCTCAGGACTGGTTATTCAGGGCAGGAACTACTCCTCTGATGGCTAAACTCACTTAAAGCTTTACCATCAAACTACAGCTTTAAAGATAACAATGCACCCCTACCGTAAAAGAAAGGTATGAAGGATAATTAAGACACTCTTCCCTTCCTAATCTTCTGCTGTTGACAACGTCCTTTTGAATGGTTAAAATTATATTTATTTCCCCTTACAGTTTCATACTTTCTAATTTAAACAACATAAGGCACGCCCCCTACACTTCACAGAAAATATGCCGGCTTGAAAATAAATGCAGAAAGCTGAAATGTGGTCCAAATGACTACCTTTTGGAGCTTTAGATGGCTGTTTTCACACCTACAAGGAAAATAAATGCTGGTGGGTAAAATGTTAATGGTTATGAGCCTCATTGTTACATTTCTCAGTGGCGGCAGTGTGAAAATGTGTATTAAAGTCAGTTCACCACTAGCACATGAAGCAGCACAAAAATTTAGAACTGTTAAGTGAGTATCTTTTTTAAAAGTATTGAAGAGGCTTTTTCTGCCATTGGCAATGTATTACTTAGCCATTAACGTAGGTTTTTATTAGTGTTAGGATTTTATTACCTAGATTGTACTATTAGTTTGGGGGGTGGGAGGCAGTGGGGAAGGTTTGAATTTTTTATCTTGTCACACCTTCATTTACTATCATTGCATAGTCACAGTGTGATCAAGCAACTATTTCTTCAAAGACTTTGTAAAAGCATGTTCTTTAAATCGTTTGCCTAACTTCACAGAGATACTGCTCTTATTTTGAAACAAAATAAAATCTGCACGTTAATCCCAATGACATTGCTATAGGAACCTTATTTACAGTATGATAAAAAAAACAGTCCTTTCTTACAGCCTCATTAAATCTAAGCCTCATTTAACTACTAGGACATTTTTACAATGGGTTTACTGACATACTATGATAAATGTCTGTATAACATCCTTCAACAATAGCCCTGACTATAGCCATAATCACAATGTGTATAAACACTGCATCAGTTTTAACAATGCATTGTCCTGAATAGTAGGAAGTGAAGTAACACTAAACACACTTTTATAAAGCCCCGCATCTCCAAACTTGTGTTTTGCTTTAGTTTTTTTTCCATTGGTTTCTGTTTTGTTTTGTTTTGGGGGGCTACTTTGTTTTGTCTTCTCAGTGGGAAAAGAAACATTCCCCTTAAAATTATGAGAATTAAGATGCTAAACTTTTTAAATATCACAGGATCCCTTTGAAATTTTGACCTAGCCAGAAAGGTTTCCTGAAATGTGATTCTTTAGAGATAAAAGGGTTGGCAGCAGGATGAAAGCAGCCCTACCCTTTTTTCCATGTCAGAGAAATGAATGGAATGGCTTATGAATACATGTAACTCACCCATTCGGGAGCCACGCTGGTGCCTATTTGTCCTGAAATATCAGTGTTAAGTTACTGTCCAAAGCAAAATAACTGTTAGCCAGCATGAACTTGATCTACAAGAACAATGAGGGCCAGAACAAGGTTTTTAGAGACTTAACAAACTTTCAAACTTCGAGGTAATGCAAGGAATGAAAAGACATTTCTGGGGGAATCATGCTTTCGAAACACCTTCATAAACAGTTAGCCATCATAACTTATTCCTGCAAGGAACAGAGACCAGGAGTACCAGAATTGTACGACAAACTAAAACTGAACAGGCTCAACTGCCTTCCTGTTCATGGCTGGCCTCTGATTTAATTTCACATCAAATGATATTGCAAAGCTGGACACCGTAAACCTACAGTATTTTCACTGGAGACTAGGGTCTGACATTCTGTCTAAATGAAATTTCCCAGTTGTCCCAAGCACTTTTTATCTTATTTCCATGCTAGCAGTTTGAAATGTCACTATGTATTGCCACAATGACAGATGAGCAAAGGCACAAGAAAGCAACAGAGCTGGTTTCTCCAATGAACCATGCCTGGCGAACGTGCAAATTTACTTTTGCCCCTGGCTCCTGGTCCACTCCCAGGTATTAATGGTAACAGAGGTAGGCTCTGCAATGTGACTTCATGCAGGCTGAAATATAGAGCAGCGGTTACGAAAAGTTGGTATGTATGTACATACATACAGACATTATTAAAAAAACACCACTAAGGGCCATATCTTGCAAATATTTTTTTTTTTTTACTTTATTACCACAGGTTATCTCACTAAGGTTAATGAGAGACTGACAGCAATAAACCCCCTGTAATACAGAAGATTGAGCCACACAGCCATAATACATATTTTATGTGTATTAATAGACTGAGGCTTGGATGGCATCAATGAAAAAATAAAGAAAACATCCTTCAGAATACTTCTGCGTACAAGATGATGCCTCCTGCTCACTGCGATTTCAGGATCTGCAGAGACTTCCTTTCAGTGACAGTGAAGACGACCATGGCAACATTTATCATTACCCTTACTGATGTGAGTATTTCTATTAACTACAATGAATTGTTCTAAGGACAACTTCAAGACCAAACTCTGATCTTGGGTTTCTCTTTTCTAAATCTCTTTTCTTGCTGTAATGAAATAATAATCTTCTGTCTTTAAAACGGAACTTCTTTATATAGGCTTGCTCATGTCACAGAGCTGGTAACCACTAGAAGAAAACCAGATGGGTTTGTATTACCAATTAACATGAAAATATTGCTCACACTCTCTCTTCCATTTGAGTAACTGCTCACTCTGAATAACACTCCTGTTTACCTCACCTCAATGAGATAGGAAGACCTGCCACTCAACGGCAGTGACTCTGAGCAATGCTAAAAAAGGAGCAGTGAGCATTTGTACGCAGCAACCTCCACCTAGAAACATCCAGCACCCGTATCAATGTGTGAAATGCTGGTCTCATTGAAGTCAGTGTTCAGAATTTCACCCATGATTTATTTTTCAATAAGTCATCTCTCGCTGTTCTGCTCTTTGATATTGCTTTGCTACTGAGAATGCAGAAGATATGAAAAGGTGCATTTCCATTAGCAACATCCACTTCAAAAGTTCACATTCTCTTGGTAAGGCCCTGCTGCCATCCATTCGCTGATACAAGCTGTTATTCTGCCTTCACCTGCCTTTATCCTCAGAAGAAATCGTTTTGACTATCACAATACCTTCTGTGTAAAAAAAAACAGAGGTCATCACGGTCTCTCTTATAAGCATTAGGAAACGAACTTCCAAGTAGTAGAGGTAGGGTAAAAATAGGATTCTGCACCACATTTTGGCTAGATTGCCCCGAAGGTGTAAATCTATACAACTATTTTCTTTAACAGTACACAACTGAGGCTGCAAATGATCAGAATCTTCCATGACAGAAATTATACTAGCGAGATATACCATATTTGGGGGATATATTTTCAGAGCTCTACAGTGGGATGCATCCGAAACCTTCCTCTTCCGGGGATGCAGATTACCTGCCCCCAGGAGACCCACAGCCATTTCCTTAGCTTACCGTTCCTCTGCTACAGCTGGGAGAAAGAAGGGGGAAGGGGAGCAGAAGACTGTGGATCATGACTTCAGTTTATTCAATACTCTAGTGAATAAAAAACTTCCTCAGAAAGTCCTCCTCATTCAGGAGACATGAATTAATACTCTTTAAAAACCAAACAAAAAACTAGAGGAACAGCCTCACCATCCCCTACAGGCAAGGCCAGTAAGTCTACCCATGCATGCACGTATACACAGTATATTCCATATCCATTTCTTCATTTATATATATGAACAAGATACGCTATATTACATGCTACACAATTATAATCAAGTAAAAAAAAAAAAAGTGCACAGAAAATGAGGACGGTCCAGCATGTTAAAGTGGTTTGACATACTTGCATATCACAACATTCAAGTCCTTATCAAACTTTGTTCATCAAATGTTAGAGCAGTTCAACATCTGCCTGTAAATATGAGTTTTTAAAAGGGAGAGCAGTATTTAACTTTCTGTTCCAATGTCTGATTGCTTAACTGTAACCTGTACTCAAATAGATGAATTAGCAAAGTGTTTAAAATACAAGCTATTGCTGGCTGTCATCAGGAATGAGTTTTCCACAATGCTTAATATTTTTCAGTCTCTAAATCACTGTCACGATATCCTTACTGAAGTAAGTCTATCTCTGCTGTAGCTTTATTTTTTACAATGCATCAGGAACAAATACAACCTGTTATTATTAGGTACAGTGAATGCAAGTCTATTAATACTAGAGTGCTTGTCAGCTAAATTTAGCCATTCAAAAGTCAAATGTTTGGTACAAGCTAGCTTGCTGGGCTCCTTTACACCCAATGGAGAGAGAAAAGCCCTTGCAAAGGGTAATTCAACTTGTCCACAGGCTGGTGTTTAAAGCAGCTGGGATGGATTGCAGGTCCTGCTTTCTATCCCCTTTTTAGTTAAACGGAGCCATGAAACTCTTGCTTAGCTTCAACTCTCAGCTTCTAAATACAAAAAACCCCATCAAGCCTCCAAACCCAAAAATCAACAACAAAAAAATTACTATACTTCAAGGAACGTCATGCATTATATAAAATAAAGCTTCTGCAAAAACGTGGTAAGAAAGGCGTTTGTTCACATGAGCGTGCATGTATATATACAGCATAGAAAAACTGACACCTAAAAAAAATATATATACCAACTTCTGGCGATATTGAAAACCCTTCAGCATGTTTCTTCCTTGAAAGTGTGCAATGCTTATAAGGCGGCAACTGTGATACTGCTTTTAAGCTATTTTAGTAAGGGCCCTTGACAAGCTTCACATAAAATATTCAGCATTGATGCTTTCAGGTCCACACAATTTAACTTAAAAAGCTCTCTGCTTTCAGCCCACATTATAAATAGGGTTATTATAAAGGTGGTGTGGGGATTAGATGCTTTCTTTCCCTTGTCCTTCCCATCTGCCTTTCTAAAGCATGACAGTATTGGACTGCATCAAAAATAATCTAAAATTGAAAAAAAATTAAAATTTAAAACAACTTTTTAGAATTAAAATTATTTAGTGAAAGTTTTAATACTTTTTAAGAAATTTGGAAGAATTTCACATACTGTTTCAAATAGTTACGTTTACATCCCCAACAAGTAACAGTAAAGCTGAAAAGCAGCTGGAATTACAAGGGTCCTCTATTTATTTAGTCCTCTAGTATGAAACTGTATTGGCCATGCCTTTTACTGGGAAGGCTTCTGTCTTCTGAGCTAGATTTTAAAATGAAATCTGGCTTTACAGAACTGAGGAGCCAATGCTACTGATTTCAGAGGGAGCTGGCTTTCATCCCTAATCTTTTATTTTTATCTGCATAACGAACCAATACCTGCTCAATGTAAGGAATTTCTTAAAAAAATACACTGAAATACTGGAAAACATCTACGCTGTGGAAAACACAGCATCCACATAACTTTTCAGACGATAGCTGCAATGAAGGACTCTTTGCAGGCATAAAGCAAGAGCCATTTTCAAATTCTTACAGGCCTGGAGACTTCAACATCTTTTTCTAAGCTATTTAGATGCCTACGCTGGCATCAAGATGGAGATATGGTTGAGCCTGTATGCTGTATTTCATAATGTAAATCTGCAGTCCTTCATCAGGCAGAATTCCAAGTACAGTATTTAAATTTTTCTCATCTGTTGTCTAACTTCTTCATGATCAAGCACATAATTTAAAGCCTACTGAGTTCAGTGGAAAAAATTCTATTGGCTTCAATAAGCGTTGGATCAGACTCAGAGGACCACAGTCAGAAAGTTATCTAGGGCCTAAAAATGCATCTAGTGAGTTTTCCAAAGAAGCGATGCAGCCTTTCTGCAGATGCTGAAGACACTTTTATGACTGAGTGCTTTCCACATGGACTTTGAAAACAAACAGATTCTCAGTTGAACTATGCCAGTTTTGCTCACTCAGCATCAAAACTTCTAGTTATCTGAGTTTTCCTCTCAACATTTCTACATTCCTATCCCGAACTATACTAATCAGACATTTTCTTTAGAAATCTGGTGCCTCTTTTTCGCTCTCCTTTTTTCCCCCCTTCTCCCCCATCTCTGTTTGGCACACTTGGGAATTTTATCCTTGACAACAGAACTTCATGATAAAATAGAGACTAATAACACTTTTAACTTCTATTCGTGTTATGCAAAGATATTTTAACTTCTGTTGAACTCAAGCTATAGGAAATGGTGATTTCAAACTGGACTTGATACATTATATGGTCACTGAGATGTTTGCTATAAATATTTTAGATGGTAATTCTATTCTTCCCAAAGAGAAAATGACTTAATTATCAGGGCCTTTTGCTCACTCTATTCATGGAAACAGATATACTTTTTTAGCATATTTAAAGACGCTAAATTATGAAAACCAGTTCACATAGGGTAACTATCAGAGGTAATTATTTGATAGTTCATTGTGATGACCACAGCGGATTTATTTATAAAAAGTGCCACGTTTTATAACACAGTACCAAAATCAGGTACTACTTCATAGCCAAAAAAGCCTCCTTTGGCACTAGCAGATTGAAAATCACTGCAACCTGTTAGGCCGGTCCTGTTAAAATCCAGACACACTTCTCTGCTGTATCAACATTGCATGGCCACCACAATCAATTTCCTTGTCCAAAGCCACCCAGGTCAGTCTGCTGTCTTACAAGAGCTATGTATGCACATAGGTAAATATGATTTGCCGTTTGCTATGTTTTATAATCTACCATTTAACCTTTAAACATATGTTTACCAAAGCCTCTACAAGCACAATGTCTTATTTTAGCTGGAGAATATCAGGCATACAATGCAAGGTTTATACACTAACTTCTGCTTGACTGCAAAATATATCAAAACAGAGTGGGTCCCTTGTCTGTCTTGGGGGGAACAACGGTCCTGTGTCTTCTCATCCCAGATTTGACGGTCATTTACAGGGACTGAAACTTCATCTCCCACTGAAAGGAGGAGAAGTTCGCCCATTGATTTAAACTGTATCAAGATTTAATTCCAGGTGACTTTTGCAAGACATTTACTGCAGAGTTATCGCAAAACATATTTCATTAATGATAACGATACTAAAACGCTGGAAATCCATGAAGGCAGAATCAGAAGGACCAGACCAAATGCTCACTAAAGTCAATGGACAGATGAAATGAGCTCTGGATCATACCTTGCTTAAAAAGCACCATCTTCTTTAGAGCTAGCAAAATTTTACACAAAGGATTAGAGGCATGTTACTGATTATCTATACAAAATCCCCATAGAATAAAACGTAAAAGAATAGATATGAATGGTGAAAACACAGTGAGGAAGCAGGAAGAGAAGTAAGACCACGTTTCCACAAACACACACAATTACTGACACACATTCAGGGGAGCCGCTTATAGCAACATTTTTCACACCAAAATTTGCAGGATGGACTCCTCTGCCTACTTTCAGGAGACTCACTGCATACGTGAGAAATCAAGCATAGAAACCACAGCCTGTAAACTTGTTTCAAGTTTTAACAGCCACTTTTCAATCCTGAGCAGTTACAAGTGCAGCGTATCTGACCGGGAGCCACAGAGCAGCGGCACGAGATGGATTTTCTGTTCCGAGTCTGGGGAGCTCCCTGTGCTGCTCAGCTACCTTGAGGGCAGCTGTTTTAAAGAATCACCACGCTAATGAAAAAATCTAGTTTCTGGAACAGAGCATAAGAATGAGTGGTTTCTATACCTTTACCAAGTTTGCCCTTTCTTGTCAGCTTTTGCTGGAGTAAAACAAATTCACCTGAAATATTACCATCAGAGTGGGGTGAGAGGGAAGTCCAATATAATTAGAATCAGAAGTACTACATGAAAGCTGTGATATGAAAGTCACAACCCCCTCCACCCCCACTATTTATTCCAACTAGAGTAACATCTTTTGCTCACACCAGTATTTACCTCCTTGTCATTTAAAAAGAAAAAATATCAGACCAACTTTTAAATTAACTTACATACCATGCCTCCAGAAATTATTACTATTTCTTGAAAGGATAGTTAAGAATAGCACTAAAGAAAAAACTAGATTATTAGAACTGTGCAGAATTTCTTCTTGAACTACATCTTATTCCTCAAACAGATTTAATTTTAAATTAAATTAAGATTTAATTGCTCATGTTGTAAGGTCAGCTGCTACAAAATTATGATTATCTAAGATCTTTAATTCACAGTTCAGCATGACACTTCTGTTCGAAAGGCCAGTGCTTTTGACAGGTAGGCTGAAAAACACAAGGAACTTCCTTTACAGAAAGGCAAACAAGAAAATCTGCCAGAGCGCCCTGGGGAAGACTTGCCTGCAGTGCTAGCTTGCTATCAGCTCTGAGGGATTGAATCCATCAGCAAAAGCACCACTTACCCCCACCAGCTCCTGCAGACTCTGTGACGAGCACTACAGCTTTCCAGAAGTTGCAGCTGTACACAAGTTCAACAAGTTCATCTCAATTTGCGTTAGGTGTGTTCCAGAAAGCATCACGCAACTCCAGAAGTACAGAAATACTGAAGTTTAGCTTACTATGTATGCAGTTTTAGTTTGCAATGAGCGGGATTGCTTCTTATTATTTGTCACTAGTTTTCACTATTCATGATGGAAGAACGCTGATGTCTTCACTCTTTTATCACTTGCAAAAGGCATTCAGTCGCCAAAAATATTTCTGACTTTACTGATTGGCTGCTTGCTTGTGCAATTTATTTTAAATAAGTTTCCATGGGAAAGGATATTTTGGAATACACAATCAGAATAATTAACAACTAAAATTAAAATAAAAACATGGCGGAATGCTATTCAAAATCTTCAGCGCATTGTTAGCATAAACTTCTCATATTGTGGAACTAAACATAAAACCAAGTGTCACAAGCAGCTGCAACCCCTAGCACAATAGCGGGGGGGGAAAGACTCTACTAAGTAGAAAAGTAGCTTGACATGTGTGGCTTCTCTGTTCTCTTCAGCGAGTTTATCACAGACTTGCAGCAGAATAACAAATGGTGGTGGAGAGACAAACTTGTGTTTCTGATTTAATTAACATGCATTTTTATTTTGCATTTTTACATAAAGAATTCTACTTTATGTTAAGTACATTATTACTGTTTCGGACAACTAATTATTTTTAACATTTACCCTCAATCTGTAACTACCCACATGAAGTCCACACTTACAAGAATACATTAAAATCATTAATATCCTAAAAAGTAAGCAATGTTTAATTGCTCCTAAAGTTAAAAGTCAAGCCACTGAACTGGCAGAAATCCCCAAATAAGCTCCGAGAATCACAGTTTGCTGAAAAATATTTTTACGGGATTAGTCTCTGCTTTTAGAGAAGATAATTTTTTTTATTTTAGCTCATACAAGTAGTTCATACTAATGTTTAATTAAAATTAAAAAATAATAAAAAACCCCCTTGGAATCGGGAAAGCAACAGTGTCACCTGAATGAAAGACTAGGTCCATTATCTCTGCAATCTTGAAAGACTAGCTTGACCAGGAACAACAGCTTAGTTTAAACACTGAGACAAATACTTGGTCTTGTAAGATAAAATTTGCTGTAATAAACTTGCTTTTTCTGTACGTATTTAGAAGTTCTAAGGTAGTTTTATTCCAGTAAGAGAACAAATTTTAATCATTCGCTGTGTTCAATCATAAATTAATTCCAATTTGCATCTGAAGACAGCTTGAATTAATGACAAAAGAGTTTAAAAAGCGTAATTCATCACTTTATAACCAGAAAAATTTTACATGTGTAGGCCGAAAATATAAAGTGTAAAAATGTAAAATAAAAATGTAATGACTCTAATGCATATTAAGCTATGCTGTTATTTACGTACGAGCAAGTAGCATACCGTCCAAAGTTAACAAGAATGAAATGCTGACAATCGGCAACAATCAGCTTTCCTCAAATAAATAATCACTCACAGATTTTTAGGTAGTACAAAAGCAAAAACAGGAGTAAAGCTAATTATAAAAATCACTCAGACTTAAAACTGGCCCACCCTGAAAAAAAATTAAACACTTGCTTTTACAAACGGGTAACTTGGCGAACGGTAACATTTATTTTCCATCTGCTCCTGAGGTCTTTCCCTAAGTAATACTGTCTGCCTAATCTTTCTGCTCCTTTGCAGTGCCATCCAATGCTCTACTTCCCACAGCATGCCCTCGCTCTGCACCTTGCCCCTGTTTATCTACCTTATCAGCTCAGGAAGAAATTTCGGCAAAACTCTTCCTCTGGTCACCGATATCTCTGGGAACCGAATCCATTAAGATATTTCTGACCCCTACTCATGCTATTTTAACTGTCTGATGTACAGGAAGGAACTGATAAAAATAGGATTAGAATGCCCTTACAGATGAACTAGCAGGAGGCTTGATTGTGATTGATGCCTGAATAAATATACAATAACAGGCCCTACATTTCAACACTGCTTTTGATAGAAGGTAAGAAGAAGTGTCGGTTTTCACCGCCCGGACTGCAGGACTCTCTTCTCAAATACCTGGGAAGTGCCTTTGATTGAAGATTGAATCTTCTACTTTTAGTCTGATTTTAAATACAGAGCAGGAGGTGGTTATTAGTAGGCAGGAATGAATATTAGTATTATTTTGTGAGGTACAAAGGTGCATTCTTCCCACAGGTGCTTATGTGTGGCCCACCCTCAAGTTCAAATGAAGGTCTAAATTCCTTTGAAGTATCTTCCTCACAAATACTCAGGGCCAAGGTGGCTCTATTGGAAAAATAAGCAACATCCAAACAGCTCTGTGGAAAACAAATGGGCTGGACTCGGAGTTTGGGCTGGGGAGAGGAGGGCTGCGGTCGCCCAGGTCTTTGACAACTCATCGGTTCCTTGGGAGAAGAAGTTCTCAACAGGCATTCGGGAACACTTAGCCTGGGGAACAGTTTCTACAGTAATGGCACATTTGCCAGCCCATTGCTGGGTTTGGATAGCAGCAGGAGAGCACAGTATTTCCAGCGAACAATTTCAGATGGTTTTCCTGACTCCATTCTACTGCAGGACACACTGAAGCCTGTCTGCATGCTTTTAAATCTTTCTTAATAAACTAATTATTAGCAAGTGATGCATTTACCATCCCAAACAGAATTTTCAGGAAGTAAACTCAGCGCACAGTTTTTATTAACCATCTTCTTTTTGGAGAAGAGGACTTGAAGTGTCCTGAAATCACACGTTAGTTATCAGCTCCCACTTCAAGTAACACAGCTATCTATTCCACTTCAACAGTATCTCAAATACGCCCCTTCTTATCCTGCAAAAAATAGACACCTACTTAGCTTTCCAGTGCCATGATCCAGCCGAATACTTAACCAAGTACACAAATTTCAAGCAGGCAAACAGTCCCACTGGCTCCTTTGAAATCATTCATGAAAGTAAGTCTGCATCTGCTCCGTATGTTGCTGGATCATCTTGCTAAAAATAAGGTAACAGTAATACCTGGCATTTTCATAGTGCTTCACATGCTGAAACTACTGTCCAAATGGTAAGCAGCAAGGAAAGCATATAAACATTACGAGCCTCATTTTGTAGATGAGGAAATTAAGGCAAAGAAACCAGTTACTTGCTGCTCCTCGTAGAGTGAGACAGTGTCAGAGCCGGGACTCCCCTTCCCTGTTCCCCAGCCCATGTGCTCCATCCATCGGGCATCCACATGGCTCTCTAACTGGAAGCACAGTCAGCATATGCAGCAGCTGCCTAGCAGCCTGCAGGTCTGCAAGCAAACTTTAAAGATTCAGTTCCACCGATTACAACAGTCTGCAGCAATTAATATAAATCACATACTATAATTAAAAAAGTCATCATTAAACTGCGATACACACCAGCACAGTACCACTCCAGGAGCAGTAGAAAGACCCCATCTCCTTGAAGATACGTGTTCTTCTACTCGTGTAGTAACTGTACTAACTATTAATTTCAAAGGCATTTCTGACATGCATATGCGACCAGTTCTCACAAACTTTCTAGAGCACTCTCTTTCCTCTACACCAAGAACCCCTGAACCAACAGTTCACCTCCTGAAGAAACCAATACACTTGTTGTATCTTCTTACCCAATTATCTTTCTGAAATATGTCTGAATTAAAATTATTTCACAGTGGTCACCTATGTGAAACTGCTTTTCACGTACATGCGTAAGCACAAATCACAGGGCTTCCTGATGGGAGGGTACAGTAACTTCCTAATGGATTTCTCCTCAAGGGTTCAACACACTAAGAACATACGACAGCTAAGTAACACTGTTTAAAAATATATCACGGCCACTTTCCATTACCTGCTTTATACAGAAAGCACTTTAAATTCAAATGGGACATCTTTACATTTACAGAAGTACAAAGATACACACCAAACCTGTCACTCCATCTCTCGCTATGCATTATTAGCAGATCTTACTGAAGTAAAAATTTCCTTCTGAAGTCATCGTTCAACAAGACAGTGAATCTGTTAGCATACCCAGCACTAGATCAAAACTCGATCAAAACCCCAAACCAAAGCACTGCAGCAACAAGATGCAGGGTATTTACCCAATATAAACTTGGCTAGTTCAAAATTTGGAGCACAACTGCGTCCCTCCTGCAGTCAGCACACACTCCCTGTTTTATGATCTGAGGAATGAATCGGAAACCCGGCTGACTTGGAGGAAGTCTGTATTAATGGGCAATATGGCACAGCTCAGACCCAGTACTACTGACTGCGGAACTGAGATTACATTGTCTACCAGCCTCCCTTCCCTTCCCCAATTTCAGTAGGATTTAAATGCTTGCAGGGTGACATCAAAATCGCCCTGTTTCAAGTCATTCCATACAGCATCTCACTGCTTAGTGCCACTGGAGAAGTTGCCCTCTTCAGCAGGGGGAAGCAAGAAGTCCCGCCTCAGAGCGGTCAGCGACGGATGAGCACCGTGCACGCCACGAGTGGTTTCTTTGTTCAGGCTGCAGTACTCCCGAACCAAAAGGTAACAAGTGCTCTGGTTTTACGTTACTATAGCTCCGGATTAGCACAGTCATAAATCAGGGCCGTGACCCATATTTTAAAACCTTTTCTTCTCCTGGTTATGATGATTCAGTTGTGTTTTGAACAGCATGCCATGCCAACCAAGCTGCGACAAATAAACTCTCCACACTACACTTTACAAAGTAAAAATCAATTTTTGCACTGAGCTTGTAAAATCAAGCCAAACAGACATAAAAGAAACAGAAATTTCCCAAGATTTTTTGATTCTACTGCTGATGACACAACTTGTTATTCAAGTTCATATAGATGCACATAATGTAAATGGGAAAAGTCATGAAGAAAAAGATTCTTCCTATTGCAAATTAAACCACCTTTGAATCTGAATGAAATATAAATTCATTGGGCTACTAACCAAACAATACCGCCAAGCTGCACAGCAAGAAAGCACTTAAACCCATGTTGAACTTAAGCACACACATAAATCTCTCAAATTTCACAAGGATGAAAGCGTGCACTTAAAATTAAGACTTTTATCTGGAGTACTTTTGTTTTTAAAATCAGATCCTGGAGAAGCAGCGAGAAACGTGGTGCTGATCTGTACACTGTGAATTAAGGAGTGATAATGAGAATTATCTCCTAGTAAGTCTAATTCAGCACAGAATAAAATTATGGTGTAATTGGGGTGGGGTGGATGGAGGAGGTATAATTGCTCCAGAAAGGAGAATTATAGCTACTCAGCTGCTAAGATTTCAAAGTGCTCCAAAATCATAGCTCTATTGCATCACATTTAATTTTTGTAAATACATTAAATTCAGTCAAGTCAGTAGATGAAAGTAACGTAGTAGATTGTATCATCCCCAACTTTGGCAAAATGTAATACAATCCCTTTCCAAAAACCTAAAATTGGCTTGCCTGTGAGGACTATCACACAGATGAATAGTGGCTAAAGGGCTATAAACAAATAGATTGCAGCAGTACAAGGGAGGTGCTAGTGGATTGCCACGGGGATTGGTATTAGGATCAGTTTTATTTAACATCTTTATTAATGATCTGGAAGAACGGGTAAACAGTACGTTAATTAAATTCACAGATTTCAATATAGTGAGAGGTGTTATAAACATGACAGTGGGGAAAGAAATTATGCAAAAGGAGGTTAGAAACACCAAGAGAAGTAAGAGAAGAGGATTCCTTCTGAAAGAAATGCAGGCTAATACATCTGAGAAGAATTAAAAAACATAAATAATCAGTGAAAGGAAGAAAACCGAAAGCTGTTAAGCTAAAACAAAAGACCTAAGGGCAGCGGCTGACAGCAAATTATGGATGAGCTTGCAACATGAACAGGAAAAAGAATAAAATGATCTGGGCTACGCACACGGATGTATCACAAGACATCAGAAAGACACTGTGATGCAACTCTGGACTTTTCCACAGAAGCAATGAAACATACGGTCACCATACTACATCAACTAGCCACGTATCTCTACTCAACCATACAGGACGTTAGTGACATCCATGCAGAATACCAGGGCTTGATTCTGAGCCTCTTCTGAAGATTTTTTTTTTTAAAAAAAAACCCAACCAACCAAATACCAACATGCAGGAATATTAAAAAACCTCACCAAAAATAAGAAAGAGCAAAAGAGGAAAACCCGAAAGGATTACAAAGACTGAATATGTAATGTAATCAACACAGGGTCTGAAAGATACAAGACTATAAACATCACAAAAGGTACAAGAAACCTTTAGGCTAATCTCATCAAGTATGGCACAATTTGGATTTTTTTAAAAATGAAATGACCATAGGAAGAATACGAGCGGAATATTAGTTCCCATTAGTAACACTTACTACACTAAGGAACAACCTCAAAAGGAATTAACTAGAAGTCCTTCTTTTCTTCATTCATTAAAACTGGGAAAACATTCAAAAATGTAGCATAGGAGACGATCTCGCAATGGCAGAATGACTTAATAGGTCTTTGCCATCTCTAACTTTAATGATTCCATAAGAGACAATAAGCAGAGAGACAACCCTCTGCAAAATTAAATCACCGGGAATCAACCGGAGAATGAAAATTAAATCACAGTAAAGTATTTTCTTCTTTGTAAGCATTAGCATTAATCACATGCAAAAGTAAAATATTAGTTAATTTGATTCTCTGTGCCTTCCAGACTCTGGTTGAAATGAATCAATGCAGGAAAAGTGATTTCTCTGATAACTGGGGAAATGATAAGAGAGAGGAAAAAAGAAGAAAGAAGAAAAAAACCCAGCAGAAATAGCTGGTGAAAATGAAATGACCAAAAGGGAACTAGAGAAAACCATGTTAGGTGGCCTATTTCTTCTGAATTCCTAATAAAAACAATATATGCAAAATTTCACAGGGCTGGCTTTGAAACAGCATTATCCAAAGACAGCTAGAATTGGAAAGAAAATCACCTTGGACAGTACAAACTACTACCGCTTTGTTTAAGTGCCTGTTATTACTAGTCTGCAAACCTCTGAAAAATGGGTTTACTATACGGGACCTTCAAACAGCTAGCCCTCTGTAACACCTCAGGCTTGCTGCCGGGAGAAGGTGGTGGCGACCCAGAATCCCAGCTCCTCCTCAACCAACACAACAAAGAGCGGGCGCGATGAATTTGCAAGGCACGATGCATTTGGGAACCCCTTCTCCTTCATTGCTGCGGAACAGGTTAGTTGGGTGTGCGTAAGCCGCTCGCTCGGCTATTCGTGTCGGGATCCCGTCAGCGATAAGGCACAGCTGAAGGCATTACATCTGCACTGCGTCCGCTGAGGGAGGGAGGTGTCACGCTGGCGTTTAACTCCGCTCTGTAGGCCACGAAAGGTCAAACTGGACAAACCACAGCCTAATGAAGCGGTTTGTAGCTGGGGGTGAGGCAGCACAAAGCCGTTCAAGTTAGCAGTTAAATGATGGCACGAAGCGGTAAGGGTCCAGTTCTCAGTGTAGCCAGCAAAAATTCAGGTGTGGAATTCAGCGGAAGTCAAGACTGGGCCAATTTTGCAAAGGCAAATTTAAGCTTGTGCACTAGAGAAATTGAAGCACGTACAGAAAAGAAGTGGGCATGAGCACAGTGAGAGGCAAGCACAGCAGCTGAGACAAACCCTGTTGCCTCAGGGCCAGGGTTTTTTCCAGACAGCAGCCTAAGTTCAGTGACAGACTTCATTGAGCTGGCAAAGAAATATGTAATCAACATAACAAAAACTTAAAAAAAAAAAAAAACCCAAACCCCAAACCAAAGGAACAGTATAGAAAAAAAACAGCTAGGGGTCTGGTTTGTTTCTTCTGATACATTTTAAAAATAGATACTGTCCTCCTACAGGGAGGAAATACTGTATTTAATTAGAAGCATAAATCATTACACTTTTATAGTTAGTAATATCTTCTATAATAAAACTAGATTAGTTTCTCACTACTATGCTGTTTATTGTTCAAATTTTACAGTAAGTTCTAACAATGGAAGTGTTACAGAACAGTTCTGTTTGGGGTTTTTTTGTTTATATTCCACCAACTCTTATTTTTTGTTATATACACAGCAGCAGAAACCTGTCTGGCTTTCCACCTACTGCAGAAAAACATGCACTATCTTACATGACCCTCTGGATGTTATGGGGATAGACTTATCTTTAAAACTCTTTTATAGAATTTAAAACCCCTGTCTGTGATCAAAGCTTGAATTTTAATCCTCACATTTAAAGATGGGGCAGGTTCTTCTCATTCAAAACGCACCTAACAAGCAGTTCTGCTGTGACAGGATCTGTCCTGCAGCTGCCGGTGAATTCTCTATCAATGTGCAGCCACAAACGTCACTAACTTAAGCAATTTTCTATAGGATTGCAATTATTTTGCTCTTTCTATTTTCCCCATCCTACAGCAACACAATCAAGACGTAAACACAAAGAAAGCACAGCAGACACATCACTGATTTCATTGCCATTTAAGCCAACCCTAGCAGCTCTGTGCCACAGACTGATGAGGAAAGCGCATTAAGCACTTGCAGCAGAACATCCAAGTAGACCTGTTTTGCAGCCTGATTAATAGAAACAACCTCTAAGGACTAATCACAAGTCGAGCCCTGTTTTGTAGATTAATAGAACAAAGGCACAAGAGAATAGCGAAGGTTACAGGACTGGAATATAAATAAGAAAAGGTGTACACTCTAGGTAGTTTGACTGCTAGTAATTATCAGCTAAAGGCACATCCTTACAGTGAGGTCTTGCTGTTCTGTGCTAAAGCAGCTCACTTCCAGATGGACGATCAGCCTCTGCATCTCTGAATATTTTATCTGTATTTTAACTCCAAAATTTATGAAACAACAAAATCTTTCTTCTGAAACAAAACATACTTTCATCTCACACTTGAAGTATCACTCAAATTTCTGTTGATACTAGATGTTTACAAAATTTCCAGGAACTACACTTTTCAGTTATACGTTCTTGGATCAGCAAATACAAATTGGCATATAATGTATGACTGTTCCTCAAAACACTGCTGCCACTGCAATACAGTAGCAGATACTAAGACCCAGCAGAGATCCTACATACCCCACCTGACCCTGCGAGGAGGTGTGCAGCTTCTGCCGGGCCATCCTGGGCCATGGATTTTCCTGGCCCTGAGCAGGATTCCGCCTCATGAGGAAAAGGTACTCACCCAGAGGAAAGCCCTACAAACAAATCCCTTTGAAGCAAAATGCAAGATAACATACATTTTTTCATTACCTGGAGTTTTGCTAATGTTCAACAATTAGAAGTTATGCATGTACAATGTGGAGTGTCTACACAAATACCATACGGACAATGATGGAACTTCTTCATGCCTGAGGAAAACTACTTCTCTGCTTTTGAAAGTATTCAATTTGATTTGCTATAACAAAATGTAGTAATGTAGTGAAGATAACGGCAATACAAAGTGCTGCGCCCATGCCTGCTTCAGAGTTCAAGAACAACTGCAGGTACCACTCGCAGCCAGTGCTTCATTGAACATGTGCTATCTGCTCTCCAAAACCCTCAATGAACTAAAAAAGTCCACCTAACTTCAGGAAGGACAGATTTCATTATTTATGTTTCAGAGTATCTCTGTACCTACAGAGAGATTAAACAATATGCCAGACTCTACAAGAGTGATTTATACTTATTTCCACATGTCCTAAGCTTTCCCAAAAGCTCTACCTCTTCCAATGCTATACACACAAGAACATAAGTAATTTCATTGTTGAATCTCATAAATCTGGGAGTTTATAAAACAGCATCTTCAGGTTACGCAATGGAAGACATTATTCCTTTAAATGGTATCTCCTAGGTTTCTCAACAAATATAAAACCTGTGTCATATTCACAAACAGAAGAGGGAGACAAACTTACGAAGAACTGAAAAACCAAATTCACATACCCATGAACCTGGGGATTACAGTGTATTGGGGCATCCCATATTAAAAAGGGAAACATTTTAGGACTACAGCTTTCAGATTAGCACTCAGTTTGCCTTTCTTCTCCACTTGCCTGAGATACAGGACATGGAAGTGTCCCAAGCAGTCCAGATGGAACACTAAGAGAGGTGTTAAAGAGAACACCTTTCTTGCAGTTCCTTTTTATTACATCCCCAGTTTTGGAAACAAGGTACATTAAAATCTGTGCCAGGAAAAGGAGATTGAGAGATTCATCCTTCCTTCTTACATAAAGCTTTCTTCATATAAAGTTTGAGGTGGTACACTATCCTTAAGTATATTCTCAGGGTACAAACTTGTAAACCTTACTCAAGAGGGCAATACAGTTAGCAGCTGCAAATACCAGCTTTTGTCAGTAAGATACACTGATCCATGTGTGTACAGAAACAAACTGGCTTTCTGAAGAACCAGACCACACAACTTCCTTGTCAGTCCTACCCATCCAGTGAATGCTGCTGAAGCATCAAAACAGAAGACGAGAGCTCTCCAGAAGCAGAGGATAGACAAGCGGGCAGATCTACAGGTACAATACTCAAGTACTCACAAAGTTACTCACAAAATAAATACAATGACACGCATGTCAGATGATTTCAAATCATCATGAGCTCATTTTCTGGGAAGCGTTATTTCCTTTGTCAAAGTAGTCATAGGCACAGGGTTTCCAAGCATGACATGCATCTCAGCATGTAAGGCAAACAGTGAAGCACATATATTAAAGGATACCGTGTTCAGCGTTTATCTAAAACACTACAGAGGAGGAACACAGAATGGAATCACTAGGTGGTAACTCCCATTACTTTCTCCCAAGTACACTGCGCACACAGGCCGTTAAACAATGTCCTTGTCTGTGCAAAATTATCTGAGGAGGTAGCAAGGCATCGCACCTTGCGAGGCCTTCTGTATTTACTCAAGGGTGTATGCAACTGAGCCACATCTACGAAGGCACAATGATAAGCTGTTGACATCTTCCTGCTTGTAAACCGCTGCTTAAGACTTCTCTCCGTGTGCGTGTATACAAACATAGCTCTCAGCCATATTAAGATTTTGATATTTAACTAGTAGAGTCAGAAATGTCAGCAGCTCTCATGTTTTAGATGCATGCAAACCATAATATAGACTAGCACCTAAACATTTTAGAGGTGGTTATAAATACCCAGAGGTCTCATTGATTTTCAACTGAATCCACGAATGCTGACCACTTCTGAAGTAAGGTGCCAGATCTATTCTACTTAACGGATTCTCATGAAAATCTGATGAATGTAGCTGTCACTCTTGACCTTTATGTCTATGCTCAGATTCACGATCAGTGTTCTCTTATCTGAAGTGCTTGTGCAATTTTTGCTTTATTTCATAGCCTCTGAATTACTTTAAGCATTTTATACACATGTCAGGGTAAAGTTAGCATTCTGATCAATAACTATTAGATAAATATGACCCAAATCATCTTGAAGACAGTCATGAGAAATCTTATCCTTCACTGGGCGCTAACAATATTTAGTCACTTGCTACTTGACTTACTTCTTGTATTAAATCCAAACATGGTTTTGCAAACTTAATTTCTGTTCTGTTTCTATTGCATTTTGTCACCATCACATCATGTGAGCTTTATCATCAGCTCTACCTGAAGCAATGTAAATTCTTCCAAATTTTTTCCTTTTTGTCCTGAATAGATGAACTATGAAGCAAGCCACCTGTAGACTACACCTGTTTCACATTCCTGACAGTACAGAGGACAAAACCTACTTTCTCCCCTGTCAGCCCCCATCCCAATCTCATTCATTTCACCGCATCTTGTAAAGACACTTGAAAGTATCCCTGTTTTTCCAATTACGACTTAATTCAGCAAAGCTCTTTAACATGCATACCTGTATTTAACTGATGATTCTCTGTTTAATTAAAGCTTATTACTAATCTCGGAGAGTCAGTGAGAACTACCCAACCATGTCCCAAACCTGGCACATTTAGGTACCCTGTTGAAGTGGGAGGTTTTCGCTACATTTTTCCAGCGTGGGTCAACACTCGCACTGTGAAGATACCGGCCCATGTAGTCTCTTCTCACTCAGGGTCACAACTCCTGACTTCGGCATGATTCTTGCATCCAGCGCTCTCAAACCAGCAGCACTGCTGGTAACTCCCCACCAAACAGGTGGCCGAGGATGGGCCTCAACCTTCCAGTGATACAACCCTCACGCAGTCCGCCTACCCCTACAGCAAAATCTTGGTCTCCCACCCAGTTCCTTGCTGGAGTCCTGATTTCTCTGGCTCACCAGCTCCTCCAGAGGCCCCTGAACCTCCTCCTGCTCTGTGCTCCAGCAGCCACATACACATACCCATGCCCATACCCGGCTTGCCCTCGCCCACTCATCCTCCAACAGCCTCCCTGCCTGTCACCCAAAGCATTCAGCTGCTCCCTGCTTCTTCCTGCTTAGGGTATATCACATAGCGGCAATGAAGGAAAGAAAGTAACGGGGCTTGAAGAGCACCATCCAATGCAAAATCCGTTCTGATGTCAGCTCATCAAAGCTCAAACCCCTCTCTTACTTCTCCACTCTCCTACTGCGAAGGTGGTTGTCCTCAAGTGAAATAATTTTTCAGTTAACCTTAACAGCATGGTATTTTCAGTTTTGTCTTTCTTCCCTTCCATACTAGACCACCACAGAGGCATGGCACACATACAGGTAGAAGAAAATGGAAAAGTAGGTGTTGTGAAGTGCAGAAGCCTCACGGAAGACTTTACCCGAGCAAGCACCAACATACAACACTGAGTCCAATCCTGTAAGGAACAGCCTATCTCCACATTTGGGTTAACTCTCTCCTTCCCTCCTCTTCTTCCAGCTCCCACTCTTTAAGGGGGTTCAACCCTTCACCCAAGATGAAGTCTGTAGCAGCCGAGTTGAAAATTGCAGGATTTTTGTTGTATTCTCATTTATCCCTACTCTTCCTAATTCCTTGCTGTGTGCAAATGCTTTCAGCCTGCTCAGTGCACATAAATGCCACATTGACCACTGTATTACTGCAGCGTTCAGCAAAAGGAAAGCAAACTTCTTGTTCCTGGCCAGCTGGCAATTGAAAGGAAAAAAGAAAAAAAACGCACAAACAAAAAAAACCCAAAGCAAAACTACAAACACAAGCACAACTTGTGGGATTTGTATGCACAACTTGTATACCAAAATGACCTTGCTGTTGAGCAAACCAGACTTCAGCCTACGAACAGGAGACCACCGTAAATAATTAGCCCCTCAACAGCACAGCTCATGCTCATTCTGGCTCCTTGCTTTTTTTGTGCAGCACCTACTGAACTCCAGGAAAATGCAGCAGGAATTACAGACACGGAGCAGATTCCCACAGTCACATGCGTTTTTTATACTGCTCTGAAGGAGTTCAAGTTCCTGTTTCCACACTAGGAAAGATTCAAAAGAGTTAAGAGCACCACCATTTTATGTCTGTTTTAACTGGCTAGACTTCCACACACAAATAGGCACAGTTTGTGTGTGTTACATTAGTAATGAATACTCTAAAGTTCTTATTCCTGCTGAAGTCAAGCCTGAAGGAAAGGTTAAGCCTTCATGATTTGCCCCAGTGCTGGGATGCAGAGCTTTCCAAAGAATTAGCTAGGACAGGTTAGCATCATAGTATTAAAAATTACTTATGAGATCATATATTTAAAATTACAAACATTCCACTATTTATTTTAAAAAAAAAAGTAAACAGGACAATTTTTTACTCAGAAGTGAATCTGATATCAAAGAGACTGAAGAAAAATCAGCAACATTTCCAACAAGGCAAAAAATGTAAACAAACCGCTGCATTTCTAGACCAGGGGAATACATTCTTCGATCCCAAAATGAGAGACTTCAAGGACAAATGCCAAGAAAAATGAAACAGAAGCCTGCACCTTTAAACACAACCACGCTACAGTGGTGATGTGTTTGTTTAACACACAGACAGAAGACTTCAGTCTTTGCCAATACTTTTCTCAGTTGCTGACTTCTACTGCATAAACGCCAGAATTCCTGAAAAACTGGTACACCACCAACAGTCTTGGCCAGTCTCCCCCTGGTTTCCTCACTGCTAAAGAGCAATGAAGAACTTCATTGCTGAGTAGTCCAATTTCTATTCCTCCCTTTTGTTGGCGCAAGCTAATTGCCAACTAAGACTATGAAAATAAAAGAAATGAGATCCATTCCAACCCATCAGTATATCTGAATCCTATCATGTGAGTTGCCAATTGGTTTTCCAGTCCTCACGCTCAATATCTGCTGTTAATTTGCTTGCTATTTCGAGAACTTGAAGACTGTCAGCAAAATCCATGATGCATTACAAAACTTATAATTGAAAAGAAAAAAACCAACATCTGATGCTTTTCTGACAGGGTAAACATGAAGTCTGAAAACACTGATCAGAAGAAGAGCAATGTACTAACTTAAGAGCTATGTGTATTAGAATATGATTGCAAATGAAGCAGTGGAAGAAACACAGTTACAGAAATAAGTTCAAACTTATGCAAAACCATTTGATGAAACCCCCGAATTTTCCACTGGACTAAAAAGAGAAGAAAAAAAATGCGCAAAACCTTATTTTTAAAGGAGATGACTGAACCTGTCTGTATTTTCTTAAGGCTGCATTATCTATGCCAATTAAAATTTTGCTTCTGAAAAAGAGTTAAGGCACTTCCTCCTCCAGAGTTACTAAAAAAAGCAAATGAAAGCCTTGGCTTTGCAGAGGTGAGCGATAGTCAGCCTTTTGTTCTTGACCTCTGGATCACCCTACAGATCAAATTCTTGGACATAAGAAAAACCCACTAGTATTCATTAAAAGCAACTGGGAGGCCAGCTTTGTGCTTCTGTTCTTGAGACCTGAACAAGCTACAACTTGACAAATGTGCAGGATATTGCTGAACAATGCTGCCGTTCCTGTCAGAAGGGAAGAGCTTTATTCCCGGCTTCATTCAGGATGAATTGATTTTCATCACAATGATGCAAATCACAGATTTCAGTCATTATTTAAATAATAAATTTTAATCTTTTACATTCGTGCTTTTCAGTTATTTCCATGAAGCTGATTCTGTTAACCATTAAAATGCACTGATTTATATCAAATTAGCTTTTATAGTAAACATTTTCTTCCCTCAAAAAAGATTCATTTGTCTATAGTTATCTAAACAAATATATATGCTGAAAGTCTTGGGTCTTCAGTTCTACTTTTTATTCTGCTAGATATGGGTGGAATTTGCCCATATATTTTAATAGCTAAAAAGAATGTAAATGATTGCTTTAGTAGATTGTTTCATACTTATGGCTTGTGACATTTTTTGTGGTATTTTTATGGAGAACAGAATTTAAAATACATAAATAAACCTATTGCCTCGTTATTCGTGAAGTTAACTACCATAAATTTCTACACACACAAAATAAAGTTTATCAGAATACTTTTCATTTCAACTATCTTAGTCTTTCAAACAAACCAAAAAAGCTACCTGTAGAGCTGAACAGCAGAACAAAATAAAACAGAGAAAAATATTCTCCCTGAACAACTGTTTCTGTCAAAATGTGGTTTAAACAAATTCTGGCTCCAGTTAACTGCAGTTCTCTGGTGGTTTGAATGCTTTTAAAGCTTCATTAGAAAACAGACATTGCTAGAATACTTGTATTCAAACATCTATAACATTATAGTAAATTCAGTCCTTTAGCACGGTTGAACAATTTCAAACACAATTTAAAAAACACCCGTATTTTAAAATAACATTTGAATTTAAATAAAACTTGTATGTATTCACTTATACATATTCAGCACCCAAAGCTGCAGTAAAAACAGACTGTCTCTCCTTACACTTTTTACAGATACATCAGTATGAGTTACGCTTACATATACTTCACAAGGGAGATTTAAGATTTAAAAATTCATATAACCATTACTGTTCGTATTTTTTGTCCTGTTCAATAAGTAGCCTCAATCTCAAATTTCGAAAGGGGAAAATGTTTCCATTGGAATCTTTAAGAGTTTAGACTGCATAAAGTATAAACTATCAATTACTTTCCCACCAAACAAGCCAGGTTCATAGGGCAAAGTCAGAAGGAAGAGAAAGGAGGGAAATGTTTTGTGGATTGTTATCTATAGACCAAATTGAAAATCTTCAGCTATTTTGCTCCTTCAAGGTACATCAAAGAATCTCCTACTTAAGGTGTGAAAATGTCACTTACATTCTCCACCTCGGAAAATGAGCAGAAGTCCGAGTGTGATTCATGTCCCACCCTTGCTCTTTTCTCTTTTAGGGGCTGATACTCTGTTTCCAACTCCCCTCCAGCTAATGCCATTTAATACTCTAAGAACCATCAGGCTAAATTCAGATTTTCTGCTCCTTAGAGGCTGTTGATATGCACCACCGCACATTCCAATTGCAAATACACATGAATGCTCCCGTGTATTGTGAGTTATTTTCTACATACAAATTCTACTAAATTGTAAGTTAGGAGGCACTACTTGAATTCTCTTAGGTCTTTAGAAAGCTTTCAGATGTACCGTGAGTAATAACGTGTAATGAATATGGACTGATATTTCTTTTCTGTAGTTACACTGAGTTGGCAATTTACATTTTCTAAATAGATAGATGACTTATAGCCAGTTTTCCCAGTCTTCTGGCAATTACTTCTTAGAAACCTCTGACAGGCTGAAACCTCCAGAATCACAGCTGTTATTCTTG